>NC_090265.1:65033809-65657143 GCF_040414725.1 Anabrus simplex | reverse complement strand
TGATTTAGTTTTGAAACGTCGACTTACTTTCTGCCGGTTCAGTCAATAATAAGATGGAGCACTGGCGTAATAGTGTTAGCTGACGACGATATTTTAGAAGAATTATACGCTGATGATCGTTCAAATGGATATAGTGATTGTGAATTAGTGGAAACTTAATGTGAGAGTGATATTCAAGCCCCTACATGCTGTAATTTACATAGTGTGTTCTGTGTAGTGTTGTGAATAGAATAGAATTTTCTTGAAAATGGTACTAAATCCTTTCTTGAAAACGGTACTAAATCCTCCAAGTTCTTCCTAAGAAAATATGGCAAGGAATTCTATCATTTCTGCCAAAATAGAGGAGATGTTATCACACATGTTAAAAGACAGAATTGCAGAATAGCAGTAGCCAGTGACACGTAGCAGATTCTGTAACTTTTTCGACATACAGTACACAGCTACACATGTATCTGTGGCTAGTTATCATTAAGATAGTGGTTCAGACGATGAATACACTCTGTCCGATTCTAGTTGTAAAACCTCCAGTGACAATGAACCTGCTCTCGAGAAGAGGTGTATTGCTCAATTATCTAGTATACCCCGGATGGTACGGATAACGTGAGGACTATTCCAATGCCAGCAACAAATTTATGTAAAAATAATTTGCAAATTGGCCTCTTTTGTCCAAGTCATTTTGCTGTAATCGTACCTTCAAAATCTTATTTCAGGGGCAAGAATAGCGACCAGTGGATTCCAGTACTATGTTCTTTAGCAACCAGAACAGCTAGAAGGACAGCTAGATTCAGTCGACTGTTTTTCATTATTTATAAATGAAAAAATATTACAGTTTATTGTTATACATATCAATTAGAAAATAAGAAGAAAGCAAACTAAGTACTGAATGTTAAGTGCAACTATACCCGAAACTTGTGTTGAGGAGGTGAGAGGTATAGTTGGACTGTTAATTTTATCTGCTGCACTTAAAGACAATCATCCACCAACTGATGAAATGATTGACTCAAGTTTGAGTGGTTCTGTGTACAAAGCAACATGCAGTAAGGACAGATTTAAATTCTTATTAGACAGCATGTGTTTGGATGATAAAGACAAGGGCCAACTGCCAACAAAATGACCCCTTTGCACACATACGTGAGATATGGGATATATTCTTCGCTAATTCTTCCAATTACTGTAACTATACTGCTGGTCCATAGCCATGCTGAAACACCGGATCCCATGATATCTCCGAAGTTAAGGTACATTGGGTGTGGTCAAGACTTGGATGGGTTGCCACACGCTGTTGGCGGGGGGTAAGGGAATGGAGAAGCGGAAAGGAACTGGCCACCCTACCATACGTAAACTCCGGCTCAGGCACACCTCTGCGGAGGTTTGGACCTGCCTTCAGGCAGAATACACCCTTACTTACTGCTGGTTCAAGCGTTACAGTTGATGAGCAACTACTAGCTTTTCGAGGTCGGTGCAAATTTCGTATGTACATTCCAAATAAGCTAGCCAAGTATGGAATAAACTTAGTAATGATGTGCGATGTGGCTACCAAGTCTTGTATATCTTGTCATGTGGTGGCTACCAAGTACATGATGAACGCTATTCCGTACTTGGAAAGGGGACAACTGTCGGTGGGATTCCACTCAGAGTTTTTTGTCGAAGAACTTACAAAACAATTCATAGGAGCAACAGAAATGTGACGACAGATAATGGGTTCATATCTGTTCTTTTGGCAGATGAGTTACTGAATAATAATCATCATTAATATCACCACCATCATATGCCGTTTCCAGATGTTGGCTGGGTCTGCTTGGAACATATGCTTCTACTTCTCCTCTTATCTTCCCACCACTTATACATCTTTACTCTTCCCTAATCCTCTCCTTTTCTCTGCACACACTCTTCCACTCCTTTTGTCCACCTGTCTCTTGGTCTTCCTTTAGGTCGTTTTCCTGTTACCGCCATTTCATGCATCCTCCTGGGTATCCTTTCCTCTGTCATTCTTTTCAAGTGTTTGTACCATCCAGGCCAAGACACCTGTATCCTGTTCTGCAATGGCTCTTCTTTTACTATACCTTTAACCTGCTCATTTCTCATCTTATCCATTCTTGTCGCTCCTATCCTGCTTCTCAGAAATTTCATTCCACTTGGCTGTAACCTAGTCGTGGCTCTCTACTTCACTACCAACATTTCTGTTGCATACATCAGAATAGGTACATAGTATGTCTTATATATTATTATTATTATTATTATTATTATTATTATTATTATTATTATTATTATTATTATTATTATTATTATTATCACTCTTTTGCTTCTCTGATGGGCATCCTTACTCCAGACCAAGCTTCTGACACTTTTCAAGAATGCTCCTGCTTGTCTTCCATTCTTGATTATTTCCTTATCATTTCTTCCACTTTCCTATCCGACACTTCCCAGGTACTTCAAACCCTCTACCTTCCTAAGCTGTTTCCCTCCAAGCATTATCCCACTGGTAGTTCTCTCCTCCTTTCTAGTTGTGATCACGATCTTATTCTTTTTGACATTACATTTCATTCCATAATGTTCCACCCCATTATCCCATGCATCTGACTGTTCCTGGATATCCTCTTCTTTTTTTCCCCCATGTTAACCAGTCATCTGCAAACATCAACACTTTCATTTTTCCTTCCCCAATATTCCTTGCCAATTTTGTCTATAATTCGTCCATTAGGATTACTACAACGAAGAACAAAGGTAACAGAGCACTTCTTTGTCTTAATCCACGGTTTTGCTCAAACCAGTCTGTTCTCTCTCCACCTTTCACACAACTGACACTCCTTTGGTACATCTCCCTCATTCTTTCTATTGTCTGCTTCTGGACACCTTTTTTCTGTAAGGCTTCCCATACCTTGTTGTTGCACATATGATTATATGCTTTCTCAAAGTCCAAGAAGGCACTATTTAAAGTTAAGAACTTCATATTTAGGTTCCGTATTGAAGCAGAATTCACATCAAAGAAAAGTACAATAAGTTCCACCTTTTCAATACATTATATTATGTGACAGTTTTACGTTACAGTTAAACCTTCACATTTTTATACACTCGGGACCGGTTTCGACAGTGTACCTGTCATCATCAGCCAAGAACAATTAATCGAGGACAATAAACCTTACAATACTTCAGGTATGATATAACAGTGAATATAAAATTATACATTATCTATCTACAAAAAGGTGTGAACATGTCCAGGTAAAAAATCACGATTTAAGAAAAATCATAGTCCTGTAGGGTGTACACTTATAAAATTTCTAATTAAAATAACGTGTTAAAAACCTGCTGTTATATTATAGCTATAGCAGAGATGTTTATAGGTGTAAATCTATGGAGTTTTGGCACTCAAGACATATAGCTATGTTTGACAAGTTAAAGTGTTCAAACATTTAGTTAAATGGTGTTCCACTTAGAATATGTGATACAGTTCAGCTGAGGTTATAGTAATATGTTTGTAGGCTTAGTTTGGTATTTTTAACACTCGGGACATATAGCCATGTGTGACAAGTTAAAAGTTGATAAAACATTTAGTTAATGGTGTTCCACTTAAAATATATGGTAAAGTTCAGCTGAAGCTACAACTTGGACTTGAGGAGCAGATAATTTTGTAAAATATCAATATAAGTAGAAATGAACAATTTGAATGGGTCACTGCTTGTTGATGTAGATGATCAGCGAGTCCTATTAAACAATTATACATGTCGACATGTGGTTGTATATCATCTTGCTGAGAAGTAACAATTCCACTACGTTCCGTCTACCATCAACTTGGCACCTGAGGTTCCGACTTGGATCAGGATCCCTTCTAGTCAATTTATGTAATCACAACCTACAACATAAGATCTACAAGCACCATTTTAGCCAGGACCTTTGTTACTTCTCAGCAAGATGATATACAACCACATGTCGACATGTATAATTGTTTAATAGGACTCGCTGATCATCTACATCAACAAGCAGTGACCCATTCAAATTGTTCATTTCTACTTATATTGATATTTTACAAAATTATCTGCTCCTCAAGTCCAAGTTGTAGCTTCAGCTGAACTTTACCATATATTTTAAGTGGAACACCATTAACTAAATGTTTTATCAACTTTTAACTTGTCACACATGGCTATATGTCCCGAGTGTTAAAAATACCAAACTAAGCCTACAAACATATTACTATAACCTCAGCTGAACTGTATCACATATTCTAAGTGGAACACCATTTAACTAAATGTTTGAACACTTTAACTTGTCAAACATAGCTATATGTCTTGAGTGCCAAAACTCCATAGATTTACACCTATAAACATCTCTGCTATAGCTATAATATAACAGCAGGTTTTTAACACGTTATTTTAATTAGAAATTTTATAAGTGTACACCCTACAGGACTATGATTTTTCTTAAATCGTGATTTTTTACCTGGACATGTTCACACCTTTTTGTAGATAGATAATGTATAATTTTATATTCACTGTTATATCATACCTGAAGTATTGTAAGGTTTATTGTCCTCGATTAATTGTTCTTGGCTGATGATGACAGGTACACTGTCGAAACCGGTCCCGAGTGTATAAAAATGTGAAGGTTTAACTGTAACGTAAAACTGTCACATAATATAATGTATTGAAAAGGTGGAACTTATTGTACTTTTCTTTGATGTCAAGAAGGCACTCCTAATGATGCTTTTGCAGTTGTCTTAGTGGGAATATAAGGTCTACTGTGGACCTTCCTGATCTGAAGCTATACTGCTCTTCTCTTACCTTTTTTCTTCTACCCTATTTCTGATTCTGTTCTCCAGAATCTTTTCAAACACCTTTGTACAGTGACATATCTATGTGGCTCCCCTATCGTTTTTAAAATCTTTCCTATTTTTCTTCTTGAAGATGGGTATCATTACTCCCTTTTTCCAGTCTTCAGGGGTCTTCCTCTCTTTCCATACTATCAACACATGATAAAGCCACTGTTTCCCTCTCTTTCCAGTTGCCTTCACCATCTCAATACTCACCTCATCTAAACCTGGGGATTTCCCTCCTTTCACATCTTGTCCAGTGCTACGTCCAATTCCCCCCATGTTAAGTCTTTTTCTATTTCCAGGTTTCTTCCTTCGTCCATGCTTAAACTTTCCTGCTCAATGCATCCTTCTGGGTTCAGTAAATCTTCAAAATATTCCTTCCATATCCATTTGAGTTTCTCTTTTTCCTTCCACAAGTCCAACCCCTCGTCCACAGCGTGAGGGATGGGCAGTGTCATAAAGTAGGGAACAGCCTGTGAGGGTGAAGTACTGTGGGGACTAAGTGTGCCCCGAGACCATTACGGTAGCTGTGAAGGCCCTACAGGAATCCTGCAAAAGATGGTGTCTGACGGGACTCCAGTGAAGTCACGATAGACCTAACAAGTCGGTGATTGTTTCAGGGAAACAAGGAACATTACTGAATGAACCCTACAAACTAACCATTGCAAGAACTTTGCAAAAGAACAAAAGGGAAATTCCTCCTGAAATGCTGGCTACTACGCAACGCAAGGTACGGTAATATATTTTCTGTTTTGACAAGGAAAAAAACCCTGGTGCTGTACATGTCTAAATTTAAGAAATTGGTGATTTTAATATCCACGATACATGAAGGGCTGGTGTATCCTCAGAAAACAATGAAGCTGAAATTATAAACTGTTGTAATGGTACTAAATCTGGCGTGGATACTTTTGACCAAATATGTTCCAGCATGCACTCCAGCAGAAAAACATGAAGGTGACCAATGTGTGTCTTTTATGGGATTATACATGCAGGCTGTATTAATTCATGGGTTATTCACTGCCACAAAGCACAATGGATAAAACAGAAAGGTCAGCCAGTGTAAATTCATTCTTGGCTTGCACAGTGTTCTTACACAAACATGGACGGAGAAAAGCAGGAGTATTCCAAATTTGCTGCAATTCATCATCATCATCATCATCATCATCATCAGTTTACCCTTCCAGCAAGCCGGGTAGGGTGTTTAAAAACGAGCGTCTTCCAAAGTTGCGTTTTCAAAAACATTTCATTATCCAAGACAGATTCCCAACTCCATCCTCTTCTCTCCACGTCTTCCCTCAGTTGGTCCATCCATCTTCTTCTTGGTCTTCCAGCTGGTCTTGTACCTGTTATTCTCTTTTCCAAATAAGCACATGATAACCTTGTGGTATTTATTTATTTATTAATTATTTGTCTTTTTGAAAGTACACAGGCAGTAAGCCCAATACAGTACCTTCTTAACACAACAGTACTTATAATGCATACATGTAAGTAAAGATAAATACATAATAACAATGCTGAAGATAATAAAGACAAGGAAGAAGAATGAATGGAAAACACATATACAGAGAAAATGACAATCCAGAGTACAACAATGATTATTTCTACACTATAAAAATACAGGAATTGAAACAAGGATATAATAAAGTAGTAAGTGACTATATTAATAAATAAGTTAAAGAGCACCTATTATATAGGAAAGGAGTCTGAATTTACAAATTAGAAACACAGGCCCTTAAATGTGAATTAATGACAGTGTGTGATTCTGAAAATAAATCTATTCCTGCAGCAAATGTGTTGTAAAATCGTAGCATTTTAATAAATGGCGAGTTCAAGTGATGAGATGTTCTTGATCTTGGAACTTGAAATACTGTGTTCATGTGAGCTCCAGCTCGTGGAACATGAAATGAGATAAAATTGAGCAGTCCTATGGAATTAAATTTATTTCTTACGATTTTGTTTAATGTTTTTAGAGAAATAACGATTCTTCTGTTGCGCAACGACCTAAGGTTAAAGTTACTTCTTAAATACCGTGTTGATGTACCAAAAGGGCAAAATGTCTTATTTGTTTTATAATACAGATACCGCAAAAACTTGTTTTGAACAACTTCAATAGTATGTATTTGTTCGTTAGAACACGGGTCCCAAATTACAGATGCATATTCTAATTTACTCCTAACAAGGCTAGTAAATATAAAAATCGATGATTGAGTAAATAATTTAGAACTCCTTATTACAAACCTGAGCATACGGTTGGCCTCGTTCGTTATTTTTGTAATATGGGTGTTGAATGTTAATTTTTCATCAAATATTACTCCTAAGTCTCTTATTGCCGAAACTGTTCCTAGTTTGGTATCCTTTATATAGCACGATGCAATCGTACCTTTCTTTTTCCTGGTAAAAGTTACTGATTTACATTTCTTTACATTGAGAGACATATGATTCATATCGCACCATTGTACAACACGATCAATGTCCTGCTGTAGCTCATCTTCATCCTTCTTGTGATGTATAACTTTAAATAGTTTTACATCATCAGCAAACAGCAAACAACTGGCATGACGAAGATTATTCGGCAAGTCGTTAACCAAAATTAAAAATAGAAGGGGACCCAAATTAAATCCTTGAGGAACACCGGAGTAACTAATGAAGTTGTCTGAGACTTCGCCTTTAAAAGACACAAACTGACGTCGATCTTTCAGGTAAGTACATAACATTCGAAATAGTGGTTTCGAGAACCCAAACTGGTGCATTTTTTGGACAAGAATTTTATGATCTACCTTGTCGAATGCTTTTTCGAAGTCTGTATAAACAACATCCGTTCTTCCGTTGTTATCCAATACATCATACAGTGTCTGAGTAAATCCTACAAGATTTGTAATAACAGATCTATTAGGCAAAAATCCATGCTGAAATTTTGAAATACCTGCCTTAATGTGATTATAGATCTTAAAATATAGTATATGTTCATATACTTTTGCAAAGGCGTCAATAATGGAAACAGGGCGGTAGTTAGATACATTTTCATGAACACCTGCCTTCGGAACTGGTGTAATTTTTTATATTTTCCACCTTTCAGGAAAGCAAGACATTTTTAATGAAAGGTTGAAAATGAAGGTTAGCTGTGGAACCAGTATTTCAGCACATCCTTTAATTATATAAGGTGGGATGTTATCTGGACCGTTTGCCTTTTTAGGTTTTAGTTTTCCATTAATGACTCTTTTTACCTCCTCTTCTGATATAGAAGTAATATTGAGCACATCCTTGCGCAACATTTCCAGTTTCATACCTGTTGTCGTTATAGAAATAGGCATTATCACCTATTCGCGTTTCTCTTTTATTACTAGTAAACGTCCAGAAATTATTAACATTGTGTTTTATTCCATTTTCTAAGTTGTGAATATATATATATTTTTTTGCTAGGGGGTTTACGTCGCACCGACACAGATAGGTCTTATGGCGACGATGGGATAGGAAAGGCCTAGGAGTTGGAAGGAAGCGGCCGTGGCCTTAATTAAGGTACAGCCCTAGCATTTGCCTGGTGTGAAAATGGGAAACCACAGAAAACCATTTTCAGGGCTGCCAATAGTGGGATTCGAACCTACTATCTCCCGGATGCAAGCTCACAGCCGCGCGCCTCTACGCGCACGGCCAACTCGCCCGGTAATATATATTTTATATGCAATGTTTATTTTAGATTTTAGTTCACTTTTAAGCTGCCTAAATCGATCGTCATAATGTTTTGAAAACTTTCTCTTCCTAGCACATTTCTTTTTTCGCTTTAGAGTTTGGATAATATCATGTGTAAACCATACAGGATATTTGGATTTTTGAATGAGATTCCTCTTGGGAATGCATACATCAAAACATTTGTAGAGTGAGGTGTAAAAGAAATCTACTGCAAGGTCAACGTTCTCAAAGGAATACAACGGGTTCCAGTCAAAGTTACGCACTTCACAGTAAAGTTTCATAAAATCTGCATTTTTCAAGTCGTAATATTCACGGCATATGTTCTTAAAAAGGGGAAGTTTCCTGGTTGGTAACGATAATAAAGAGAGTGCGGGATGATGCAAATCTTCTGGTACCAGTACGAATTCTTCATGTTTTATATTAATTGGTATGTTGGCCAAAACCAAGTCTAGTGTTCTAGAGTTAAAATTGAGAACATTGTTACATGATTTCAATCCTAAATACGACATGAAATTTGCTAGACTACGACTGGCCGTTGATCCTTCAGTAAAATTATAATTTACATCATTGATTTCAGCTAAATTAAAATCACCCATAATGATGCAATCGGACATTATAAGGTGATCAATGTTTTCGACATAGTTAATGTAATCCTGATATACAGAGTAGCCGGAAGAGGGAGTTATATAGACAACATTTATAAATAACTTTCGCTTGTTACCGAGAATTTGAAGAGTAAGAGATTCACATTGTTGACTATTGTAAACAGAGGATAGCTTAACACGGTATCCCTTTTTAATAGCTATTAATACTCCACCTCCACGTGACTTTCCTGTTAGTGATGTGTCCCTATCGTTTCTAAATACTACATATCAATCATCGAATAATTCGCTATCAAATACATCATTTGCCAAGAACATTTCAGTTAACACTAGTACATCAAATGAACAGCACAGGAGATTTTGAAGAAATAACTCACACTTGGTTCGAAGTCCTCTAACATTTTGGTAGTAAATTGACAAATTGTTCACAGACATTTAAAAGGCAATAACATTGTTAAATAAAATGTAGAAGTTAACAAATGACTGATCATAGGAAAATATTCAAACATTAAGGGTAGTAAAGGAAACCAAAATGCATTACAGTTTACCTAAATCTTCGACACTACGAAGGACATGAACAGGGCTACCGTCTTCTTTCCTGATCATTATTTTTCCATTGTTATTAACCCATAGATATTTGTAATCTTTGTCGTGCTGCAGCTGTTTTGCCTTAGCAAACAGAATTCTCCTCCCTGGGGATAAGGACTGATTAATATACACAGGATTAGCAACTGTAAAGCCTAGGTGAGAAGTGCATAAGTTTCTTTTGATTTTTCGCCTCTCAAGGAGCTGTTCCTTATGACATCTGCGAACGAACTTCACAATAATGCCTGCAGTTGGACGATTGTTGACCTTTTTTAATCTATGGCAAGCATCAATCATGTCCTCTTTAAGCTCAACATCTAAGACCCTAGCGACATTTATGACGGTCTGAACGTTTTCATTAGGAACCTCGGGAATAACATATATTTCAAGAGTATTTACCCTAGAATATTGTTCACTGTCATCACATCGGATCGAAAGGTCATTTACTGTTTTCTGGAGCTGCTGATTTTCGGATAACAGATTGTCAATTATCGTTTGCTGTCTTGCTATTATTGCTTCCTGATTATCAAGAAGTTTCTGATGCTCATCTAATCTCTCGTGGCAGACATTAATTGAATTACCTAGCTGTCTTTTAATACCATATCCTCCTTCAGAGTAACCAGAAGTTCATAGATGTCACCAACAGATGGCATCTCAGCTACTGACATTTCATCACTCACAGAGCTCGATCTTTTTTTACTATGACAAGCTTTGCACCTCCTTTTATGACCACTGGATGAGAATAACTTCAAGTCTCTGTCTTGGAGATTTACACATTTAGAATGAAACCATTTACTGCAATTAGAACACTGTATTTTAGCAGTGGTATCCTGCCTGGATACGGATTTTCCACACTCCAAACAGGTGCTCATCGCAAGCGTAGGCAAGGTCGATATCTCGAACAAACAGTGAAGAACGTACTCCGGTGTTTTGAATTCATTGGGTTTGCAACACTGACCGCCTAATGCTCACATACAATATCCTTTATAAAGAGTACAAATTAAACCAGTATTACGGCTATCTACCAGCGAAACTTAGTGTTATTACTGTTCGTTGAAACTTACTACATCGGTAGACACGCCTCCAAGTCAGGAAACCAGCATAATCAGCAAAAATAACACATTTACACCGGAGCACTATTCACACACGTCCTCACTCAACTGCCATCACTCATAGTTCCTTTAGTTCCTTTAACCAGAAGTTCATAGTTCCTTTAAAATGGTATTCATGGTATTCATTCGTTTAACATGCCCAAACCATTTAAGTCTAGATGACCTAAGTCTTTCCTTCATCGATTCATTTAGACCTAGGTTAGATCGGATCTCATCATTTTTCACATGATCAAGTGGGATCTTTTGGAGGGCTGTTTTAAGAAATTTCATTTCACAGGCTTGAATCCTACTACAATCCTCTGATGTTAGTGTGCAGGTTTCCAGAGAATATGTAAGGATGGGAATGAAATATGACTTGTACAGGGTTATTTTTGTTCTTTGTGAGACCTTCTCATCCCATAGTAGGTGTCTAACGATTCTGCAAAAGTTAGAGCCTTTGGTTACTCTGTTTGTTATTTCTATCTCAGCTCTGTTATTATTAGCCATTATGCTTTCTAAATAACTGAATTGGTGTACTACTTCAACCTGGTGGTCCTGTATTTTTATGCTGCATTCTGTATTATGTCTGCTGATTTTCAATGCTACTGTTTTTGATGGGTTCAATTTCATTCCATAATCTTCAAACTTCTTACAACATGCATTCAGATTATTTTGCACTCCCTTCTCTGTTTCATCCCATATTGCCACATCGTTTGCAAACACCAGAGCCTGAAGATCTTTATTACCTTTTTCTTTTAGTTCCTTTAAAATGGTATCCATAACTGCTATGAATAGAAGAGGTGATAAGGCACTTCCCTGTTGTACTCCTTTGATTGTATTGAACCATTCAGAGTGACTATCTCCAATTCTGACACAGCTTTTACAATTAGTATATAGCATTTGGATCTTCCTAATAAGGTACTCCAGTACACCAAGTTTTCTAAGACTTTTCCAAATAGTTGATCTAGGAACATTATCATATGCCTTTTCAAGGTCCATAAACACAATAATTAGGTCTTTTCCTCTTTCCCAGTATTTCTCTGCCAACATCCTCAAAGTAAATATCAGATCTGTTGTGCTTCTTCCAGTCCTAAAGCCATGTTGTTCCTCTTCTAAGATAGACTCTAGTATATCCCTTACTCTGGCGTCAATGATCTTCTCCATAATTTTAAGGCCATCTGATAAGAGGGTAATACCTCTGTAATTTTCACTTTTCCTTCTACTCCCTTTCTTAAAGATAGGAACTATCACCCCTTTTGTCCAATCTTCAGGTATTTCGTTATCCTTCCATATTGTTCTGAGAACTCTATACAGCCACTGTATTCCTGGCGGACCAGCAGCTTTAATCATGTCAGCTGCAATTTCATCAGGTCCTGCTGACTTACCACTTCTCATCCTATGTGGAACTTGCTCTACTTCTGTCCATGTAATTGGGATATCTTCCTCTACTGTTTTCTGTCCTACATCCTCAATAGAGATCTCTTTAGGGCCATTTAGGAGCTTGTCAAAATACTGCCCCATTGTATCTGTGATATCTTTCATATTGCAAACTATATTCCCATCTGCTGTCTCCAGAGCTGTAACTGCTTCTTTATCTGATCTTTTACTTTTTACTATTCCATATATCATTTTCATATTCCCTTTACTGTCTTCTTCCAGTTTAGTTGTAAATTCTTTCCAAATTTTCTCTTTTTCTTCCCATACAATTCTCTTGATTTCCAACTTTCTGTATCTATATTCCTTTGCCATCTCTTCCAATTTATTGTTGTCTATTCGGTTGCTGTTGATTCTTCTGTCAGACTTAGCCATATCAAGAACTTTTTTGGCTTTATTCCTTTTCATTATGGCTTCTTTCAAATTATCATTCCATCAAGATGTTCTTTTCTCTCTCACTCTTCTGCTTGTTCTTCCACATATTTTATCTGCACTACCAACCAGAATTGCCTTAAAATCATTCCATTCTTCATTACCTTTCTTTGTACCTGTTATTGGCATTTTAGCTCTGATTTCCACTTGAAACTGCTGTTTTACTTCCACATCTTTCAATTTCCAGTCTTTAATTCATGGTTTATTTTCTTGTTTATTTTAATAATAGTAGGTTTGGTGACAGGTCTGCAATGAGGAGTCTATGGTCACTATCAAGGCTCTCACTAGGTACCACTTTTACATCATGCACCTTTTCTCCACTTGACCTATCTGTGATGATAAGGTCTATCACCGATCTAAACTGACCATCCCAGCTGTATCTCGTTATCGTGTGGCTACCCCGTTTCTGAAACCACGAGTTCTTCCCCAGAAGTTAGTTTCGTGTACATAGATCAAGCAGAAGTTCACCCTCCTCATTTCTATTACCAAATCCATATGGACCAACAATGCCTTCATAACCTGACCTATCAGTTCCTACCTGGGCATTAAAATCCCCAATTATCATTATGTTCTCTTCATCAATGATGTCCTCCTGTTTTTCTAGGAAGCCTGCTTTTTGGTCATCGCTACAACCCTGCCGGGGAGCATAAACTTGGATTACAGTTTGAGTTTCTTCATTTGGCATATTTTAGCTTTGATTAATTTCTCATTGATGAAGGAGATATCTGTTACACTATCAATGTCTTTATGGAGTATAAAACCAACTCCATTCCTCGCCACTGCAGGATTACCAATCCACTATAATTTATATCCGTCCTCTAACATTCTTGTGTTGTAACCTTTCCAATTGGTTTCACTTAGCCCTAGGATGTGAATATGTCTACGGTTCATTAAATCTGTGATTTTGTTGCATTTTCCTGTTAGAGTCATAATGTTTAAGGTTCCAATCCGAAGCTTGCTTCTATGATCAGTTCTTCTCGTGCATCCTGAATGAACATCGGACATGACGTCATTATTAGTTCCAAGAGTACTTGAAGTATTGTCGACATTCAGAATATGTTTCTTTCCGAGGCCCGTTTTCGTTTTGAAAGCAACTGCATTGTACTCCTGTACTGACTTGCTAGGCCCGACGTACTAGAGGATTTTCTTTCAGGGTGGTCTCCCTTAGCCTTTGGCAGTCCCCTGCCTCACTGCAAGGCAGCAGCTGATGAATTTGTGTGTTATTTCCCACACAAAGGTCTCATCTTATCCAACCTAACGGAAAACTCCTCTGCTCGCAGCTTTTGGTTTTCCCTTAGTTTGCTTGGTTTGGTATCGGCCGCCAGACCCTCGGCCAGACAGTCGCAGGTAGTACTGTCTACTGTCGCATACGATAGCAGAATATATTCTGACCTGACTCTTTTGCTGCAATTAACTTGGACAGTTGGACAACAATGAAGTACTTCTTGGTGAAAATAAGCCTTCTGAAAGTGGGGTTCCAGTCCAAACAAAGGGAACAGTTTGTGCAGTATACCCACCGCTTTTGAGAAGAATGATGACCAATTTCTGTGGACACTGTTGCCACACGATGCGTGTCCAACAATGTACAATGTGCTGTGTTGTGTGCGATATGAGCAATCAAATCAGGCCCATTGTTGTCAAATCTTCATACTTGAGACTGCTTACATTACTTTAACGTACAGTGAAACCTGTTCAAGAGAGAAGTGATCGGGTTCCAACATTTTTCTGATTTGGACGGGTTTCCGTATTATTTAGGTAAATCAAATACAGTATTTAATGTGACATTGTTTGTTATACACTGTTATTATCTGAAAAGTCTTAAAAGTGAAAGGGATGCTATACATTGTGTGAACATTTTCACACTAGGCAATTGTACTTACGTTACAAAGAGTGTCTTATCCATTAGTGAATCTTGATGTAATTCCAATTCACGGCAAAAATTTTGTACACACTTAAAACACTAAAAGTTTAATAACCACATTAAATTAAGAATGAACACTCTAAGGCTACTACAAAACTATTTGTCAATACACACAAATTTATTTCTTGCTGCTGGAGCTCCAAAAGTCAGCTAGCTTCACTTGCTTGATGTTGCGCTGGATTGAACTTTTCTCGACGGATTCTTTAACCCGGCATAAATATTCGTATAGTTCAGGCAAATTTCGTTCGGCAGCGAATTTTTATACACCCTTTTCATGCCGAGAGCTTCACTAATTGTTAGAGATTTCTGGAGAGTCGTCATCAACTTCTGTATCCTCTTCCTTGTTACTTTCCTCATCATTTTGCCCCGATTTTCCTCAAGTCTCTCACCAATGATATCAGTCACAAAATCAGCGGTTTGATATGGCAACACATCACAATCGTCATTGATGTATTGGGCAGCATCCATTTCAAAGTTTCCAGATGAACACACGGATGATATGGCCTGCACACTGTCTTCCACTTCGTCCAAGAGTTCGTTATCTCCAGTGCTGGGAAGAAAATTAGCCTTCCTGAAGCATTTCATGACAGTTTCTTGCTTTATTTTCTATACTGCCATGTGGATCCAGTTCACAGCATCCAGCACAGAAATAGATTTTGCCATGTCACTGGCACTAGCTGCCCCCTCCATCTTCGGAGCTATTGCCTGCAGAACTAGTCTCTTGTAGTGACTTTTAAAAGTGTAGATAACACTTTGGTCCATGGGCTGAGTGATACTGGTAGTGTTCGGTGGAAACCATGCTAGTGTTATGTTGGACAATTTAATGTGTGGGTAGCATGTAGCATTGTCGAGGAATAGCAACACATTATGATTTTCTCTCTTCATTTTGGTATTGAAACTAGTGAGCCATTCCTCCATCAGTGCAGCAGTTATCCATGCCTTTTTGTTTGCTCTCCAGATGACTGGAAGATTACGCAGATCTAGATGTATGAAGCACCGTGGCTTAGCTGATTTTCCTATCACCAAAGGTTTTTCAAGTTTCCCCACCATATTCCCGCAGAGAAAAACAGTCAACCATTCTTTAGATATTTTGCCGCCTACACATTTTTCCCCGCGCAAGAGAGCAACTTTGAAGGAACTGCTCTCTAGAACAAACACATTTCGTCTCCGTTGTAGACGTTGTTTGGAAGAAACTCGTCCAAAAATGTTTTTAGTTTTTCCTGGCCACTCATTAACAACATAAGGTTAACATCACTTGCTTCCCTACACACCTGATTCCGAACTATTATTATCCCCATTTCTAAAGCTTTCGAGCCAACCATTTGAAGCCTCGAATTTTGGCTTATTCAATTTTTTGGCAAGTTCCATGGCTTGGCTTTGAAGAATAGGTCCAGAAATACGCATTTTCTTTGAACGACCATTAACAAACCACCCCCACAGCTGCTCATTAATATCTTCATACCCAGTTAGTTCCTGCTTTCTTTTCATGTCACCATTCTTACCCCCCCCCCCCAGCCACTCGCTCATTATGAGATCTTTGTTTTTCAAAGTGTAATACACCTGTGTTTTACCACAATGAAACTGTAACATTATATCCCAAACACTTCTTTATTCTTTTTCCTTAATTTCTATTACTTTGACTTTGTTGTGTAATGACAGCGCCACATTTTTACGAGATATCTTGCACAAGAATAACCGTGTTCAATCAACCACTTAGAGGGACTGGAAAGTCAGACTGGTCCCCTGTAAACAATGCAATAAAACAGAGGTTCTTGCCACGATTGTCGCTCTCGAACAAAGGAAGGTTGTGTTTACCTCCGCGGCCTACTGTTGCAAGTTGCTTGAAACTACACACTGTTTTAACATAAAATTTACTTCAGCATAGCCTGTTAAAGATGTGAATTCTGTTTTGAAACGTAATTTACTTCAGAATAGCCTGTTAAAAATGTGGATTCTGTTTTGAAAACTCCGCATTGAGCAGCTTTCGTTTTATTCAGAAAAGATAACATGTATTACATAGGATTTTTGTCAGGATCAAGAAAATATTCCATAATAGACAGGATTCTGTGTTATCCAGTGTCCGATTTGGACAGGTTTCACTGTATAAAATTTCATAATTTGTAGCACCATAGAATTTAAATAAAAAGAATCGTAATTTTTATGAGTGATTAGTACTGACGTAACTCCAAGGTAATGTTAGTATTCTAGGGAAAACAGTTATAAATAAAGGGGCAGATGTTTTTAAAATGTCAATTTTTTTCCCTCTGCACTAGGATGTTGCTCAGAAGTACACAAATTCATTATGCGATATAACAAACTATAACAACACATTTTTATTTTGTATTATTTTGCTAACATAAAAAATTATAATGTTTTCTTACATGTGGTTAAATTTGCTAAATAGTTTTCATGACCAGGCAAACTTGACAGCAGTTGTTGTTGACTAAGAAAGAGTTAAGGAAAGGATTTATACCTGTGAGTCTTGGTTGTTTTCTTTTCAAGATGTGCAAAAAACACACTACAGAACTCTGATAATTAGGAGAAAGTATTTCTTAATGTGTCTCAAGCACAAGGAATGTACCAGCCTTCGCCCCCGCCCCTACAGTTAATTAACCCCTGTGTACCTCAGGGCCAAGAACAAATGGAAACGAGAAGGAATTGGAAACAACCGTCATATAACTTCCGCTTCAGTACAGAATTATCCTCCCAAATTGTTCTGTGCAAGAAAAATTCCAAAAGTGAAACCATCACAAAGTGTTCGCTTTTACGATTTGCTTAATGTCACACTGACACAGATAGGTCTTATGGCAACGATGAGATAGAAAAGGACTAGGAGTGGCAAGGACACGACCATGGCCTTAATTAAGACACAGGTCCAGCATTTGCCTGCTGTGATAATGGGGAAATCACAGCAAACCCACTATCTCCTGAATGCAAGCTGACAGCTACATGACCCAATCTGCGCAGCTACTTGCTTGGTATCACAAAGCATATTTTTAATTCAGCTAGTGAATTAATTTGGAAAAGACGTGTTTACAACAGATAGGCATGTTTTATTTTGTAAATCGTACAGTGTTAAAGTGAGTGCAAAAAGGAAGTTTGTTGTACAACAGCACATTAAGCGAAAAAATATACGAAAACTGTAACAAGTGCGGAGAACAAGTGTTCTAAGGTTCTTCACGGGATAAAGTACCACATCCAGCAAATCATGTCCATATTTATATACATTTCCAACTGAATAGAATAAGGAACGGTTACTTAAAAAACCTTTGTTACACAGTCAGTCACCAGAATTCAGTTTGGTCAAATATTTTAAAGTCATTTTTTTTACGACGAGCTGCTCGACTAAGTGGTATGTCCTGAGCTGTCAGTGGTGAGATGGCATGGGAAGATATTAGTAGACAAATAAGCATGAATGGAGTTTTTAAAAGTAGGAAAGATCATAAAATGAAAATAAAGAAGGAATTCAAGGGGATAAATTGGATCAAATATCTGGTTATAGGAAGAGGAGTTGGGTACTGGAAAAATTTATCGCAGGAGATGTTCGATAAACTAACTTCCTCAAAATCATTTAAGAAATGGCTAAGTTATATAACAAATCTGTCTATATAAGACATGATTTGACAATAATTGATTGCTCTTTTTCAATATTAAGAAAAAACTAAGTAAACAAATAATAAAGAATGTGGACGGCAGCCCTAAATGCAGATCAGTGGTGATTGCTTGAGTGATTGAAACTCAGAAGGTTTCAACTAAGTGGTCATCTTGATATACGCCAGGAATTTTAGAGGTGGTTTTAACTTTCTAGTGCTAATGTGAGTGGAAAAGTCCTTCATAAAACTTAATCAAACAAATTCAGGTCAACAAAGAAACCTTTATGAAATTAATAATGTCCAATGACATTTTTAACACTTACCTAGTTGGTCTCTTAGCAGCATCTGCCTCATCAATTGATGGAATCATATCCTAAAAAAAAAAGAAGGAAAAGTAGTTAGCTACATCTGTATAGTAAATGATCTCTCGGCTATCAAACCTATTTCATCTATTAAAAAAATGAATAGTAGTCTACCATCGTCATAATGTATTTCCCTCAGGGTTGGGATGCTTATGGCACCTTTCAATCTTCTTCTAACCAACTACCACATTTCTTGCTTAATTGTGTTCCAGTCCAGGTTTCTTCTTGCTATTTTTGATCATTTTCAACCACCCTAGTCTGGGTCTCCCTCTTGCCCTCCCTCCTCCTACCTAGATCTCCATCATCTGCTTTGGCATCCTTCGCTCTTCCATCCTCTTAACAAACCATCTAAGTTTATCCCCCTTCATTCTGTCATAAAGCTTTTCCTATCTGATTTTCTTCCTGATATCCTCATTTCTTACTCTGTCCTTTCTGCCACATATCATACTTCAGAAAAATTTAATTTCACCGACCTGGATTTTATTCTTTGTCAGTGTCATGGGAGGCTAGGGGTACCAGATCCATAATAGACTATATCTTACCAGACTTCGAATTCAGGGAATCTGTTAGGAATGTATAAATTTTCCGGGGATTTTTCGATGATACAGACCACTATCTAATCTGTAGTGAACTAAGTATCTCTAGGCCTAAGGTACAGAAAGTGAAATCTGTCTGCAAACGAATAAGGGTAGAAAATCTCCAGGATGAGGAAATTAGACAGAAGTACAAGGATATGATTAGTGAGAAGTTTCAAACAGTAGACAGTAAGCAGGTTCACAATATAGAAAGTGAATGGGTGGCATACAGGGATGCTGTAGTAGAAACAGCAAGGGAATGCCTAGGAACAACTGTGTGTAAAGATGGGAAAAGGTGAACATCTTGGTGGAATGACAAAGTGAGAGCAGCTTGTAAACGGAAAAAGAAGGCTTATCAGAAATGGCTCCAAACAAGGGCTGAGTCAGACAGGGATTTGTACGTAGATGAAAGTAACAGAGCGAAAAAAATAGTTGTTGAATCCAAAAAGAAGTCGTGGGAAGATTTTGGTAATAACCTGGAAAGGCTAGGTCAAGCAGCAGTGAAACCTTTCTGGACAGTAATAAAGGATCTTCGGAAGGGAGGGAAAAAGGAAATGAACAGTGTTTTGAGTAATTCAGGTGAACTCATAATAGATCCCAGGGAATCACTGGAGAGGTGGAGGGAATATTTTGAACATCTTCTCAATGTAAAAGGAAATCATCCTGGTGGTGTTGCGAACAGCCAAGCTCATGGGGAGGAGGAAAATGATGTTGGTGAAATTACGCTTGAGGAAGTGGAAAGGATGGTAAATGAACTCCATTGTCGTAAAGCAGCAGGAATAGGTGAAATTAGACCTGAAATGGTGAAGTATAGTGGGAAGGCAGGGATGAAATGGCTTCATAGAGTATTAAGATTAGCATGGAGTGTTGATAAGGTACCTTCAGATTGGACAAAAGCAGTAATTGCACCTATCTATAAGCAAGGGAACAGGAAGGGTTGCAACAACTATCGAGGTATCTCATTGATTAGTATACCAGGAAAAAGTATTCACTGGCATCTTGGAAGGGAGGGTGCGATCAGTGGTTGAGAGGAAGTTGGATGAAAACCAGTGTGGTTTCAGACCACAGAGAGGCTGTCAGAATCAGATTTTCAGTATGCGCCAGGTAATTGAAAAATGCTACAAGAGGAATAGGCAGTTGTGTTTATGTTTCGTTGATCTACAGAAAGCAAATGACAGGGTACCGAGGGAAAAGATGTTCGCTATACTGGGACTATGGAATTAGAGGTAGATTATTAAAATCAATTAAAGGCATTTATGTTGACAATTGGGCTTCAGTGAGAATTGATGGCAGAATGAGTTCTTGGTTCAGGGTACTTAAAGGGGTTAGACAAGGCTGAAATCTTTCACCTTTGCTGTTCGTAGTTTACATGGATCATCTGGTGAAAGGTATAAAATGGCAGGGAGGGATTCAGTTAGGTGGAAATGTAGTAAGCAGTCTGGCCTATGCTGACGACTTGGTCTTAATGGCAGATTGTGCCGAAAGCCTGCAGTCTAATATCTTGGAATTTGAAAAGAGGTGCAATGAGTATGGTATGAAAATGAGCCTCTCGAAGACTAAATTGATGTCAGTAGGTAAGAAATTCAACAGAATTGAATGTTAGATTGGTGATACAAAGCTAGAACAGGTTGATAATTTCAAGTATTTAGGTTGTGTGTTCTCCCAGGATGGTAATATAGTAAGTGATATTGAATCAAGGTGCCGTAAAGCTAATGCAGTGAGCTCGCAGTTGCGATCAACAGTATTCTATAAGAAGGAAGTCAGCTTCCAGACAAAACTATCTTTACATCGGTCTGTTTTCAGAGCAACTTTGCTTTACGGGAGTGAAAGCTGGGTGGACTCGGGATATCTTATTCATAAGTTAGAAGTAACAGACATGAAAGTAGCAAGAATGACTGCTGGTACAAACAGGTGGGAACAGTGGCAGGAGGGTACTCGGAATGAGGAGATAAAGGCTAATTTAGGAATGAACTTGATGGATGAAGCTGTACGCATAAAATGGCTTCGGTGGTGGGGTCATGTGAGGTGAATGGAGAAGGATAGGTTACCTAGGAAAATAATGGACTCTGTTATGGAGGGTAAGAGAAGTAGAGGTAGACCAAGGTGACGATGGTTAGACTCAGTTTCTAATGATTTAAAGATAAGAGGTATAGAACTAAATGAGGCCACAACACTAGTTGTAATTCAAGAATTGTGGCGACATTTAGTAAATTCACAGAGGCTTGCAGACTGAACGCTGAAAGGCATAACAGTCTATAATGATAATATATGTATGTCTGTCAGTGTCCAGGTCTCAGCTGCATATGTCAGTACTTGGCAGGAGTACATATTATACATCACCTCTTTACGCTTCAGGTTTTTCACACTCTGGTAGAATGCATTTTCTTGCTGAAACCTTTTACTGATCACCATGTCCAGCCTTGCATCCACTACTAGTTTGCTCCCTCAGTACTTGAAGCTCTCTAGAATTTCAATGCTTTGTCCCTGTATTTTTATAACTCCCTCCCCTTTCTCCTCTAGTCAACACCATTATCTTACTCTTTTCCGTGCTGATTTTTATTTCATAATCTATACTAATATATAAAGAGACTGTGAGTTTGTCTGTATGTGATGGGTAATTTCAGAAACTACTGGACCAATTTTGAAACTTCTTTCACCATTTGAAAGATTTTTATCATTCCAGGTAACATAGGCTATGTATCATACCAGATCACCAAATGGTTCCTGCATGAACCATGATTGAAGGTAAAAATGACAGCGATAATGAATCTGAAAGTTTGTATGTTGCCTGTCTGTGTGTTTTCATGGGGGGGAGAAAAAAAAACAACAACACTACACTGATGGAACCCAAATTTGACAAGTTTATAGCTGATACCTTTGGTGAATATATAGGCTACTTACTGTCACGCTATCTTTGGGCTATGTAGCACCTATGACTCGGCTATCTACTTCACTGGGATGCACAAGCCTCCCCACCACGGCAAGGTCACATTGTTTGCATGGGAGGTTTTAATTATTATCAAAATATAATTCATCTCCCATGTAGATACAAATCCTGCAGATACCCGCAACTAACACTATAAGTTCAATTTTCTCTGAGAAAAGTGTACCTGCGAGGAACTAGCACAATACCATGTGCTCATTCTGTTGAAGATGGAAAATGTAATGAGTTTGTGGCAGTGCAGGATCCATTCACTTCACACTGACAATTTAAGTCCCTCATGTTCCTTGAAATTTTGAATGAATTTTTCTTAAAATTCTGAAGTCCTATTAAATAATGGCCCATTCTAAGATATAATTAAAATGGATTTGAACTTGTTTAAATCCCATATTTTGTTATTCAACACATAGTATTCTGTGCCAATGCTTATTAGTCTGTGGTACTACGCCTGCTGTCCATCATTATGGTTGGTACTTTCAATGTTCCACACTCCTTGGTATTTTAAATTTTGAACATTTTAATTCAATTCAATATTGAAATTTGGATAGTTAAAAAGATTCAACAGAGATGCCAACCTTGAAAGGATGTTATCCATAGTCGCATGGACTGCTAAAGATAAGGAAAGGTTATGTTCATCCAAAATATGTGTGAAATAACAGTCAGCCCATAGAATGCTAGTATCATCGCTTTTTATAGTAAATAAAGGTGACAGTATTTTGCATTGGCCGTTCATGCATCCACCTTTCATTATTCTTCTTCTTTTTCAAATTTCACATAGCAACACCAGTCACTGCATCCTATTTGTTAAACTGAAAATCACACTTGCACGTTTCATAAAACATGTGATTCAGTGAAATTTTCAATGGACCTAGTCATGAAAACTGTTTCATACACTGTTTTCAGTAAAGAAGATTTGTTGTAGATCATTTTTGCCCATGGTCACTAGGCTCTTCATGTTTTGTGTTTAAATGATATTTTGTGTTTATTTAATCGTTGAACACTTTACCAAAATAGCTGCTTGCATTACAGATTGGTCCAGCTAGGAAGACGTCTGGTCACGCATGTACACTTTGGACGATCCAGTGTAGCACATCCCCTCCTAACAGAGCTCCTGCTACAAGGACAATTCAGTGCATAAGTTTAAACTCAGCTGACGCGCGCTGCTTTGTAATTTCTCGTTGTGTAGTAACTGTGGTTAGGGGTGGTGTACGTTAGGCCTATCTGTGACAGTATGGAAGACGTTAAAAGTAGCCTGCATCGTAAGCTGCTAAAGAGCCAGACTCGTTCAGCAATCTTGAACGTTATAGACTTTATGGAAAGGGAGGCAGTGGAAGAAAAGCTCGTGATAGATTGTAAGAAAGTGCAGGAAAGAGTAGCAGCAGCTTTTGGAGAGTGAAAAGTTCTGTGGCACGGATTAAGAGCGAAAAACAAAAAAGTGATAGAATTAGGAAAACTTATGGATAGTCTGTTTGAAACACCAAACAAAAAAAGAATGCGCACAAAAAATGTTACTGGACAACTCTGACGAAGGTGCCGTACATTGTATTGTTAACAGTTTTTATTTAGTTGAAAAATGTTTACCTACAGTTTCAAAAATTCGTGCAAAGTTAGAGAAAGACTTAAAAGTTCAAAGGATCCGGTACTAGTGTCAATTGAATCTTTCGATCATTAGGGTATCTTTGGAAAAAAAAACCTAACACTAACAAGGGCATCCTAATGGTAAAACATGACATAAAATTCAAAAGATTTGTTTATCTGAAAAAAATTGCCCAGTATCGGGCAGAGGATAGGCCTATAGTGTACACGGATGAAACCTATATACATATGGCCCATGTATCCAGCAAAGGCTGGTCTGATAATTCACTATCCGGTATATCAGCGCCCATGTCAAAAGGAAAAAGACTTAGAGTTGTACATGCTGGCGGGGAAATGGGCTTCATCGAGAACTGTCTGCTAATCTAGAAGTCTGGTAGCAAGAGTAGTGACTACCACGATGACATGAATAGTGACCATTTTTTTAAAGTGGGTGATAGATATGCTTATTCCTAATCTTCCCCTCGCAGTATTCTCGTGATTGACAACGCGTCATATCACAACAAGGAAGTAGATCGTAATCCAACCTCCAGTTCACGGAAAGTGACGATGATCTCCTGGCTAGTGAATAGGAACATTCCATGCCGTGAGACAATGTACAAATACGAGCTTTATGAAGTTATCAAATTTCACAAGCCGGCACACAAAACCTACGTCCTAGATGAACTCATGGAACAGTACGGACACTCGGTCCTTCAACTGCCCCCGTATCACCCTAAATTAAAGAGTATTGAAATAATGTGGGCAGAAGTGAAGAACTGGGTAGCTTCTCACATCACCTTCACTATTGATGATGTAGAGAAACTTGCTAGACAGAAATTTGCATGAATATCCGCTGAAGATTGGAAGCATACATGTGAACACATAAAGAAGGTGGAGAAAGATTTTATGAGGGATGAGAAAACCCTTGAAGACATTATAGAGTCCTTTGTGATCCAGCTGGGAGCCGATGACACATCATCCGGTGAGGACGACAGAAATGATGATGGAGGACTCAGTGGAATTGAAGAGCTATAGAGGACATTTAAAACAAGTATGTGCTCATTTTGTGAATATAGTGTCATTATATTATTTATTATTTCAAGTGTCATTTAAGTTATCTTTGTATACATACACTGTAATCTTTTACTCAGCATATGTAGACCCTTTACAGTGTTTCTTTTCATGAATTATATTTTGTTTCTGTACCTGAGAACCATTATATCGTTATATATGTCATATCATAAAGTCACATTTCTTATTTTACAAGAGAGCAACAAATTCTTGGCGTTAAGGAGCTAGGGACAAACGATTATATATAGTCTAACCCTGCTTTCTTGTCTTATAGCAAAAGTTGTTGTTGTTGTTATTATTATTATTATTATTATTATTATTATTATTATTATTATTATTATTATTTCATTTCACCCTCTTTGAGGTATGTCGAATCAATCCTTTCTCTGTGTGGTGTTCTTTTCTTAGTGCCCAGCATTTCTTCATTCTTTCTGATTTTTGTTTCCTCCAGTCTTCTGAGATAATAGATTTGGCTTTTAATGTAGATCTGTCTTGGAACCTTATATTTTCTTCTTTTGTACTTAATTTAGCTGTTCAACTGAGTAGTGAATTTTCTGTAAATTTTTTATTCTACCAGGTCTTTTTCAGTTTCTTTAAACCAGTTCGGTTTTGTTTTGCGGTTAAGGAAGAAGTCAAAGATTAGTTCGGGTAATCTATTAGAGTTCAATCTGAGAAGAAGATGACCGTAAAAAATTATCCTACTTTTTTTGCATAGTATCGGAGAGTCTTTCAATTTTCTTGTAGTGTGTTTCATTCTTGATGTATGTTATATTATTATTATCAAATTTTACATGATGTGGCTCCGGTTATGAAGCCTGCTGTTACAGCAAACCATATTCTACACTGTACATCTACAGCACCGTAAAGTTAATTTTACATCAAATTATAATTTAAAATAATGAATACGGAAATTGACACACGAAAACGATTTTGACAGCTACTATAATAAGAGGTTAAATTATGTTCTAACTCCTTAAATCTATCTATCATCTGTAAGACTTGTAAATAAATTAATTTTGGCTAGGTATGTCTGTAATTTACAGCTGAAAGGGAATTTCACTAACTAAAAATCTGCAGAGTGTTACATGTCAGTTATAACAAATATTTCAGGTAAACTGTACGTCGCCACAACACTGAGTGAGAAGGGGAAGTCAGCGTTCTCGCTCCCACGGCTGTGCTTTCTTACTCGCACACTTCCCCTCACTGGCTGTCTTCCTAGCTGGCCTGATCTCTACACAACATCACTTTACAACATATGCAGGCAACAGAAGTAAAAATCAGTGCAGGTAACTAATTACTAAATCAGAAGTATGAGAACAGAAACTGAGCACTTATGCTGGGAATTTGCATTCAGCAAAGAATGTTAACGCTTGCAGTCACAGATTGTAGACAAATGTCACTTTCCTCGAAACTATTTCTTTCATGTTCACAGGAGAAATGGAGATTTTATAAAGGAGATTTTAAAATTGTAAAATTTCCATTTTCCTGTAGTACTTGTGAAAGAAAAACATAGAAACTATGGAAAATCTGTAGTATAATGTAGTGTAATGGATACACCTTTTCCCACAAATTTTTAAATCAAAAATCTAAGGTGTGCTTTTATGGAAGGAAAGAAATCTGTAAGAAATAAATTAGACATATTAAAACATGTACTATTTCAAATGTGAAATAACCAACAGTTTCAATAGCAATATAGCAAACCAGTAGAGACTACAAACAATGTATTCCCGGGCTGAGTGGCTCAGACAGTTGAGGCGCTGGCCTTCTGACCCCAACTTGGCAGGTTTGATCCTGGCTCAGTCCGGTGGTATCTGAAGGTGCTCAAATATGTCAGCATCATGTCAGTAATTTACTGGCATGTAAAAGTACTCCTGCACGACTAAATTCCGGCACCTCGGCGACTTCAAAACCCGTAAAAATGTAGTTAGTGGGATGAAAAGCAAAAAACAATGCACTGATGGTCTTACTACAAACTAGTCTACAATCGATCAATCAACCGATAACTATACCCACAGTCAACTCAAGTCCTAAGTGGCTCCTTTGATGTTAGCCAGACCTGCTGGTCAGTGAAGAGATTTGCGCATGGGAAATAGTTTGTTTTTGAACTCAGGAGGTTTCTTCAATTTGGTTACATATTCTGGCAAACTGACTTGACCAATTAAAAATTTTCTCCGGTAAAAATGGGGAAAATGCTGCACAAGTTGTATGTTTATCAGGCTTGTTTCCACCTCGTCTTTCATACGCCAATGGCTGTAAATGGTGGTTGTTCTCCCTTTTTTTTTTTTTTTTTTTTTTTTTTTTTTTTTTTTTTGCTTTACGTCGCGCCGACACAGATAGGTCTTATGGCAACGGTGGGACAGGAAAGGCCTAGGAATGGGAAGGAAGCGGCCGTGGCCTTAATTAAGGTACAGCCCCAGCATTTGCCTGGTGTGAAAATGGGAAACCACGGAAAACCATCTTCAGGACTGCCAACAGTGGGGTTCGAACCTACTGTCTCCCGAATACTGGATACTGGCCGCACTTAAGCGACTGCTGCTATCGAGCTCGCTGTTGTTGTTCTCAGTGGTATTTGCAACAAAATATAAAATTACTTAATATGAGCATGATATTGTAGCGTGTACTTTGTAAGCTTTGCTCGAGTTCATACAATTGTTAGAAACTGATTAGTCCACATAATTTTATGATGTTGAAAATGGAATGAAGAGATTTGTTGGCAATACTGGTTGTAGCCCATTCAATATTCATAATTGCTGCTAGCTGTAAGCAACATGTAAGTGACGTTGCTGTAATACTTGAGTCACCTACAAAATATTTTAATGCCAAAAAAAAGGGGGAAAAACTGAGTAGGAAGTCAAAGCAAATTTTTATGAACATGTACAGCAGTATACATGATGACAGTCCGGAGTGAACGGTGGAAGAAGTGGTGAAAAAGACCATGCACCTGACCAGCGTTTCTGCATAGTGTTTACACAAATTGTGCAGAATTTAAACTCTATGGACAAACCAAGTCTTCAGTAAATTAATTTTAATTAAAACCTGTTTTATGTTCCACCGACACAGAGAAGTATTATGGCGGCTATGGGATAGGAAAGGGCTAGAAGTGGGAAGGAAGCGACCGTAATTAAGGTACAGGCATGGCATTTGCCTGGTGTGAAAATGAGGACTATACAATTCACCGGTGGTCCATAACCCGTTAGAGGAGAGATCCTCACTTGGACTATGTGCAAGTAGGGCAGCATCCTGCTTCATGAATTTACCAAGCTCAGAACACTTTAAGCAAAATCATCATGGTGGTGTTGCAAACAGCCAAGCTCATGGGGAGGAGAAAAATTATGTTGGTGAAATTATGCTTGAGGAAGTGGAAAGGATAGTAAATAAACTCCATTGTCATAAGGCAGCAGGAATAGATGAAATTAGACCTGAAATGGTGAAGTATAGTGAAAATCTTTTTGGTAACCTGTTATCTTGCATGTGTCGCATATGTCCATACCATCTCAGTCGCTGCACTGTTATTTTGTCCTGCAGTCTTACAACTTGAGCCTGCTTGCGCATTTCCTCATTACGGACTGTGTCCCTCCGTGTTTTACCGATCATGTGATGGACAAATTTCATTTCTGCTGCCTGGGTTCTACTAACATCTTTATTTCTCATGGTCCATGTTTCGCAACCATAGGTCAGGATTGGTACGTAATAGGTTTCATATATGACTCTCTTACATTTTGTTGGTATTTTCTTGTTCCATATTATGTCTTTAACAATTTTGTAAAAGTTACTACCTGCCTGAATTCTGTGGGAAATTTCTTTGTCTATAGAGCCAGTATCAGAGATAACACTTCCAAGATATTTGAACTGATGGTTCATCTGTAGTTGTTTCCCCTCAATGTGTCCATTGGTTGTCCGTATCTCATCATGACCATAACCTCACTTTTCTCTTGGCTGAAGATGAGTCCATATTCTTTAGCAGCTTCTGTCCAGAAGTTTATTTGTCCTTGAAGGTCTTCTTTAGAGTCTCTCCACAAGCATATATCGTCAGCGAACAAGATAACTTTCATTTTCTTACCTCCAATGTTTTGGTGAACTTTTCTCTGAATCTCGTTCATCACAGTGATTAAAAGAAGAGGAGACAAAACACCACCCTGTCTTAACCCAGATTTTATATCAAAGGTTTCAGTCATTCCTACAGGTGTATCCGGTGTATCACGTCATCCTGTATTCCAATTTTCTTCAGTGTTTCCCACACCTTCTCTCTGTTCACAGCATCAAATGCTTTCTTGATATCCAGAAAGGCTAACCACAAATCTCGGGTGTGTTCGTAGTATTTTTCCATTAACTGACGGACTGTAAAGATTAAATCAGTTGTTGATCTCCCCTTCCTGAATCCATACTGTTCTTCGAAGAGGTTCTCTTCAATAAGGGGTCTGATTTTACGCTCTATAATTCTCTAGATTCACAAATAAATATTTATTTATTTTCCACCTAGTCGATACGATTGCCTAAGGCAATTTAATGGTTACGTGGTACACGTTTTGTATATTATCAACATCTTCAGCCACATAACACTGTTTAGATGAAAAATAAATAAATTGACAAAGTAATGCTTTGGAGGAAGTGTCCTTAAAATTAACATAAGATTGACAACATTAAAACAAACAAAAATCTCAAGAGAAAAATAATTCTCTCACAAAGTTTACCAACTTGAGATGTTAAAGTGATGCCTCTATAGTTGGATCATTTCTTTCTATCTCCTTTCTTGAAAACGGGAATTATGATGCCTATTTTCCAATCGACTGGTATGTCCCCTTCTTTCCAGATCTTATGAAAGAGTCTGTAGATCCAATGTTTTCCAGAAATGCCCATAGCCTTGATAATTTCTCCATTAATTTCATCAGCACCAGCTGATTTTCCAGTTTTGATGTATTTCCAGGCATATTCTACACCACTCCATGTTAAGTCTAACCCGTTGTCAGAGGCAGGCTTGCAGGAGGTAGTACCAGTACTATCTTTTTGTGTAGGCTGCATGCAATTCACATTTAGCAATTCATCAAAATACAGTAAGTCCTCCAAGTCTCTTTGATCTTCTCATCTTCAGTGATCAGATTTTCATTATCATCTCTTAGGTATATGGAGTTTTCTTTATCTCTTTTTCTATTTTTCATCATCCCATATAACATTTTCTTATTACCATTAACATCCTCTTTCAATTCATCACTCCACTTGTTCAACCACTTCTCTCGTGATACTGTAACAACTTTGTTTGCTTGTTTTTTAGCAACGCTGTATAGCTCCATATTACGATCAGTCAGGTTCTTGAAATATTTTCTGAATATTTTCTTGTCCTATAGTGCATTGAAATTGCCAAGGAATAGGTGGACCCTGAAAGAACTTTAATTTACTGTAATCCCACTTCAATACAGAACACAATGAAATTCATAACTATAAGCAAAGGAGCTCATCCACCCTTAGCCGCTGGCCCCCTTGGGGAGCCGAGTTTGTTACTGCCGCCTGACATTTGGCATAAAGACACTGTCTGTAGGGTTTATTCTATTACCATAGCAGACTGAACCGACCGGACAATATAATATTTATTTATTTACACTGTTTACGCCCACATTAGAGCACCAAAATCAAACCTTATACAACAAAGTCTTCAAAAAATAAGTTCAGCTATTACTTGACAGCTTTTTCCTTTCCCAAAACTTCTTCATTCAAGATGAAGATTCTTCTGCAGACATACCAAACTGCTTACGCTGCAATATTTTTAGTGATAGTCTTGTGTACTTATTTAAAATCAGTCTGTCTTTTTTTCAATTTGATCTTGAGTAATTTTCAACTAATCTAAATCCATTTGTATTTCTTTGAACAATGTGTTTTTTGTTTTACTATTCCAAAAGAAATCAAAAAGTTGTTTCAGGAGTCTAGTATTTGGTCAGTGGTATATGCGCCCAAAGAATGCAATCATCTGCTTTCTCATCGTGTCAATGATCGATTCACTTTCCTTGCAAAGTACTGAATTTTGACAAAAGTCTCCACTAGCCATCAATCTGGTCTTTTTTATTAATAATTGTCCAAAGAATTCTTCTATCAACTTTCTGGAGTTTGTCTGTTGTTGAATGGGTATTCAGTTTAAATAATGTTTCACCTGCATATGTTGCTTCTGGCTTAACGATGGAATAATAATGTTGAAATTTAGCATTAATCAAAACAGACTGTTTCTTGTAACTCAGCCAGGTAATTTGTTGTGCCCGTCTCTATTTTTGAGTTCTACTATCTATGGATGCTTTTTCGTTAGCATTCCAAGTTATAATCACACCAAGATATTCAAATATGTCTACGACCTTTATTTTCTGAGTATTATTTAACATAATATGTGAAGGGTCAACTTGATAAGATAGCATCATTTCTGTTTCCTCAAAAGAAATTTTCAACCCAACCTTCGCTGCTAATCGTTCCAATTCCTCTACTTGAAATTTAGCTTCTTCAATACTATTTACTAATAATGCTAGATTATCAGCAAATATATATTATATACAGTGAAATCTTGTTTGTGCGTTCCTCATTAACACATTTTCCCGCTTAACATGTCGTAAATTCAAAGTCCTAATTCTCATCGTATTAAATCTATATAAAAATACCTTGTTTATCGTGTCACAAATTTTCGCTATTACCGCTTAGTACGATCACATTTTTTTCTAGCCCTGAAAATGTTCAATGTCATCTTTTGTGAAACAAACGTGATTTTCTAGTTGGGTAAAATCAGTCACCACAGTTGCGTGATTACGAAAAAAGGCCTTAAATTCCTGAACTTCACAGGAAAAGTTGCATGTTCGGGAAGCAAGCTGTTAGCCTCAGGAATGCTCAATTTTGCTTGCCGGTTAACAACAAGATTGCTGAATAACACAGTGAGTCTATTTATGCTTGGATTTCACATTCCATTCAGAAGTTAGAAATTTTTCTTGTGTTGAGTGGTACAGTGAAGTGTAGTGAATATTTAGTCGTATGATACGGTAGTCTGTATCTGGATTAGGATCATATATACCTATTGCATCAGAATACAGCAAAGGCCTATGACTCTATCGACTGATTCAGTCTTCTTGATATCTTCGAGGAGGTGGGCACGGAGTTTCCTCATCAAACAAACTCTGACTACACCCATTCACAAATGAAATTCATAGGGGACATCTCTAGATCCTTTCAGATTAAGACTGGTGTTCATCATGGCGATGAACTTTCACCCATTCTTTTCAACCGTGCTATTAGTGAACAAACAGACTACCTAATAATGGTATTAGACTGGGCACTTTTGCAAATGACATAGTACTAATGGCAGATGACCTCAACATCGCCCACCACCAGATTAAAACATTACAGGAAGCAGCTGAAGCTGTGGGCCCCTGGATATCATTAGAAAAAACTGAAGTTATGATGTCTGACTGTCATTATACCAAATACAAAGAAAACCAAAACGTAGCATTCATTTTAAGTATCTTCGAAAGATCCTTTCCTCTAATGCATCAGTAAAAGAAGCTCTGAAATATTGGACTAAGTGCATGGAAACAGCTTTTAGCCTCTGCAAACCCACTTATCTCTCCACACCAATCTCATGGCAGGCTAAATACTACCACTACACCACAGTGGTATGTCCGGAAGCCTTATATGCTGCGGAAAGCTTGGCCCTCATTAATGATGACGAGGTAGAGAGGATCGAGGATCCCAGGCCCGCAACAAAATTCTGAGGTCAAATGCAGAGCTGTACTATTAATTTGAAAGCTCTCATTTGTCAATGAGGAAGTGCCGTCTTATGTTTTACAGTCATCTGCCTCAAATCCCTAACACCAGAATATCTCAAAGAATTCTTGGTCTTCTCATGACTTGGAAATGTACCACTCCATGGGGAACTGCATTGAAGGAGTATCAGGCCAGTGTCTCTGAGATACTGGTTCAAGAAAGATAAGTTTAGGGCCTGAGTACATGGGTTTAAAGGATCTTCCGGAAAGAGTGACAAGACAACCTGCTGCAAAGTGGTCCAAAGAGCGAAGAACTCCATGGTCCTAGAATCCAAAATGATATGTAAAAAAGTAACTATTATAAAATTAAGTTTCAATACTATTCTGAATAAAATAAACATGATACTGAGCTAGGTGTGAAAGTAAATAAACAATATTAGACATGCAGATGACAACGTAATTATATACGACACCATGGAAGCTTTTCAATGACTGTTCAATAGAATTCATCTTAGTGGATTAAGGGCCTAAACATCAATACCACAAAAACTAAGTTCACGGTATTTAGCAGAAGTAACCACAAAAGTGTCTCCACTTCATTAAACAATCAAAACATTGAACGAGTAAGTCAGTTCATATACCTTGGGAGCACCATAAAAGACAATCTGGACCCTAAAAGAGAGATCAGATGCCGTATTGAGATTTCCAAATCATCTTTCCAAAATATGAGATCATACTTTTGCAATGATAATCTAAACCCCAAACTCAGGTAAAAGAAGTTGAGATGTTACATCTGGTCAACACTGCTTTATGGAGTAGAGACCTGAACTGTCAAAGCTACCTCCATGAACGGATTAGAGGCCTTTGAAATGTGGTTACATAGCAGAATGCTCAGAATAGACTGGACAAATTTTGTAACCAACAATGGACTGTTAAGGAGAGCTAAGGCTGAACGTGAGCTGGCAAACATCATCAAAGCCAGGAAAAGAGCTTATTTAGGCCATGTTCTACGAGGTAGAAAGTATGAGCTTCTACACCTCATATTACAAAGAAAGACAGAAGACAAGCGAGGAGCTGGTAGATCACCAATATCATGGCTCCAAAACATCAAAGACTGGACATGCAACAACAACACCAAACAACTCTTCAAATTAGCTAAAGAAAGGGGTGCTTTCACCAGCGTGATTGCCAACGTCTGGGGGACCAGATGTGGCACTAGAAGAAGAAGAATATTTTTTAAGAAGAGTGTTGTTCATCCAATGATCCTAGTTGAAGAAGAGGTTGGTAATGTACAGACTGTTGACATAATGCTGACAGATAGACAATGAAGATATACCAGCACCAAATTCTGTACTGATAGAAGCCTAAGGAGCCAGGAGGACTTTCCAGTGCTTGGGCAACGAGGATGAAAGCACAGAAAACTTGAAACTGAAACTTCTATGAATTTGACATCTAAAGGTAAAGACAACACAGATGTTTGCTCCACAACGAGAAATGTAAATATCATGATGGCCCTTATAAAGGTTCTAAGAGGAAGGTACAAGCATTGCTTGTCTGCAAAACCTGTCAGTTGGTCACAAAATCACACACCAAGCAAAAACATAACACACTTTGTTCAGCCCCTACTGGAAATGTAAAGGAAGCATGGACTCCCCAGGACTTTCTCCTTTCCTTTCTCTCCCCCACAGATGGTATTATAAATAAAACCAAACCAAACCCCATGGCACTACAGCCCTTGAAGGGCGTTGGCATACCAAGCGACCGCTGCTCAGCCCGAAGGCCTGCAGATTATGCGGTGTTGTGTAGTCAGCATTACAAATCCTCTCGGCCGTTATTCTTGGCTTTCTAGACCGGGGCCACTATCTCACCGTCAGATAGCTCCTCAATTCTAATCACGTACGCTGAGTGGACCACGAACCAGCCCTCAGGTCCAGGTAAAAATTCCTGACCTGGGCAGGAATCGAACCCGGGGCCTCAGGGTAAGAGGCAGGCACGCTACCCCTACACCACGGGAATACTGTACTATAATAGTCCATACAAATTAAGAAAAGATAGAAAGAGATCAAGGTACGAGACAGAGTCTCTCTCTCTCTCTCTCTCTCTCTCTCTCTCTCTCTCTCTCTCTCTCTCTCTCTCTCTCTCTCTCTCTCTCTCTCAAGGAAGAAGTACAGGCACTCTTTGGAATCTTTGTACTAACTGCAGAAAAGCAGAAATGTTCTGTGCATTTGTGTGCTATTGTGTGCTACAAGGTACAAAGCCACAAGGAGTTCTGAGGTGTCTGAATTTCTAGTGTTGTGCTTGCAGCTCGATAAGAAGGAAACGTGTCAGGCAAGGATGGAAATTAATTATTTTACATCAATACATGAAAACTGGGAATAGTTCGTTCAAAATTGCATAACATGCTATAAAGCAGGCTCATTTGTAACAGATGCTCTTTCCATATGTATATCCTGTGTAAGCCCAATAAATACGGCATTAAAATAATAATGGCCTTTGACACAAAGAACAAGTATAGAATTTACCTATAAATATACAAAGACAGACAAAATGCCGCTCAGGGAATTCTATGTCAAGGAACTGATCAAGACTTTAAAGAGGATCAAATAGAAATGTCACAATAGCCAACTAGTTTACCTCAGCAAAGCTTGCAGATGACCTTTTCAAAGGCAAACTAACATTAATTGGTACTATTCACACCAATAAACCTGATATACCACCAAAACTACAGTTGACAAAAAACGTCAATGTTGGCACATTAATGTTTTGCTTTGATGAGGAACAAAGCTTGGATTCAATCAAAGCAAAGCCAAACAACATAGTTGGTTTATTGACCACTGCTCACGACCAATCAACAATCAGTGATAAATAATAACACATGTCTTACAACGCAACTGAATATGGAGTGGATGCTGCTCATGACCGAATGTGTAATTGCTACTGCTGTAGCTGGAAAACCACCATCTATTGTGCGCATTTTATGGAATGCTGAATAGAACACGAGTGAATCCATTGCCACAATAATGAGTACCAAGAAACCTGCACATTGCCAAAAAAAACTTCCTCATACATCTAAATGAAGAACTCACCAAGCCATGGATGGCAAAAAGACTGGAAACACCACACTTGCACACACAACTACAAGTAATGATATAGAGTGTCCTTGGTGATGGTTCATCAACACAAAGTAAAGGATTGATTAGTACTGACAAGAGAATTGTTTGTTACATCTGTCCTGCTCAGAAAAGACAAATGACGATGACATGCTGCAACAAATTTCAAGCGTATATTGCAATGACTGAGCAAATCTTTGCACTAACTGCTGTAAATGAGATATCAGGGATTGAAAAACTAGGAGTAATCAGTCTGTAAAAGAACTTGCATTTTAATACACATTTCTTACATTTCATTTTGTGCACAATTACACTTTATTCACAATGGAAATAAACAGCTGTAAGTTTTCTGAGAGTTTGAGTTCATGTACTACCAAGATAGGTTTTGTAGTCTAGGGTTAATAGCATTCGTATTCATAAATATTACAAACTGAACCATTCTCACTTACAACATAACCACCATTTGCAACAGGTGGTCCAGCAGATGACGTTTTCCTAGCACCAGTAGGGGATCCATTCTCTATATCACTGTCATCTTCCAAGTTCTCACGATTGCCATCACGGTCTGGTTCACTACCACCTTCACTGTCTGTGTAGTCCCCCGCTACAACCAACACAAATTTTAAGAAAGCAATAAGACACTCAAAATGCTTGGCATGACAAAGTTAGCATTATACAAAAATATGAAATTTGTGAAAGCAATTAAAATTATGATTAATCTACCTAGCCTATCCATAAACATTGTCACATATTTTAGCTTGGACATAGGACTGGTTTTCCAGGTAGCAAGCAACACTCGTGCTGAAGGTTAGTCCTGACCAGTGTGTGTTAAACAGTAAATCTTGTGGATCTTATTTGCATAAGGATGGGGTGGAGTGAATATGAAAACAGGGTATCTGTAATTGCCTTGCACAACGTCAGAAAGTCAGCAACTGAGATTTCCCACGTCCCAAAACAGCTAAAAATCAGCAAGAGGTTCATATACCAGATTTACTGAGACAGGCAGTGTAAAAGATTGCACGATGGTTGGTGTGAGAACAGCAGCTGTTAAGCAGTGGTGGCCCATATCTGGCAAAATCCCAGATGGTTGCTGGAGATAATGGCAAGGGAGTTCAACATTTCACCATGATCAATATCCAGTGTACATTCTGAAGCCCTTAGGGTTATAAATTATCGGCGGAACACCGGACATTTCTAAACACCACAGATGAAGCAGTAGAGGAAACTGAAATCATGGCAGCTCCTGCAGCGGTACACCAACAATGGGAATCAGAGATTTCTCTTCACAGACAAGAAAGTCTTCACCATTAAGAAGGTTTAACCACCAGAACGATAGGGTAAATGCATCAACTTCTTGGGAAGCTTGTAAGAGAGAGTTTCCAAGGTCCAAATAAGTCACCACCCCTACTCAAACATCGTCTGGTGGGGACTGAGCTATGGGGGCCCCACAGGCTTCATTTAAAAGGCACAAAAATGGGTGCCAGAATGTAAGTGGAAGCTGACCTGTACCCTTTCATGAAGGTCTTGAGTTCAGCAATGTCCTTTCAGCAAGATTCTGCGCCAGCTCATAAGGCAAGTATGACTCAACAGTAGTTGCAGGCCAATGTACCAGACTTCATCCCCACTGCTGAGTGGCCTTCTGGTAGCCCCAATCTTAACCACATGGACTTCAAACTGTAGTCAGTGCTAGAGGGGATGGTCTGCAAGAAAAGTTCTGTGGTAGATGACAGACCAAAGAGACTCCAAGGCTGTGTGCATGCTGACAGTGGACATTTTGAAGACTTATTCGTTCAAACTGTATTGTGTCAATAACACAGTAAAAGGAAATAGAAAAATCTCAAACCATATTTCACTTGCTTACAATATAGTTTGTGACAGTATTTATGGCTAGAGTAGTTATACAACAAAATTGACAAATACATACAACATTGACTTTACCTCCCCAAGCAGTCGAGTATCCATTCTCTCCTTTAAGTGCTCTAACAAGGGCTATATTTTAGTCAATTGCACGCCCTGATCAACCAGGACAACGGAAGGAACCCGGAAAAAGAATGGACAAATCATAGGAAGATCTGAAGGATATTCTGTCTAAAATTCCTGAGAGACATACTTATAAGCTATAAATTTCATTTTTGTTTCATAATGAAGTGCAATTATAAGAATAAATTGACCAGAGGGTCCACATTTTCAATACAATATATCAAGTAAATGATATTACATAAGTCTTGGGACTAGTTTCAGCCACTTAGTGGCCATCTTCAGCCAAATAAAAATTAAACAAATGATGTGATAACTGAAACATATGTATACCAGACAAAGATAATGTAGGAATAATTATAACATTAAAATATATATAATAACAAAAATTACGGAAAAAAAGATGATCATAACCTCAATTTGTCAATTTATTCTTATAATATGAGAGACATACCATCACACTGTTAGGTGAATTCAATGCCCAGTTGGGAAGAGAGAAAATTCAGAAATATAGTGGGAAATTATCCATCACACAGGCAAAACTAACCGCAACGGAGAACAATTCGTGCAACTGTGTAAGACTTTCGACTTGGTCATGAAGTCCATGAAGAAATACAAAACATAAAATTACTTTCAGACGCCAACCCAGATTCAGATCATTACCTCTCAAAGAGACACCTGCCCAGAAACACCAAATGGCATAAAGCCTCCAGGACAATCACTTTCGACTGAGAATGAATTAAGAAGAACCAGGAAGTAAGTCAGGGGTTGAACAATGTGGATATGAACAACTGGGACCAACTGAAGGAGGCCATAGTCAAGATGACCAGTGAAAATGCTCCCCTCACAAGAAGTGGGAAGCACATGTGGTGGACCGAAGACTGTAACTACACAGTAGCCCAAAGATAAACAGTATGCTGAGATGGAACTCCTACAAGACCGAGGAGCACTGGGAGATTTTCTTGTAACAGAAGAAGCTAACACCCATGATAATGCAAGGAACTAAATGAACATCACACAACCAACCCAGATCAAAGAGAGCTTCACTAAAAATAACTCTCGAGACTTCCACAAAAGTTTCAAACAGAATATTAGTAAATGCACTCTATTGAGCCTCCACCTCAGATACTCACGGAGCAGGCTGCTTTATAACAACAAGGACAACTGCCCCTTTAAGCAAAGTACTTTAAAAATCTACTCAATTATGGTCCACCTAGTCAAGACTTTGACTCTCAGCAAATGACACCAAACCCAGATTCGCTACCTCCTGAAGAAGAAGAAGAAGAAGAAGAAGAAGAAGAAGAAGAAGAAGAAGAAGAAGAAGAAGAAGAAGAAGGTGAAATCCAGCTACTCAAGAAACACAAGGCAGGTGGAGAGGACTCCATTGTGGTCGAACTCTAGAAGTGTACTGGTACCAACGCAGTGGATAAGCTCACTGAGGTCATTCAAAACATCTGGGAAACAGAGAACTTGCCATCTAACTGGACCTCAGCTTTTTTTTTTGCAAGTTGGTTTACTTCGCACCGACACAGATAGGTCTTATGGTGACGATGGGACAGGAAAGGGCTAGGAGTGGGAAGGTGGGAACCATGGAAAACCATCTTCAGGGCTGCCGACAGTGGGGTTCGAACCCACTATCTCCCGAATACTAGATACTGGCCGCACTTAAGCGACTGCAGCTATCGAGCTCGGTTAAAGCCTTACTAACACTTACTAACAAGGGCAGAGAATCAATTGGACAAACAACTGTTCGAATAACCAGGGTGGTTACATGTTACAAATTTATGTATTGAATAGGTGGAATTTATAATCTAGTATTATTCTTGACTTTAACCAGGGAGGTTCCAGGAAAAGTCGATCCCCAAAACAATACTAGCTTACTCCAAGATTAGAAGCTGCAAAATGATAGTCACCATTGTTGATTTTAGGAAGGCCTAAGACTCTGTGGAGGAAAACAAACTGTCAGTAAAATTCTCAGGGAACTAGGACTAGACAACAAAACCTGAATACTCATTCTACAAACCCTGACTGACAAACATTCCATGGTTAAATTCAAAGGTGAGATCTCACAAACCTTCAAAATCAAAACAGGAATCAGACAAGATAACAGACTTTCCACATTCCTCTTTAACTGTTTCCCTGAAAAAGTTGTCAGAGAATGGCAAGGAACTGGTTAGTTTGACTTGAATCACTGATATTTCCAGAAATTGACGATCAGGAATAATGGGCAAAGGAGTAATGGAGCAACATCCCCTTCACCGATTATTCGAGGTTCTGTCTTAGACCTTCAAGTGGAAGGGAAAAAGGTATGGAGAAGACCTGGAGAGTATTATGCCGCCTAAACCCTCTCATCAAGAACAGCCTATGAAGGAGGTTCCGTCATGGTCCGACTGACATGGTGTGAGGAGTCATTTGTTCTCATGGCCAGACTGAGCTGGTGTTAACTAAAAATGGAGCACTGAATGAACATCGTCAGGACATCGAGGAGGTTATTCTCAAACAAGCCATACCTTTTGCCTCTTACTTTGAAGAAAATTTTGTTTTCATGCATGATAATGCATGCCCTCTTGCTGGTCGATAGGTGGCTAAGTTCCTGCGGGATACCGGAATCGTCATTCTCGACTGACTAGCTTGTAGCCATGACCTCAACTCCATCCAGCATGTACTGGAAAAGCTTAGACGTGCTGCTCATCGACAAGTTTTTCAAACGCCGCCTCAGCTTAGAGCAGTACTTAGTGCTGAATGGAACAGTCACACAAAATCACGCTGACACCTTAACTGCCAACACGCTGGATAGGACGAAAGTTGTTATTGATGAACAAGGTCATAAGACCTATCAAGTGTCCTGAGTCCTGTTCACAAGGTTCTGTGGCCAGCAGTTCCATCCAAGTGGCTTGTAGGAGGGCCATTCAGACGAAGAAATGGACAGTGACAATGAATCAATGTGCACGACTCCCATTCACTTCATTTCTGACAAGGCTTTTATTCTCAAAATGGTGTTTTATGCTTATGTAAGGTTGTAATAAGGAGTGCTAAAAAGTTCATGAAGTGTTAGCAGAGGTGCCAATCACTGAAGTGGGTTATCAGAAATCCTACTATTAATCTGGACCCCCACCCTCAAAAACTTTTTGAACGAAATTCAAAGGAGTCTAGGGTGTCTTTCATTTCCTCGTCCTTCATGGCTCTTGTCTTTCTTTTGCTGATACCTTCATTCTTTGAATAATGACACCCCCTTTGGCCTTCCTGAGAGCAATCTATTCAAAAGTATATCGAATGACACAATAAAATTTGCACATTACCTAATAGTTCTGAAATCAAAAATTCTTTGTAGCTTATTTCACACTCAGCAGCTGCCTTTGAGTGTAGGTTTTCTTGAAGCATACTCCCCCTGTGATGACATTTTCATCTACTGAACCATATTAAGATCAAGAAATTTCCACAAGGAAACTTTCTTCAAATATACATCCACCTATTCAGTAGTGTGTTCAACCGTGACATTTCATTTTAAAATTAGTACATGCTTCAGTCCTTAACAGTATTAGGTTTCAAGGCCTAAGGAATCTTTCATTTCCATGCCCATGTCATTCTGTCTTCACTATTACCCAAGAACCAGTGATGTTACACAGAAGCACTGTACAATCAACTGCAGTGGCTAGCGATGTATAACAAAGACACAGGCGTTTAAGGTCAAGTTTTATGCGTGCGCAGATGTGAAGGGAAGCAGCAAGTTTACTGTGGTAGCCACCAATGACGTTCATTACTGTTACACTGTGAATGCAAAACAACCCGTGATTTTTCACATAAAATTCTGAGAAAAAACATTTTCTTGAATTCAAAGAAATATGGTACGCTGAATTTGCTCCTATGATTTTCCACTTACTCCTCTTACTTCCTCATCTTTGTGGTCAGTGTTCAGCACACAGATCTAAAATACCCATATCACTGAGACCTTTTGTTTAGTAAATCAACTTACAAGAATTAGGTTTCTCTGCACTGATGTCCACGCAGATGGCATGCCAATAAGACATCAGAAAACATTTTTTACTAAACAATGCATATGAATTGCTTCATCATAAAATAAAGAACCATTTCAATAATGTTTCACATTCATCTTCCCCAAATGTTGTGTTAAGTCCCAAGAGAATAAACCTGCACTCACTAGAACAGACAATCCAATAAAGGGTGTATTAGTAGCCGACTACAATACAATTTTGAAATGCTTCTTTTCTTCACATCACAAAGGCAATCAGCATTTCTTACAATGACCTCTAATTCAGAGAAATGAATAATTAAAAATTGCAGACCAGAAATATAACTTGGTGCATAGTCAAAACAATGTTTCCAAAAGTTTTCAGGTCATACACAAAAAGTAAAATTTGTTTAATGTTCTACAAAGAAAGTCAACAAAAAGTCAAATTTGTTTAATGTTCTACAATGAAAGTCAATCACTATTCAAAATTTGCCAAATACAATAAAAATGTCTTGATTTACACAAGGCTCTTATAAACTGCCCATTCACATATTTAAAAAGAGAAATTAAATCACAGTGTTTAAAATAACAACGATACTCACGTCCAGCATCCTTTGGACTTTCACCCGTACAATCTTTTGGAATCTTCTCTATGCACTTTTTGTGGGCATTGTAGTGACAGTCTTTACACTGAAGGCCTTGTTTGAATAGTCCTTTGAGCAATTTGCGGCAGAAATGACACACAGTAGGGCGAGTATATGAATGCAGAACAAAAGTATGAGGAATTTTAATCCGTGCAGCCATTTCTTTCTCGATCCATTGTGGCCGACCACCTAGTGATGGCGATCTGCTTTGTTTTGGCACCACAATAGTCGGCAGCACCTGTAACTGAAAAGATTTCTGCAATTACTTTAACAGAACAAAATTCGTACCATGAAAGATAGCTAACTAGTATACAATATATTGATATTATTATTTATTATCTACAAGTTGCTTCAATCAACCCAGTTAAAATAACTTACATTCCCCCCGGAGTAAGATGTGGTTTTGTAACTGAAGACTTTCTCAGGCTTACTAAAGAACAATTGGACCATAAAATGCAGTAGTAGAGCAGTAAATGGGATATGTTCTCTTTCATTGTCATGCATTTGGCAGTTCTTTATCTAGTAAGCTTACCAATGTAATTGTTTAAGTTTCTGAATTTACTATTATGAACAGAATTGAGAGCTGCATCCCACGAAACATACAATGATAATGTTAAAAAATAATAGGAGATTAAAATGTTAATACTGCACAATGTAATTTTACTCCAAATGTAAAAGCTTCATTTCATGGAATTTGTTGTAGTATAAATCCCATATTATATTTATTAATTTTCTCTTCCAAATTTAGTAAAACAAACATAAATATGAGACACACAGAGTGAGTGAGAAAATGCATGAGTGAGATGAATTTATTATACATTCAACCATACAAAAATTGGCAGTTGCAGAAGATTACTTTCATTCAAAATCCTCTTGTTTGAAAGGATGATATCCTGCAGGTAGTAGAATTCCAAGTATCATCTCTTCAGCCACTGGCTATCCACAGTTTATGAATATACACAGGCAGAAAAAAATATTCAAACACCATGAAATAAGGAATGTAGAATACAGAAATGTTGGCAATATATTTGTTGAGGTAACATTTAATTGATTAAATGTAGCAAAGGCTTTTCAGTCTGTCAAACACACAGCAAATACAATGTAAATTAAAACACTAAAAGCATATCTGTAAAACACACACTAACATACAAAGAATGACATGTTTCGTTCTACAAGAACATCCTCAGATTCTATCAAATCACTTAAAATAAGCTTATATATGTACAGTATTGTTTACGTAGCGTAAACTTGTCAGTGATAGGTCAAACAAAACGTAATTTCCATACAAGATACAAAGAACACAAAAACGCGATCAGATATAATCGGCATTCAGCCTTTTAACTAAGTCAACACTGGAAAACATGGCTTCATTTTTAACAAAATAATTGATTAAAGGTACAGAGAAAAACCATCGCAAATGTGCCATGCTGGTCCATGAATAACTGGTGTAATCAACTGACTGTTGAATGCAGGCATGCAAACGTGCATGCACTGTGTCGTTCAGGTGTCGGATGTCAGCTTGTGGGATGGAGTTTCATGCCTGTTGCAATTGGTCAGTCAAAGCCAGTTGTGGATGACTCTGGAGTTGTCATCCAATGATGTCCCATACATGCTCGATTGGGGACAAATCGAGGAATCAAGCAAGCCAAGGCAACATGTCGACACAATTTAGAGCATGTTGGGTTACAACAGTGACATGGGGGCCTGCATTAACCTGTTGGAAAACACCCCCGGGAATGGTGTTAATGAATGGCAACAAATGTTGAATCACCAGACGGATGTACACATTTGCAGTCAGGGTGTGTGGGATAACCACGAGAGTGCTCCTGCTGTCATAGAAAATTGCTCCCCAGACCAGAACTCCAAGTGTAGGTCCAGTCTGTTGATGCCACAGACAGGCGGAATGCAGGCACTCATCTGGCCTCCTCCTAACCAACACACAGCCATCACTGGGACCAAGGCAGAAACTGGCTTTCATTGGAAAATACAACGGACCTCCACTCCATCCTTCCATGAGCTCTTGCTTGACACCACTCAAGTCGCAGACGGCGGTGGTTTGGCGTAAGTGGAATGCATGCCGCAGGGCGTCTGGCTTGGAGCTGTCCTTCAAGTAACTGATTAAGAACAGTTCGTTGGGTTGTGTCACTGTGGTGCCAACTGCCACACGAATTGCTGCAGCAGACTGCGCCACAGCCATATGCCGAATACGGCTGTCCTCCGTCTCGGTGGTGCTACGAGGACATCTGGACCCCGGTCTTCTTGCGAGCGTACCTTCTCGTGACCACTGCTGCCAGCACGCATGCACAGTGGAGACAATCCTGCCAAGTAGTTCTGCAATAACGCAGAAGGAAAATCCACCTTTACGTAGCCCTATTATACGGCCTCATTCAACCACACCAAGCTGTTGATACTGGCCTCTTCATCATCATAAAGGCATTCTTGACCCACCCTCAGTCAATCCGTCCAATCTCACGATAACTAATGCTTTTGCACAGTACAGCCCGTATTTAAAGCAAACCTGATGTACGTCACGGTGCTGCTACTAGTGCCACGCTAATGCGATTGGTGCGAAATTTGAATTGACGTCATCTTTCAGATGTATAAATCCATCTACCAACGTTCATTAATCAAGCACAACTCCTCCTTGGTGTTTGGATTATTTTTTCCACCAGTGTAGTCATGTTTCAAGAATGTATAAGATGAAATATTTCTTTGCTGGACAATTTCTGGACAGTGTACATATTGTTAACATTGGTAACCATATAAATAACATGCAGAATACTTAGTATATAGTTTATCCATGGAGATGGAGAGACAAATGTGTTAGTAGGGCTTGGGAAGAAATAATGCAGGAGGAATGATCTATTCCTTCAGATCAAGATTACAGGAGTTACATAACACCAATGTTGTGGTATTTTCGGTTCCTCATAGACACGATCTTCCAGCATGGTCTTGTGTTAACAAGGAGGTAAACAAGGTTAATGAAGAACTTTTGAAAATATGTAGGCACTTCAAGAATGTAAAATATGTAGATATGAGTAATTTAGGAAGAAGATTTTATACCTGGCATGGTCTGCACCTAAATAGATTGGAAAAAAGGTATGTTGTGAATAGTGTAATAGTGTTTGCTAATGCAATTCAAGATGTAGAATATAAAACTGCTCCCATTCCTCTAAGAAACAAGAGAAAGCGACCAATGTAGGTCGGTCTGTCGTACTAGAATTGAGGAATGATATTAATACTTATGGTAGTCTATACAGGTTAGGTTCTTTTAGGACTGTATTGGGGAACAGTGTTAATGTGCAAGGTAGGCAGACTAGGTTAGGTTCTCATTAGTTCAGCAAAATCAATTTACCTGTAGAAACAAAACTAGAAACAATCATGATCATCATAGTTATTTTTCACTTTAACTTAGAGTCAATTAGAAATATACTGGATGAATTAGATGTAATACTCAATAAAAGGCATACTGATATTTTGTGTATAAATGAGCAATGGCCGACTAGAGATGAGACCAATCTATATATACCTCATGATTTTGAATTATGAACTATTTTTACTAGAGACTTTCCACTAGCTCATGGTGGAGCTGTAATAATATGTTAAGAAATCACTTAAATTTGAAGTAATAGATATTTCTTCCTTTTGCATTAATAACCTACCTGAATCAGTAGTTGTTAAATTGTGTGAATATAATTTTGTTGTAGTATCTGTGTATCGTGCCCCTAACACCAACGTAAAAATATATCACAGTTAGAGAAGTTGATTTCTTATTTAAACTGTAAATATGATCAAAATATTGCCATAGCTGGTGATTTCAATATAAATATCTTAGAGGTATCCCAAAATACTCAAAATTTCCCTAATATGTTAAGATCGCATGACTTATATTGTACACATTGTGAAACCACAAGAAATAATGCATGCCTAGATAATGTTGTAAACAATGTTTACAAATCATTTTACAAATGTTCATTTCTCGGACAAGATGTATTGAAAGACCATGGTGGTATTTGTGTTGAATTTAAAGTTAATTGTAAGAGAAGAGTTTCTGAGTCATCGAAAGAATTACAATGCATCAAACGTGTCATATCAATTAAAGGGGTTAATGAATTACAAGACATATTAATAAGAACAGACAAGACTAGCCTTTATGTCATGAGTGATGTCAACTTTGCATTTGATTATTTCATTAACATGATAATTACATATTTTAATTCAGCTAAATTTAATGCTTAGACAAGGTGATTTTCCTGAGTGTTTAAAGATGTCTGAAGTGATACCTATCTTTAAGAAGGGGGATAGAATGTGCCCATCAAATTACCACCCTATAATAATAGTACCCATTCTGAGTAAAATTATTGAATTCTGTATATTGATGCAACTCGACGAGTAGTTTTCAAAAACAATTTGCTGTACAACAAACAGTTTGGATTTAGAAAGAGTTATTTTTTTCAATTTTTTTTTTTTTTTTTGCTAGGAGCTTTACGTCGCACTGACACAGATAAGTCTTATGGCGACGATGGGATAGGAAAGGCCTAGGAGTTGGAAGGAAGCGGCCGTGGCCTTAATTAAGGTACAGCCCGAGCATTTGCCTGGTGTGAAAATGGGAAACCACGGAAAACCATCTTCAGGGTTGCCAACAGTGGGATTCGAACCCACTATCTCCCGGATGCAAGATCACAGCCGCACGTCTCTACGCGCACAGCCAACTGGCCCGGTGAAAGAGTTATTAAAAGATAATAGCAGTTGAATGTGTCATCAAAGACATATTAAATCATTTTGAGAATAAAAGTCACAGGTGCTACATTAATTGCCCTGACAAAAGCTTTTGATTGTGTCTTGCATGAAATCTTAATTCATAAGCTCGGTTATTATGGAGTAAGGGGCCATGAACTGAAATTAATGGCATTTTATCTTCATCAAAGGAAACAGAGGTGGTAATAAGTGATAAGAAATCTGATATGGTAACTGTTAAAGCAGGTGTCCCACAAGGGCCTGTTTTGGGACCTTTCCTCTTTTTGGTCTACATCAATGACCTAGCACGTAATGTTCCCTGCACATCAGTTCTATATGCTGATGATACAACTTTCCTAAATAGTAATGTTGATATCGTAACACTAAGAAACCAAGTTAACACATCTGTTAAAATTGCTAAAAACTGGTTTCATCACAATAAATAAATTATTAATGTCACTAAAAACAGAAAATATCCTACTTACCTTGGATCACACTGTAAATAATGACTGCCATAATTCTGTTCAATTATTAGGCCTACATGTAGATACAAGACTTACCTGGGAAATACATACGTCAGAACTCTGTAAGAGATTAGCCAGGGTGTGGCATTTGTTGCAGAAACTGAAAACCTATATCAGTCGGGATATGCTACTTGCATCCCATCATGCTTTCTTTCACCCTCATACTGTATGGGATCAGGTTATGAGGTAATTGTCCTACATCAAATAATGTATTTGACAGAAAAAGTCAAATTACCGAGCTCGATAGCTGCAGTCGCTTACGTGCGGCCAGTGTCCAGTATTTGGGAGATAGTAGGTTCGAACCCCACTGTCGGCAGCCCTGAAGATGGTTTTCCATGGTTTCCCATTTTCACACCAGGCAAATGCAGGGGCTGAACCTTAATTAAGGCCACGGCTGCTTCCTTCCCACTCCTAGCCCTTTCCCGTCCCATCGTCGCCATAAGACCAATCTGTGCCGGTGCGACGTAAAGCAAATGGCATAAAAAAGGTCAAATTGCTGGATTATAATTTAGAGACTCATGTAAAACTTCCTTTGTGAGCCTAAAAATTATGACAGTTCCCTGTTTAAATATTCTTACAAATATTATGCATGTAAAAGAGAATATATCCAAATTTAAAGAAAGATCTACAGTTCATATGCACGATACAAGATACAAGAATGATCTGGATACTCCTCACTCCAGGCTTAGTAAAAGCACAAACAGCCACTGTTATCAACAGATTAAGATGTACAGTAAGCATCCACTACCAATTCGAACATTAGACAAAGGTGCATTTAACAGGGTACTGTCACAATTTTTAAGAAGAAAGGCATTCTATAGTGTAAAAGAGTTTCTAGAATGTGGTATTTCTTAAACTTAATTAAGGTACAGCCCGAGCATTTGCCTGGTGTGAAAATTCTAAAATAATTTTTCTAATGACTCAGGCATTATGGCTGAGATGTTGTCTATAGATTATTTGTATTAGTACTGACAATACCTAGGATACATTTCCTGTACTTGATGGTGGAAGCAATAAACTATCTAAACTATCTTCCATTCATAAACTGTATCACAATTTTCGGTAAATGAATAATTTCACTTTGAATTATAAGAAGGTACAGTATGTCTTTCTTTACATTTACATTCAGATATTTTAATATGAAAACACAGAAGAGTCAGCCAGTTGCAGCCTTCTTTGTTACAGACTTTTCAGCGGGGTTCAAAGTGAGTGAAACACTCTTTGGAGATGAGAGCTATTTTTAAATAAGTTCTCATTTGGTTTTTAATTCACAGCAGAAAAAAGAGGCTCACTCTGGTCACATGCGAGTCAGAGGGTGCAGTCACAGATAAAGTGAGTTGCTCAGACGGTGGGTATTTAAGACCGCTGGTGGCCATGCTTGTTAAGGCATTAAGTCTATTATGGTCTGACACCACGGTTAACTGGTTTGAGTCCTGTTGGTCGAAAAAATTCACCATCAGTATTTTGACTGTCAGGGATAGGATGTATACAATTTCTAATCACTAAACTGTGTGCCAAAAGCCTGATTCAATTCCAAATCTCTCCGCAGCGTTGATAAGGAGTGAGAGCATATGATGCTGTTGACAGTGATTTGTCCGCTGGATGGACGTAAAGCTATGGGCAAACCCCTTGATGTTATTCGACAGGCGTAAGCTACATGCTGACACCGAGTTTCACCCTCTCCCTACCTCATTATCATCATCCCGCATCCAGACGTGTATTTAAATCACAAAAGAGTCAATAGTGGTGTAGTGTAGTACATATTTTCCCAGTGATACAACACAGATCAAATATAAACCAGAAATTGATTGTTCAGCTCTTTAACTTTACAAAGGAAAATTTAATATGTCCGCCTATTAAATACATAACAACAAATCCAACATTAGATGGAGTAATAATAGTCAAACATGTTACGACTCGTTTGAGCCATTTTCAGTGGAAAAAAAAAAAAGCGGTTAAAATTATTTACATAATAGAAGCTAAAAATATATTAAAAATACACTCTTTAAGACAAATTGGTTGTTACGTATGATTTGTGTTCATGTTTGTATAGGAGGTGAGAGAGATGGAAGGGGTGTTTTAGTTCAAAGAACAAAAGATGCAATTGTGCAAATAATCTTCTCGTTATAGAGAGATATACCACAGGTAAACTTACATGGAAAAGACACAGTATTATGATGTGCATCCTGGACAATGTACTATGCAAGCTGCTTTACGTCGCACCGACACAGATAGTGTATAAAATGATGCTTGTGTTCTAAACTGAACAGGCTCAGGAGGAACATTGCCATTGCTGATATAATCTCCTGATTACTGGATACTGGCCGCCCTTAAGCGACTGCAGCTATCGAGCTCGGTGGCAATGTACTATGAATGTATATAGTGCAGTTAGTATAAAAGCTAAAGTGACAGGTCATTCCAAAAGAACAATTTAAGTCAGAAGAAACTAATTCACAAACAGGAATATTATTCTAGAAAACAAAAACAAGAAGCAAGTACAAAAAGTATTTTTTTTAAAAAGAAGGTAATTTTGTGCAAAATTGGGTGTATGATAATTCTTTACGACTGAATCATCATCATCATCATCATCATCATCATCATGATGCTTGTTTAACCCAGTATGTCCCAGAATTATAATTTTTTAATTAATGTGTAACTCTGTCATAATTGGTCTCAGTGGTCCTAAATGGATATGAAAATAACAATAAAATGATTTTCAGATATAAGATTTTCTCGCAGGAGGGTGTTGCCATATGGCAATGCTGGGTCATACTGGGAAATATTGAGTAAAGAAAGAAAGACCAAGAAGAAATGTTTTGTACAATGTTGTGTTTATTTTTGTAGTAACTTGAAGGGTAAATCAATTAATTTAAAGCATTATCAGTTAATTTGTTAAGGCTTTTGGGCCTTCCAATAATGAATAGATCACTGTTTGACTTATTCTATCGATGTAATGGTAACATGCTATTGAGGTCACAATTCTGTTCTTTTTTTAAAGGGATAGTTTACTATATCTGCGGCCATACTGTAGTTTCTACTACTCCTTTCATTCCTTGATGTGGTAATTCTCGAAGCATTTGATGCAAAGCCCTACATCACATTTCTTGCAAGCAGTGCGACCGATTGTGGAGCAGTTGTCAGTGAAATATCTCCTCTTCTTGTCAATGGGAATCAGCCAATGGTTTAGTTCATCGTAGCGTAGGTATTCTCGAGGTGTTCCGTCAGATTTCCGTTTGCGAGTAGGTCCTGGGCCTCTAGGGCCTTCACCAAAGTGGTTGCAATAGTAAACTCCAATTTGATGCCTAAATTCTAGTTGTGGCATACTCGGACGAGCTACTCTATGCAATTGCCACGCGTTGTGCACACATACGTCGATCAACCAAGTGAAGATACTACTCCACCACTTCTTGTCTCGGTTTCCAAGTGATACAGAGACACATTCTGGTCCATGCGATCAGCACCACCCATGTGCTTATTATATTTGCCAATTACATTTGGCCTGTTAACACCTATTTTCTTTCTTTGTTCCTTGGAATAGCGTTGCGCTCTAGAAGTGGGGTTTATTCCGAATGTGGTAAATGCAGCACTCACAACTGAATTATCGACCCATTTAGTCACACGTATGTCAGTTACTTCCATTTTCACTGAAGTGCAATATCCTCGAGGCTGCTTCTTTAGGGTCTGTTGATTCTCAAGTGGACAGTTTTTTGGAATTCTGTTGTCGCGAATAGTACCTGTGCCCCAATAACCTCAAGATTTCAAATAGGCTAGCAACAGAAGGCCGGTAAATAAATTGTAAAAATAAAATGAGAATGGTAGCTGTTGTACATCAGAGTGAAAATCATCAATCATACTCAACAGTGGAGCTGTAGACTTCCCAAATCTCTCCTCATAAACTTGATTTGCTCAGGGATTTCTACCTTCATAAATTTCAAAATTTATCAGATAACCTGCTGGAGTACATAACGACCAAACTTTGTACCCGAAGCGTAATGGTTTACCTCTTATAAATTGTTTGCAACCGTGACGACCGAAGTATGCTATCATGCTCTCATCGTAGGAAAGATGCTGTTCAGGGTGAAAATGTTTGAGCATATTGGACTTCAAATGGTCTATGATGGGTCAAAGTTTCCACATTTTGTCATTGTCATTTCCTGATTTACAGCTGTCTTCAAAATGAAGAAACTGCAGTATCTGTTGAAAGCGATTTCTGCGCATTAATTTTGAAACCATTTCATTCTTCAAATCTTCTTCAGTACTCCAAAGAGTTCTGACATGGGAGTGATAATTGTAACCTGTCACAAGTAAAATGCCGATAAACACTTGAGTTCTTCAGTAATGATATTTGGATTTGGTTTTCCAAGAAATATGGCGTAATTTCCTGACTCGTGGCAAATGTGTTGCAGGAGAATGTCATCTAAAAATTTCTCAAATTGCTCATGTGGTTTCAAGCCAACACAGTCTTCAAAATTAGCAGATGGAAATACTGGTACCGAGCTCGATAGCTGCAGTCGCTTAAGTGCGGCCAGTATCCAGCAATCAGGAGATAGTAGGTTCGAACCCTACTATCGGCAGCCCTGAAGCTGATTTTCCGTGGTTTTCCATTTTCACACCAGGCAAATGCTGGGACTGTACCTTAATTAAGGCCACGGCCACTTCCTTCCCACTCCTAGCCCTTTCCTGTCCCATCGTCGCCATAAGACCTATCTGTGTCGGTGCGACGTAAAGCAACTAGCAAAAAAAAAAAAAAAGAAAGAAATTTTGGTATCATAGCAGAGGAATCATCTTTCACCCACACAAAACTATTATTCTTATTCGAAGGCAGAAGTGAAACGGTAGATATAATAGGCTGGATTTTCTGCAGGCAACTGCTTGTAAATGATGTGGAAGCTTCAGTGCCTGCAACTTGCAAAGAATGTGCTTGTACATGAAGGTCTGAATTTTTCTAATATGTTCATTACAATTTGTTCATCTAGGCCTATACAATTCTCGTTTGTCAGAACTTGCTGTGACTTTTGTTTCGTTCCTTCAAAGGAATTGATTCTACGACCACTTCTGAGGATTAATTCACAGTTTGCTTTCAGTTGACCGGGATACACATTATCTGGTAGATCAGCTTCTTCATCCTCAGCATCATCTTCACCACTAAAAGCACCACTATCAACGTCAGGAGGCTCGATAAACAACGCTTAAGGTTCTTCTTCATCAGACAGTATTTCTTCCAAGTAGTCAAGAGCTTCTTTTAGTGTTATAGGTCTGAAAATATAGAAAACGGCATTAAAAGTGCTATACTTTACAAGCAGTCAGGTAATGTGCGCAAACAGTAGTATACAGACTGCTATGGCAATGCTAGGAACGGATAAAAAGTTGAAATACCCATTATGCCCCAGCGTTGCCATATGGCAACAGCATCATAAATCCTTATATATCTTCACTTTATAGGAGCCAGCATATTTTTCATTTATACTAACGTAATGTTACAACTTTCTAAAGAAAATAGCAATAACCAGAAAGCAAGAATTCCTTGCACGAATGTAAATATACCTGTACATGAAATTGTGGTCCTCTTGATTTGACATTTCTTTTTCTCTCTCTCACTTTGCGATGTTACTGCACACAAACCACTTGAGTAACTGACAAAACCATTCAGAATTAACAATACAGGTCCCTATAATGTACAATTCTGACCATGGTTTCATGAAAAGTGAATTGTTGAATAGCCAACAAATAAAACAGACACATGTAACTCAGCGTTGCCATTATGGGACATATCGGGTTAAAGGGGCCCAACATCTAGGTCATCGGCCCTTATATCACCACAACCACCACCGAGAACCAAGTCCAGTTGCCTGGGTGCAGTATACAAGTGCCTTCTACTTCTCTTTATTTAAACCTGTTTCTTACTGTTCTATCTACAACTACTCCAACCCTCATTTTGCTACTAGGCTTGTTGACATTTTACATGATTTTATACAATGAGTCCCTTCTTGGATTATTGTATGTATGTTTGTACAAGGGCTGTAAATAAAATAGTGGCAACATAGTCCAGACACTCGCAGGAGATCGGACGTGCACAAATATGATATGGAAGCAGTCAGGTGGCGCTGTTGATGGACATCAAGTCAGGAGTGTTGTTGTTGTGTGGTATTAAAGTGAAAAGCGTTGATTTCACAGTTCTAAAGCATGTTTTAAAAAGGTGATCAGCGTTTGTGGATTAAAATTGTGGTTGCCCAAGGTAAAAATGCATCAGAATGTTATCAAGGATTAAGTGAAGCCTGTTGCAAGAATGCATTACAGTAGAGGGCGGATGCACGATTGCTCAAGGCGTATCGTGCAGGACGCAGTGAGACTGCAAATTTGCAGTGTACAGGTCGGTCATCTACTCCTCAAGATCAGATTGACATAGTAGGTGGTCTCGTATCTGTAGACCATCGATGTACTGTCCGGGAGTTATCCGTAGAGGTGGTCTCAGTCATCTAACAGTATGGCACGTTCTGACAAAATGTCTTAATGTGAGGAAAATTACGTCCCATTGGGTTCCACATCAACTCACCAATGTACAGAAATGTCCACGTTTACTGCAAGATGATTGCCCAAATGTGTTGCATGACAAAACAATGTCAATCTCTTATTGCAACAGTGGCATTAAGACACATTGGAACACCCTCCGTACTCACCAGATATGAGTCCTGTTCGACTTCGACTTGTTTCTGAAGTTGAAGGAACTCCTCCAAGGCCACCAAGTCCTGACATGACATCTGTACTCCGCTCAATAGGGTGCTCCGTCACCGTCATCAACAGAGAACACCTTGCCAATGGTCCCCTATGGCTACCTGACATTTGGCTAAAGTCTAATAATAATACTAGATTATAAATTCCACCTGTTCAATAAATAAGAATTTTTTATTTAAATTTAAGAAATAGTTCTCAACATATTAGATATAGGGACATGTTTCACCCATAATGAGGGTATCATCAGCCTAAAAATCTCATACCTGAAAGAAAGCTAAATCTAAAATATAAATAAGGGGATACTGTTTTAGGTACAAATGTGTATAAAATGACTTGCAAGTAGAATATAGTAGTTATAAGTACTCTTATGATAAAGTCTTATAATCAATCCTTATTGTAGATCTTTAAGAAATGTCTCGTTTTTTTAAATGTGGTAACAAGTAGTTAGTTAAAAGTTCGAAAAGAATATGTAAATTGCTGAGTTGAAATGAAATCTGGTAAATATGGTGCCTTACTCTTAGTGGTAGTTAAATTTAAATTCAAAGCTGAAGTTGTTAATTTTATATGAAAAGATAAGACGACAAACTTCTTGAAGCACTTAGGAGCGAAGACAAGTACTTGTCAGAAATGTAGCTATTTTATAATTCGTTTTTTTATTTTTATAATTTGTTTTCTGATTCATTCATTATTTTCCCTTTACCTAATTTTTTTAAATAATAGTGAGGTCTTGGTCAATAGTAGTGAAATGATGACCTGGTTCTATCATATGAGAAAACATTTATATATTTTTAGATCAATATTACAACAAAAATTCAAACCTTAAAGATACTATTGAAATCAAAAACCCATTATACAAGATTTTACCAAAATTGTTACAAACTCTAAACTATAAACACAATAACTTAATAAACAATCTAAAATTATCATCTTCCAAGACCCTTCCCACTTTAGGAAACACAACTCCCTCCCCATCCGTCCCCACAAGCCAACCACATCCAATAAGACACAAACTTAATGCCCCGCCAAACCCACCCCCAACTCCACACCCTCCCCCGCCAATCTCACATCAGTATAACACTAGAAGCACAAATATCAGTCATTCAAACGCTACCATGGCAACTAATTAACTTCTTTTTTTGCTATTGGCTTTACGTCGCACCGACACAGATAGGTCTTATGGCGACGATGGGATAGGAAAGACCTAGGAGTTGGAAGGAAGCGGCCGTGGCGTTAATTAAGGTACAGGCCCAGCATTTGCCTAGTGTGAAAATGGGAAAACACGGAAAATCATCTTCAGGGCTGCCGACAGTGGGATTCGAACCCACTATCTCCCGGATGCCAGCTCACAGCCGTGCGCCTCTAACTACATGGCCAAATTGCCCAGCACTAATTAACATTACAACAGTTAAAAAGATAAATGAAATCACACACAACATATTTTCTTCAGCTCACCTCATATTTAACCAAATTAACATCACAACTATCGAAAGGGTAAATAATCTTCACACACATCATTTCTTCTTTGTTTCTCTCCTTCTCCTTTAATTTTATTCCTTAACATTTCACTCTCCTCTTATTTCAGACATAATACCACAAGCTCTACTCAACCTCGCACATTTTCCTTTCGACTTTTAATACAAGACGCTACAAACACGCCTACCAGCTAATTCTAAAAATAGCTACGTTTCTGGTGAGTATTTGTCCTCGCTCCTAAATGCTTCAAGAAGTGTGTCGTCTTATCTTTTCATATAAAATTAACAACTTCAATTTTGAATTTAAATTTAACTACCCCCTAAAAGTGACTTTTATCCTAAGCATTAAGCTATTATAAGCTCCTTACGCCACCTCCAGAATAAGGCACCATATTTACCAGATTTCATTTCAACGCAGCAATTTACGTATTCTTTTCAAACTTTTAACTAACTACTTCGTAAAGATCTACAATAAGGATTGATTATAAGACTTTATCATAAGAGTACTTATAACTACGATATTCTACTTGCTAGTCATTTTATACACATTTGTACCTAAAACAGTATCCTCTTATTTATATTTTAGACATATAAGAACAATCAGGATCCTGATCTATCTTTCTTTCAGGTATGAGATTTTTAGGCTGATGATGCCCTCATTATGGGTGAAACTTGTCCCTACATCTAATATGTTAAGAACTATTTCTAAAATTTAAAAAAAAAAACTCTTATGTATTGAACAGGTGGAATTTATAATCTAGTACTATCATTTGACTTTAAGTACATTTCAGTATGGACCATAACATGAGATTTGTAACATGTAATTTGGCTAAAGATAATAGACTTTGCGGGTGACTACACTGAAGGAATGTAATGCAAGTGTACTGGTTAGTTCAATCAATACTGCGTTCTATCAATATTGCTACTACTTTACTTACAGCCCTCGTGTGTCCGAGAAGTTCCCGAACCCCTAGTTTCATATTATTACTTTGCTATATTATGATATAGACTATAGAGTTTGAATAATTGGGGAATTAAATAGTTGTTGTATTGGTATCTCTGCTCTGAAGCTCTCAAAAAGCGTTGTTGTCAGTCTTATTGTGAAGACATGGCTGATGTAAGCACACACAGTTACACTGCTGAGGAGCGAATAGTGGCGTGTGCGTGTGTGGGTGCACAAACGATCATGGACAGGGCAAACAATGACAGATAATGAGTGTGTTTATGGATCGCTTTGGCAAGCCCCGACCTCATAAAGCTACTCTGCTTGATTGGGAGAAATGTGCTTTTGCTTCAGACAGTATCAAAGACAGGCCACGTAGTGGACATAAGAAAATATGGGAAGAAACGTGTGCTGACGTCGCTCAATCAATTGAGCAGTCTCCACTTAAATCCATTCACAAAAGAGCAGCTGAACTTCAAATACTGCGGTCAACAATGTATGACCACATTAAAAGAGACTTGAAAATAAAAGGGTTTTTCTTTTTTTTTTTCGCTAGGGGCTTTACGTCGCACCGACACAGATAGGTCTTATGGCGACGATGGGATAGGAAAGGCCTAGGAGTTGGAAGGAAGCGGCCGTGGCCTTAATTAAGGTACAGCCCCAGCATTTGCCTGGTGTGAAAATGGGAAACCACGGAAAACCATTTTCAGGGCTGCCGATAGTGGGATTCGAAATAAAAGGTTTTAGACCGATGCATGCGAATGAATTATCTGACAATGACATGGAGCAGCAACTTGCAACCTGACGTGCTTTGTTGGCACACTTTAAAATACTATATCTCACTCAAGTGTGTTATTTTCTGATTAATGTGTGATATATTGCAGTTCACAGAGGAGGAACATGGTTTTCTGGTCCAAGTCCCCATTATGTGCAGAAGTTGGAAAGGAAACCGCCTCATATTTTTGTAATTGAAAAGGAGGTTCAACCTATTCAATACTAAAAAGAAGGAAATGCAGTAATTACATTCCTATTTAAATGGGACCGGTTTCGACCTTAGTCCAGGTCATCATCAGCCGTAAAAAGATGTACAATGTTTATGAATATTGGAGGTCAGTTTCACACTTTGATAGGCACAAAGACACGACACCACATTCTGTATGCACAAAGTCACAACACTATCAACTAATAAACGAAGATCAAAAATAACTAGAAGTCGCAGACGAATAGATTTGTAGTAGAAAGCCGCCAGCTCCTGGTGATCAGCGCGGCACATTCAAGGTCATGCGCTGCAGTCGAACGCCAAAGTAGAGTGGAGAATGTTTTGAAGGTCTAGAATTTGTCACGGTTGCGGGAAGTTAAGTACGTATATAGAAATATACGACGCAAATCAGAATAATTGAGTGAGTACTTGTACTCCTGCTAAGTTCTTGGAAAACAGTTGACTTGAAAAAACAATTGTAGAGAGAAGAAAAAAATGTAGTAAAAAGCGCAATATCGGAAAACAAATGAAAACATATATGCACAGTGCGCTATTTTTAAATGAAAAATTTTTAGGTTATGATTGAAGTAGTCGAAGTTGGTGCGAGACAAGAGTTAAAATTTGAAAGAGGAGAAACCAAAATGAAGGTCGTGGTTTTTTTTTTTTTTTAAATATAGAGAAGGAAGAATAAATTAAACGAGGAAGAGTGATAGTGAAATAAGAGAAAGAATAAAAGAAATTGAAGTTAGATGGTAATGAGGAAGGATAAGATAGGGAAATGAAGGAGGGGTAGTTTAGGGTGGGTTAGGAGGGTGGGTTATTGGAGGTAGAAAATGTGGGTGGGAACTATGTAAGGCATGGAAAATAGAATTGGGGTTTTGGAATTTGGAATTTTTGAGAAGAAGAATTAGGAAGTCAAAAAGGATATTGGGTTTTTCAGAAATGTCGTTTAAATTGAAATTAGGGTTGAAGTACTGGTCAAGGTGGATAAAGCAATTTTCAGTAATGTTTAAGGGGGGGCCTTTGTTAATGATTTTAAGTATATTTAAGTCATTGTCAATACTGGTGAAACTATGCTTGGAGTCTTGTATGTGCTGTCCTATGGCAGAGAATCTGTTGCATTTAATGGCGTTGACATGTTCAGAGTACCTGATATTGAAGTTGCGGCCAGTCTGTCCGACGTAGGAGGAATTGCAGTTGTTGCATTTAAATCTGTATACACCAGATTTAGAAAAAGCATTAGACTTATTTAGAGATTTAGAGTTGTGTAAGATATCAAGACTTCTATTGTTAGTTCTAAAAGAAATTTTCATATTATGTTTTTAAAAAATATTAGTTATTTTATAAGCATCCTGAGTGAAAGTGAAGGTGGAAAAAGCAGTTGGTTTAATTGTGTCTTTAGATAAAGTGGTTTTTGGACGGTGTTTGAATTTGTTGATGATGCGGTTAATGAAGGAGTTATTAAAGCCATTAAATTTAGCAATGTTGCGGATGGTGTTTAATTCATAATTTAAATCTTTTTTGGACATAGGGGTGTTGAAAGCACGAAAAATTAAGCTGTTATAAGTAGCATTAAATACAACAGATTCTCTGCCACAGGACAGCACATACAAGACTCCAAGCATAGTTTCACCAGTATTGACAATGACTTAAATATACTTAAAATCATTAACAAAGGCCCCCTCTTAAACATTACTGAAAATTGCTTTATCCACCTTGACCAGTACTTCAACCCTAATTTCAATTTAAACCCGACATTTCTGAAAAACCCAATATCCTTTTTGACTTCCTAATTCTTCTTCTCAAAAATTCCAAATTCCAAAACCCCAATTCTATTTTCCATGCCTTACATAGTTCCCACCCACATTTTCTACCTCCAATAACCCACCTTCCTAACCCACCCTAAACTACCCCTCCTTCATTTCCCTATCTTATCCTTCCTCATTACCATCTAACTTCAGTTTCTTTTATTCTTTCTCTTATTTCACTATCACTCTTCCTCGTTTAATTTATTCTTCCTTCTCTATATTAAAAAAATAAAATAAAAAACCCACGACCTTCATTTCGGTTTCTTCTCTTTCAAATTTTAACTCTTGTCTCGCACCAACTTCGACTACTTCAATCATAACCTAAAAATTTTTCATTTAAAAATAGCGCACTGTGCATATAAGTTTTCATTTGTTTTCCGATATTGCGCTTTTTACTACATTTTTTCTTCTCTCTACAATTGTTTTTTCAAGTCAACTGTTTTCCAAGAACTTAGCAGGAGTACAAGTACTCACTCAATTATTCTGATTTGCGTCGTACATTTCTATATACGTACTTAACTTCCCGCAACCGTGACAAATTCTAGACCTTCAAAACATTCTCCACTCTACTTTGGCGTTCGACCGCAGCGCATGACCTTGAATGTGCCGCGCTGATCACCAGGAGCTGGCGGCTTTCTACTACAAATCTATTCGTCTGCGACTTCTAGTTATTTTTGATCTTCGTTTATTAGTTGATAGTGTTGTGACTTTGTGCATACAGAATGTGGTGTCGTGTCTTTGTGCCTATCAAAGTGTGAAACTGACCTCCAATATTCATAAACATTGTACATCTTTTTACGGCTGATGATGACCTGGACTAAGGTCGAAACCGGTCCCATTTAAATGGGAATGTAATTACTGCATTTCCCTCTTTTAAGTATTGAATAGGTTGAACCTCCTTTTCAGTTATTTAATTTTTAACATCAGTAATTTCAATACGGAACAATGAAGTTTTTATCTTTAAATCATATTTTTGTATGCGCCGGGATGTCATCACGTCACCTGTTCGGACCATTATAATTTTGAAGGGTATGTGAACGGAAATTCTTATTTGCACATTACAAACTTGGTTAATACTTCAGCTCCAAGACAGGGAATCATGGATCATGTGTAGTTACAGCAGGATGGGACTCCAGCACATTTTGCTATTCAGGTGCGCGAGTTCCATGAGGTTGCAGGATTGGGCATGGTTCACCAACATCACCAGCCCAACCGAAATGGCCACAACGAAGCCTGGACCTTACCATGCCAAACAACTCATTATGGGGAGTAATCAAGTCCCATGAATCTCGACGTCGGTACATGACTAATAAAGAATTGCGCCGAAGTGTGGAGGAAGCCTTTTGAAATATAACTCCTGAGATGCTCGGCAAGATGTCAATGAGGACTAAGAGACGGATAGAATTCTGTGTAAGGCACGATGGTGCACGTACAGATCCCCTGGATACATGGTGTTTCTGGATGCCCTTTTGGATGCCAACTTGTTAGGGAGCTAATGATAATAATAAAGTTATTTGCTTTACGTCCTACTAACTAATTTTATAGTTTATGAATTCTTGTACGCGCCAGTAAATCTACTGACATGAGGTTGACGTATTTGAGCACCTTCAAATACCATCGGACTAAGCCAAGATCAAACCTGCCAAGTTGGCGTCAGAAAGCCAGCACTTCAACTGTCTGACCCATTCAGCCCGGCAGGAGCTAATGAAGATGAAATGAATGATGTTGAATTAAATTGGGTAAGGGAATCGGCTGTGGCCTATAAATAGGAACTGTCCCGGTATTTGCCTGGAAGTGAAAATGGGAAACCACAGAAAACCATCCTCCGGACAGCCGACAGTGGGGTTCAAACCCACGTGTCTCGCGAATTCAGAGCTAGGCTCCAAAGCCACTCAGCTAAATTTTTTGGACTACTATTAAATATTCAGCTTCCATGACATGAAGATTGCTGCATTAGTGCAGGTTTCAAGGTAACAGTGTTGTAGTGTGTATGAAGAAATTATGTATGTATGTATGTATGTATGTATGTATGTATGTATGTATGTATGTATGTATGTATGTATGTATGTAGAGTATTCAACCCAAAGGCCGATTTGTCCTCAACAGCTCTACCATCAGCTGTCACAGATGGCCTAGGCATCACTGAAGAGGCATACAAGGGAAATGAGGAGTGAGGTAGTGTCACCGCTTTCCTCACCGAGCCAGAAGTTGCTATTACATATCAATCTGCCAAGCCCACTGAAATGCATACAACAACCCACCAAATAAGCAACACTTTCAACCCATTCGTAACAGGGACTGGCTGCATAAGGAATTTTATTATTAGCATCCCTCATACCTTTGCCACTTTCTTGTTGTCAAAGTCAAGGATGAGACAGAGACAAGTCAATGAAAGTAACAAGATTCTTTTTAGACTATACCAAAAGACACTGTGCACTGTAAACACTAGGTCTTGACAGCAAAGACACATGAAGAAATTATATTTTAAATTTACAGTTAGGATTTGACTGGGATCCAGATATTTTGTTAAAAATGAAGCCATGTTTTTCAGTGTTGACTTAGTTAAATGTAACAAAGGCTTTTCAGTCTGTCAAACACACAGCAAATACAATGTAAATTAAAACACTATACACATATCTGTAAAACACACACTTGTGTCTGACAGACTGAAAAGCCTTTGTTACATTTTACATTGGGATCCAGATAGGAGTTTTCTCACTTGTTAGTAGAACTGTACTCCTCTTGGAACTGGCTAGATCTCTGCTAGGTATCAAATGTCTTCTATTACCAGACTATACCAATTATCTGAAATGATCTACCTATACTTCTTATAGCCTTTTCTCATCCAGTTATTTTATTCATTTTTGTAAGCTTTCTTTTTTTTTTTTGCAAGTTGCTTTACGTTGCATCGACACAGATAGGTCTTATGGCGACGATGGAATAGGAAAGGGCTAGGAGTGGGAAGGAAGTGGCCGTGGCCTTAATTAAGGCACAGCCCCACCATTTGCCTGGTGTGAAAATGGTAAACCATGAAAAACCATCTTCAGGGCTGCCGACAGTGGGGTTCGAACCCACTGTCTCCTGGATGCAAGCTCACAGCTGCGCACCCCTAACTGTACAGCCAACTTGCTCGGTTGTAAGTGGTTTAATGTTGCTCTAACACACATAAGGTTTACAGCAATGTAAGGATGGCAAAGGGCTAGAATTGGGAAGGTAGTGACCATGGCCTTTATTGAAGTATGTTGGGAGGTGGGGGGGATGATCCAAGGGAGGGGATATTGCGCTGAAACAGCTAAAGTGAAGTAGTGCAGTGTCAGTCCCGACTCTGTAACTTTCAAAAAATGTTTATTTGTTTATATTTCCTGTATGTAGCTGATGGAGAAATCTGTAGTATTGTAGAAAGAAATAAAGGTACGGTATGGTATTAAAATAAATCCCAGTATTTACCTAGTGTGAAAATGGAAACCACAGAAAACCATTTTCAAGTCTGCTGAAGGTGGGATTCGATCTATCATCTCCCAAATACAAGCTCACAGTTGCATGACCAAAACTCTGCAACCAACTCGCTTGGTACTCATACAAACAGAGGTGCCAACTATTATGGATTGTCCGTAATTATTACAGATTTCACCTCACGATTACAGAGTTACGGTCAAAGGGGAAATTATTACAAAAAAGCTGACATTATCACAAAAAAATAATTTTCGACGGAAACAAAAGAAAAGGAAACAATGTTCAGTCCTTTCGAGACTTTCTCCTAAATCGTCTTTATTTCAATGCTTGTGAGTTGGCAACAATACTTATTCGATCGTGACTTCCTTTTGCTACCCATAAGTGTTGTAAAATTCATTGTGAATGAAGGAGCTCAGGCGCTGCTCTTCACCACTACAAATTCTTCAGTAATGTTGTATTTGCTGTGTTAAGTGTACCTGACAGTTAACAGAAAGATTGAGAAAGAAGTGAGGCCTACATTAAGCACATCTGCACTGGTATCGCTTGTGGTTCAGAAAACGAAAATGTCATCACAGTCGGAAGGATGCTTCAAGAAAAACTACACTGAAAAGCAGATGCTGCGTGAGAAACAAGCTACAAGGAATGTTTTATCACAAGACCAACAGGTTGCGTGCAAATGTTATTGTGTAATATGATATACTTTTGGATAGATTGCTAGAGGGAAGGGCAAAAGGGGTGTCATTATCAAGAAGGAAGGAGCACGTTTTGGACTTGACTCAAAATTTTTCTCGGGGGCGGAGGACGATTACTGATAATCCACTTCAAAGTTGGCACCTCTGTACAAAATCTTTGTTCTTCCATATTGACTGAATTACTTTTAGGCTGAATTTCTTAAACACATCATTCAGATGAATTTAGCTTCTGTATTCTCCCACTTTATCACATTATTTATGAAGCCAAGGCAGGCTTGTGAAGCAGAGGTAGTGTAGGTTTCATCCTGGCCAATCCAAGGACTTAAATTTTGGATTGAAGACTTGAACATCATTCACCCAGCCTCAACAGACCAACTATGGATGTCATCATGCTGACCATACGGCACTCCAATATCTGCACACATCATTCCAAATGTATTGAGTTTCAGCTGCACTTCAGCTTCTGCATACTCCTACTTTACCACATTATCTACAAAGCCAGGAAATATTGTGGTGTAGGGATAATGAGCCTGTTTTTTACTGGGAGTCCTTGGGTATGATTTCTGGTCATCCCAAGGATTTCAATTTGCTACTTATAATCAAACTGATGAAATTATTACTTGAAGCCATAGATATGAATAAATTTAGAAACTACATGAAAAATAAACATAACAGAATTTTACCTGTAAAGAATTTTAATTAACATGTTCCTTTTTCAGGTATAATTCTGTTAGTTTCCAAAGGTATTTATTTATTTATTTATTTATTTATTTATTTATTTATTTATTTATTTATTTATTCATAAATTAGTTTTGACAGGCTTAAGAATCTAACAGTTTTATACATTTTAAAAGTCACTATCAAGTGGATGAGTTCAGGACTTAGGCACCTAAGGCCCATGAGCCACACTTTACCATATTTTGTATAGGTTATGAACACACATTTGTTCTAGATGCTGAGCTGATGTTTTTGTCACATAAATGTGGCAGATACATTCAACTCCTGAATATCCTTCTTCTACTTAGATTCCCACGTCTTCCATTCTTTTTTGAATTTATAACTGTGATTCCTATAAATTCTTCTTCAATATCAAAATGGTAATTTTCTTCTGGTTTTCGTTTCTCCTGTTACACGCTTACAGGAAATCTGTTTATCAATTGCAGTCCTATTAATTATACAGCTTTCTTTATCATTACTATAGTAATTTCATACACTCCTTCAGCCTCCACTTTCTTTCATCTCTTCAATTGCACATGAGATTGTACTGTCTATTTCTTCCTCTTCTGATGACTTTTTATCCTCCATTGTTTGATTTTCTACAGTCACAAAAGCCAAGTACCTACTACAGTCCATGATGCCATCATAAACACTATGTGGCAATCCAAAATATGCAGTTCATCTGGCAGAGCAGCAGTTGTCTTGACAATCCAAGGCCCAAAATGGACAGTATATGCCACACATTTTTCTCTGTTTGATTTTCACATCCTCCCCTGCAAACCATGTGACCCTGCCGCGGTGGGAAAGCCTGCACGTCCCAATGAAGCAGATAACCGAGCCGCAGGTGCAACCCTATCGGATGGGTAACTGGCGAGAGACCAGATTAACGAATGGTTCATCGATAGGTGAGTAGCGGCCTTTCGAAAGTTGCAAGGGCGGCAGTCTAGAAGATTGACTGATATGGCCTTGTAATAATACTCGACATGGCTTAGCTGATGATATAGATAGATGTTGATTCCCATAGGGAATCTGAAATATTTGTCCTGAATGGCTTAGCTGTGCGGATACTGCTACAGGGCTGAAAGCAACGGGTAACCACAGCCGTTTTTTTTTCTTTTTTTTTGCAAGTTGCTTTACGTCGCACTGACATAGACCTTATGGCGACAATGGGACAGGAAAGGGCTAGAAGTGGGAAGGAAGCGGCCGTTGCCTTATTTAAGGTACAGCCCCAGCATTTGCCTGGTGTGAAAACGGGAAACCACGGAAAACCATCTTGAGGGCTGCCAAAAGTGGGGCTCGAACCCACTATCTACCGAATACCAGATACTGGCCGCACTGAAGCGGCTGCAGCTATCGAGCTCAGTAACTACAGCCGTAACTAACTCCTGAGGAATGTATGAATGATGTACTGATGATGGCTTCCTCCCGGGTAAAGTATTCCGGAGGTAAAATAGTCCCCCATTTGGATCTCTGAGTGGGGACTCCACGAGAGGGCGCAATCATCAGGAAGATGGATACTGACATTCTGCGAGTCGGAGCATGGAATGTTAGAAGTTTGAATCATTGTGGTAGGCTAGAGAATCTGAAAAGGGAGATGTATAGACTAAAGTTAGATGTAGTTAATATAAGTGAAGTACGTTGGCAGGAAGAAAAGGATTTTTGGTCAGGCGACTACAGAATTATCAACACAAAATCAAATGGGGGAAATGCAGGAGTTGGTTTAATAATGATTAAGAAAATAGGGCAGCGGGTAGGCTACTACGACCAGCATAGTGAAAGAATTATTGTTGTCAAGATAGACACCAAACCAATGCCCACTACAATAGTGCAAGTCTATATGCCTACTAGTTCAGCGTGTGATGAGGAAATCAAAAGAATATATGAAGAGAGAGAAGATTGAATACAATATGTAGAAGGTGACAAGAATCTAATTGTGATGGGAGACTGGAATGCAGTGGTAGGTCAAGTAAGAGAAGGTAATACAGTAGGAGAATTTGGATTGGGACAAAGGAACGAAAGAGGAAGTCGGCTGGTTGAATTCTGCAGAGATCATAATTTAGTTCTTGCTAACACTTGGTTCAAACATCATAAACGACGGCTGTATATGTGGATGAGACCTGGGGACACTAGAAGATATCAAATAGACTTCATTATGATTAGGCAGAGATTCAGAAACCAGGTGTTAGATTGCAAAACTTCCCCAGGAGTAGACGTGGATTCTGACCACAACTTGTTGGTCATGAAATGCCATCTGAAGTTGAAGAAATTGAAGAAAGGAAGGAATGCAAGGAGATGTGATCTAGACAAGTTGAAACAAAAGAGTGTGAGGGATTGTTTCAAAGAACATGTTGCACAAAGACTAAATGAAGAGGCTGAAGGAAACACAATAGAGGAAGAATGGATAGTCATGAAAAATGAGGGTTAGTAGGGCTGCTGAAGAAATGTTAGGAAGGAAGAAAAGATCAACTAACAATCAGTGGATAACTCGGGAGATACTAGACCTCATTGATGAACAATGAAAATACAAGAATGCAAGAAATGAAAAGGGCAAAAGAGTACAGGCGAATAAAGAATGAAGTGGGTAGAAAGAATAGCTGAAGAATAGCTGAAGAAGTGCAAGGATGCTGAAGGTTGTATGGTCCTAGGAAAGGTAGATGCTGCATACAGGAAAATCAAGGAAACCTTCGGAGAAAGGAAATCTAGGTGTATGAATATTATGAGCTCAGAAGGAAAGCCACTTCTAGGGAAAGAAGACAAAGCAGCAAGATGGCAGGAACATATCCAACAGTCGTACCAGGGTAAAGACATAGATGATTTGGTTCAGGAACAAGAGGCTATTGCTGCTGATGAAAAGGGAGACCCAATTTTGAGGTCAGAGTTTGACAGAGCTGTGTGAGATCTAAATAGGAACAAAGCACCTGGAATTGATGAAATAACCTCTGAATAACTGACTGCCTTAGGAGAAACCAGCAAGGCAAGGTTATTCCATTTAGTGTGTAAGATGTATGAGGCAGGAGAAGTGCCATCCGATTTTCGGCAGAATGTTGTTATACCTATTCCCAAGAAAGCCGGTGCTGACAAGTGTGAAACTACCGCACCATTAGTTTAGTATCTCATGCCTGCAAAATTTTAACACGTATTATTTACAGAAGAATGGAGAAAAAAGTTGAAGCTGAGTTGGGAGAAGATCAATTTGGCTGCGGAAGAAATGTAGGAACACATGAACCAATCTTGACTTTACGTCTGATCTTACAGGATCGAATTAAAAAGGACAAGCCCACATACATGGCGTTCGTAGATCTAGAAAAGGCATTCGATAATGCTGATTGGACCAAGCTATTTGAGATTCTCAAGTTGATTGGGATCAGATACCGAGAATGAAGAATTATCTACAATCTGTATGAAAATCAGTCTGCAGAGATTAGATCAAGGGCTTTGAAAAAGAAGCAGCAATCCAGAAAGGAGTGAGGCAAGTCTGCAGTTTGTCCTCCCTCCTTTCAATGCTTACATACAAAAGGCAGTAAAGGAAATCAAAGAGGAATTTGAAAAGGGAATCACAGTCCAAAGAGAGGAAATCAAAACCTTGAGATTTACCGATGATACTGTTATTTTATCTGAGACTGCAGAAGATCTCAAGAAGTTGCTGAATGGAACGGACAAAGTCTTGGGTAAGAAGTACAACATACATACATACATACATACATACATACATACATACATACATACATACATACATACATACATACATACATACATACATACATACATACTCATTATAGACTGTTATGCCTTTCAGCGTTCAGTCTGCAAGCCTCTGTGAATTTACTAAACGTCGCCACAATCTTCGATTTGCAACTAGTGTTGTGGCCTCATTTAGTTCCATACCTCTTATCTTTAAATCGTTAGAAACCGAGTCTAACCATCGTCATCTTGGTCTACCTCTACTTCTCTTACCCTCCATAGCAGAGTCCATTATTCTCCTGGGTAAACTATCCTCCTCCATTCGCCTCACATGACCCCACCACCGAAGCTGGCTTATGCGTACAGCTTTATCCATCAAGTTCATTCCTAAATTAGCCTTTATCTCCTCATTCCGAGTACCCTCCTGCCATTGTTCCCACCTGTTTGTACTAGCAATCATTCTTGCTACTTTCATGTCTGTCACTTCTAACTTATGAATAAGATACCCTGAGTCCACCCAGCTTTCACTCCCGTAAAGCAATGTTGGTCTGAAAACAGACTGATGTAAAGATAGTTTTGTCTGGGAGCTGACTTCCTTCTTACAGAATACTGCTGATCGCAACTGCGAGCTCACTGCATTAGCTTTACTACACCTTGATACAATCTCAGTTACTATATTACCATCCTGGGAGAACACACAACCTAAATACTTGAAATTATCGACCTGTTCTAGCTTTGTATCACCAATCTGACATTCAATTCTGTTGAATTTCTTACCTACTGACATCAATTTAGTCTTCGAGAGGCTAATTTTCATACAATACTCATTGCACCTATTTTTAAGTTCCAAGATATTAGACAAGAGGAGTACAAGATGAAAATAAATAAGTCCAAAACAAAAGTAATGGAGTGCAGTCGAACAAAGGCAGGTGATGCAGGTAATATTAGACTAGGAAATGAAGTCTTAAAGGAAGTAGATGAATGCTATTACTTGGGTAGTAAAATAACTAACGATGGCAGAAGTAAGGAGGACATAAAATGCAGACTAGCACAAGCAAGGAAGAGCTTTCTTAAGAAAAGAAATTTGCTCACTTCAAACATTGATATATGAATTAGGAAGATGTTTCTGAAGACTTTCATCTGGAGCATGGCATTGTATGGAAGTGAAACATGACGATAACTAGCTCAGAAAAGAGAATAGAAGCTTTTGAAATGTAGTGCTACAGAAGTACTGTAAGCTGAAGGCGAGATGGATAGATCGAATCACAAATGAAGAGATACTGAATCCAACTGGTGATAGATCGATTTGGCTAAATTTGTTACAATTTACAAACTTCACTATATAGATCTGCATTGATACAATTTAAATTATGAACTATTGTTAGGTTAAATGGTCCACCCAATCAATACACTTCACTTTACAAGTGGAAACTATTTAATATTAAAATATATTTAAGTATGTATGTTAAGTATGATAGGACACATCTTAAGACACTCAGGACTTGTTTAGTTGGTTTTTGAAGGAAGTGTAGCTGGTAAGAATGGTAGGAGGGGTAGACCAAGGTATGAATATGAGAAGCAGATTAGAGCAGATGAAGGATGCGATAGTTACGTAGAAATGAAAGGGTTAGCACAGGATAGGGTGACACAGAGAGCAGTATCAAACCAGTCTATGGACTGATGACTCAAACAACAATTTTTACATGTTTTCTTGCTAATGGATTGTCTGTATTTCATTATGATTGTTTTCTGTATTAGAACTACTTAGTCTAAACATGAATACTACAAGCTTTTTGGCTAAGACTTTACAACCAATCTGTGACACAACAATACGTACTTGTCTTCAAGTTCAGCATTAAGCACTGTGCCCAGCTGTGAAGAAGGGTATCTTCTTGATGCTCAGCATGCAAGGAGGTGAGTAAGAAAACAGAGTGGCCGTAATTGCTAACCATGATTTGGAAAGTAAAGCTACAAAGACTTTTCAAACCTTTAAATACCTGAAAATCAGAATTTTTTTTGCATATTGGACAATCCAGAGATTAAAAATACCATGATCATAGCTATGGGACCTCCAATATTACATGACATCTTTTAACTTCAAAAACCCCAAATGCTTTGACAAGGATTGGAACAATGACTGCCTTGGTGAGAAGCCAATGACACCACTTAACTATCATGGCCTAATCCAGTGTTTAGTTACTGACAGTGTGAAAGATTGCCTGAAACTTAGTTGACCTCACACTGTATGAAGCCTGTTAAAAAATTGGCAAATTTTGAAAATATCGTTCAAATGAGAAGTCTCAGCTGTTTCTGGTAAGTGGTGCTGTACAGTGATAACCCTTTCTAAGTACCTAGCCATTTGCCACACTTGTATGGAACAAGTTATTGCTCAGAAGCTATTAGTTTGCATAAGAGTTGAGTTCATGTTGTTGCAATTATTGAGATGTCTGTATATTAGAAGGTTCTGTTTCAAACTGAGGAAAACATTCATGGAAATGTATTAAATGATTCATGCATTCTAATTGTCATTTAACAGTTCGAGAAGTAGCAGAAGAATATAACTTGTAGGACCGTGTAACAAAGTTGTCATGGAAAAATTTGAAATATATTGGAAAGCTATGCATCCTGACAGAGGACCAGAAAGACCTTCGATGTTCCATCTGTCAGGAACTTTTGGATCACGCTAATGAATATGACTTCAAGAACACGATCATAACTTCATAAAGATGATCATAACCATTGACGAAACATAAGTTACGGGATATATCAAAACAAAAATGGAATCACTACAGTGGTGTGCAAACATTATCTGAAACCAAAAAGAGGCATGGCAGGTCAGATCAGCCATGAAAGTGTTGTTGATGGTCTATTTTTGACATCCACGGTGTTGTGAAAAGAAGTACCAAGGGAAAGTAAAGAGATAATGTACAAAATGTACTATGTACCCATACTGACTTATGCAGCTGAGACTTGGACTTTGACTAGCAGGCAATAGAGCAGAATTCAAGCCAGTGAGATGAAATTGTTACGAAGTATGACAGCAAAGACAAGGAAAGACAGAGAGGGAAATGAAGATGTTAGGAAGGAAGTTGGGATAGAAAAGCTAAAAGAGAGAGTTGAAAAGAATAAACTAGGTTTGAACATGTAAAGAAGATGGAGAATAGAATTCCAAGACAGATGCTGGAGGCAAAGTGCAAGAGCAAGAGGAAGACCTAAAATAAGGTGGATTAAATCAGTGAAGAGCGGCATAAGACGACAAAATTTAGACTGGGACAAGATCGTGGAAGAGGAATGGTGGAAGGAAAGAGGAAGATGGAGAAGTGCCATAAATACCCTGACCTGGCAGGAGCTGGATAAGGGGAAATGATGATGATGATGATGATGATGACAGTGTTGTGCATCATGAATTCCTCCCTGTGGATCAAACGGTGAACTGGTGGCATTATCTTGAAGTCTTGAGACGCTTGACAGAAAAATTCAGGACAGATTCAGTTGTGGTTCCCCATCCACCTACTTCCCTGGACTAGCCCCAGTAGATTTTTTTCTATTCCCCAAACTGAAATTCACTCAGAAAGGATGACAAATTCAGTCAACTGAAGAGACCAAACTGAAAGCAGGTGGAACGTGTGATATCCCAAATTGTCTACCATAACTGCTTCCATATGTGGAAATGGCATTGAGAGCACTGTAATTAATAGAGGAGGGAAGTACTTCAACAAAGACAGAGCTAATAAGAGTTATTTTCAATGTTTGGTTACTTTTTAACAGACCTTGTATGGACAGGCTAATATCTGGTGAATCTAACTCAGAAGCAGTGTATAACACAAACATATTTCACCTCAAGGTACTTTGGATTTACTTACCAACACATACCAATAACAGTCACAGTAGGATTCTCTTCACCTACGAGAAATTTTTCACCCCTAAAGAAAGCTCTAACTGCTGAAATGACTGGATATACATTACAAGTTCTTAAGTAGTTCATGATAATTCTATCACCTCTCCTCAGTCATGGTTTGGTGATGACTCCACCTAGTTTCATTTTTGTGAGAAAGACTTAAAATCAATACCAAAGTGTATATGGAAGCTGTCCTGAACTTCATTGCAATGGAACTGAATGAAACTGGTCATGAATGAACCACGGAGCTTCCAGTAGGATTCTGTTCCACCTCACAAGGCAAGGATGACGCAAATGTGGCAGAAGGTCAAAGTACTTGATTTCATCTCCATTGCTGAGTGGCTGTCTACTAGAAATTACATCCAACAACTGAAATTTTAAAGCATGTCTTGGTAGCAGCAGAGGTAGATTTTTCCACAGTGCTGTAATAGACAACTGGCCAGACAGACTCCAAGTCTGTATGCATGTTAATGCTGGACATTTATAAGGGTTCCAGCAGTTGAGAAACATTGCTCAGAACTGGCAGCTGTAGCCGGTATTGTCAGGTATTATTCAGCGAGCTGTGACACAGCAGGATAATTTTGTGAGCAAGCTCGCCACCACTCAAAACAATCCACAATGAACCTCATTTGTGGCTCAATGAAGTAGGCTTCCCATTGAGCTCGAATATCATTGCGAGTACTAGACTCTTGAAGGTAAGTTCTAGCACACTATTTTGTGCATTTTTTGAAGTAGCTTCCAGTCATGGTGTTACGCCTTCATTTCCTTCCTCCAGTAGGTAACGCTGCACAAATTCTGATATTGATTCAGTCAGAGTATTTTCATGATCCAATTTTTGTATCTGGGGTACAAGAGCAACGTAACTTGCCTCACCGATACCAAGCTTGTTAGCAGATTCCAGGACAAACTGAATTGTTCTGTGATCTTGTCTGTTACTGTCTTCAATTGTTTGATCATGTCATTGTCATTAGGATTAACTTTAAGGTGGTTCTAAGTATTACTGGTAGAAATGGATAGACAATGGAACCAGGAGAAGCACTGTCTCCAATTGGGACACCATTACCAGCCACAACAGCTCTAAAGAAAATGAGTGCTATGACCAATACTTTCGAGAATGAAGTGGACGCCACACTTCTAATGTAAGGTAAGCCTTAACGCTCATTTGCGGTAATGGTAGGTCAACTTTTGCCCTTTTGCGTAAAAGTGCTGCACCGCAGTAACGCGGGGTCACAGAAATGTGATACAAGTTTTGTTTTGTTCGTCTTACGTAGACAAAGAAATGAGCTGTCATTTAGTAATGCCCAATTTACGGTTCAGTTTATAATTGGGAAACTTATTCCTACGAATTACAGAGATCAACGTAGGGCCTTCCAGCTTATGTCAATGTTTACTCAAGCAACAGATAAGCAAGTGCTTGGTTAATTGGTTTATAGGACCTGTGCCGTATGTATTAACTTTGGTTGTCAGATAGATTGCCAGGAATGCATCCTCTCCGTCTCTCAATAACAGACATCCTCTATACAGTGGACAAATGGTCCCAGAGTCTGCAAACTATCATTCAAAAAAGGCACTATCATGCATGTTAACATTATATATGCACCAAACTCAGATGAAAAGATATATTATGCAATATAAACGTCCAAATATTCACTATTAAATCCAAAATCTTCAAAATACGCTCTATGCATGAATTTTCTCTTAAAAAGGCTAAAACATGCAAACATGCAAGGAAAAAGAGCAGTTATTTTGAATTGTTAAGTCATAAAACGTATACTGTACCTGCAAAGTTTGAGAAGTATAACCAGCTTATTTTAAAACATGCATTTGCATGAAAATCTGGGCTCTAGTGATGAGACTCTAGTTTGAAAATGGCATGAAAGATCTATTTCAGTTGTACGCCCCACAAACGAGTTGCACAGATGAACATCTAGAGGACTTTTTACAGGAAGTGGAGAGATGAATAGAAGATAAGGAAGTGCTATTGATGGGAGATCTTAACGCACAAGTTGGAATGGAAAGACAAGGAAAGGAAGATGTTGTAAGGCCCTTTGGATATGGAAATGTTAATCCAGAAGGCGAGTTGTTGGTGGATTTTTTCATGAGGAACCAAATGATTGTTGGAAATACCTGGTTTAGGAAGAAGAACAGTCAGAAGATTACAAGGTATGGTTCGGGAGATAGCCGAACAAAGACCATGATTGATTATATAATCATAGAGAAAGAACACCGGAAGAACCTTTTAGATGTTACAGCCATGCCTGAAAAAGCCTTTGGTGGAGATCATAGAGTTGTGATAGGAAAACTGGAAGTGGGAAAGATTGAAAAACCTGCGTTAAGAAGAGAGAAAAGAATTAAAGTATGGAAGTTGAAGGAGAAAAGCATACAAGAGGAATATCAAAGGAAAATAATACCCTTGGTACCCAGGACGGAGATGGGGAATGTTGAAGATGAATGGAAAAGATTTAAGGAAGCACTGGTTGAATGTGCAGAAAAGGTATGTGGTAGAACATCAGGAAATGTGAAAGACAAAGAGACACACTTAAAGTGAAGGAAAAGAAAATGGCATGGAAAGGATGGAAAACATCTAAGACTGAAGAAAGTAGAAGAAAATATGTGGAGGCAAAGAATTTGGCCAAGAAAGTAGTGGAGGAAGAAAAGAGGAAGAGCTGGGCTTTATTCACAAAGAAATTGAGAGGTGATATGCACAGTAGCCAGAAATTATTGTATGGTATCTTAAGAAACAAAAAGAGAGATCAAGTAAACACCAGATTTTCGAAGGATGAAGGTGGCATAATATTAACAAAGACAGAAAAGTAAGAAATAGATGGAGAGAGTATTTACAGAAGTTGCTGAACATGAGAACTAATGACAGGCATTCAACGGACCACCAGGAAAGGCAATCAGTTGATGAAGAAATGGATTAAGAAATTACAATGAATGAAATTGAAATGGCAGTAAAAAAGATGAAGAATAGAAAAACTGCTGGAATACATGAAATTTCAGTGGAGATGATAAAGGCAGCTGGAGCTGTAGGCCTGCAGTGGACATATTAAGTTCTCAGGATTGTCTGGGAGAATAACGAGGTCCCTGATGATTGGCAAAAAGGAACAATCATACCAATTTTCAAGAAAGGCAATAAGAGAGTATTGAAGAACTACAGGGGAATTACTCTGATATCACATATTGCTAAGATAATGGAGAGGATATCAGAAAATAGGATAAGGTTGATGGTTGAAAATCAGATACAGGAAAATCAGTTTGGTTTCAGAAGTGGAAGGTCAACAATAGATCCCATGTTCATTATGAGACAACTAATGGAAAAGCAATGGGAGTATGGGAATGATATGGTGATGATGTTCATTGACATTGAAAAGGCATATGACAGTGTCCCCAGGACTAAAGTTTGGAACAGTCTGGTGCAAAAAGGAATTGGACAAGGATTAATAAAAATGATTATGGCATTGTGCAAGGAATGTTGTTGTTGTATGCAAACACAAGCTGGCAGGACAGGTTGGTTCAAAATCACTAGTGAGCTGAGACAGGGAAATGTTCTATCGCCAATCCTGTTTACAATAGTAATGGATGACATCATGAGAACAGCAAAAGTAGCATATGGAGGAAGAGAAATGAACATGTTATTTGCAGATGATATTGTTATTTGGGGAGGATGATATGAATGTTCAAGAACAATTGGATGTGGTGAATGGGAAGATCGAAGAATGTGGATTGAAAATAAGTGTAGATAAGAATAAAACTCTTGTTATGTCTAGAGGGGAGAAAGAAGGGAAAGGTCAGATTAGACTTGCAGACAAGCCCCTGGAAGTAGTGGAGACGTTAAAATACCTGGGGAGTGAATTAATGGAGAATGTTCGACTGGATACTGAAATTAGAAAGAGGATTCAAGCTGGAAGCTGTTTCTAACATAGTGTAAGAAACATGTTACGGGACAAAGATGTGCCAATGGAAGCAAAGGAAACTCTGTACAAGATGTATTATGTACCCATAACAACTTACGGAGCAGAAACTTGGACAATGACAAAGAAGGATGAGAGGCGAATACAGGCAGCCGAAATGAAGTTCTTGAGGAGTATGATACAGAAGAGTACAAGAGACAAAATAAGGAATGAGAAAATCCGGGAATTGGAGTGGAAAAATGAATGATGAAATAGAGAAGAGCCGACAAAAATGGTTTGGGCACATAAAGCGAATGAGTCATGAAAGAATGCCAAAAAAAAAAGGTGATGGAAATGCAAATGCAAGGAAGGAGAGGGTGCGGACGACTAAGATTGAGATGGAAGGATACCCTCCAATGCAGTATTAGAGAAAGAAACCTGGACTGGGAGAGAGAGAGAGAGAGAGAGAGAGAGAGAGAGAGAGAGTGTGTGTATAAATTACCACTCCAACGAATTCTACAGTAAACATCTTTTCTTACTTCAGCTCTCTGCAGAAAATGGCTCAAAGTAACTGATATAGCATATGAGCTGGAAAATATACCTAAGGACATTTCTGAGTTGGGCACTGAAGTCCCCTAACAGGATCTTAACGTTGTTAATATTTATTTGGTTTACAGTTTGGTCAAGGAGATCCCAAAACACTCTTCACTTCTTTCCTAGTCTTTGTTAGAAAATTCTTTTCATTAGTAGCGGCATGGGCATTTATGATGGTATAAATTTTGTTGGATGCTTTTAAACTCAAAGTTGAAATTCTAGGTGAGATGGCTTGAAAATCGATTATCGAATCTATTATTTTCACATTGACTATAAACCCAGTTCCAAATTGGGGGCATTGTTTCATAACCCTTAGTCCAGGTTTCCCATTGTAAATTCTGTAGCCTTGAGATTCGAATGGTTCTTCTGTAGTATTTCTCATCTCCTGGAGTCTGGCTACTAAAATTTTCTGTTTATCTAATTCGTCCGTCAAGTTGTGTGTGTATTAAAATATATATTTATAGTTTTGGAGTGTGTTGCACTGATTGTTCTTTATTTTGAGAAGATGGCAGTCAATGAGGATGTGATTCTAACCATTGGCCAGGTACTTTTCTGGTTTGTAGTTCTTAACACTGCAGATAAACTTTTGTACAGACTGTAGATAATTCTTTTTTCTTGGTATCCGATCCTGATCACCTTCAGAATTTCAAATAGCTTGGTCCGGTCAACATTATCAAATACCTTTTCTAGATATGAATAAAATGTATGTGGGCTTGACCTTCTTAACACGTGGATCAGGCACATGCTACTCCATTCTTTCCTGTGCACCAGGCAACTGAAACACATCTAACATGAGATGTTAGGATGAAATAAATACTTGTAACTTTTAAACTGCATGAGGTAAAATAGTGAAACTTGATGAGAGCATATACTAGTGATGCTAGTACTTGCTTTTTTGTGTGGTATCACATGAACTAGATGTCCTTGTGCCAAGGAACTTGACAAACTGACAGAGGTATCTTGTGTCCTTGCATTTCTTGTGTGCAGCACATATTCTGCAGGGCTTCTGAGGGTGCTTTTTCTTTCCAGATCCAACAACTGCTTCAATTATACGAAGCTTGAGATCTCCAGATATTCTTCCAGCAGGATCCCTTCTTGGAGTACGTGGAGTTGGTCAAACATAACTGATAGTTCACCATTGTGTTTTGTATTACTATATTTCGGATATGCCAGCATGTTTAACGTGGGTGAACATGAAACATCAGAATGTAAATACAACATCTTATTTATGCACTATACCATTTGATTTCTAGGTTAATTTATAAGGTTGATGATGAGCCCAACTCAGGTCAAAACTAGTCCCATATCTATGTATATATATATATATACACACACACAGGGTTATTATGAAAGATTTGAGCACTTCCAACGCTCTACAATAACTTTTTGACATTTACAAATATTCAATATGTGCCCCTTTAGTGATTCTGCAGACATTAAGCCTATAATCAAGTTCATCCCACACTCGGCGCAGAATGTCCCGATCAATGGATTCGAAAGCATGGTTAATGCAAGCTCGCAGTTCTGGCAGGTATGTTGGAGAGGAGGTGTAAACACTGAGTCTTTCATGAAACCCCACACAAAGAAATCGTATGTGGTTAGGTCAGGAGAGCGTGGAGGCCATGACAAGAATTGCTGATCATCAACTCCACCACGACCGATCCATCGGTTTGGCAATCTCCTGTTTAAGAATTGATGAACATCACCATGGAAGTAGGATTTGGAAGACGAAGTCCACGCTATCTTCCAGTTGAGGCATGAGCCAATTTTCCAGCATGTCCAGATAAACATGTCCTGTAACAGATTTTTTGCAGAAGAAAAAGGGGCCGTACAATTTAACACAATTTAAACTGCACAAAACACATCAACTTTCGTTGAATTTTGAATGTGCTGCATGATAGCGTGAGGATTCTCTACCCCCCCCCCCCAGATTTGAACATTGTGTCTGTTCACTGCACCATTAACAAAAAAAATGTTGCTTCATCACTGAAGACAAGTTTCGTATTAAACTCATCCTCTTCCATACACTGTTGCAAACGTGCCAAAAATTCAAGGCATTTGACTTTGTCATCGGGTGTCAGGGCTTGTAGCAATTGTAAGCAGTAAGGCTTCTGCTTTAGTCGTTTCCATAAGATTTTCCAAACAGTCAGCTGTGGTATGTTCAGGTCTCTGCTTGCTCTCTCTGTCAACTTCTGTGGACTACGCGTGAAACTTGCCCACACGCGATCAACTGTTTCTTCAGTCACTGCAGGCCAACCTCATGATTTCCCCTTACAGAGGCATCCTGAAGCTTTAAACTGCACATAGCATCCCCAAATGGAGTTAAGAGTTGGTGGATCTTTGTGGTACTTTGTCCTGAAGTGTCATTGCACTGTTATGACAGACTGATGTGAATGCATTTCAAATACAACAAATGCTTTCTTGGCTTCTGTCACCATCTTGTCTCGCTGCTGCTGCACTCGTGGCAGAAATCTGAAGTGCGACTCGAGCAGACCAAAACTTTTTGAGTTTTTCTACATTGCTGTTGAGTTTTATGACCATACTAGCAAGATACCCATGCTTCGCTACAGTATTATACTGAAATTTAGAATTGAATGCTTATTGTTTTATATACAATCCGCCAAAATTCGCAATCTGACTCATTTTCTGAGAGAATCCGCCAAAATTCGCCATGACGCGTTTTCTAATAGATTACGCAAAGTTTCCTCTCATTTTTCAATCTTTCTTTTCAGCAATCGATTTCGTACTTCCCGGACTAGGTCCAGGTATTCCAACCAGTCAGTTGGGTCCCTAAATCTTAGCCATCTTTTCCTATAAGCATTTTTAATATGGATCAAATCCTTGAGAAGATCTGGCGTGGTGTCGTCTTGGGTACCTTGGCGGTACTGAACCCGAGGCGGTACTGCAATCGTAGTGATTACCCGGCCAGGACCCGTTTCCAGCGCGGGCCGCACATTTTCACGACGGTCCAGAACATTATTATTATTATTATTATTATTATTATTATTATTATTGATGGTCTAGAACCCACAGCAAGATGCAAGACCGCTACTTGGCGGTAAATTACATCTGCTGCCATTGTCATTATGGAAAATGTGACCAGCACCATTGCCGCGCATAGGCATGTGTGCGGGATTTCTGGCGATACGAATGACATACTGTACTTCCGTGCATTATCGACCTTATCATAGAGGTGAACAATTTGACGGTCAATCTCACTCCTATCGTTTATTTCAAATGTGTTTAAATTTTTATTTATATGCCAGGAGAATACTGTAATCTAAGAACGTCCTCCGAAGGAAAAGATGGCTGTTGAAAACGAACCCAGGAAAGATTAAAAATGATCGGTTTATGATCAGAATAAGTACATCGAAAATCTACAGCCTGTTTCCAGTCATTCGACAGGGTCAGGAATGGAATGAATAAAGCCCCCATCTAGCGGCGACAATAGGAATTGTGCCGGCTGCCTAAGCCTGTCGCACTCCTCTGGGGCAATGATTAATGAATGACAAATGAAATGAAATGATATTGGACAGTGTTGCTGGAATGAATGATGACAGAGAAAACCGGAGTATCTGGAGAAAAACCTGTCCCGCATCTGTTTTGTCCAGCACGAATGTCACATGGAGTGACCGGGACTTGAACCACGGAACCCAGCTGTGAGAGGCCGGCGCGCTGCCACCTAAGCAACGGAGGCTCCTTATAAGTACATTATGAACAGTAAAATCAATTGGTCCCACCTCCTTTTACACCCCACCGCCGTTAAGTTTATTACCCCCCCCCCAAAAAAAAAATTAAAAGAAGGCACGTTTCTTTATGTTTAAAGGAGATTCCAAACACCAATATTCACGTCTATTACCTTCAGTTTTGAGATATAAGTATCCCCATAAAAATAATTCACTTTTTTCACTTCCTTTCACACTACTCCCCCTCCACCCCCACCCTAAGTGAATTTTCTGGCAAAAAAATACCTGTTTCCTTAATAGTAAAGGATCTTCTACATACCAATTATCACGACTCTAACTTCTTCAGTTTTTGATTTATGTGTCCTCATGAAAGGAATTCAACTCCTTTTCACTCCCGCCCCCCCCCCCAAACGCGTTTTTCTTTGTTTTAAAGGAGACCCAAATACCAATTTTCACGTCTGTAACAACTTTAGTTTTTATTAGATGTATGTATTCTCATACAATTAATTCAATTAATTTTTCAAGTCTTTCACACACACACACACACACACACACACACACACACGCACACACACACACGCACACACACACACACACACACTCTCTCTCTCTCTCTCTTCATTGGATTTTCCGAGAATACGTGTTTCTTTACTTTTAAAGCAGATTCCAAATATCAAATTTCACATCTGTAACATCTTCATTTTTGAGATATCAGTAGCCTAATTAAAAGAATTCAACATTTTCAGTCACTTTTACCCCCCCCCCCTCCTCCACCCGAGTGGTATTTCCGAAAACTAACAATACACGTTTCTTTAATTTTAATAGAGATAAAAATACCATTTTTCACTTCTGTAACATGTGAAGTTTTTTGAGATATACTGTAGAAATTCTAATTTTAAAATTTCACCCCTTTTTAGTTCCCCTTGAGTGGAGTTTCAAAACACAAATCACATATGTTTCTTTACATTTACAGGAGATTCCAAATACCCACTTTTTACGTCTGTAACATTTTACGTTTGTCAGATATTCTGTAGATATAGTCTTTCAAAAAATTCACCCCAATTTGTCACTCCTGTTTAACCACCATTATTGGATTTTCCAAAAACAAAAATATATGTGTTTCTTTATTTTTAAAGGAGATCCCATATACAAATTTTCAGTTCTTTAATATCTTCAGTTTCTGAGATACAGTATATGTATCCTCATTAAAGGCATTCAACCCATTATTCATCCTTTTACATCCCTCCTATTGGGATTTACAGAAAACAAAACAATACACGTTTCTTTATTTTTAAAGGAGATTCTAAATAGCAATTTTTACATCTGTAAACTTTTAAATTTTTAAGATGTAGACACACTCATTTTAAAAATTCACCCCCTTTTCAACCCCCATTATTTGGATTGTCCAAAAACGAAAAAATACCTGTTTCTTTGTTCTTAAAAGAGATCCCAAACACCAATTTTCAGGTCTGTAATATCCTCAGTTTCTGAGATATAAGTATCCTCATTAAAGGCAATCAACCCGCTTTTCACCCTTTTCCACCCTTCCTATTGGGATTTTCCAAAAACAAAAAAATACATGTTTCTTTATTTTTAAAGGAGATTGTAAATACCAATTTTTACATCTATAAACTTTAAAAGTTTTGAGATATAGACACACTCATTTTAAAAATTCACCCCCTTTTCACACACACCCCCCCCCCATTAATTGGATTAGCCAAAAACAAAAAAGTATGTGTTTCTTTATTCTTAAAGGAGATCCCAAACACCAATTTTCAGCTCTGTAATATCTTCAGGTTCTGAAATATAAGTAGCCTCATTAAAGGCATTCAACCCCTTTTTCACCCTTTTCCACCCTTCCTATTGGGATTTTCCAAAAACAATAAAATACGTGTTTGTTTATTTTTAAAGGAAATTCTAAATACCAATTTTTACATCTATAAACTTTAAAAGTTTTGAGATATAGATATACTCATTTTAAAAATTCACCCCCTTTTCACTCCCCCATTAACTGGATTTTCCAAAAACAAAAAAAATGTGTTTCTTTATTTTTAAAGGAGATCCCAAACACCAATTTTCAGGTCTGTAATATCTTCAGTTCCTGAGATAAAAGTATCCTCATTAAAGGCATTCAACAATTTTTCACCCCTTTGCACCCCTCCTATTGGGATTTTCCGAAAACAATAAAATACGTGTTTCTTTATTTTTTAATGAAGATTCTAAATACCAATTTTTACAACTGTGAAGTTTAAAAGTTTAGAGATTTAGATGCACTCATTTTAAAAATTCACCCCCCTTTTCACCCTCCCATTAATTGGATTTTCCAAAAACAAAAAAATCGTGTTTCTTTGTTTTTAAAAGAGATCGAAAGTACCAATTTTCAGGTCTGTAATATCTTCAGTTTCTGAGATATAAGTACCGGTATCCTGATTAAAGGCATTCAACCCCCTTTTCACCCCTCCTATTTGGATTTTCTGAAAACAAAAAAAGTGTTTCCTTATTTTTAAAGAAGATTCTAAATACCAATTTTTACATCTGTATACTTATAAAAATTTTAGATATAGATACACTCATTTTAAAATTTCATCCCACTTTTCACCCCCTTAGGGATGGAATATCCAAAAATCCTCTCTTAGCGAGCACCTACAGCTTAATATAACTATATCCCCAAAATTTCATTTCTTTATGTCCAGTAGTTTTGGCTCACTGATGATGAATCAGACAGTCAGGACATTTTATATATAGATGTCAATTCATGGAGCTACAGTGAATTTATGAAATCACTTCAATCATTTGTAATAAGAGAGAGAGAGAGAGAGAGAGAGAGAGAGAGAGAGAGAGAGAGAGAGAGAGAGAGAGTAAATAAGACAGTGATTTAGTAAACAAATTTGTATTGATCAGGTGGATCTAACCCCATACCACAGTTGTCGATCATCAAAACGGAACATGAAACTTGTCTGCTTTGGGGAGAGATTATGTAATGCCGCAACAAAAATAGATGCATGCTAGAATAGAGCAGTATTCAGGAGATAGTAGGTTCGAACCCCACTGTCGGCAGCCCTGAAAATGGTTTCCCATTTTCACACCATGCAAATGCTGGGGCTGTACCTTAATTAAGGCCACGGCCGCTTCCTTCCCACTCCTAGCCTTTCCCTGCCCCATCGTCGCCATAAGACCTATCTGTGTCGGTGCAACGTAAAGCAACTGGTAAAAATAAAAAAAAGAATAGAGCAGCCTAATCACTTGCTGATTCATATTTACGGAATAGAGAAGGCCGTAGCTTACTACTCCTCTACTTGACACTAACAACTTTCAGCTCCGCCTAGCCGTAGGCCTACTACACACTACAGGGACAACACACGAGATCTCTCAATACCTCTCGCAAGCACCAGTTGCGCTGGTCTTGACAAATATCAAGATTTGTCTACGACTACCCATCACTAGTAATGACTACTCTTATACTAGCATAGAAATTCATTAAACATCTCTGATTCTTGTTAACTTCCATATCTTCTTCAAGTTTCCCATTACCTTCTCATATCCTTTTGTTCTATTTCTAATCCTGGTATTGAAATTACTCAATAACACAACACTATTATACATTCGTGCATCCACCATTTACCACCATATGCAGCATGGTCAATACATCCCTTTACTTAAAAAGAAATAACATTTTTCATATTTCGGCACTTTTACCCTCTTGCATTGTTGGTTCTCCAATGTTTGTGGAATAAGGAGAAAGTGAAGGAACTTACTAGGACATTGAATCTAGCAAAGAAGTCAGGTATGGAGGAGCCCCTGTTCATCAAATGTGAGCCATCATGCCCTTCGGATACAGAAGAACAACCTTCTAACTTTATTCTTCAAACTAATAGAGCCATGATTTTAGCGAGGATATTTCCATATTCAATTCGACATATAATAAGAGATAATTTATATTTTGGTGTCTCGGTATAAAGTGTTATTATTAGAGCGTTCTACTTTTTCAGCACAAAATACGACTTGAAGTGTATATGATTATTACAGGGAATGTTAAAGGAATATGTAGTGTAGTTCATTATTCTGATCGAGACGCAAGTCTTACTTTCAAACGGGGCGGTCTGCAGGAGAAAAGTGCTCCTCACAGTCAAGTGAAGCTGAAGGTTACTGCTGCATCTGAGTCCAGAGGAGGTTAACATAGAACCTTGTTCTAATGAGGATGAGATGGAAGAAGCCCACGATGGAGACAGTGACACCAGTGGAGATACATCTCACGATCTGAAGAAAGATGCAGTGCCAATGCATTCATGTGCTACTTGCGAGAAGATATTTAACAGAAGATATGATTTGAAGTGTCATCTGCTAACTCACATAGCAGATAGGCTACACTTATGTAAAATCTGCTGGAAGGCGTTCATCCAATGAAGTCATCTCAAAGCCCACGTTTTCATTCATCCAGCGAGTAAACAGTTTGATTGTACAATTTGTGGAAGTATTTTCAGAATGCCTTCAAGTCCTCGAAGTCATTCTAGTACGCACTCCGAGAGTAGGCTATTCCATTGTACGATTTGCCAGTGAAATTTCAGAACAATATCTCCTCCAAGGCGACATCGAAATAAACATACTAAAACCAAGGCTTTCTCTTGTTCAATTTGTGGGAATTCCTTCCGGAATTCAGCGTATCTCAGAAAACACAATATCACGCATAATGATAATAAACCATTCAAGAATTCAGTGCAAGACAAGCAACATTGATTGATGTCTTAGCCTACTCATAATTAATGAAAGTGTCAAACTAAATATCGAGTGTCGACCTCAAGAGTAGGAAGTGTGTTAACCAGTATTCGTTACCGAATGACCTGTTGGAGTGACATATGTTCAAAGTGATACATTCGAGCATGGAAACCACTCACACATCCCTTAGTGTCATCTTATTTCGCAACATGATCGCCCTCATTGCGCATATATCTATGCAAAGTTCAGTACACATTATTTTATATTTCCATGGCAGTTTGCTTATGAATGAGAATTAGGTCACTAATTAAATTTACTTTCCCAAGGCCATCTATTATAGTCTTAACATATAACATATATGTAGGCCTACTGCTGTTGGTCCCAATGAGTTCGTGCAAAGAGAAACCATCTACGTCATCTGGTGCGACAGCTGACCATGTTGATTGTAAACTCCGTGGGAAGACCTTTACTAGAAATGGTATCAACATACATTTGACCAGAAGTCATGCAATGTGGTCCCAAACACCTAAACAAGGTGGAGAACCAGATACCGTGATGCCCAATCCTAAATGTCCACACTGCGAAAAAATCTGTCAGTCCGCACATGATGTCAACATACACATTAGTAGAGCTCATCCAAAAGCCCATCATGCGAACCGTCACCAAACGCACAAGCGCGATATTTCGCTTCACCCAGATCAATCTACCTCAATACCCAATATACAGGTTATTGATCCAGTTCATGCTGAATCTCCAAATAAGTCATTTCAGGCCATACTATCAAATTGTAAAGACAGTATAAGAATTTTAAGACGAGTTCTAAAAGGGGTGAGAGCTATAACTGCGGATAGACTATCAAAGTTGATTGAAAGATGTATTTCCCAGAACTCTTTGAAATGCTGGAAGGATCTAATGCTTTTTGCGTACATTGCTCTTCGTGTCCCCGAGAAATCTAATGGAAAGGCTACTTCCCTAGTATATAAAATAAAGGAAAATATACGAGAATTCCAACTACCAGAACCTGTGACTAAAAAGAACACCGCGCCTTCTAAAGTTCGTTGTATAGAAAACAAAGTAGCAGATGGGGATATTCGGGGAGCAGTTAGGATTCTTTCATCAGAAAGTGGGATAGCAGAACGCACCCTTACCACCTTCGAATCCTTGGTAGATAAACACCCTTTGCTGTCACGCCCATTGTCGTTTCCTGATCCCCCTGATCTTAGTGACAATTATCTCAGCATGACAACGGAATTGGTGCTTGAAGGAATAAAGATGTTCTCTAACGGTTCTGCTTCGGGAATTGGCGGTATCCGTCCTCAACACCTCAAAGATCTTACCTCTAAATCAGCTGGAGATGCCGGGAGAAGACTTCTCCAATCCATCACAAAATTATGCAATTTCATTTTAAGAGGGCAACTCAGTTGTGAATTGTGCCCAAACTTTTATGGGGCCGTATTAATTGCTCTTCAGAAACCTGACGGAGGCGTTCGACCTATTGCAATTGGGAACACCTTTAGAAGGCTGGTTGCTAAATTATCTTGCATGGCAGTAAAAGGGACCATCAGCCAGTATCTCTATCCTCACCAATTTGGCTTTGGTATTCCAAAGGGATGTGAAACCATTATCCATTCTGCATGAACTTTCCTACATTTAAATGCTACATCGAATAAAATCTTAGTAAAAATTGACTTCAGAAATGCATTTAACACCATAGATAGAGACTCCATGTTACATGCAGTAAAGGATAGAATTCCTGAACTTTATGCTTTCCTTTGGCAAGCGTATAGATACCCTTCTAACCTGTATTTCGGGTCTCATATTATTTCGTCACAGTCTGGGGTACAGCAAGGTGATCCAACAGGACCTTTACTTTTTAGTCTTGCACTCCAGCCTGTCATCGCAGACTTGAACAGTCCTCTTCACCTATTTTATTTGGATGATGGAACCATCGGCGGTGATCCTGATACGGTACTTATGGTTCTAAAGAAAATTATCACCGAGTGTAAAAACATCGGTTTGGAAGTTAATCCGCATAAATGTGAAATCTACTTCTGTTCCGCGAGAGATGAGACAACAATTTCTGTAATTCAAGATACTGTTCCCGGTATTCACGTTACAACAAATTCCAGTCTATCCTTGCTTGGATCACCGCTTACAGTCGAGGCCGTGGAGAAAATTGCGAAGCAAAAGCTAACAGAATTAATGAGGCTGTATGATGGTCTCCAAGCGATCAATTCTCACATGGCATACTTCTTATTAAAGAACTGTATTTTTATTCCAAAATTTAATTACTTTCTGCGGACCACACCTCTATGATTATTTCCTTCGTTCCTTGCTCAGGCTGATGATTTGACAAGAAGTTGTCTTGAGTCTCTACTAAATATACCATTGGAGGAACATAACTGGACTCTGGCGTGTTTACCAGTAAGATTTGGAGGCCTCGGAATTCGTAGATTAAGTGATATTTCCATCCCCGCTTTTCTTGCTTCCGCTCATGGAGTATCTGACTTTATCAAGTCTCTGTTCTCTGATTAGGGTGATAATGTCGAGATATGCCATCTGATTGACGCAAGATATCACTGGAATATCATGACCAATAACTTGAGTCCTCCAGTATCCCTGGATTTACAAAGAAGTTGGGATATGATAAACACCCGTCGAATTTTTGATTTTTTGATTTTGTCATGTCCATCAGAAACTGATCGAGCACGACATCTTGCTATCCAGGAAAAGGAAGCGGGCTCATGGCTTAAGGCTTTTCCGTCACCCATTGTTGGCACACTTATGGATAACATGTCGTTTAAAATAGCAATCTGCTTACGTCTTGGTTGCAAACTATGCCAGTCACATAAGTGCATATGTGGAGCGGAAGTCGACGTTTATGGATGCCATGCTTTAAGTTGCCCTAAGAGTGCTGGCCGATTTTCAAGACACTGTTCAATTAATGACATTATCAAAAGAGCTTTTACATCTATCGATGTCCCTTCTGTCCTAGAACCGAGTGGAATTAGCCGCACGGACGGAAAACGCCCTGATGGTCTGACTTTATTTCCATGGAACAAAGGCAGATCTCTCCTGTGGGATGCCAAGTGTGTGGACACATTAGCACCATCGCATTTGATTCACACTGGCAAGGCTGCTGGTTCTGTTGCAGAAATGGCCGTGCGCAATAAAAGGGGGAAATACAGAGCAATAACGGACAACTACATCTTCGTGGTATTCGCAGTTGAAACGATGGAGACGTGGCGTCCAGAAGCTAAAAGTCCGATTTCAGATATTGGCAAACGACTAACAGCAATCACTGGAGACACCTCTTCAACAGAATTCCTGAGACAGCGGATAGGAATTGCTATCCAGCGAGGAAATGCTGCCAGTGTTATGGGCACTTTTCCAGATAACGCTCCACTGGACAAAGTCTTCTATCTTACACCTTAGGCTTTCGAGCTGGAGCGAAGTAAAAAAAATGATTGTTGAAATATTATTTTGTATTTATAATATTACAGTGTAATTAAAAGTTTTCGTTAACACGAAAAAAAAAAAAAATTATTAGTGGCTCATAAAACTTGTCAACACCATCTTACTCCTCTACATGGTGAATATACAAGAAATAATCCAGCAATCACATACTACCCACATAGTGTAATAATTATCGTTTACTTGACTAACATACTGTGATATATGATACACACTTGATACTCTGCTTCTCCTGACTGATATGTGATTAAGTATACTTTATAAGAATATACAAACTGACCATCAAAAAAAGTGGATCATTTAAAAAAATTAATGTTGTAATTATTTACCAGAAACATTGTTCTTTATTGATTACACAACACACTGCATTGATTGTGCCCTGTGCATGTTATTCTCATAATTTAAGTTCAGTACAATAGTTTATGGTATTTTTTTAAAAAGCGGCCTTTTTTGCCATTTCACTGAATCGAATTAAAGGGATGCTGGCGTATCTTAAGTCACTTTCAACTGAATGTTCTCTTACTATCGCTGATCACCTTTCTGAAGTAAGTACAGTAGAACCTGGTTTATCCGAATTAAAGGGGGCGGAGCCACTTCGGTTGACGCGTTTTTCGGATGACACAGGGTAAATATTTTCGGAAGTTAAATGTTGAAATAAAAATGCATAAACTCTGTCGAGCAAAGGTGCATACTGTATATTAACATTAAAATGTTTACATAATGTCACTCATTATATAAAATCAGTGATTTTCTTCTGAATTTTCTTGGTGCAGTGCTGTTGTGCAGCTATGTCGCACTACTGTTTAATTAACAATACACCAGCTGGTGTAGATTCATTGTTTTGTTCCACAAAGCGCAAAGAAATCTGAAATAATGAAACAATTTATTTTGCAATGGGGTAAGAAAAGCATTGGAACTACGGTATAAAAATGCAAGGGTAGTGGAACGACCTTGTGTGGAAGAAAACTATGAATGGAGAAGAGTCGCTGGACTTCCCTCGTCTCCTAACAGAAGCTGCAATATAGTCCGAGCAGTAAACAAGATGAAACTCCTGCAACTGAAGCAACGTTAAGCACAGTCTACATAGTCTTCATGACGAATAATACAATAATAATAGTAATAATTCTTACTTGTTCAAGAAAACATGTATCATGGAACGAACTAGATGGTAAGAAACTGTTTTGTTTTATGCTACACGTGCATTCTGGTATAATTCATGATATAAAAATAGGGTTTGCTTAGTAGCTCTCAGCACATATAGCAAGGGAATTACTAATATCAACGGCTAAAAATGAGAGGGTAAAAACAAAATATTAAAATACAATTTTGCCAGAGCATTTCAGTTAAGCCGGGTTTCGGTTAAGTGGGGTTCTACTGTATTGTGTGTTTACACCCCTGACAATGATGACAGGCTCTATGCCCCACAGCATGTTACCCACAAAGTCCTGGATCATTTCCTGGGATACACGTCCACACCTTCAATAGCACTGGTCTCATTTTAGTTAGGGTATCAAAATTTTGATGTTTGACACTTTGCTCAAGCATGTCCTATAGTTGTTCAATGGGACTGGGGTCTGGGCTATGTGCTGGCCAGTTCAGGGTTTGTATCCCGACAATTCAGTCACACCACGATCGACATGGGGGCGGATTTATCATGCACTAGTCTGAGGTTTTTGCCGACAAATTGAGCAAAGGTTGATCACATGCTTTGCTAACACCTCCTCAATGTATTACTGTGGTTTTCTGCTACCAGTTTAATGTCACACTAACACATCAAACGGTTTTGCAATGCAAGGATGGAAAAGTGATAGGATTGGTATGATAGCGGCTCAACATTTGCCTGGGGTGAAAGTGAGAAGACATGGAAAACCATCTGCAGGGCTGCCGAAAGTGAGTTCAAACCCACCATCTCCCGAATGCAAGCTCACAGCTACGTGACCCAAACCACCTGGCCAACTCGCTCAGTATGACAAGCTCCACTCGCGCCTAAAACCGACAAGTCTGCTGCCACACTGGGGTGAAACACCAGTAATTCCATGACTGCAAAAGCCTAAAGAGCTTGAACATATGAATATTTTCAATTGATGAAATCAAATCCTTCAGAGAACTTAATTCTTCTTTCATCGATTTTGGCAGCTGTGGACCACGTAAATAACTCCTCATGATTTAAATTTTCTTTGGCACCAGTACTCCTTCATACTCCTGCTTGCAGCTTCTTTACTTTTAGCCATCCATTGATGTTTCTTCTTGGTAGCTGTTTCTAGCTCTAGGAAACCCTTAAATGTGTGCAACTTTTTTCTGAAGGAGGTTCTATTGTGGAAGTCTTGATGTGTGATGTTCATTTCTTGCAAATCCTTCTTCGTGTTAACAAACCATTTTTCAAAGGAGCTGCCTTTCCTATTGGGCTTATTGAAGTGGTTAAAAATTTTCTTAGCAAGTCTGTCATCAGGCATTCTTGAAATACGTCCAAAAAATTTTACTCTTCGCTTTCGAATGGCATCTGAAATCCTACTGCATGTTTTATATATTTCTTTGTTACTGCGTAATCGATACGAGTCAGTACATTTCTTTGGACCGAGGATTTTTCTTAAAATCTTTCTTTCCTTTTTCTCAATTTCTTCAATGTCTTTCCTGGTTGTTAATCCTAGGCTTTCTGAAGCATACAAGCACTCTGGTTGAATTACTGCCTGATAGTGGCATAGTTTTATCCCAACAGAGATCGCTTTCTTGTTGTATGTGTTTTTTGTAAGGTGGAATGCAAGCTCCATTTTTCTGGCTCTCTCACGGTGTGCTTCTTTATCAAGGCCATTAGGTTATATTATCTCACTAAAGTATTTGAATTTAACAACTTTATTTATCTTATCATTGTTTGTTGTTACTATGTATCTTGGGGCTTCTTTAATGTTGGTCATGAAATGTGTCTTTTCAAATGATATCTGCAGGCCGGTTTCCATTGCTACCTCCTTTAAAGTGTGAACTTGTACTATCGCTGATTCAATATTTTCTGATAACAGTACAAGATCAGCAAATGCTAAGCAGTTGATAGTGATGTTTTCTTTCTTGTATCCTATCCTTATTTGGTCATTAATGCTTTTTTCTGCTAGTTCTTTTTCCCATTCTTTGATGACCTTACCCAGGACACAATTGAACAGTAGTGGGGATAGGCAATCTCCTTGCCTTACACCTGTCTTGATTTCAAAGGGTTCAGATATCTCTCCCATAAACTTAACCTTTGAGCATGTGTTTGTTAAGGTCTCCTTTATTAGCTGTAACATCTTGTTATCTGTACCCATTTCTCTAAGGATGTTAAACAATGTGCTCCTATCAACTGAATCATATGTTTTTTCGAAAGTCAACAAAAACTGCTACATACTTCTTGCCCCTGGCAACTCTGTCCTTCAGTATTGTCTTGAAGTTCCAAATTTGTTCCACAAGAGAACTTAATTGTTGAATAAATTTTGTGACCTGTAACATAAATAATACCCCATATTATAATCCATACAATTCATACAAGGAGCAGTGCTGTAAGCTGAAGCAAAAGATCTCTTCGAGGAACTGCCTCCTCCGCAAACTGGCAGGGACTAACTGGACCACCCATCCCCAAGCGTTAAAAACAGCAGCACAGACTTTATGCTATTCAGCATGAGAATATGCCTGCCCTGTGTGCTATAAGTCAGCTCATGCAAAACAGGTTGATGTTGACATAAACAAGAGTTTCAAGATTATTTCAGGTTGTTTGAGGCCAACTCCCAACAATAAACTATCTGGCTAGGATTGCTCCCTCAGAAGAGAAGTGGCAGCCAACAACGAAAGGAGAAAATCATCTACTAGGACCACTCTACGGATATCAACCTACTGAAAAGAGATTAAAATCAAGAAAAAGCTTCCTAACTATTCAACTGTTACAAGGAACAGTTGCAAAAGCATGACTTGCCATGTGGAAGGAGAGAACTAGTAATTTGTCTGAAGAGATGAAACCGAAGGAATCTCTTCCTCCTGGCCACACAGAGAACTGGCCAATCTGGAAGTCACTGCACAAACTGCGAGCTGAAGTCGCAAGAACAAAGGATAACTTACATAAGTGGCATTTTCCAACCAAAATAGTTCTATGTAATTGCGGCAAATTTCATACAACACAACATCTCTTATGTTGTCTGTTGTGCCCATCTGGATGAACAATGAGTGATCTGACTCAAGCAAATTCAAGTGTTCTAGAAGCGGCTAAATTTTAGGCAAGAACTGTTTGAAGTCACTTGATGAACACATATTTGTGTACTTGTGCCCATTTGATACTTCTTTTTTTAGAAATGTTTTCATGTTTCATATTTTGTACTTCGTACACAAATAAATAAATGAATAAATAAATAAATCCATGAACAGTTTCAACTCTGGTATCACACTTTTTTTTAAACTTAAAAGGTTTTATTGTCTATGGCTGCAATATAATCAGCCCCTATCACTTAGAATCGAAAAGTGGTTCATAGACTGGTAAAATCTCTTATCTCTCGAACTGCTGAATACACAATTCTGAGCTCATAAAAACTCCCTAAACAGAAGGCATATGCTGGCATTTATTATCGTTTCCAATTCAATTTCTACAAAGTGATCTACAGTAATTTCTTTGCCAGCCAGTGGATATAAATAGTTGGTTCTACAACCATGACTTAATTTTACTAATAGAATATCCTTGGTATTACTGTCCTGCTTTTGAAATTTAGAACCATTCTTTTAATGCATTCTATAATTAAAAAAAAAACAAATAAATAAATAAAAAATTATATCACCGAGCTTGATAGCTGCAGTCGCTTAAGTGTGACCAGTATCCAGTAATCGGGAGATAGTGGGTTTGAGCCCCACTGTCGGCAGCCCTGAAGATGGTTTTCCGTGGTTTCCCATTTTCACATCAGGCAAATGCCGGGGCTGTACCTTAATTAAGGCCACGGCCGCTTCCTTCCACTTCCTAGATCTTTCCTATCCCATCGTCGCCATAAGACCTATCTGTGTCGGCGCATCGTAAAGCAAAAAAAAATTAATCAGCAATGGCAATGTTCCTCCTGAGCCTGTTCAGTTTAGAACACAAGCATCATTTTATACATTCAGAACCAGGGATAGGAGTTAACTTCTAGCAAGCATTAGCAACTTTGTACCACTGGCTAATATCCACAAATAGCTCTGCATCTAAAACATCTATCATGTAAATAAGTCTGAAAGTTTTAAAATGGGAAAATTACTTGATTATCCTTCAAATGTTTAAATTCATTCCTGACATGTCTTATTCAATGCAGTATGATTGAGGTAAACTCCAGCATGACCTTACTAGAGATTGTCCAAGTACAAATAGTTAATGCTGACATCTACTACATCATGATGATCGTTATACAGATACATTTTTTTAAAACCTAAAAGGTTTTATTGTCTATGGCTGCAATATAATCAGCACCTATCACCAATTGAATTTTGATCCTACAAGTATACTATTAGGGCAATAGCTTTCAAATTGTGTGCTCAACTTCGTGCAGTTCATGGAAATTACTCAAGATGTCGTTACGAGTTCATCGCTTCCGTTTTTTGTCCGCCATTTCAATTTGCCGCGATGGCAGACAAAGGACGGTTGACCGTCACACAAAAGACGAAGATTGTGTTACTGTTCGCGGTGATGAACAGTATTACATTGGCACAGAAAAGGTTTCGTGCTCATTTTGACACACGGTGGGCTCGCAGTCCACAGACAATACACAGATTACATCACATATTTGCAGGTACTGGATCTGGTTTGGAGTGTAAGCGGCCACATGCACCTACCATACATTCGCCGCAAAACATTGAAGCAGTTCAAGTGGCTTTGACTCGTAGTCTGAGTAAATCAACAAGAAGATCCAGTGCCGAGTTGGAAATTTCACGCCATTCGGTACAAAGAAAGGGGCTGCCTGGCCGAGGCGGTAAAGGCGTGCTTGTTTCGCCCGGAAGGACGTGGGTTCGAATCCCCGTCAGGAAGTCGTAAAATTTAAGAAAAGAGATTTCCACTTCCGGAGGTGCGTATGGCCCTGAGGTTCAGTCAGCCTACACCAAAAATGAGTACCAGGTTAATTCCTGGGTGCAAAGGCGGCCGGGTGTAGAGCTAACCACTCTACCCCATCACGTACTGCGGTTAACAATGGTGGAAGCCTTTACCTTCCACTCCTCCAAGGGCCTTCATGGCCTGTACGGAGGTGTCTTTGTCGGTACAAAGAATTATTCAGTCCAAGCTTCGCTTGTATCCATACAAGATGACTGTGGCCCATAAGCTTACTGCGAGAGATAAGGAACGGAGACTACAGTTTGCAAGGTGGGCAATCGAGCTAAACCAAGAGGCAGTGCTACACAACAAATGGTTTTCGGACGAAGCTTATTTTTATGTGAACGGTGTTGTGAACAAACAGAACGTTCAATTTTGGGCACGTGAACCTCCGCGAATAATCCACATGAAAAACACCTATGGGGAGAAAGTGTGCGTGTGGGTCATGATGTCAAGCCATGGAATCATCGGTCCGTTTTTCTTTGATGCTACAGTAACCGTTGAACGCTATTTAGACGTCCTGCGAAACCAGTTCTTTCCTCAACTCATGGCCACAGGTCTTCCATTGCAGAAACAATGGTTAATGCAGGATGGAGCATGCCCCCATACTGCCAACGTTGTGCTTGATTTCCTACACGAAAGACTTGGCTTTAGGGTATTGTCAAACAGATTTCCAGAACGTTATGAAGGAGCAGGAATGTAGCCACCTCACAGCCCGGACATTAACCCATGTGACTTCTCCCTTTGGGGGTTCCTTAAAGAGAAGGTGTACCACAGAAAACCCGAAAATGCAGTGGAACTTAGGGCCATCATTGTGGAGTTATGCTGCGCCATTCCAGAAGATTTGTGTCGGAGAGTAGTCACAAATGCACTTGTGCGACTTGAAGTTGTAAAACAAAACGGCAGTCATATATTTTTTTTTTTGCTAGGGGCTTTGCGTCGCACCGACACAGATAGGTCTTATGGCGACGATGGGATAGGAAAAGCCTACGAGTTGGAAGGAAGCGGCCGTGGCCTTAATTAAGGTACAGCCCCAGCATTTACCTGGTGTGAAAATGGGAAACCACGGAAAACCATCTTCAGGGCTGCTTACAGTGGGATTCGAACCCACTATCTCCTGGATGCAAGCTCACACTGCAAGAAATCAGCTTCATTTTCTGTATCAAATCCTATTTACAAAGACATGTATACAGCATATATGTATCAAAAAGGTGGAAGATTTTTATTGTTATTAAGTCTTTGCAAGCTCACAGCCGCACGCCTCTAACCGCTCGGCCAACTTGCTTGGTCAATGAGACAGGAAAGGGCTAGGAGTTGGAAGGAAGTAGCCGTGGCCTTAATTAAGGTACAGCTCCAGCATTTACCTGGCGTGAAAATGGGAAACCACAGAAAACCATCTCCAGGGCTGCTGACAGTGGGGTTTGAATCCACTGTCTCCTGAATGAAAGCTCACAACTGTGCAGTCCTAACTACACGGCAACTTGCTCAGTCTCAGGTAAACAGGGGCACGTTAAGTCCCGAAATTTACATTATGATATTGTCCTAAACTTGTCTTATGGTGTATATTAGACAAGGACCTAGAACATAACCTGCAATATGATCAAAATATAAGTAATCTGAAAGATCATATAAATATCACAAACTGGAACACACAAAACCAAAGCACTAGAACATGACAGACTTTGTCATTGACTCAGTAGAATCATAATTCACATCCCTCAACAAACATAACAATCAACTAGTCATGCAAAATATATCACCAGAAAGCAGAATCATTACCTCACTGTCAAAGACATTTACAAAGGTCAACAAAACAGTTATCATGCACACAGAAGTCTCCATTACAAAAAATAACAGAATGCATCGCAAAGAACAATACTCTATAACTCAAATCTGATCATCTCATACCAAATCACTGTTAATCACATCATCAATAAATCCAAATACATCATTCCTGAGAAAAACAATGTTTTCTGAAACAAGTACACACTACTGCAGCTAAATAAATTAAATGCACAACCCAAACTACACAAACAAGACTCCCAATATGTCCAGTCATCTACTAAATGTATGCACCACTTAACCAACCAGCCACATTTCATGGACTAAGTATTCAATAAAACATAGAACTTGACATAGGGACATGCTTAACGAATAGTTATTACAATGTAGTGGAGAAAACTGAAGACAATAAAATCAAAATTGCACATCACACAATCCTTTGAAATAAATAACCATTAACAAGATACTAGTTGCAGAAAGAATAAACAAAGACAATTTAATTAACACATTAACAAAAACGACATATCAAAAGAACACCACAATCTTCAACATACTAAACATCACAAAGTAAAATTACTTCGCCTTTGACAACTAACACACTGATCGACAATTACACAACACAAGAACTCACCATTCTGATTCACGTTACACAGACTCAACACCACACCATTTTCCACAGGAGATTACAATGAAGACCTATCCACAGAAATGTACTAAGCAGTTGCTAATGGTTACAACCACATACTCACTTATAACCTCCAATACAAAATAAAATACAAAGCAAAAATTCTCTCGCTTGCTCAAAAATTCAGAAAATTTGGGTACAAAATGGCATTCCAGCTAGTTGCCTTACGTCGCACCGACACAGATAGGTCTTATGGCGACGATGGGACAGGAAAGGGCTAGGAGTGGGAAGGAAGCGACCATGGTCTTAATTAAGGTACAGCCCCAGCATTTGCCTGGTGTGAAAATGGAAAGCCACGGAAAACCATTTTCAAGGCTGCCGACAGAGGGGTTCGAATCTACTATCTTCTGAATGCTGGATACTGGCCGCACTTAAACAACTGCAGCTATCGAGCTCGGTAAAATGGCATTCAGAACAAAATCAGAAAGTGTGACAAAATTCATCCCGCAAACAGCACTCAGTACTAAGACACAAATAAAGGTGAAAACATGCAGAGTGGAACACTATGGATACCGCAAATGATCTCTGCAGCACTGCTGAAACAAAAGCACTGAAATGAATGGAGCAGTGCATGCCCAAGATGTCTCACTATCACGCTGTCCAACTAAGTGCCTCAAAGACTTGCTGACATACAAATAATTTTGTTTTGTATGGATGCTTGTCACGATGTCAACTAGACGGACTACTCTCTGATTGTTGGAATAAATGTTATCTCTCCCTCTCTGCAGCAGACTGTGAGCAGACAATGCAAGTTTTTTACTTTATTGCATTATCTTGGTGTTGAAGATGACAGAACTTAACGAGCAAATAATTAATGCGATACGCAACAAACTCTCAATATAGGACAAAAGAAACAAGAATAATCACATCCTCCTCTAATAAAAAATTTAATGAAAAAAGTGGCTGATGAGTTACGTGCGGAACTTTATTGCTATGGACACTTGACGAAGTGCAAATACAAGATATTTTCAATGGCTTAAATTTACATAGGAATACACTACAGCTACCTGTAACAGAACCCGAAATAAAACTTGACTACACATTACTCTTTGCTTGTCTGACAATGTTTTGTTAACCTTCCTGTCCCTTAGTAAGTTTTGCACAAGACTGTAGAAATTGGACCCATTGGTTACCCTGTTTAGTACTTGACAAAATGCAGACTTTGAAGCATTTTGAAGCATTCTCTAATGCATTTTGCTCTCTTTGATTGATTGTTTGATCTGTTACAATATACTGGAAAATGAAGGAGGTCCATATCATTAAGGGTATAACTCTTCTTGTCAATAATGAAATTATGTAAAACACACACAGACTTGATGGTCCAATCAGCAGTGTTTGGATTTGTTTCAATACTCCTGCCTAAAATTCTCCACTTAACCAATAAAATTCCAAATGCACATTATGTAGAGTTTCCAGATGTGGATGACTTAGCATTGAAGGATTCATTTCCAGCAAAAGGTTTCATTACATTTTCCCTCAAAGGTACACTTCATTTGCTATGAACACGAAGGTGACTTTAGTGTTTGCGTTTGGCGAGTAAATTTCTACTGAAATGTTATATTTACTTTTGTAAATTAGATGACACAATGCAGAAGCTTGTAGTGTACCACCATCACTCTGCTTTCCATGACCACCAATATCAAATAAATCTCTAGTGGTCATCGACTAATCCTTGTAGAACTTTAGAGAAAAACTTCTTACAATTAGAAAACATATATCTTAAATGTGGTTGGCATTTCATTTGCGTGTGTTTTCCATCAAGTGTCACGACACAGCTAGGAAAATGCCAAATTGTGTCAAATCATTCAACAGTCCTTAAGGAGTCAGCTGCCATAAACTATTTCATGAAGACTGGATGAAATGTTTTGTAAAGTACAGTACAGTATACTTGATCATTTTCCCTACAGTTGATGCCCCAATGCAGAATGAAAATAATAGGCTCTTGAAGATGCAGCTTGCTGGTAGATACCTAATTTAGAAATATAACAATCTGACTTTCTCTCCCCACCACATGCACGTACGGTACATGTGTATATGGCAAAGTGAGATAGGAATATTTTACTACGGTTAACAGTTGGTCACGATGAATTACAAAAGCAGTTAGTGTCATCTTTATCGCTACAATTGTTTTAGCCACATTGAAAACTAAAGACCCCAACCATAAGCATTTTGTGTCAATTTCTCAAGCTCAAAAATATAATTTAGAATAACACTGATAAATTAGATGAACTTGAGAAATTGTTTGGAGTAACAGATCTCTCATGAAACGATATCTGGTAAAATATTAAAAGATATGTGGAAGAATTTAAGACAAGAGTTTGGTAAACAGTTCCAAAAGACATGTAAATCTGGTAAAACCACACCTGAAGAAGTAAGTTCCACATGGCTGCATTTCACTAATTTGCTGTTCCTGCAGGACCAGTTCACTCCCAGAAAATTGCACAGCAACTTGGCTGAAGATGACAATGATTATGATAATGGTGATGACGTGAGAGATGACAAAAGAAATATCCACAGTGACCGAGAAGAATAATTTACATTATTGCCAAGTTACCATTCAACGCTGAAATTCAACAAGTAAAAGCAAATGAAGACCTGCTGCCATTTTGTGACATATTGCTAGTGTGGTAAGACACTGCTACCATTGCTTCCCCATGCACTGCGGCTGGCATCGATAGTGATACATCTAGCGACCCACTCGACATGTCTGTGACATTTGATAACAATAGAGACATCCACATCAACATCCATAGTGATAGCGTGAGCAACCCACTTTGCATTTCTTCACCCTAATTCAAATGTAGTGAATGCTCCAAATCCTGCATTATACTAACTAATTGAAATTCTGAAACAAGGTACGCAAAACATATTGGAGCACTCCAACATACCACAGAATCTGCATTTAGCAGCCACTTACTAAAGCACGAAGATTCTCAATGAACAGACACAATTCAAATCACATGTACTATGCAACCATATAATAGAGAATTTTCTAACCACAATATTGGTAATGGACACAAAATAGCAACTGCTCCTGTCTTGGGTGTCAGTTCCTTAGGATGGTTGGTTGAAAGTGTTTCAAAGACGTAATGCTTTTATTATTAGAAGACTGTACTGAAGTTGATTTAATTCTGTAAAAAAGTTCAAAATTAGATCATCTTAGTCTGTACTAAATACTTGGAACACATATACAGTAATTAGCAATTATGAAACTGTTGTCAGGATTTACCTGTACGCCATAATTACAGCCACTGTTTAGTACTTCTGGCTCTGGTCATCATGCTACTTAGATATCTGAATTGAATGGATGAAAACCATAACGGTATAAGTAGCATTTTGGTCATTCAGAGAAAAAGGCATTTAAACATCTGAACACTCATATAAAGCATGCTATTTGTAGTTATACCACCCATCACTAGAGCGCAGAATATTACCGCTATCACTTGTATCTCTTTGCTGGTGAAAATATACATCCTCCCTGAGTTACATCCTGCACTTAACTCATTTTTTTTTTAAATGTCACTTATACCGTTATGGTTTTCATCCATTCAATTTTGTCTATATTAATTAGAAATAATTATTGATATTAGTTAGAAATAATTATTGAGTTCATAGTTTCACTGTCTGAAGGTTGTGGAATCAAAACATTTATTCTGATATATTCTGTATTCACTGCAACATCCTGTGCTCATTGGAATGAAATGGGAGTGCTGTCATAATTGATAGAGTTATGGAATAGCAGGCACATAACATGTTATCTGTGGTTAAAAGCTGGTTAACACGAGGGTGAGATGTTGCTAGCCAGACCTGTAGACATTTCAAGAAGAGTGATTTTATTTGTTTCAATATGTGACACGTTAAAACTTTGGAGTAATTGATGTCTGAAAGATCTACAGGTGTAGGATGTGTGTTTAGGCTATAATAACTGCACACTCAGTGTGCTTAAACTAATAACTGATGAAGATAAGAAAGTGAATGCAAGTTTGTTGTGCACTATCCATTACTTCTGTTTTTTGGGACAGGTGCTCTGTTTGTTGACCTCTTGCCCGTAGCATCACAACCAGAGCAAAGGCATTTTTGAACATAAGAAAGGGAAAATATAATTATTTACTATTCTTAACATCAAAGTATGGTGCTTCAAAGGAAGCAAAGCTTTTTCCCGCACCTGTCATAACCCGATGGAATAGCTGGTTTCAGGCTGTCTTCTATTTGAGTGCTTACTTTACTAATGTTGTTACATTTTTCAAGATGTCTGACATGAAAGACATCAACAACTCTGGTATTAAGTACCTGACTGATCTGAGTGACCGAGAAGTGAATAGGCTTTACTCCCACGTGGTTTTTGTCACAGATCATCCAGCTGGATTGGTTGACCTCCTTACTGAACTTGAAGGGTCTCTGTATCCTACCTCTCATCTCCTTTACCACAAAATGCATAACCTTGACGCCAGTTTTACCTTCATTTGTGAGGGGAATTTTTCTGCGGCAACTAATGATGCTTTGATTAAGCTCACTCCTCTACAGCAGTTTGCATGTAGAGACACATTTGTCACAGCTACTCATTCTACACAGTGTAAGCTAGCCACATTGAAAACTAAAGACCCCAACCATAAGCATTTTGTGTCAATTTCTCAAGCTTTGTATCCAAAAAATATAATTTAGAATAACACTGATAAATTAGATGAACTTGAGAAATTGTTTGGAGTAACAGATCTCTCATGAAACAATATCTGGTCTGGTTACTGTTCTCTGAAACATGCAATTCAAACCCAGATGAAAGAAAGTAAAAAATGTGATGTCATGCATGCATTAACTGCAGTTCAGACAGAGTTCAGCATATTTGCTAAATATGTTGTGGACCCCAATGAACAATGTAGATAGCAAGCACGTGTTGTCTCATTACAACACAGTGGTTACAGACAAACGGTGCAATTTGAATACTGACAACGCTTTCGTTTGAACAATTAATTTGTATTGTGTGCGAACCAAGGAAAATAATTGCACTTCATAAACTTGGAATCGTTAAAATTAATAATACCATGTGATTTTTAACTTTGTAAATAGATGCTAATTTTGGAAAAATATATGCTAATTTTTGAAAAAATAGATGCTAATTTTTTAAGCAAACAGATGTTAATTTTTCTAGTCTCCAAGCAAGGGAGTTTCAACTCAACTGGAAATGGAGCAGTTATAGGAGATTACAACATCCAGGCAGTACTATGACAGGAAAGTGTAGGGAAGATGCTAGCTAGATGTCCGTCATGGAGGCAGTTAAAAGAGTTTGTAAAACCTAGCAAAAGGAGAGACTTGGGAAGCTTTAGTGAGAGAGAAAAACATACTTGGACAAAAAGATAGAGTTTATTCGGCTTGTCTAAGATATTTCTGGAGATCGCTGTAGCTTTTCTGGCTCATTTTAGTCTTGGCAGTGATTTTTAGGCTAGATGCCCTTCCTGATGTCACATGATTTTACACGTGAAAATTCCAACCCAGGATCAACCAAGATTTAAATCTCAACACTCCTGATGGAAAGCCAGTAATTAAGCCATTGTACTATTCAGACTTTTATATCAATCATAAAAGTTCTGCCTGTCTTAATAGAATGCTAAATGATTATAACGATGATGATATAGATAGAGAACTGCTTCATAAAATATAGTTTGATCTCCATACTACATTAATATTTTGCTTTCCATACACTGTATTTCAGAAACACTGTTCAGATGTATTAAATTATCACTGAATTTATGATACTCTCTATCAACTTATGCATCCAACAAGATTTCAAATAAGTTTTATTACTACTTCACTGTAAAGTGCCAATAGGTCACACTCTTTGTTTTACCAGTTATGTAATATGAAGCTGTAAAATAGTTCATGCTTCATTATCTTTCTTATGACAGTCTGAGCCTATAATGAGTATTACACTGACAAGCAGCATGCACTACTAAAATGAAGTCTGTCCATATAAAGGAAACAACTGATGATATTCAGCAATTACAGCATGTGGTGAGAATTGTAAGCTATTTTTAAGCAAGTTTTATGCAAGTCTTTCATTACAGAAGAAGACAGTATAGATACAGGAATGAAAAGTCAATTATCAGAAAGAAATTTAGGAAGGACATCTGGAATGAAAAAACTACGTAAACCATCACAAAAATACTTTATTTAAGAACTTATTGTCATGAACTGACTGTTATTTAACTATTCTAAATCACAATTAGATGAACAAAAGTAATACTGAGAAACTTGTTGACAATTATGTCAACTTTGTGGAATGAAATCTACAGTATGTCTATCTCTGCATTCTCTCTCTCAAACTGTTCAAAAGTGATTCAGGATTGTAGATGAGAGGTTCGTGTTACCCAAATACAGCTGCTCATCTTACCAAACTAGTTTCTTCTGAAGCAGAGGCCAAAGAAGAAGTGGAACCGGTGTCAGATGGGCTGCGAGGCACCTGGAGTGCAGATGACGGACGGCGTTTATTATGAGTGGAGCAGTTATTTGGAATTTTGACAACACAACGTTTGTGGAAATTGAGTCCACAACCTAAAATTCAATAAAAAAATCATGGAATTAACAGGAAAAAACACTAGTCCAGCTCAAAACATTTTCAAAGAAATATTATTAAGTACATTAATTTTACAATTTGTACCATTAAAAGGTGCAAATACAGTACAACACCTCTTTTTATTTCTGGAATTTATGTTTACCCACCATTTACACCATTTTTCACACACTTCTATTTTCTTATCGTCATTTATGTAAGCATCATTTTAAATTTCCTGCATTGGTGTGTGTATGAAATGGCTTCTGGACCATAAAAATAAACTTTCTAATAATACAATTTGCTTTGTCACACTGACACAGATAGGTCTTTAAGCGACAATGGGATAGGAAAAGCCTAGGAAAGGGAAGTGATCGTGGCCTTAATTAAGGTACAGCCCCAGCATTTGCCTGGTGTAAAAATGGGAAAGCATGGAAAACCATCTTCAGGGCTGTCGACAGTGGGGTTCGAACCCACTATCTCCCAGGTGCAACCTCACAGCTGCGTGCCCCTAACCGAAAAAAATATAACTTTCAGTGGTCGACACTACACCCAAGTGACCTTAAATTTCGCTGGGATAGCTCTCTTTCACACAAACAAGGAAATCCAGCTCGCTTGAGGAGTTGAACTGCAATAATGTGAGAGGATTGTCGAGACAGCTCTACTTGGCTTAGATGTTCGCAGTTTTTTAAACTTTATAAAAAGCGTTCTAAGGAATAATAAGAAAATGTTAATACAGTTATTTACCCCAGCAGCGGTGGGGTATATTGGGTTCAGTGCACGCCACTGGGTTTTACCTTGGATAGTGATCTATGATTTGGTGGACGATCTTCTCTGTCCATTATGCCTGGAATCATGTAACTGGTGCATTTATTATGAGGTATGTCATACATTATCTTACAAATTAATTTTTGTTGCCAGCCTTCTTACTGTATTTTCTTTTATACACTCATTCTGCTGATGCTTTTGAAAATGGTGCAGCTGCACATGTTACTGCCTTCTTTTCATACGCATTGTGGTCAAGACCTGCAATCGTAGATCTTCGTACATTCAAACAAAACTGGAGTGCACCCTTTTATTAGGAATAGATTTCAGTCTCTCATTATGAAAACATTCCAGACTACCAGTATGTAGAAAATGATTTGTAAGACTCAGATCTTTCCGAAACATTTTATCTTGCAGAGTAAAACATTCTTTAAATTTTTTCTTAATTGACTAACGGTTTCCAATCTGGTTGTCATGCACACAGGGTACGAGTTTCTTTCCATTTTCCCATGAATGAATATTTTGTGTGTGGTAGGTATAGAAATGAAATAAATTTTTCAAGTACGTAGTAGTTCAGCATCGTTTTCACATGAGGCTGAAGACCATCAGAGATGGTTATACATCTCTTTTCATGCATGTATCATAGAATCTTTGCTATACCTGGTAAATTTTGTCATCAACTATTTTGTGAGAAAAAATATCACTAGTAGCTTTTTACATATCTCCTGAAGTAGTGTTTCACAAGGATGTTTGGCTACATCGCCTTACGTCATGCCCCTCTGAATGACAACGAAGTCCAATATTTTAGACTACTCAGGTTCATGATGGTATAAGTGACATATTTTTCAAAAACCTGGGGAATCGTTCTGCCCATCTCCTGCTAAACACAGATTTCCTTCTTCTACTGCAGCTGCAACGTTAATATTCTTTTCCTAAATCCACATGCATGAATGGAAGGAAACAAATATTATTTAGCCAACTTAAAAAAGTAAGCCTCGCTAAAAACATACATCTTAATTGTGTCTGCAAATGACCAGAAAGCATTGAAGGTAAGACCACACAAATCGAGTCCTGAAAAAAAATTGAAGCCTAAACCTACTGCTGGCCCACATCACATCTCATATCCCACCATACATAATCAAGGGTTGTGCAAAACCCTTTCGTAGCCAGTGGATGATATAATTTCCACTAACTTTTTTCCACTATTGGGGCATTGGGTGACCGATTCCCACACTTCATTTGCTGCTACCTAGTGTGGACATTAGAAAATCTAGAAACAATTCAAATTCTGCTATGGTAGATATGGAGTTTTTAGGTTGGTGGACGTATTTGTTTACATATACGTAATGTAATGGCTGCCAGCAGTACGCATTATTGGGAAGTGAAGCCATTTTCAACACCAGAAAAATGGATGCAAGTAATTTTAACCTATTTACGCTATCATAAATTATTCTGTAGACTGAGCACATAAAAGTTGCAATACCGTAAAACAGGTATAATTTGCATCTTCAGGGGTTACTTTGCATCAAATGTGAAAAAGGATTTACCCCCATCTGCTGGACAGTAAGCTAACTAAAGTCAAGTAGTTTTGGTATGTTCCAATAGATGGAACTTCAAAGCATGCCTTGAACAACTTTAATAGATTTTCCACCATTCTGGTTGCTCTGTTGTCATGTGTTCATTGTAGTGACCATAAACTATTAAGAAATTAGTCGGAAAAATCCATCAACATCGTCAACATTTTTGTTTTTTTCGAGGTAAGTGTTGCAATAATCTTTGCTAAATTTAATAGAGACTCTCAACATTGCCTATATAACTGATATGTAAGTTTCCTTTAATGTAATTTTGTGTAATTACCGAATGAGGTTATGAATTCAAGATTTTGGGGTTACTTTGCATCACAACAGAAGAGATGCAAAGTAACCCCCTTCCAAAAAAATTAATGACAGTGATGAATATTTTAATGAGTTTCTCATTCAGAATACTGTCCTTTTCAGTCACGGGGCGAACACACAAAAGGAAACCTGGTTCACATCGATATGCAGACTACAGCCCAGAGACATTGCAAGAGTGCTTAGAAGACATCAGAAGAGGAAATCTTTCATGGCGGAAGGCCTCAGATCATTATAATATACCCTTCAGAACAATAGCCAACAAACTCAAAGAGAAGCATGCAAAATCACCAGGGAAGCCGCTACCAGTGTTCTCTGTAGATGAAGAAAATTCTTTTCTAAAATACATTGAAGTAATGAGTGATTTTGGGTTCCCATTAACAGCGGACGATCTATGTTATGTGGCAAAATATTACCTCGATCGCGTTGGTCGCTCTGTGAAGAGATTTAAAAACAATCTGCCCGGAAAAGAATGGACGAAGTCATTTTTACGGAGACACCCACTGTTGTCTGAAGATTTGCAGCTAACATCAAGAAATGTCGAGCAGCTATCGATGAAAAGATTATTACAGAATACATTGATAATCTAAGGATTGTTTTGGAAGACGTTCCACCTGACAGGATCTGGAATTTTGATGAAACTAATATTTCAGATAATCCTGGGCAAAAGAGAGTGTTGGTTAAACGAGGGGTGGAGTATCCTGAGAGAATTTGCAATTTCTCCAAAAGCAGTGTTTCTGTCATTTTTTGTGGAAATGCGGCTGGTGAAATGCTGCCACCCTACGTGGTTTACAAGGCTGGACAAAAGTGGACAAAAGTGGACAACTTGGACGGAGGGAGGACCCGATGGTTGTCGCTACAACAATTCTTCGTCTGGATGGTTTGATGCTGCCACTTTCAGCGACTGGTTTGAGAGTCTCCTCCTTATTAAATTGAGAAGGTTATCAGGGAAGAAAGTTGTGATCGGCGACAATTTGTCAAGTCATCTTTCCGTCCCAATTTTTCAGAAATGCCGGGACGAAGACATATATTTTGTATGTCTCCCGCCAAATAGCACTCATATCACACAACCGCTAGATGTATCTGTCTATCATCCACTGAAAGTTGCGTGGAGAAAAGTGCTGTCAGATTGGAGGGACTCGAAAGAGGGAATGAAGCACAATATTCTACCAAAGCAACACTTCCCTGCATTGCTGAGACCCACTCTTCAAATTTTAGCACCAAACATAGCAAAGAATTTGCAGAGTGGGTTTTGAAATGTGGGATTGTTCCGTGTGACAAGGAACCACCGCTCCAGCGACTGCCACAAAAAGTAGCTGATGAAAAGACTGTAAGTGCAGCATTTTTAGATGTCTTAGAAAACACCAGAATGACATGCACAGGGAATGGCAACGTGAAGAGAAGGAGAAAGATTGATGTTCCTGCTGGTAAGAGTGTTGCACATGAAGAGCTCGTCCAATCAGAATGTGCACCTCTAACAAAAAGAAACATTCCAAAGAAGAAGCAAAGAGTGGAGAAAATTTATTCTTCTGAATCCGGTGAGGAACAAGATGATGATCCCATATGTCAGGATTCGTCAGACGAAGAAACCTGGGACACGTATCAACGCAAGCAACTGGAAACGACTGATGAACAGGACGAGATTTTAGAGCAAGAAGAACCCAGTTTCCTGCCTGTGATTCGTCAAGTTGGGGCATTTGTAGTTATTCGTTACGACAGTGATTTATATCCTGGAGCAATAGAAAGTTTCAATGAAGAAAGGGCTGAGGTTAGTGCAACGATAAAGTCTCTGAAATTATGGAAGTGGCCCGCTCAAAGTGATAAACTATTCTATGAATGGAAGGATGTTATTGGAGGAATAGACCCCCCAAAGAGACTGGGTAAAAGGGGAATTTTTCGAATTCCTGAACTCGAAAGGAAATTCTGAAATTAAAGGCGGTTAGTGCAACTTCGTACACAGTGTTTGCTGTTTTAATTGTATTTTCTGATTAGATTTTTGTAAGATTTTAATTACAACAAAATTCTCTCTTTCTTTCTATAAACTTTGTTATTTTTCATGTAATTAATTTCGTGTGGCTATTTCTAGCCGAGTGCAGCCCTTGTAAGGCAGACCCTCCGATGAGGGTGGGCGGCATCTGCCATTTGTAGGTAACTGCGTGTTATTGTGGTGGAGGATAGTGTTATGTGTGGTGTGTGAGTTGCAGGGATGTTGGGGACAGCACAAACGCCCAGCCCCCGGGCCATTGGAATTAACCAATGAAGGTTAAAATCCCCGACCCGGCAGGGAATCGAACCCGGGACCCTCTGAACCGAAGGCCAGTACGCTGACCATTCAGCCAACGAGTTGGACATTTTTTCATGTGAAACCTTATGTTATTCTCCATAATATGATACCCTTTATTTCTTGCCATAGAACTGGTCATTCCATAGTGCAACTTTGCATCTGGTCTCATTATTCACTGGAATATACGGACATAAGCAATGATGCAAAATTACCCGTTCATATGGGTTACTTTGCATCAATATTTAGATCGCAATAACACTTATTATAGAATTGTTAGGTTATTACATTACACACACGTGCATTCCTACTAAACCACACACCACCCTTAAAGAGTTGTATGTATTTTCAGGCGATGTAACTTCTCTGAAACTGACTTTCTTCTTACGAACTATAAAAAGTGATGCAAAGTATACCCATGGGTAAATAAATAGGATTTATGTATTGATGAAATACAGTAATTCACGTTCTCATTTTACCTCATCATGATTATTCAATTCCAGAATTCTTATTATTTTATTACTTATTTTATTTTATTATGTAAAATATAATGAATTAGTAGCTAATTTCTTGGCAAATAAATGTGTTCAGATTAACTTTCCAATATACAAGTGAAAATGTATTATTCATTTGTTTTTCATTTGTACACCTACTTATTTTACTTGAAATGATTGTTACAGCTGCCTTCTTCATCCATTCCCATTTCCCGATTCTCTCTGGGTAGGGTAGCACACCAAAGCCTTACTCAATCTTTCCACTATTCCTCTTCTAGTACTTTATTGCTATCAACTCCTCTATTTGCAATACAGTCCACAACAGAGGTCCTCCATCTCATTCTGGGCCGTCTCCTAGACCTCTTTCCAGTCTCTGTATCCATGAATGTTCTTTCTGGTACTCTCTCTCCTGGCATTCTCATCATGTGACCAAACCATTTTAGCTTTGCTATATCAATCTCTTCTTGAAGTTTACACACTCCCGCGCTTCTCCTTATTTCCTTATTTCGTATTCTATCTCGTCTTGTCTTTCCCTGTATGCTTCTCAAGAACTTCATATCAGCTGCTTGTATCTTACTTTGGTTCTGCTTAGTCAACGTCCAGGCTGCTGAAGCATAGGTCAGTATAGGTTTATAATAGGATGAGTATAAAACCTTCTTGCACTTCATTGACACATCTTTGTTTCATAAAATGTCTCTCACACACTGGTAGAAACTTGCAGACTGCTGTATTCTTAAATCAGTTTCTCCATCCAAATTTCCATCTTGTGACATTACGCTGCTCAAATATTTAAAATTTTTCACAATTTCGAGAGGTTCATTTCCTATTTTTATCACTCCCCTGGATTTTCTGTTACCTCTTGTCATGATCTTGCTTTTCGCAGTACTAATCTTCATTCCAAAAATTCTTATCTCCTCATTCCAAAAATCCACTTGTGTCTGTACTTCCTCTTCATTATCTCACCAAACTACAATGTCATCGGCAAAGAGCATAGACTTTTCTTGCTCGCCCATCATCTTCTCCTTGATATTATGTAGAATTCTATCCATGATGATAATGAAAAGTAAGGGAGACAATACATTTCCCTGTCTTAAGCCTGCCTCAACTCTGAACCATTCAGTTCGACCCATTTTGGTTCTAACACAGCTTTCGCAATTTTGATACAATGCTACCTTCAACATTTCTCAAGTACTGTATATCTATTTCTCTTCTAAAAATAAATGTAAAAGTATACTTTGTTGCAAGGCAGCCTCTGTAGGACAGGAAGTATTTCATAAAATAAAAAATATTCATTCATCTGCATTGTTTCATTCCCAATCTGTACCTCTGTCAATGTTTTCCATACCAAATTCCTTGGGACACTGCCATATGCATTTTACAATATCTAGAAACGTTACTACAATTTCCTTTCCATATTCCCAATACCTTTCCATCATTTAACGCAATGCAAATATTGGGTCAAATGTGGACCTGCATCTTCTGAATCCATACTGGTGTTCTGCCAATTTTCTCTCTACTCTGTCTCTTATTCGTTTATCCAAGATTCTTTTAAGGATCTTAGCTGTATGACGTATCAGTGTCACTCCTATGTAATTTTCACATTGCTTCCCATCTCCTTTCTTGAAAATTGGTATAATGATCCCTTTTGGCCACTTTTTTGGAACATTCTTTTCTCTCCATATCACTCTGAAGAGTCTATACAACCACTGTAGACCAACTGCTCCTGCTGTTATGGTAACCTCGTCCATTCCAGCTGCCTTGCCTCGTATCATTCTTTTAGCGGCCCACTCAAACTTTGCAATGGACACCTTGTTTTCTTTACCTTTCATCTGCACTAAATCTGGTTCTTCGATTTCTCCTCGTAGCGAGGTATTTTGTACGTTGTAAAGCTGTTCAAAGTATTTTCCCCACCTTTGCAATATATCCTGCTTCTGTGTCATCACTTCTTCCTGGACCCAAAAGATCTTTTTGCTTTCGGTTTTATCTTCTTGCAGAGATTCAGTGAAATTTTGCCAGCATTTCTTTTCTCTCTTCTTGAACCACCTTGGAGCATTCCTTCTTGCAGTGATTGTATTCTGTTTTGCATTCTGCTGTCCTGTTTCTCAGCCATCTTTTCCAAGCTTGTTTCTTCCTTTTAACTACAGTAAAACCTTGTTAATTCGAAGTCGTTGGGACCCAAAAATCGGACTTTGAATTATGTGATTTTGAATCATAATTCAGAAATGCCAACCCTTGCGGCGTCACAAAGTATTCTAAGACTCCTTACTGCATGCAATTAACCTTAATTCACAGTTTAAACCTTTCAAATATCAAGATAAATAAACGATTTCCAAAATGTATCCACCCAACAAGGTGCATTTACAGTATTCAAATAATACACTTGGACAACTCACCGGCAAACATAATCTCACGCAATTAAATTTAAAAAAGATTCAAAGACAAGGAAAAATATGTACTAGCTTCCCTGTGCAAGTGCTTTATCTGCTGGATTACGGACCGTTTGCATTTTTAGATGCCTTGTACTTACATGAAAAGTGCTCGACACCCTTAAAACATCGTGGCTTATGGAACTTTCATATGGCGAGGGAAGTCTCTCGTTTCCGTGTGCACTGCAACACAGTACAGTGACCCCTACCCTTGTACGATTTCCTGGCTGGCACTTCTCTCCTTTAAAACCTTAAGCCCGTTTGGGCTCAGCATTAAAAAATTAAAAATATGCAGCTTCGTCGGCACTGACAATATTGTTTGGTGCATACGAATTGATTATTATGAGCCACGCTTTTTCGCCAACTGTCGGAATCGCCAGTGTTCACGAATTATGTTTCTCCGTACACTGCCTGCTATGTATATTGTGGCATTCCTTAAAACGCTGAATATAAAAGAATTACGATTTCACTCAGACTTAGCACATATGAAGCATACTGTAGACACACCGAAGTGAGTGAAAGTGCAGAAAGCTACCCCTGCACGTTCCAGAAGACACGTTCTGTCATGACGCAGAGAAATTACTCTGTAAAATACTATTTTATAAAAATGTAACGGCAGTTTTGAATTAAAAGTCTGAATTTTGGTAATGAGACTGACATTGTTCTTTGAATGACGAATTATCTGTATTTTGAATTAAACAATTTAAATAACATGTAAAACCGTACCTCAAGTTTCCAGGAACTAGAGCTTCTTCGAATTAGGCGAAATTTTGAATTAACCGATTTTGAATTATCGAGGTTCTACTGTATATCTTTTACCCTGTCATTCCACCAGGGCGTTTCTTGGTGTTTCTTCCTTCCTGATACTCTTTCACGGGTCTTTTCTGCAGACTCCATCACGGATGATTTAAAGTATGCCCATTCTTCTTCGATGCTTCCGATGTCTTCCTTAGGTATACTGGTTTTAATGTGTGCCAGGAACTCTTCACGTATTTCCTTCTCCTGCAATTTCCACACCCTTAGCTTTCTCTGCCTAATCTCATGTCATCTTTTGTATCTTTCTCATCTTTAACTTAGCTATCACAACTCTGTGATCTCCTTTGAATGATTCACTTGGGAGGGTTGTTACATCCACCAATTTTTTCCTGTTACCTTTCTCGACCAAAATGTAATCTATCAGAGTTTTGATTTTGTTATCCCAACTATATCGTGTTATCTTCTGACTGTTTTTCTCTCAAAACCATGTGTTACCAATGATCAGCTCATTTCTTCTACAAAAGTCTACCAAGATATCTCCAGCCTTGTTTCTCTTCCCATATCCAAATGCACCTGTAATATCTCTTCATCTCCTTTTCTTTCCTGACCTAGGCCTATTTGAGCATTCATGTCTCCTATGATCACAACTTGTTTGTCCTGTATATGGCCTTCCAGGTATTACCAACTAATGTGTATATCATCAGTGATAGCAAAGATTTTTGAAATCATTTTATACCTAGAATTTCCTTTTACATAAGTTACTTAAAATCTGAAAAAAAAAAAAAAAAAAAAAAAAACCAGCATGTTTTCCTCTGCCGATGTTCGAGTCACAAATATGGTTAATTTACCAAATTAGTTTCTACAGAAGTAGACATGGGAGGACAGATGGATGTTGTATTCAGACTTTAAAAAGGCATTTGACAAAACCATGATGTGCTCTTGAAAAAACTCAAAATTTTAGGATTCTCTGACTCGTTTACACACCTTTTTTAGTTCCTCTCTCAATGGCAGGAAGCAATATGTGTAATTTCACAAGAAATATTCTGAAGAATTTGCACTAAGTTTGGGAACTGTTCAAGGGTCTAATCTAGAATCTTTGATATTCCTGCTTTTCTTAAGTGATTTACCACAAAGAATAAAATATTTTAGCTGTCTCTTATACGCTGATGATTTCAAGGTTTATAAATAGATTAGTTGTGATCCCTACTGATTGAGACTTACTTCAGAAAGACCAAAACAATATAATAGAATGGAAAACAGAAAACACTTCTTCTTCTTCTTCTTTTCCTGGTTCTAGTTTTTTAGGTTGGGTTGGGAATCAAGGACCTCCACAGTCTTCTATATCTCCACCACTACCTTCCTTGCTCCAATAATTATTCAACTCTCTTCTCTATACTCTCCCCTTCACCGTATCCGTCCACCTCTTTTTGATGATGATGATGCTTGTTGATTAAAGGGGCCTAACATCGAGGTCAACGGCCCCTAATGGTACGAAATGAAATAACAAAAAATTCAGATTCATCCACTGACCAAAATGAAAGAAAAAAATGTCAAGAAGAATGAATGGATGGACATGAAACATGAACCCTACAAAAAAACAAAAACAAACAAAAACAGTGGATCAGACACAAAAAAAGATCGTGAATAATAGTATTACTGACCAAGGGACTACTTATAAAGCACAATGATGCTTGATGTCAATAGAGGTGCAAAATCCACGACTAAGGCCCCACAGAATGGTACATGTCGCGAGTAAAGTAGAACCATGGTATTTGTAATTTTGGGGTACTAATCAAAAGTAGCGAAGACTCACGGTGTTCCACACAAGATGGTACTACTCACAAGTATTGTACTTCGTACAGGTAACGCAGACCTATGGTGTTTCACACACAATGGCGCCACCTACAGCCAACGCAAACCGATGAGTTTCCTCACCTAGGTGTACTAGTCACGGGTGCCGGTCCCAAGGGCCCCATGGTGTTCCTCACATAGTGAGTACTAATCACAGGCAACGTAGACCCACGGTGTCGCTCATATAGTGGTACAACTCACAGGCTACGCCCAGACCCGCGGTGTTGCCCACATGGGTACAATGCACGGGTACTGGAACCCACCCGGCCAGGCTTTTTACTGCAACTAATCACAAACCTATTTCGTACCAAGTTAGTGATACTACTCGCAAGTACATGCAACCCATGGTGTTCCCCGCATGATGGCACGAATCAAGAGTAGTTTCATGGTTCTAATTCAATCATCCCTTGGTCGCCCCTTGTAGTCGCCTCTTACGACAGGCAGGGGATACCGCGGGTGTATTCTACATGTGCGTCCCCCACCCGCAGGGGGACCTCTTTTTGGGTCTTCCCTGTTGTTTGCTCCATAACTACTCACTTTGGAACTCGATCCTCTTCCATTCTCATCATGTGTCCATACCATTTCAGCTTACTGGTCTCTATCTTCCCTAGTAGTTTAGAGAATCAAATTTTCTCTCTAATTTCTACATTTGTGATTTTATCCCTTTATGTTTTTCCAATTATTCCTCTAAGGAATTTCATCTCGGTTGCTTGGATTCTGCTTTCATCATGTTTTGTACCTCCCACGTGTCAAAATTCGTGTGTACAGAATTTTCTTGCATTTCTCTGGGAGGTCCCGGTTCCACACTATGCCTCCCACATATTGGTAAAACCCATTGGCTTGTTGGATTCTCTTTCCAATTTCTTCATTTATTTTCCTATCTTCTGCAAGTATACTCCACAAACGTTTGAAGCTTTTCACAACTTCTAATTGTCTTCCATTTACAATATTTCAATATTCCCTCTTCCTTCTCTATTACGGCTTGTCATCACTCTGTCTTACTCTTCTCTACACTTATTTTAATTCCATATTCTTCTATCACCCGATTACATATAGTAAATTGTTCTTGGACTTCCATTTCATCTTCTCCCCACATTACTGTGTCGTCTGCAAAGAGTACAGCCTCTGTCCCTTTGCTTCCCATTTTTTGTTGTAAACTTTTATGGATTTCATCCCTGACTATGATTAAGAGTAGAGGGGATAATACACTTTCTTGTCGAAGTCCTGTTTCTACAAGGAACCAGTTTTTTTATACTATCTTAGTCTTCACTATACATACACACTTTTCATACATGGCTTTGATCATCAGACTTCTGCTCTGCCTACTTTCTTATTTTATCAATGCATCCCATACCAGTTGCCATGGTACACTATCATATGCCTTCTCAATATCTATAAATTTCATCACTAAATCCTTCCTGAACTCCCATCTTTTCTTCATCATCCATCATGTTCCTTTATGCAAAAATTAGATCAAAAGTTGAACTATCTCTACTAAATCCATATTGTTCTTCCTCCATTTCCTTTTCTACTTTCATCCTCAGTCTTCCCTCTAACATCCACCCTTCCTCCAATCTTCTGGTACTTCTTTTTTCTTCCATATCACTCAAAATAATCTATATATACAACATAACCCCAACTGGTCCTGCCACCTTTATCATCTCTGTAACCACCTCATCCATAGCTGATGCTTTGTCACTTTTCATCTTCTTTATAGCTCTTTTTATTTCCAAAATTGTTATATCTTCATTTTGGTTTCCTTCCACCATTTCTTCTTCACGTTCCTTCTCTTCCTCCAGTTCTTTGAATATGATATTATGTAATTTAGCAAAATACTCCTCCCATTGCTGGAGAATTTCATCTCCTTGCATCAAAATTTGTCATGTATCTATCCCTACAAATTTTGTATCTTCTGTTTACTTTGCTTTTAAGCAATCATACAACACTTTCTTACTTCCTTTAGCATCCTCTCACAAAGTTTCTGTGAAGGTTTCCCAGCAATTCTGTTTCTCTTCTTGTGCAATCTTCTGACATGCTTTCTTGCTACTTTTTCCTACTCTCCGTATTTCTGCCTCCTGTCCAGCTCCTCCATGCTGTTTGTTTTTCTTTCAGTGCATTCCTTACTTTGTTATTCCACCAGCAGGGTGTGTCTTTTTCATCCTGTTTCCCTGATACTCTACCACATGTATCTTCTGCACATTTCACCATTCCTTGTTTGAACTTGGCCCATTCCTCTTCAACCCTGCCAATCTCTTCTTTAGTAATTTGTTTTTTCAGTTCTTTGTGGAACTTCTCTTGTGCATGCTTTTCCTTTAATTTCATTACCATTATTTTTATTTCTCTTGTCTCTTTCAATTTCATTGTATTTACCCAGTCTTAATTTAGTTACTGCAATTTTGTGGTCACCTTCAAAATCTTCACTTGGCATAGCTGTCACATCTTCAAATTGTCTGCATTTCTCTCTCAACTAAAATCAGATCTATCAATGTTTTTGTTCTCCTTTGTCCACATACATATCTAGTGATTTTTTGCCTGTTCTCCTCTCTGAACCATGTAATGCCAAATATTAATCCATTCCTCTCACAAAAATCTAGTAGTAGCTCTCCTTCTGCATTTTTATTTCGGTAAATGAAAGGACCATCAGTTCCTATGTGGGTATTCATGTCTTTCATTATCACCACTTCTTTATCTCCAATGCATCTCTCCATTTCATCCAAAAACTCCTCTAGGCTATCTTTGACATTAACTGTCTGAGGTGCATACACTTGGATAGTCTTGCACTCCACTCTCCAAGCCAAGTCTGATTTTCAGAATTCTGTCATTTATCTGGTAGACCCTCTCTATGTACTGTACCAGGTCTTCCCTCACAATACAACCTGCTCTGAAATCCAAACTCACAACAATGGCCATGCCACTCTGGCTAGATGTCTTTCCATAGTATAACAATTTATATCCTTCCCCGACTTCTTTAGCCTTCAAGCAGGTCCACCTATTTTACTGGATGCAGGTTATGTCGATGTGACTGTTCTTCAAGACATCAGCTGGTTCAGAACTGTGACTCATGAAGAGTATCGATGTTGATGGTGGCTACTCGAATTTGCTGGACTCTCTTCTTTAGCCTGCACCACCCTTGAGTGGGTAGACCTCGTCCATTTCTCACACAATTTGGATGAAAATGACCCGTGTTGGCTTAATGCAGGCGATGTCCTAGCAGTTTGTGCGATAAGATATTTTCAGCCATGGGATGCGACAAATGTTTCTGTCAATCAGATTGTTGCAAAGCCTAATGTTGAAACATTTTATCCCAGCTGCCAGGTATTATATGAAGCCGTCCCTCACCTGGAGTACAGATGCCTTTTGCAAGCTGCTCTTAACCTGGAGAACAGTTGCTGTAAGGTGGATTCCAGGGGCATTTCCTCCAATGAGGGGACCACCACCCCACCTAAGAGGGCTTGTCCTACTGAGCCTCCTTAGAGGGTTGAGTTATTTCCTGCCACCCGACACTTGGCGTGGAGTCGGCTGTACGTTCTACTCCATTACTGTAGCTGGATATCCTGGCCAGGATATCAACCAACATACATTCACCGCTGAAATGGCTACGCAATATCTTCAACAGGGCTGTCCGTAGAAATAGTGCCTTAGATTTCAGTACTGCTTTGGCTAAATTCCTTACCACTATCCAGAGACAATATGTTCTAGTTTTAATATTAAACTTAATTGTAATTACAATGAATATGTAGATATTTTAATTTAGAATTAGCTGTAATATATCGGTCTGTGTAAATATGATACCAGTATAAATGAGAAGTAAAATTCTGTAGTGTGCAAACATGCAAACATACATACATGCATATACACATGTATATTACCAGTTAGAGTGTTTTCTCGTCTGCAGATTGCCAGCTAAAGAAATGGCCATTGATGCAAACGGTTTTACACAAAAATACGTATTTGACTGACATGCGTGAGTTTCAGTCACCGGCATTCCACACATAACATAATTTAAATAATTACAACAATGCACTGGCAAACACTGTAATTATTGAAGTCAGCTGTTCTTTTGCACATAATACAGTAGAAGTCCGCTATAGCAAGTACGGCATATAACGAGAACCCCGTTATACCGACAATGCAAAATTCCTATATTAAACTGTGTATTATCCTTAGGTTACAGCGAGAACCCTATCACTCATGTATCCATTATTACGAGCGATTAAGTGCGTGCGATTTTTTCCATTACCGATATTTATGCACCCCAGCGATTATGTTGCACGCAATCAATTATCTTTGGTATCGTCTCCTTGCTCTATTCATTAGCGAGTTCTCTCGTCGACATTCGAAGGCGATGTCGGAGTAGATAAGTAATACCCGTCAACTGCTGTTCCGTAAAGAAAATTCTAAATTAAACAGAACATATTTTCATAATAAATGCGTAAATAATGTTCCAGTAACAGTTCTTAACTTGTTAAAAATGAAGGCTGATTAAACGATCGCTTAATTTTAATGCTCAATACTGCAATTAAGTAAAAATGGTATACACCTCGAGATATGGCAGACTGCACAATCGATTTGAGAAGTTAGTTTATATTTTCTTGCGTCTGGTTAAATTATGGGAAGGTTATTATCATGTAAATTTATAGCAAGAAATTTATCATTTCTCTACTGGCGCTTGAAGTATGTTTTCATCATATGTATAGTACAGTTAAGTTAGGATAGGTGATGCTGTTGAATAAGGAACCTGAAACGTTTGCCAGAAAATGCGATCGATCATTTTGGTACGGTATAGTTTTCTCACTATTTGCATTTGCGAGCTCTCTCATCGACATTCGAAGGCGATGTTGGTGTCGATTAGTAATATCCAACGACTGCTGTTCTCTAACGAAAATTCGAAATTAAAGAGGATAAAAAGTCTTCATAATACATGTGTAAATAACATGGCCAATAGCAGTTGTTAACTTGTTCAAAATAACGGCTGAAGTAAACGATCTCTTAATTTTAATGTTATATAGTGAAATTAAGTAAGAATGTGATACACCCCAAGATATGGCAGCATACATCATTGATTTCAGAGGATAGTTCATATTTTCTCGCGTCTAGTTAAATTTCGGAAAGGCTATTCACATGTAAAATTTTAACAACGATAACTCATTTCTCTACATGCGTTTCAAATATGTTTTCATGGCACATATACAGTTAGGTTAGGTGAAACTATTTGAAGAAGAAAACTCTGGAGTGATACCATATTTCTCCGAATCCAAGACAACGTTTTTCTCCTCAGAATCTCATGCGAAAAATCAAGGGCTGTCTTGCATTCACGGCCTAACAGTAATGAATACCACTGGCAACTACCGTGGTAACCACGCTGCTTCTTTGCACCACCGCACGCACAAACTTCGTTGACAATTAACGACCGCCAATTTATTATACATCGCTAGCCGTGACAACCGGTTGTACAGTGGCTGTGTGTAACATCACTGGATCTTGGGAAATATTGAAGAGAGAATGACATTCTATTAGCCTCTACAAAAAAGTTTCTTGAATCTGCAGAATGGCATCAAAACATGCGAGCGCTTTCGAAATCTTAGAAAGGCCACGGCTACTCGGTGGCAGAGTTATAATGCGTCTACTGTACCTGACTCTGAGTAAAATTACGTTTTATAGACAACAGGAGGGAAAAAAAAAAAAAAAAAAACAGGAGATACTGTTCCGGAAGAAAGCAGGTTTAAAAAGAATTGACAACTAGGAGTTAGTGATATTTTCATCTGCAATAGTAATAGAAGCCACATTATGAAACCCAGATTTCTTCATTTTTGACAATTACAAAAAAATGTATAATTTTGTCATTAATGCTTTCACGGCCCGTACTTAAAGACATGATACTGTATAGGCTTTTGGGCTTATGCCGTGTCAAGAATTTTTTTTTTTGCTATTTGCTTTACATCACACCGACACAGATAGGTCTTATGGCGACGATGGGATAGGAAAGGCCTAGTAATTGGAAGGAAGCGGCCGTGGCCTAAAGTAAGGTACAGCCCTGGCATTTGCCTGGTGTGAAAATGGGAAACCACAGAAAACCATCTTCAGGGCTGCCGACAGTGCGGCTCGAACCCACTATCTCCCGATTACTGGATACTGGCCCCACTTAAGCGACTGCAGCTATCGAGCTCGGTGTCAAGAAAATAAGGTGAAATTCTTAACGTTTTGCAGGGAACTGTGCTCTGCGTCCTCAGAAGAAATCTTTTTTTTGCTAAGGGCTTTACGTCGCACCGACACAGATCGGTCTTATGGCGACGATGGGATAGGAAAGGCCTAGGAGTTGGAAGGAAGCGGCCGTGGCCTTAATTAAGGTACAGCCCCAGCATTTGCCTGGTGTGAAAATGGGAAACCACGGAAAACCATCTTCAGGGCTGCCGATAGTGGGATTCGAACCTACTATCTCCCGGATGCAAGCGCACAGCCGCGCGCCTCTACGCGCACGGCCAACTCGCCCGGTAGAAGAAGAAATCTTGACTGTACACGAGAAACGCTTCTTAAACAATGACACTTTTAAATTTGGACGTTATGATACATTCATTCGTCACCAGATGGCCCCTAGGACGTGGCAATGCTAGCATTCGAAGTGGAAGCTGACCGAACCGTCACAATCAGTCTAAGCGGTTAACATAACACGTGTGCGTAACACATGACATTGGCAGATGTATGGCATAGACCCAAGCCTGGAATGAAACATCTGGCGACAAAGAACGTACGAATTTGGAAAACACCGAGACGAAATAACAATATTGAAGGGACCGAGAAGGGAACTACCTATGTAAATTCTGAATGGCTGGCAACCAGGTATCAATTGATAGCCGGTGTCTCTGTTGAAATTGTTAGGATTTCTACGTATTTCCACAGCTTCCAGTATAATCCTGGACCTGTAGTGTCTAGTGTGGGTAAGAGCTCAAGCATCTTGGAACATGACATCATGACCCGACGATAGAGCGTGCTCAGCTATGGCCGATTTGTCTGGTTGGTTGAGACGAATATTACGTTCATGTTCTTTGATACGGTCTGGCATGTTTGGTCTATGTATACCTTACCGCAAGTACAGGGAATTTCGCATACCCCAGGATGTAAAAGTGGGGACAATTTGTCCTTGATTTTACTCAGACTGTTAGCAATTTTAGTGGCAGTGCCAAACACAGTTTTTATATTGTCCAAAATTAAAAGTGTCATTGTTTAAGAAGCCTTTCTCGTGGACAGTCGAGATTTGTTCTGAGGACGCAGAGCACAGTTCCCTGTTAAACGTTAAGAATTTCACCTTATTTTCTTGACACGGCATAAGCCCAAAAGCCTATAAATGTATAATTTTTAATTTATAATTTTTTTTTTTTTTTCTTTACATGAACTTTTTAAGAAAAGAATATTCATCAGGACATATTCTCTATGGACTATTGTACAAGTGTTTCCTTGACAACTGCTTTCAATTGTAAAGAGAATTTATATATTTCCTCTTGAGTATTTAGTTTTTGATGTTGTCATTTAATCTTCTTATGCTAATTTAGGACACTTTCTCTCAAAGCATTGATACTTTGTCAATATATGAATTTTTTCATCTAAACAGTGTTATGTGGCTGAAGATGTTAATACTATACGAATCATGTACCACTTTTGTTAAAAATGCAATACGGACCATGAAGCTAATTTTATGTAATGGATAGGAAGTCGTAAAGATACGTGGAACAGGTATTGCCGGCAAATTTTCAATGGGTTCTCGTCGATATTATGATGCCAATTTTAAGTTAATGGTTATTAAACACTCGGAAATGTAGAATAATTGTGCAGCCGCAAGAAAATATGGCACAAGTCCAACTAAAGCCAATATTTGGCGTCAGCGTGAGGACAAAGATGTGTTGTTTGAGTCATCAGTCCTTAGACTGGTTTGATGCAGCTCTCCATTCCACCTTATCCTGTGCTAACCTTTTCATTTTGACGTAACTATATCATCCAACATCTGCTTGTCATATTCATACCTTGGTCTACCCCTACCATTCTTACCGCCTACACTTCCTTCAAAAACCAACTGAACAAATTAAGACAAAGATAGCTATAAAAAATGTGTACTGTACAAAAAATGCATTCAATGGTCCACAACAAGGGCGCTTTAAAGAAGTCGAAAAGAAAATTGTCAAATATGTGCATGAAAAACACAAGGGCGGAATGGCCATAACGTGCACAATAAACTCGTTTGTTGACCTTCAACATCCGTGATTAGGCCTATACATCACTAGCTGCTGAAATTGGCCGAACCCAGCAAGCAAGACATATGTGTAGTGGTAGCTGATTATATCTGATGCTAAGTAAATGTACTATAATGGTTTCATACACATCAAGAATATTTTCCTGATGGAGCGCCGTATTGTAGAGACACATGGAATAAGCATTGCCAGCAAATTTTCAATGGGTTTTCTTCGGTATTATGATGCAAATTTTAAGTAATGGTCATTAAACCTGCGGAAATAAAGAATAAACGTCACAAAAAATTGCGGCATAACAAAAGCCAATATTCGGCGCCTAAAAATAGTCTAAAAATGAGTACTCTACAACAAAGGCATTCATATGATTTTACAAAGCACTTTTTGAGCCTGATTACAATTTTTTGAAGGAAAAAGTGGGGTTTGTCTTAGATTCGGGAAAATACGCAACTGTAATTTTTTCATAATGAAATTAAACACACACTTTCACGTTGTATCAGAATTCGAAAAATGTATAATTTTATTAAACACATTGTGTACAAGGTATTAATTAATTAAACGAAATTAGCATCATTTGCATAGTGTGACAAAGTCAATGTCCTGTCTTTGCACTTAATGATATGATACGTGTTGCATGGTCCTCCACATATGGTGCACTGACATCTGTCGGTGAGGCTGCGGTATCCCTTGGTTGAACATATTCGGTGATGTAGTCCGTGGGCTGCCACTCTCGTGTATAAATGGCGCAGTTGTTAGTTGGCCTTTTTCCATTCGTTGCTTGTCATCGCTGGGGTGGTGAGGAGTCCGGGATTCATGTCCCTCGCTTTCTGTCGCCTGTCTTCTAGAAATCTGGTGCTTTGTGGTGTTGATATCAGATTATGAGCTTTCATCAGGTCTTCTATAAAGAAGGTTGTGTCTGCCAGGATATACGTTATTCTGTTTTGCGTGTATTTTGAGACACAGAGCATTATCTTCAGGAAGATTGTTTTAATTCCCTCTAATCGCTTCTGATTTGAGTATGTGAGGTTGTTCCATATAAGCTGTATGCCGTATGAGGCAATGGGAGCAATCTTTATGTCGAATAGTCTCAGGGATGTTGTGACGGATGGTAGATTCAGTTTCTTTATCTCGAAAGTCGCCTTTATTGCTCTTACAGCTCTGTCTTCAATGTGCTTGGAAAAGGCATGTCCTGTCACTTGCAGTGTGAGTCCTAGGTACTTGCAGCTTTTGACTATTTCTAGTACTTCTTCCCCGTAAGTGAATCTATCAGTGTTTGCCAAATTTCCTCCTTTTCTGAATTTCATTATTTTTGTCTTTTCTCTATTTATAACTAGGTCATTTTCTTGGGACCACTCTTCCAATTTGTTTATGGCTTCTTGCAGGGGCTCTCTTCTTCCTGAGAGCAGGATCATGTCATCAGCGTACAACCACATCCTCACTTCTTCTGTTTGTATCCTTTGTATCACATCATGGGTAAGTACGTTAAACATAACGGGGCTTATAGGATCTCCCTGGAGTACTCCGTTTGTTTGCTGGATTCCTTTGGATTGGACTAGGCCATCGTGGATTCTGATTGTATTTTCTTGGAAGATACTTGCTATGAACTTAAAGAACTGACTTTCTTCGTCTAACACAGGCTTTAGTTTTTCCAGTATTCTATCCCAGTTTACCCCGTCAAAAGCTTGTTTGTAATCAACGAATGCTGCATGTGCATGGCCTTTGGGTTTAGCCAGGGCTTCGCTTATGAATTGGAGTACGTGTCCCACCGCTTGTATAGTTGACCTTCCGGGGGTAAAGCCGTACTGTTCCCGAGGTATAACTGCCATTATGCTGTCATGGATCTTTTTGAGTAAGATATTGTTCATTATCTTGAATGGTGTACATTCCAAGGCTATCCCTCTGTAGGATTCTGGTGTGTTCTGTGGTCCTTTCCCTTTGTAGATCACCTTGACCGTCGATTCTCTCCATACTGCAGGGGTGTCCATGATTTCTAGGCACTTGTTGTATAGGGCTGTCCATAACTTAATGGTATATATATCATTGATCCTTTCATCAGCTCGTTCGAGATATTGTCTGGGCCAGCTGCTTTTCGAGGTTTGCTCTTTTCAATTGCTTACCAAACTTCGTCTTCTGTTATTCTTTCTTCTTCCGTTAGCGGGGTACTTCCCTTTGCATGGTATTGCATTTTCTTCTTCTGAAGTATATTTGCGAAGTGTTTCTCCCATATTGTCATTGAGATACTTGAGGTCACCTTGGTTCTCCGTGGCTCTAGAACTTTGTAGGGTTTTGCTTCTGCTTCTCGTATTAATTCTTCTTCTTTGGCCTGGGTATACTGTTGTTTCTTAGCCTTCAGGAGTGAGGTATATCTCGTTCTCGCGTGTACATATTTGAGCCTTAGAGTGTCGTCGTTCGTGTCTGTCTTTTTCAGGTCATTCAGTTTTTCCAGGACCAGGTTCCGTGCTGTGTAGCATTCACTGTCGAAACCAGGGTTTGCTTTCCCTCTTTGTCGGTTTTGGGGATGCAGACTGCATCAGAGATTCAGTTAGGTTTCTCAGTGCAAGATCAATGTTGCCCCTTTCTATTGTGTTCAGTATTTCTTCCACCTTTATGTTCTGAACTAGTAGATCGGGAACTATTTTTCTTGGCGTCCATCGCTGCTCATTTTGTGTGGTTCTCTCCGTCAATCTTATCTGGAATTCTGCTCTTACTGGGAAATGTTTCCTTATAGGTGTGCCTGCTGACTCTGTGGTGGTAGTTATGGTTTTAAGCTTTAGGTCGTTTCCGCGGTAGAATATAAGGTCTATAGTGCTCGAGCCGTTGTGGGAGATGTACGTTTTATCCTTTGCTTCGTTGCTGAGGATGAAGCCTTCCTCTTCTAGTAGTTCAAATAGTGTCTCTGATTTGTTGTTCGGTCTGTCTATTCGGCAGTTTAGATCTCCTGCCAGCAGGGTAGGCATCTCTGGGTCAGTTTCATTCAGTGCAGTCATTACGATTTCTATCACTTCGTCTGCTGAGCACTGGGGTCTTATATAGATTCCTACGATTTGAAGATTTCTTAATTGTACTATTACGGTGTTTTCTCTTGTCTCTAAGTGAGTCGCTTGTCCTAGTGCTGGATTGTAGTAGCACGAGACTCCACCTGATGGTCTTCCTTTTGGCCCGGCTTTGGCCAGGGCATGTGCAGCGTGGAAACCATGTATGTTCCAAGGTTCTTGTCAAATCAAATCAAAATCTCTTTATTTGCAAATGAGGTGTCTACCTCGGTGGCAAATGGTACACTAAAATACATTATTGTCAAGCACTAAATATTAAATTAACAAGAGAAGAACATTTTTCCTATAATACAATATTATACAATTTACGCTAACAATGTTTTCTATTAACACACAGCTCATCCTTAATAAATTTATATTGTTTACAAAATTCTAATTATAATATCTCCTGTACTACTTACAAATATAGTCAACTGATATACAGTATGTGGAATTGCTTCAAATGATACTATAAAACTGGTATAACATTAATATTTACATTGCATTTATTTATTTACTATTTTTTTTTTTTTTTTTTTTTTTACCCGTTCTGGATCCTAAGTAGCATAACGACCTGCTGCGTCTTAACCAGAGCCCCTTTTGCCACCACTTTTCAGAGTTCCTGAAGGGCCTTCACAGCTACCGTAGCGGTCCCAGGGCCCTCGAAGTCCCCACTGTACTTCACCCCTACAGGCAGTCTCCTACTTTGGCTGTCCAAACTCCTTAGACCAGGGGATGGAATTAATTTATTCACACACATTTTTTTATTTACAATAACCTGCACCGGTCGAATGCCCTCTAACACTTCATTTATTTTCTCTGTTGCTGTTTATTCTCTTCTTGAATATCTGTACAGATTTTGGAAAAGGATCAAACACTACCGCTGGTAAACTGTTCCACTCCTTCACACCCTTCCCAATGAATGAAAATTTACCCCAATCGCTTCTGCTAAAATTCCTTCTAATTTTATATTTGTGGTCAGTCCTGCTGATATAATTATTTTCCAACTGAAGCCTCTCACGGATATCTCCCCATGCTTCTTCTCCTGTATAGGCTCTATATAATCCTGTAAGTCTAGTTTTCTCCCTTCTCTTACTTAAAGTTTCCCACCCAAGTTCCTTTAACATTTCTGATACACTACTCTTTCTCCTGAAATCCCCTGTTACAAATCTTGCTGCTTTCCTCTGCACACTATCTATTTCTTTTATTAGGTATTCTTGGTGAGGATCCCAAACACTGTTTGCATATTCCAATAATGGACGAACCATACTCAAGTAAAAGGGTTTTGCAGAAGATCAGAATGTCATTACTGGATATTATGTCGTCTGGTAAAATATTTAGAAGAGATTTTAGTCCTTCCACGTTCCACAACGTGATTTTGACGTCACTCTTCTTCTTTGATTGTAGTCAATTGCAAAACTGATACGGTCGTAAGATTACTCCTTTAGGCCATAATTCCTCCCTTTCAACTTCGTGTTTGATGCGTTCGTCGACGGCAAGTTTGAAGCATTTGTTTCTTCCTCTGGTATTTAATTCAACGCATTCTTTTACATCCTTGATGCCTTTCTCTTTTAGGTGTTCCGTGATGTCTTCGGGTGTGGTCCTCTCATCCAGGCGACCCAGAAAAAGCCAGTATAGTTTCACGGCAGGCTTTAGTCTACTTGTCTTTTCTCCTCTTCCTGTTTTAGAGAGAGGGGTGGGTGTTCTGCTGGCGACTTGTAAGTTTCTGGGTTGTCGGTCTCTTTGATTTGTTTGCCTTTGGTGTTCGTCTGTCTTCATATTTTGTCGGTCTTCTGCTTCCGTGGGGTTTCCGGTTATGGGGTTGTTAATACCCACCCTAGCACACAAGGGCGAAACGCTGGCAACCAAGAATGAGTTAGCTGGAAAATTTATAATGTCCAATAACGGATCATTTATATTGGTATTATAAATTTACTCATTCAGGACAAATAATTCAGATTCCCTATGGGAATCAACATCTATATCATCTGATGGTCAAGCAGGCATCAATTTTTGATAATGGGACAAAGTCTCGTGGTGCATTGGCACTGCCGGTGGCTCCAGTCAGCCTACGCAGTGGCCTCCACGGTATGCACTAGCCAGCGTATTGGTAGGTGTGCTAGGTACCAACTGATGAGCCCACCCCAGCACACGAGGGCGAAACGCTGGCAACCAAGAATGAGTTAGCTGGAAAATTTATAATGTCCAATAACGGACCATTTATATTGGTATTATAAATTTACTCATTCAGGACAAATATTTCAGATTCCCGATGGGAATCAACATCTATATCATATGGGGTTGTTGCCGGTTCTGTTTGTCTCTGCATTTTCTTCTAGAGACTGTCGTTCTCTGCGTCTTTTCCCCTGTTTTATGGTAAAGCCCTCGTTGTCCTCGTCTCTCCTAATGCTGCTCTCTTCGAGTTGCGTGGTAGCTTCTAACTCCATTGTCGTGGGCCGTTGGGGAGCTTCTGTATCCTGCTGAATTGCGTTTTTAATTTGATCTTTAATCAGCTTTCTGATTTTGTTTGAGAGGTTTTCTATCATAATTTGTATCTGGTGGTTTACTTTTTCCGTGATTTGTTTTTCCATTTTTGTGTTTGCGTCTGTCTTAGGTGTTCGGCCGTCATGTGCCTCTAGGCTTCGTCTGTCAGTGGGGTCTTTGGTCTGTTGTGTTTCGTCCAGTTGGCCTGTAGACGTCAGATGTCGATGGTTACTGCCAATATCGACACATATTTCTGCTGGACGGTCTGTAGGTGTCTTCTTGCTCTGGTTTCTGCCCGCATCTTCGTGTTTTGAGTCAATAGACAGTGTTACCAGTCCAATGTGCCGGCCGTCTTCTTCTTTGTATATGTATTCTTTTTGTTTTGTTCCAGCTACTTGACCAACAGATGTCAGTAATCGCTCGTTGTTGTCGCTGTCTTTATGTTCTTCAGCTGGTCGGCTAGTAGATGTCACTAGGCGCAGTCTGCTGCCCACCTCCTTGTGTGTGGTGTCAACAGGTGGCGCTAGTTGATGGTTGCTGTCGTCATCCTTACGTGCTTCGATCGGTTGGTCAGCAGATGTCACTGTGCGCATGCTGCTTCCCGTTTCATTATCCCTTGTGCCAGCAGATGGCGCCACTTGTACAATGAGGTAGCTGTCTCTTCCTTGGAGCGCATGATCTGTTTTTCTCTCACTAACCTCATTTTGTGCTATATCACCAATTCCGATCTTATCATCTAGAGACCTTTTTATTTCTTTAAAACAGTTTCTGATGGCACTCACCGCTTTCTAGATGTCTTCTTTTGATTCTCTTTTCAGGTAACCGCCTGTTTCCGCGATATTTGCCAGTGTTCTGAGAGCACATTCTAACCGTTCTTCCAACGTGTCCACCATGATTATATATATTAGTGAATGTCTTACCGCATTTAATGCAACTGTGCAGTCTCTCTCCTGTGTGAGTCAGTTTGTGCGGTAGTGGTAAATCTTTCAGCGCACTTAATGCAACTGTGGTTTTTTTCTCATGTGTGGGTCGATTTGTGCGGTGGCGTGAGTTTACTCGGTTTGTGCTATCTGTGGTAACACTTTTAGATGAGTTTATTGTTAACGTGTGTAGTTTGTGTAGTGTTGTAGTTTGTTAAAACTTAACCTAACTATTGCATGCAGAAATGAGTGGTGAATTTAATGCTCGAAAACTGACAGATTAACTCCACTGTTGTCAGTACCAAAATTCCTACAGCACTGATATCTTCTTTCTTCTGTTTTGTCACTTAACTGGTCGATGTTGACTTTTTTTTAATCGTTTATAGTTCCAAATTCCCGGGACCGAGAGTCGGTACATCCGTCTCCTTTCACCACCACTACAGGTAATTCGAAAAATAACAAACAAGTATGCCATAGTGTAGATATCATCTGCGGAAACGCAAGTTTTGAACAAACTGACTGCCATTTCATACCGATTTTAATGTGTATGAGGGGTTTTCAGACTTTTATTTAAAAATCGGATATGACAATCCGCTGTAGCGAGTAAATTTTCCGCTGTTGTGAATTCTCACTATAATGGACTTCTACTGTATCCTGTTTTCACTCATTTCATTGTCAGAAAAGATTATAATCTTCATCACAATCGATGTCGGACAAACCACTATTTTCTTCTGACTCGCTCACTATACTTCTATACATATCAAGACCTAGTTCACATTAAACACTTCCATGGCTGCTCATGTCCACATTTTTTTATTATCAAATTCAGATGTCTCACGTTCTGATGTAGAGCTAGTGCCAGGTTACAGCTTTCTAATAGTTGTGAAAGAGATCTTTCGTATGAAGGAAGCATCTCTCTCTTTCTCTTTTGGGGACACTTTCGGCCGAGGACCTAGAAACTTTGATGGAATGGTATCATCATTCACTTGTGGATGCTTAAATTTAGAATATGACAGAAGACTATTTTTCATCATAACTGACTCATTAAAACCTTAATTTCAGAAATGTTTGGAACATATTACCTAACATGATGTGCGGAAGAAATGGTTTTGCTATGCACCCAAAACTAATTCCCTGTATACAGTTGGGAATTTGTCCTAGTTCGGAAAAGATTAATAACCAATATTTTTATTTCTCCCATAGCATTAGTATAGCCGTTAACACTACAAGAAAGCACTGTTGCCGCAAATAAATGTCAATCGCTCATAAATGATAATTAGACTCCCACCTAAGTCTGTCACTGCCAAAACAACCAACAACACTGAACTTCTGACTAGAGGCTTTCCCATTATAGTGACATCATCACAGTGAACGACAGCAGCTTTAGTGCGCTGTAGACTGAGAACGGTATCTTGGTTTGAGTTGCGGTCTTCACTATTGATATCTTTTACGTTATATGAAAAAGGATTTCTTTTGTACAGTTACTCTTTGATCTATAACGTAGGTTCTTCAGTCTGCTTAAAACTAATTCAGGATAAAATATATTTATAAAATACACTTACTTTTTCCATTTGTTAGTGATATAATGTCACACTAACACACTAAAGGCTTCTGGTGACAGAAGGATGTGAAAAGGCTAGGGTTAGGAAGGCAGCAGCTGTGCCCTTAATTAAGGTACAACCCTAGCATTTGCCTGGTGTGAAATAAAATACAGATTTCCATTTTTAATTAAATGTTTCTTTTTCAAGTATATCATCATCATCGTCGTCGTCATCATCATCGTCACACTCCAGTCGCCCAGGTGCGGTTAACAAGCCTCCTCCACTCCTTTCTGTCCTTCCACTTTTCCTGCTCCATTACTTCCACCACATCCAATCCAGCTTTTCTAATCATCATCATCATCCTAAACCATCCCCAGTTTCCCGGGTGTGGTATATGAGCCTCCTCCATCTCATCCTGTCCTTGCACCATTCTTCCTCCACCAACTTGCCCCAATCATGACCTCTCAGCAGTACATCGCTCTTAACTAAATCTATCCATTTCCTTCGTGGCCTTCCCACGGGTCGTCTTCCTTCTACCTTTCTGTCAAATTCCTTCCTTGCAGTTCTGTTTATTGGCATCCTCTTCATGTGACAAAACCACTTCAGTCTTGATATCTGAATCTTATTGAGGAGAGAATCATCTATTCCTTTGATCTATAACGTAGGTTCTTCAGTCTGCTGAAACTAATTCAGGATCAAATATATTTATAAAATACACTTAATCTTGTCTTTCCTGGTTTTCTGGATCATAGTGCGTAGGAATTTCATTTCAGCTGCCTGAAGTTTGGAATTATCTCTATTGGTCAGTGTTGTGGTTTCGAGACTGTATGTAAGAACTGGTGTATAATAGGACTTGTACAATGTCATTTTTGTTTTCATGGGTATTTGCTCATCCCACAGCAGGTGTCTTACCTGGTAGTAAAATTGTGTTGCCTTATTGATTTGATAGTTCACCTCATGTTTTGCTAGGTTGTCATTTGATATAACGCTACCCAAGTATTTGAAAACTGGAACGCTGTCCAGTTGAGCTCCATTTAACATGACTATTGGTTCTCTAATATCCTTCCAAATTTGATCCATCCACCTTCTTCTCAGTCTTCCAACTGGTCTCTTTCCCTAACTTCTCTTTCCAATTCCCTTCTTGCTACCCGTTCCTTTCTCATTCATTTTACATGTCCGAACCATCTCAGTCTTGCTTTCTGTATATTCTGTACTAACGGTTCTATATTTAGCTCTTCTCTGATTATAATATTTTGAATTCTCTTCTTGTCTTTTTAACTGATGTTTATCTCTTCTAGTCTTTTTAACTGATGTTCTTAAAAATTTCATTTCTACTGCTTGGATCTTACTATCTTGTCTCTTATTAGTTACCAGTGTTTCTAGTCCGTATGTTACAAATGGTATGAAATACTGTTTATATCGTAATCTATAATCTTCATTTCCGTATTGACAATTGCACAATTAAAAATAGGAGAGGATTTCCACCAATCAATACTTATTTATTGTACAGTGGTCCTGTAGTTTAATGTGTACAATAAATAAGTATTGATTGGTGGAAATCCTCTCCTATTTTTAATTACTGTTTATATAACGTTAATTACGTTCTCTTGGGCACTTTGTCATCCCATAAGAGCTCTCTGACTTGATGATAAGAAGTTGTACCTTTACTTAGTCTGTTGTTAATTTCAGGGTTGATTTCATTACTTCCATTAATAATGCTACCCAGATATGTAAACTGTTCTACATTCTCCAACTGTTTTCCGTCAATATTCACTTGGCATCTCTCTTCCTCTTTTCCACAGTGCATGACTACAGTTTTCTTTTTACTAATTACCAATCCAAACTCCTTCAGATTTTCTTCCCAAATGTCCAGTCTCCTTTGCACTTCCTTTTCTCCCTTTCCCCAAATCACCATATCATCTGCAAATACCAAAGCATTCACTTCATCACTACTGATACTCTGTTTTACACGTTTTATGATTTCATTCATCAATATAATAAACAATAATGGCGACAGTGCACTTCCTTGCTTAAGACCTTTTTTTGTATAAAATGTTTCAGTCACCACTCCCCACTTCTACACTGCTTTTACTCCCATGATAAAACATTTTTATCTTGTTAATTAATGATTTTGGTACATTCCTTTTCAATAGGCAATCTCATCCATTTTTTCTCTTAACTGTATCATAAGCTTTTCCCAAAACCAAAAATATGAATATGATTTCCTTGTTCCTTTCCAGATGTTTTTCCATTATCGTTCGCACTGTAAATATCAAGTCTATTGTTGATATATTCGGTCTAAAGCCATATTGTTCTTCCTCTAATCATGTTTCTATTATATCCCTCAGTTCTTTGTCTATGACTTTCTCCATTATTTTTAGCCCATGTGATAATAGGGTTATACCTCTATAATTTTCACATTTCTTCTTATTTCCCTTTTTGAACAATGGTACAATGCTTCCTTGTTGCCAATCTTCAGGTATCCTTTCATCCTTCCATATGGCATTGAGGGCTCTGTATAGCCACTGTAGACCACTGCTTCCCTCTGCCTTAATCATATCAGCACTGAATTTGTGTTTTCCACTGGCTTCACCTTTGGTCATAGCTTTCACTGCCCTTTCAAGTTCCAACTATGTTGTCAGGTTCTCTTTCTTTTCTCCATCTGTTATTCCCATTTTCTTATCTCCTTCTTTCTCCGAGCAGTCATCCTCATTATAAAGTTTTTCAAAATACTTTGCCATCACCTTCTGAAGACCCTTTTCGTCAATAGCTATGGATTGAAATAGTAACAATAAGTTAATTTATTAATTTGTCCACCTAATCAATACAATAAATATGTACTATGGATCCATATTCTCCCTCTAATGCCTTGATTTTTTCGTGACTTATTTTCGATTTTATTACTCTATATAATAGTTTCTGATTTCCTCGACTATCTTGCTCAATTTTGTTGGTAAACTCTTCCCAACATTTCCCCTTTTCTTCCTTGATACTCCTCTTTACTTGTTTCCATCTTTTGTATTCCACATATAACCTTTCTATCTTATTCTCATCCCTCTGATATGTTTTTTTGCTTTTCCTTATCCATTTCTTTCTTCACCTTGTTCCTTTCTTTTATTTTGTTTCAAGTACAATCTCTAATTAAATGTTTTCTTTTTTCAGGTATTTTATAAATGACATCCTGAATTACACTGGGCGGCACGAAAAACGCACCACCCAATAAATGATGTGTAATTATTATGTAATTATCTATTTAATCAAAGTGAAGCACTTCAAGCAATTTTTTAAGATGGGGTAGGGCTATGTTACTGGCATTGCTTTGCAAGCAAACAATGAAGTGTTGTTTGTTTATTGCACTAGCGTCAATTGCTTTTACCAGGGCAACCTGGAAAACACATCGCTGGATGAGAGCCAATAATGTTATCCAGCTCTTGTAGCGCTCATTGTTGTACCTTTAATTTCAATCACACGTGCTTGTACGATCTTTCTGTGATTGACTTAATCAGCTTTCTGGAGTAAACATGTTATTAAGCCCTAAACAAGCCGCAAAAGCAGTTGCTTAGTACAAGATGGTCGCAGCATGCATTACGTTGCAGAAGTGTTGAGGACTACACCTTCCACGATTTCCAGAACCGTACGAAGGTACAAGGAAACTGGAGACTTTGCAAGGAGACCAAGATCAGGCCCGAGAAGAGCAACATCAGAGAGAGATGACCACTTCTTACAACTTCAAGTTCTCCACAACCATCACACCACCACCATTTAAGCACAAAATTGACTCCACCAAGTTCGAGGGGTCAATGTTAGTGAGAGAACCATTCGAAGAAGACTGGAAGAAGCCAATCTAAAGTCCAAAAGACCTGCTACACGTCCAGAACTCACCCGAGGGCATCGCACAGCTCAACTACGTTTCGCAAGGGAACATCTTGACTGGACAGTACAACAATGGGATCAAGTGTTGTTCACTGATGAGTCACGATTTGGCCTCCAATCACCTGACGGAAGAGAGATAAGCCAGGGGATATTACACATTCTCATTCAGGATGCCTTTTCAGGGTGATGCTGTGATGGTGTGGGCAGGAATCAATACAGCTGCACGGACGGATTTGGTCTGCACATCGGTATGTGGAGAAAATCCTTCTGGAGCATGTTGTGCCTTTCACTCAATTTATTGGTGATGATTTTACACTAATGCCTGACAATGCACACCCACATATTGTGAAAATTGTGCAAGAGTTCCTGGATGAAACAGGGATTCGTGCTATGGCTTGGCCTGCTCGAAGCACTTAGTTGAATCCTATTGAGCATGTTTGGGACCAGCTGGGGAGAAAAGCCCATCAGCACTATCCAGAGACCCTACAGGACCTACGGAATGCCCTCCTGAAAGAATGGGAGATGATTCCTCAACAGAACATTGCCTGAAAGGTTGAATGCTGTCATTGGTGCGAGAGGTGGCAGTACATGCTTTTGAAGATTCGAACAGAGGTCCCCGAGATCGTCTCCAAGGTCTGTGAAGTGTATAACATCAAACCAGAAGTGCATTACATTTACGAGCATACTCAATATTTGCTTGAAATGTGCATCTCTGGCTTAATTTGTTCAATTTGTTTATATTAGTCTTTTCTTTCCATGTTAGACTCTTAGATGGGACCGTTCCATAATATTCTATCATAAGATAGTAGATTAGTGTCATAAAAGCGTCATAAATTTAAAATAAATTTCAGTTTTGAAAGAAATCGAAGTGTTACGTTCTTCATGCCTCTCAGTGTAGTTTCAACAGAATGGAATACCTAACAGTTATAGAGTGATCGGTCATTCCAAGTTCTGGAGAAACGAGAAAGAAAGTACTTTTCAACTGACCAAAAGATACGTATTTTGGAGAAAGTGGATATGTTTCAAGGAACATGAATTGCACTTGTGAAGGAACTTGGCATCTTCATATCCTGTGAAGACAAAATACAACAAATATTTGAAATAGGGTAAACTACAAAAAACTATGCATGAACGGTTTTCTTTGGTACGAGCGGCAAATGTTCCAATCAGTGGCATAATGCTTGGAGAAAAGGCTCTTAAAATGGCAAACATGCATGGGATTGAAGACCTCACAGCCTCAAACAGCTGGAGAGACCAATTTTTAAAAAATGGTACAATTTTTTTTGTTCAAGGTTATATTTGGGGAATAGAATAGTGTAAGTGAAGAAACTGTTCAGACCTAGAAAGAGTCAAGGCTGCCAATAGCTTATGAAACTTGCAACATTTTCAATGTGGACAAAACAAGTCTGTTCTATAGCCTCCTACCAAACTGGACTCTCACTTACAAAGGGCAAGCCTGTCATGGTGGGAAGCACAGTAAAAAGTGAAACACTGTCTTCCTGGGAAGGAAGCGGATAGTTCTGAGAAACCTTACCCCCTTTATGGAATGGAAAATCAAAGAAATCTTGATGCATCTCCGACATCAAGATTTTGCCAACTACTTTTGATGCCAATCAAAAGGCATGGATGACAACTTCACTGTTCAAGCAAAGGATGTATGTCATTGATGCAAAAATGGTCCCATAAAATAGGTAGATTGCCTTTGTAATCAACCAACACCCACCTCATCCTCACAACTTGACGCTGTGAAATGCAGACTTGTTTTCTTTCAACCCAACTGCACAATCAAACTGCAAACCCCTAGATTTGGGGATCATTCATGTCTTTACCAACTTCTACTGGAAATATATAGTTAGGAAAGCTCTAAGAGTAATGGAGAGAGGAAAGGAGCCTGCAGATATGAAGGTTTCAGTTTTATTGCTCTGCACCTGCAGCTATACCCAGCTGCTTCACAAGAAAGCAGGCTTCTGCCATGAGGAATGCCTTGAAGCAATGGTACAGAATACTGACCAGGAACGATTCCAAGCCGAAACTTCAAGGTTGATGAAAATATGGTCACTGCAGAATAACATGACATTGAGTACATTGTCAAGAACCATATGCACAAAGATCACAATACTGATTCCAAAGGCGGAGAAGTAAGAGACAGAGTTCCTTCAACAGAAGATGCTTCTTCCACTCTGAAAACACTAAGAAAGTACCTCTCAACAACAGATGGTGGTGTTACATTTATTCTCCTTTATGAACTTGAAAAACAAGTTTTAAAAATATGACAAAAGAAGTGCAAACAATGTAAAATATCTGAATTATTTTTGAAGGCATAAAAGTGTGTGCTGGATTTCTTTCATTGCTAATAGGGAGTGAATGTGTGTGGTTCTCTTCAACAATTCGTCCTCCAGACTGTTTGTTTGGAATCTGCTGATTATTGTGATATTTATTAAACTTTAATCGACGATTCTTCTTCATCTTCTGTATTCCCTTGTAAATAATGCCATACTGGCACAGAATGGTTTCACGGTGACAATAGTAACTTAGTATTGTTGTATATGTTTTGTAATCCCCTGCAGACATTCTGTTGATTTTTACTGTGAAGGTTTATTTGATGATTGGTGTGTTTCATATTACCGTGTATATACTGTAAGTTAAATTGATGTAACCACAAAGACGCACACAAAATGCTGTCAACTTGCATACACGGATTTATTTACAATTATTTAGAAATTAAATACACATAACCTTAATAACTGCCGTCACAACAAAACTCTTCACTCCAAAAACATCAACAAACCACCATTTTTAACAACTGCCTAACGCCAAGCATATGGAGACTACAACCTTGAAACAGTTCACTGCTGACTGCTTACATTAGCATGTGAGCCTTAAACACAACAACTCCTATTAAACAATAACTCCTTTTCACCATCGAGACTGTTATATAGATTGCCTGGCCAGGCTTCTAAAAGGATATGTCATAACATATCTTCTAGTAATTTCTAGACTGCCTAAAGCCTAGAGATGATGTAAAGAATATTCTACATAGTTCTCGTCTTACCTAGTGATATTCTAGATATTACAATGTGTTGCATAATGGAGTTCACATCATATAAACAGGTAACAATAAATTATTGGGTACTATTAATTACAGGTTCCTACATTAACTAAACTCATATAAATATATGTACACAGCACATGTTTCACGACATTAGCCTGTCAACCTTAAACACAACACAACTCCTGTTAAACAATAACTCCTTTTCACCACTGAGACCGTCTCTTTATGTATGTTGCCTGGCTAGGCTTCTGGAAGGATATGTCATAACATATCTTCTAGTAATTTCTAGAGTGCCTAAAGCCTGGAAATAATGTACAGAATATTCCACATAGTTCACATCTTACCTAATGATATTCTGGATTTTTTGTTTTTGCTTTATGTCCCACCGACACAGATAGGTCTTATGGCGATGATGGGACAGGAAAGGCCAAGGAATGGGAGGGAAGTGGCTGTGGCTTTAATTAAGGTACAGCCCTAGCATTTGCCAGGTGTGAAAATGGGAAACCACTGAAAACCATCTTCAGGGCTGCCAACAGTGGGGTTCGAACCCACTATCTCCCGGATGCAAGCTCACAGCTGCACACTCCTAACTGCAGCCAACTCGCCATATTCTGAATATTACAATGTATTGCCTAATGGATTACAAATCTTATATACAGATAATAATAAATTATATACTATTAATTACAATTTCTTACATTAACTAAACTCAAAAATATATGTACAGCACGTTTCATGACATGTTCCATAACAAATAATGTGATCGTAAATAATACTGATACTAAAACATGGAAGTACATCACATGTCCTAATAATAATAATAATAATAATAATAATAATAATAATAATAATAATAATAATAATAATAATAATAATGTGATGGGCTATCCCCGATTCTCTTCAACTGTGTTCTTGAAAAGATCATCAGAACCTGGCGAGTGAGATTACAGGAAACCAACTACAGTCCATTGAGAATAGGAACAAAATCCAACGGGATCGCAACAGACTGCTTAGCATTTGCCGATGATATTGCTGTTCTCTCAAACGACATAGAAACTGCTAGAGCTCAAGTTGAAATTTTAAAGGAAATTGCCGAACAAACTGGTTTGCAGATATCGTTTGAGAAAACAGAAGTAATGACTAACATCAAAAAGGCTCCACCAAAACTCCATACAAAATACAGGGACATCACCCGAGTAGACAAATTCAAATACCTGGGTGAGATCGTCATGAAAAATGGACTGGACAAAGAAACACTTCAGGAGCGAGTACGCAAACTGGAAATAGCCTACCAAACATCCCGCACAATCTACAACAAAAAATGCCTTTCCCAAAACACCAAGATACGTCACTATGAAACAGTTCTGAAGCCAGTAGTTCTATATGCAGCCAAAACCCTGTCTCTAAATGCCAACAAAGGACTCCTTGAAGAACTGGAGAAAAGAGAACGCAAAATTGTGAGAGGAATCTTGGGATCAAAGTACAGAAATGGAATCGATCAAAAGAGATCCAACAAGGAAGTCTACAGCAAAATAGAGAAAATTACCGGCACAATCAGAAAAAGATGGGCACGATTTTACGGTCATCTGAAAAGAATGGACGGAAGAAAGTTAACTAAAGAAATCTTTCATTTTTTTTTATTCAAACCCCAAAACCACAATTCCCTGGTTTAGAAATACCAAAGAAGACCTGCAAATGCTACATATCTCAGCTGAAGGCGCCCTTAACAGAGATCTCTTCCACAAGAAAATATTGACGAACGGGCTAAACTGAGACGAGCAACCGAAGAGAAGACACGGTGCCCCTTGGACAGAGGAGCGTAAGCAGGACCACTCACAAAGAATGAGGGAAATTTGGGCTCTAAAGAAGGCCAAGTTCAGTGTCAAATGCAACAAGACTTAACGTGGCCCTTGATGGCCCCAGCGAATTATATATATATATATATAATAATAATAATAATAATAATTCCAGCTCGATACTTGCATTATTTACCCATGGGTTAAGGGATATTGTTTTCAAGTTATATCAGTTTATACACCTGCATCAATATCCCCCCATAACTTGAAACAATTCCCAGAGTCAACCACACTCTTAGACTTCGTCTTGGGCGTAGATTGTATCTTCTTTCTTCCTCAACGTCGCTGGATGTGTTCTCCTCCTCTTGATCGGATCGTGCCGTGTTGGGGTTTCTCCGCTGCTAGCCTCTTCCTCGCAGATAGTCGATGCAAAACATCGGAAGATAAGTTTAATATTTCCAAATGTGTTCTAACTTAATGACCATGATGTAGTACTTAATGACAAAATCTCAGACGTTCATTCACGAGTTAATTCTCCCTTAACGGAACAGAACAACAAAGTTGCAGAAAAAAAATTTGAAAGTAAATGACAAAATTTCAGACGAAATTTCTTAAGCTAATAAAGTTTTAACCAGATAAATAGCACAAGTGTATACACAGGTTTACAATGTAGAACAGGGCCTAGAATCGAAAATTTCAACTGCAGATGACAAAATTCATCCCAAATTAGCGACGTCACCAATTGATTAACACAGCTGATTAAAAGTTAGAAACTTCATTATGTTCCATATTGAACTGGGATTACAGTAAATTGAAGATGTTAAGGATCAATTTTCAATACAATGACAATTTATTGACGTGAATTAGATCAAATGTCGTTTATACAAGGTTGGTACTAGTTTCGACGCTCATTGTGCGTCATCACAGTCAATAAATCAATTGAGCAATCACAACTAATCAAAGAACAATATAAAACACATGACTGCAACACAGTGACCAATGTTAAATGGTAACAAGTTAAAATACTGTGGTACAAGATGATGAGAGTATGGTGCCGTCTGACCAGATCAGATTGATCAGATTTCTGGGGATATACTAAAGACAATGGGTTGGGATATAGTACCATATCTGAAGTACTTATTTGATTATTGTTTGGTCGGAGGAGCTATACCAGATGAATGGAGAGTTGCTATAGTAGCCCCTGTGTATAAAGGAAAGGGTGATAGACATAAAGCTGAAAATTACAGGCCAGTAAGTTTGACATGCATTGTATGTAAGCTTTGGGAAGGCATTCTTTCTGATTATATTAGACATGTTTGTGAAATTAATAACTGGTTCGATGGAAGGCAATTCGGTTTTAGGAAAGATTATTCCACTGAAGCTCAACTTGTAGGATTCCAGCAAGATATAGCAGATATCTTGGATTCTGGAGGTCAAATGGACTGTATCGCGATTGACCTGTCTGAAGCATTTGATAGGGTGGATCATGGGAGACTACTGGCAAAAATGAGTGCAATTGGGCTAGACAAAAGAGTGACTGAATGGGTTGCTATATTTCTAGAAAATAGATCTCAGAGAGTTAGAGTAGGTGAAGTTTTGTCTGACCCTGTAATAGTTGAGAGGGGAGTTCCTAAGGGCAGTGTTATCGGACCTTTATGTTTTCTTATATATATAAATGATATGAGTAAAGGAGTGGAATCGGAGGTAAGGCTTTTTGTGGACGATGTTATTCTCTATAGAGTGATAAATAAGTTACAAGATTGTGAGCAACTGCAACGTGATCTCGAAAATGTTGTGAGATGGACAGCAGGCAATGGTATGTTGATAAACGGGGTTAAAAGTCAGGTTGTGAGTTTCACAAATAGGAAAAGTCCTCTCAGTTTTAATTACTGCGTTGATGGGGTGAAAGTTCCTTTTGGGGATTATTATAAGTATCTAGGTGTTAATATAAGGAAAGATCTTCATTGGAGTAATCACATAAATGGGATTGTAAATAAAGGGTACAGACAGATCTCTGCACATGGTTATGAGGGTGTTTAGGGGTTGTAGTAAGGATGTAAAGGAGAGGGCATATAAGTCTCTGGTAAGACCCCAACTAGAGTATGGTTCCAGTGTATGGGACCCTCACCAGGATTACCTGATTCAAGAACTGGAAAAAATCCAAAGAAAAGCAGCTCGATTTGTTCTGGGTGATTTCCGACAAAAGAGTAGCGTTACAAAAATGTTGCAATGTTTGGGTTGGGAAGAATTGAGAGAAAGAAGAAGAGCTGCTCGATTAAGTGGTATGTTCCGAGCTGTCAGCGGAGAGATGGCGTGGAATGACATTAGTAGACGAATAAGTTTGAATTTCGTTTATAAAAGTAGGAAAGATCACAATATGAAGATAAAGTTGGAATTCAAGAGGACAAACTGGGGCAAATATTCATTTATAGGAAGGGGAGTTAGGGATTGGAATAACTTACCAAGGGAGATGTTCAATAAATTTCCAATTTCTTTGAAATCATTTCAGAAAAGGCTAGGAAAGCAACAGATAGGGAATCTGCCACCTGGGTGACTGCCCTAAATGCAGATCAGTATTGATTGATTGATTGACCATAAAGTAAACTTTTATCAAATCTGAGAAGGTAACTAAGTTGTTAAGTCTTGATCCACAAGAAAATAGTCCAGCTTGAGGCGTATAGATCAAAAAGTGTATCTTTAGTCTTGTTAAAAAGAAACTGCAAAACATGTGTTATCCGTGAGAAGAATAAATCTTGTTCTCATACTTTTCCTACCCCCGCTCTCCATTCCCCAAGATTTCTCGGCCTCTATTATTGCACTCTTCAGTAGCCTAGCTCCACTCCTTTCAACAAGTACGCAAACACGCTGCTCAAGGTAAGTTTGCCTCTTTTCACTTGACTTTCTCTTCGTCTATGTATGTTTTATCACACCTAATTTGGCTTTCAATCTTTTCATCAGGTCTCCACGATTCCATATCAAACTGGGAATCATAACATTGGTTCAAATTAAGAACTTCACACGACCACATTGTTTGCATCGAAACCACCTGAGTTAAGCCTGTTGAATACCACAGATTATGAGAACAAGATTTATTCTTCCCACGGGTAACACATTTCGCAGTTTCTTTTCAACAAGACTAAAGATACACCTTTTGATCTACACGCCTCAAGCTGCACTATTTTCTTGTGTATTAAGACTAAACAACTGAGTTACCTTCTCAGATTTTATAGAATTTTACCTTTGGTCAGACGCACCACACTCTTATCACCTTGTACCACAATTTTACCTTGTTACCCTTTACATTTTTCATTGTAGGTGCTGTCATATGTTTTATATTGTTTTGTTTCTTTAAATAAGTTATGATGTGCCCAATTGATCCATTGGCTGATGATGACGCGCAATGAGCATCGAAACTAGTACCAACCTTGTATAAACAACATGTGATCTAACTCACATCAATAAATTGTCATTGTATTGAAAAGGTGGACCCTTAACATTTTAAATCTACTGTTAATGCAGCTGATATCGGACATCAGGTCAAAACTGGGACAGGTTGAACAGATCGATAGTAGGGTAAGCCAGCTGGAAGGGAACATCTCAAACATCAAAGAGGAGGTGGAAATCCAGGTTTCCGTCATAAAGCAACAGGTTGAAGGGAGAATTTCTACCGTCGAGGGAAATTTTGAAATTTCATGTCTGGTCCGTATTGAAATGTACACGAGTTTAAAAAATATTACTAAAATTTATTCGGATCAAGCTATTAAATACAATTGAGTTCCTAAGGTAAGGATTTACATCTTATTATACTAAAATTTGAAGGGACATGTTTCGCCCGTTATAAGGGCATCACCAGTCTTTTTACACTCATACCTAAAAGATAAAAATCAGGATCCTGACTGTTTTGGTCAAAATATAACATTAAGAATGAGTATTATACAATGTGAAATTGTTATGAGTTCTTAATTGATAATTCACAGTTAAAGCTTGTTTAACATGTCTGCGAAGAAATAAATAATGTTGGTATGATATTACACTGGTGATTTAAAATATTTATAAAATAGACAACTAGTCCATATCCACATAATAATAAGAAGGTCTATGGCTAAAGTTGAATCTTGAGTTTCAGTATCATTGTGCGAGTGAAATTTGGTTAAAAGCAACTCGATTTAGATTTTGAAGAAAAGGTTAAAATGGACCTTTAGTAGCTTAATTAAGATGACACTGAAACTTTCTTATTGAAAACTTGTGATATTAAACTGTAGCATGGCACTGTGTAGGTGATGTAGTTGCTGGATCCATTAATCTCGTTGTTTACGAAGTGGGGCCACGGTCTTCATACTTTTGTTTAAGAAGTAATAAAAAATACACAACTGAATGTTGCCGTGTAGGTCTTTAATGGATCCAGCAATACCACTCACCGATCTACTCCACAACATCCTGATTTATAAATTTCATTTTTGTTCTGTATTGATAGCCACCAAATGTCATAAAAGAAACGTGACAAGACAGCCAAGCAGCATACATCTCAACCACTCCACAACAATATTTACCAACACCAACATCATAAGAAAGGAAAGAGCCACCAATAATTACAACTTTGTCATTCAAATTGAACAATTTCCAGAACATCAACCATGTCAAACAAGCCAGGATTATGTTCAAGTCACAAAAACAAAATTAGAAAGATAAAGTGGTGGAGTTATACATAAAGTGTATCGGCTAAGCTTATACAAATTCAGGCTTGTAACTCGCATGTTCATCAATCTATTTTTTAAAACAACATAAGAATGTGCTGTCACTTATTAATTTAGACTACAAACAGACATTTGCGTCAAAACATATCCTACAATGTTTAATATTTTAATGGGTTTATATGTTTGTATAATGGGCAAATTTCACATCATTTCAATGTAATACGTACTGCAAAACAACGCAAGATTTATTCTTATCAGCTGTTTTAGACTTTCAAAAAATGCATTCAAGCACGTTTAACCATGTTTGCTAATATTTGAATGTAGATATATAATATGTTTTATTGAACTATCAGCATATAATTCCATTTGCTTAGCGTATTTTACTGCTAAAACATTAATCACTTCACAAATATCAACAAAGCTAGCCTCATACATGACTAAACATTCATAAGAATGGAGCTTATTTTAACTGAATAGGCAAATGCCTATGGTAAACATTTCTTACATACTCATTACGCATTAGAAAAAGACGAACTCAATTTATTATAATTATATGTGTACATTGGGTCATTATATTATGTAATAAGAGTATTTAACATGTTATAATTTTAGCTATGTTGTAACATTAGAACTCTTAGCAAAAGTGTAATCAACATAATGTTGTTAAATTTCATAGTATGTCATAAAACTTTCAAGATTGAGGCATAATACAAAAATGCAAACATAAGATTCTAATGCAGCTGAGGATGACCTTGTAAGAGGTCGAAACCGGTCCTATTACACATGTGATAATAAATAAGTATTGATTACGTGGAACTTTTCTTTCTTTTATGACTACTCCACAACAACCGCCCATTCCAATGGACCAACAAGGAGAGGCAGCATTCCAAGACATTAAGGCTGCGATATGCAACGTTCCTGGTCTAGCCCATCCTGACCCTCAAAAGAAGATGTGCTTGCCAATAGACGCCAGCGACTCCGGCCTAGGAGCAGTGTTATACCAGCAGAGGAGTGACGGCGGAAGGGACATCATCGAGTATGTCAGCAAAAAACTATCTCCCACTGAACAACGCTATTGCACTGCCGAGAAGGAAGCCTTAGCCGTAGTGTGGGCCATGGACAAATTCGGAGGCTGCTTGGAGGGAAGGAAATTCCAGCTCTACACCGATAACACCGCTCTCAAATTATTGAATTCGGTCTCTGGCTCAAAATCTAAATTGATGCGATGGGCTCTGTTAATCACAGAATTTAATTTTGATGCAAGTCATGTCCCAGGACTGACGAACATAGGAGCAGACAGTTTGTCTTGACACCCGGCAATTGAACCTGAAGCTAGGAGCACCATTATGGAGAGGAAGTTCCCACGAAAACACCAGAGTGAGCCTAAGGAACCTGTCCTTATGACCATCAAGAAGGAACTTGATCTGGGAGTAATCAAACAGTGGCAAGAACAAGACAAGCCCTGTAGGACGACGCAGTGGACTAGGAGACAGAACACCGATAGTCGACACATCCCGAGGGAATTCAAGATGTGCTACAATAACTTCTGGGTTGATGGATGACTCTTAATGTTCAGATCGCACCTCTCTGATGCGCCGGCAGTAGTGGTGATCCCTAGTCAACACAAGATGGACATCGTCGAGAAGTTCCACGACAGCACTGAAACCGGACATCCAGGAGGTCAAGAGAACTACCAGTCTATCCAACGAAGATTCTTCTGGGTCAACATGAGGAAAGACATCCTGGACAATGTGAAGGGGTGCTACATCTGTGCTTGCACCAAGGCGAGCAACAGGAAGGCAGATTCCAGTCAACGAGGAAGACGGCCGCAACGCCTGTGGGAGGTCATAGCCCTGGACTTGATGGGTCCTTACCCCAGAACACCACAGGGTAAAACAGGACTCCTAGTAATCACCGACCTCTTCACAAGATGGACTGAGGCCTTTCCGATACCAGAAGCCATGACGGGACGCATCACCAGCCTTCTACAAGATGAGGTATTCAGCTGCTATGGTTATCCACGGTGCATTCTGTCAGGCAATGGGAGTCAGTTCACATCAAGGAAGCAGCAGCAAATGATGACAGAATGGGGTGTGGAGCACTGGACCACCCCTATCTACAACGCAAGGGCCAATCTAGCGGAACCAGGAACTAAAACGGATGCTACAGGTCCAACTAATAGACAAAGAACATCGACTGTGGGACCGTCAGATACCGCAGTCACTCTTTGCCCTGCGTCGACCCATCAACCGTGTCATCGGCTATTCCCCGCGGAGCTGTTCCTTGGTCGACAGCTATACGGCACTGGGGATTGGAAGATTAGTCCACCACCCACGTCTGGTCAAGATGATGTAGTTGGTTCCCTGGCAGAGCAGCAGCAGCAGCAGGACATCAAGGAGAAGCAAGCTTTGGCTGAGAAGAGATCCCTTATCCAGGCCAAGGCTCAAGATGTCGAAAAGACCCAGATCTTCCTATCAGGCCAACAAGTACTGCGACGTAACCAGTCAGCAATAAGATTGGAAGGTTTCACGCAGGTATTGCACCTAAGTGGGTTGGTCCCATCGAGGTGGATAAACAGCTGGGCCATGGGGTCTACTTACTAAAGACCAAACCTCCTGTCAAAGCCCATGCATAGGAGTTGTGGCGAGTCACCCAACCGCTACACATACAGAGTAAGCCGGTCCTGCCAAGGGTCCAGCTGGAGGAGAGGTTACTAATGACACAGCTCAGTCTAGCCATGAGGAGAATGCATCGACTATCTATGAGGAAGAGGCTGGCAGTGAGGCAACCTCGACCCCAGACAGGGCACAATCAGGTCAAGAGGAGGATAACACATCCAGCGACGTCGAGGAAGAAAGAAGATAAAATCTACGCCCAAGGCAAACTCGACGAGTGTGGTAGACTCTGGGAATTGTTTCAAGTTATAGGGGGGATATTAACGCAGGATGTAACATGAAAACAATATCCTTTATCCCATGGGTAAATAATGCAAGTATCGAGATCGAACCATTATTATTATTATTATTATTATTATTATTATTATTATTATTAGGACTTGTGATGTACATCCATGTATTAGTAGCAGTATTATTTACGATCACATTATTTGTGAGGTCATGTCATGAAACGTGCTGTGTACATATATTTATATGAGTTTAGTTAATGTAGGAACCTGAAATTAATAGCATATAATTTATTATTACCTGTATATATGATGTGTAATCCATTATGCAACACATTGTAATATCCAGAATATCACTAGGTAAGACGAGAACTACATAGAATATTCTTTACATTATCTCCAAGCTTTAGGCACTCTAGAAATTACTAGAAGATATGTTATGATATATCCTTCTAGAAGCCCGGCCAGGCAACCTATATAAAGAGACAGTCATCATCATCATCATCTGTTTACCCTCCAGGTTCGGTTTTTCCCTCGGACTTAGCGAGGGATCCCACCTCTACCGCCTCAAGGGCAGTGTCCTGGAGCTTCAGACTCTTGGTCGGGGGATACAACTGGGGAGTATGACCAGTACCTCGCCCAGGCGGTCTCACCTGCTATGCTGAACAGGGGCCTTGTGAAGGGATGGGAAGATTGGAAGGGATAGGCAAGGAAGAGGGAAGGAAGCGGCCGTGGCCGTAAGTTAGGTACCATCCCGGCATTCGCCTGGAGGAGAAGTGGGAAACCACGGAAAACCACTTCCAGGATGGCTGAGGTGGGAATCGAATCCACCTCTACTCAGTTGACCTCCCGAGGCTGAGTGGACCCCATTCCAGCCCTCGTACCACTTTTCAAATTTCGTGGCAGAGCCGGGAATCGAACCCGGGCCTCCGGGGGTGGCAGCTAATCACGCTAACCACTACACCACAGAGGCGGACAAGAGACAGTCTCGATGGTGAAAAGGAGTTATTGTTTAACAGGAGTTGTGTTGTGTTTAAGGCCGACATGCTAATGTAAGCAGTCAGCAGTCAACTGTTTCAAGGTTGTAGCCTCCATGTGCTTAGTGATAGGCAGCTGTTAAAAATGGTGGAGGGGTTGTTTTTTCTTCTTTTTTTTTCTAGTGGCTTTACATCGCACTGACATAGATAGGTCTTATGACAATGATGGGATAGGGAAGGCCTAGGAGTTGGAAGAAAGCGGCTATGGCCTTAATTAAGGTACAGCCCCAGCATTTGCCTGGTGTGAAAATGGGACACCACGGAAAACAATCTTCAGGGCTGCAAATAGTGGGATTCGAACCCATTATCTCCAGGATGCAGAATGATGGTTTTTTTGTTGTTTTTGGAGTGAAGTGTTTTGTTGTGATGGCAGTGATTAAGGTTTGTGTGTTTAATTTGTAAATAATTGTAAATACATCCATGTACGCAAGTTGACAGCATTTTGTGTGCATCTTTGTGGTTACGTCAAAATGTATTTATGACAACTTCTTTGCCCTAGGAATCAAGTGGTTATTGGCTTCATTTTTCCCATGTGTTATTTTCATTAGATTATGTTGGTTCTGGGTTTACTTTTTTTTTTTTTTTTTTTTTCTAATTTTCCATTTATACAAGGCTAATTTGGTTCAGTATAAAACTTATGTTTTTTTTTAAATGGTTTCATAACTAAAAGGCTTATTACTCTTAATAATCTGCTTAACACTTTACTTTCAACAGTGCTAAATTAGCGATTCCAGGTAATTTTAGGTACTAGTAGGTATGTAAAACCCATTTCCCTTGATTTACAATTTTTCTGCATCCCCAAGTGTACAAGAAGGATTTTCCATATACTGATTAAGGCAGTGGTACTCAGCATCCTACTACAATGCTACCCCAAGAAAGAGAAATTCTGTAGCTCAGTTATTCTTCTTTCATAAATGACAAGTTTATATTTAGGTACATCCAGTTATTAAAAGTGTTTAACAGTTTATTTCTCCATTTGTTTCTTGATGCACACTCAATAATATTACCGTATTTATGCAAATAATCCTCCCACCCTAATTTTAGGAAGGATCACTTTGAAATGGTGAAAAAAAAGAAAAAAAAAGAAAAAAAAAGAAATGAACTAAAATTCCTTCCACCAAAAGAGTAAATACGCAAAACAAATTTCATATCACTCCACGAGGTCCACGTGCTCTTTACGCAAATATGAACGTGTAAATTTACAGGTATAAGTGCTTTGCTTGAACATATTTGAGATGATGAAAATACATCATCACTGCTATAAAAGATATATTTGCCATGAAAATTATCCAGTAGGCCTACTTACATGACAGGTAATTCAATAATCTGAACTTGCAATAATTTCGATTCCCTGTAGATCGGAAGATTCGTTGTTTCTTACATCACTACAATCCTTTCCTAAATTACTTACAAATTTGTCACACCCCACGTCTAACAGACTTTTCACACGTGGTCTCTTTTTACTCTGATATTAACACGACCGGTAGTGGATAATTCTTCTTCTGCAATGCAAGCACTTGAAACAGACACACCGGCGAACTCGGATGTTAGTTTTGCAATACAGTAAAACCTTGTTAATTCGAAGTCGTTGGGACGCAAAAATCTGATTCCGAATTACGTGATTTTGAAATAACCCCCAATTCGTAATTCACAAATGCCAACCCTTACCGCGTTACAAAATATTCTATAGTTGGGCCCACAGGGTTGAAATCTGACGTTTAGCACAACCGGCGAGAAAAAGTTGGCTAACGCTGCTTGAAAATGGTCTGTTACTATGGCAATGATAACAGAGATGCCACATTTAAAGATGCTATTGCCACATGGGTTGAACTGCTCTCAGTCGCTCTTATGATATTCAGTGTAGTACTGTGTTAGTTGTAGCTGGTTTATGTAATAATAGTGTTGGTTTCCTGAATATTATTTCTGCTGTACTCCTAGTGGATCTGAGCAAATCAATCTCCAGAGGCAGCTAGAAATGACTACAAAACCAGTGTCTTTGCAATGCCTTAGAAGCCTTATATTATATTTTCACTCACATGAGCCTTGAGGATATATATGAAACAAAATGTTTCTCTTGCCTGGCAGTCAGACGGAAATTTTACATGGGAGAGCCCTGTGTTTTCATGTTTTGTCCTGCAAGAAAAGGGGGAGGTGAATTAGGGAATGGTGGGAATTACTGCAACAAAAGGAGTGGTATGTATTCCTATGTAAATGCCTTACGTGCAGCCCATATCCTCATGGAAAAACGGAAAAGTCTGAGTGAAGATGATATCAATATTCTATAGGAATTCTCGAGGAAGCTGTGGCAGTCGCTTAAGTGCGGCCAGTATCCAGTATTCGGGAGATAGTGGGTTCGAACCCCACTGTCGGCAGCCCTGAAGATGGTTTTCCGTAGTTTCCGATTTTCACACCAAGCAAATGCCGGGGCTGTACCTTAATTAAGGCCACAGCCGCTTCCTTCCCACTCCTAGCTCGTTCCTGTCCTGTCGTCATCATAAGAATTATCTGTTGATGTGACGTAAAACAATTTTAAAATAAATAAAAAAAATTAAAAACCCACAAGAATGGAGGAAAAATATTCTTGTGCCAATTCCCTAAGAAAAGGGAGAGTGCAAGACATTATATAAAGGATTCAAGCTTATGACCCATTAAATGAAGATCTGGGGGGGGGGAGGGAAATTATGGATGGAAGGCTAAAGCAAAAGACAAGTATCAAGGAGGAACAATTTGGTTTCATACCAGGTAACAGTAACATACAGTAACAGTATTACTGTATAATTGGCAAATACAAATGTCAATACATAAACCAAGGGTCCAATATATAATATCCTACTTAGGTAGTTTATAAATTTATTACTCAAAATTAGTTTCGGCAGACTGAAGAACCAAACAGTTATAAATTTACTAAGATGAAAGAAGGGCAAAATTAAAGTAGGCTTGATCATGCTGTCACAACACATCAAGAGAGAGAAATAACCTGAATGCCTTGCTAGTAGGGATGAAGGGCGAGGAAATTCTATGCCATTTTAGAAATAATTATTAATTCACTACAGTTGCTTCATACACTCAACCCTAAAACAAAGTAGGATCATTAAAATACAGTTGCAATTAGCCACAGAATTTTCAGTGCAAGCAATTAATTCAGTTTTTGAAGGGTAGAGATCAGAAAAGTTCACGTAACACAAATCCAGTGAGATAGTTCTATCTAGCATGAACATACCTTCACATTTTAGTCCTTGACGCACCAGTCCAAAAAGCATCTCACCACAGAAATCACAGAAAGTAGGAGCTTTGTAGGAATGTACGACGAGGGCATGAGGGCGTACTGGAACCTCTCCAACAGGAACCTGGGCTGCTCAACAGAACAGTCTCAATTACAGAAATGAAATAATAAATGAACAAATACAAATGCCAATACATAAACCAAGGGTACAACATACAAAGGGCACTAGGAAAGTTTTGTAATGTGAGTGAACGCTTTAGTCTTTTTCAAAATAATTTCCACCACACTCAATACACTTCTCCATACGTCGAAACCAGTCACTGCTATCTTTCTTCGGTTACATTTTCACACTCTTGATCCCATGCTGCTAGAAGCTCCTCGTCGGATGCAAAACGCCACCCTTTCAGCTTCAGCTTCATCTTCACTTCTGGGAAGAGTGCGAAGTCACATGGGGCAAGATCAGGACTGTGTGGAGGGTGATCAAGCACAGTCAACCCTAATCTGACAAGAAAATCCATTGTCTCATTAGCACGATGTGCTGGAGCATCATCGTGATGCAAGAGCCAAGTGTTGAGGCGTGACCTAGGACGGAGCTGCTTGAAAGCCAGGATGACCTGAGGCACACAAGTCTCACTGTACCACTTCACAGTAACTGTCCTTTATGTTTCTAGCACAACCTGAGTCAGAATGCCCCATTTAGTGAAGAATACTGCAATCACACCTTTCTTCACTGGCCTTGACCTTCGCGCAGTCACGGGAGTACCCTCATCTTCAAACAGCCACACCTTGTTCTGGGATTTTGTTGGGACATCGTAATAATAAAGCCAAGTTTTGTCACCTGTAACAATACGATTGACATTACGCGAAATCCCATTTTCAAACTATTTTAGCATTTTTCGGCAACATTTCACTCGATGTGCCCTTTGTTCCTCTGAAAGTGAATGGGGCACCCAAAGGGAACAAACCTTTCTAACATGGAGATGGTCATGTAGAACTGAATGAATAGCTGGTGCGGGGATGTGGAGGGTCTCTTCTACCTGCCGATATGTCAACCGCCTCTCTTGCTGCAACATTTTCCTCACACCTTCAATGTTTTCCTCAGTCACTGATTCAGACGGTCACACAGAACGAGGATTGTCTTCAACCCCAAAATCTCCCCTCTGGAACTCTTTGTACCAGCGGAAAATTGTTGTCCGATATGGACAGTCTTTCCGCTGCACAGGAGTCATTTACTCCAGGCACTGGTCAACAGTTAATCCACGAGCAAAGTTGTAGCGGATAATCGCGCGACATTCACCTTTAGACCACACTGACATCTTAACTTGCTTTAAATCGCACTGCATGGTAACAACTGGTGTGAAGGTCGCGCCTTGCTGTCTTCTAGACCGGTTTTCGCCCCTCTTTTCATCCCTCAACATAACACCGGTGTCCAGCCAACCGTTTTTGCATATTGCTAAACTTTCCTAGTGCCCTCTGTATAATATTAAATCAAGGAAAACACCAGACAGTGAAACATTCTTAATTGATGCTGGAGTCATACATATAATTCAAACATTGATGGAAAACCACTAATTCGGATGCAAACAATAAAAATGTTCAGCTAAAAGCAAGAATAGAATTTGGAAAATCTTGCCACACACAGAAAATTGAAAAAGATATACGAACAGGACATAATTTAAAAATATGCATGGAAAGTAAATATTACACCTGACTGATGAAAAGTGAAAGTATAAAGTAAAAAATGGAGTACAAGTAACTAAAGAACTGCAAATAGGAAAATCAAAGAAACATTTGGAGAAAGGAGATATGGTCCAAATTCATAGTCAGCACTTATGTATAAGTGGAAACCTTAAATAATAAGGGATCACTTATAATAAGTATTCACTTATATGAGTTTACATTTCATAGACAGCACTTAAAGAGTACACTTATTGATACAGTAAGTATTCACTGGAGATGTGGCAATGCCGTATATTATGCCCATGCTTCCTGGATTGTGTAGTTCTGGCTACCGAATAGCGTGATCTATTGTGTTTTGTTTATCGAAGGACATTTCGCGACCATGCACGACATTTTTGAGGTTAAAAGATAGTCTATATTGTATTTGGTCAGAATGGATAACAAAACAGCAAGCTGAGATGGCACCCGCAAGAACCTGTGTCGAAGTACACGCACATAATATGGAACAAGCAGACTGTCGCAGTTTCTCATCACAACATGAATGACGTGGGAAAAACTTGTTGTGGACAATGCAAACTACGAAAATGCCCAGAGTCTAATTTTCCTCTTAATATAATATGTTTATAGTTATCCAGGTGCTCCAACCTATACAAATATTCATCCAAATGCAGAATATGTGGCCTTACAACGTTTTTAATGATTTGACAAATATTTCCGTAGCTGTTACGTTGTACAAGGCCTAATTACTTGCCCAATAAAATGTAAATAGTATGTTTTGATGTGCGATGCCATGATTTCAGAAACTTCTGATATAATCTGGCAAACGATTGGTTGACTAACCTGATATAATTAGCACAAATCAACCTTAAAATAAATGGTGGTGGTGCAACACGTTCAATTTTCTTATAAATCAGTATAGTTCTTTACTATTCCATAGGCCTACAGGCTTGATAACTTATCAACTTGTAACACGTTTCCAATTAATTAAGCAAAATACCGGTAATGATGATGGTGATAATAATAATAATAATAATAATAATATTATTATTATTATTATTATTATTATTATATCACGAGCCTGAGAACAAAATACGGTAAAATCGACCGGGTCTCGTACTTTAAATACCTCAGAGAATTCATCGAACCGACAGGCCTTGAGAAGATCTCACAGCAAAACCGTCTCCAAAAAGTCAAGAAGGCATTAGGGTTAGTTCAAGACATCTACAACAAAAAATGCATGTCAAGACAGACAAAAATTCGGCATTACAACACAGTCATAAAACCAACAGTCCTTTACGTAAGTGAAACATTGTCACTTAACAGTAAACAAGAATTAGAAGAAATAAAAAAGCAAGAGAGGAAGATCATCAGGAAAATCCTAGGAGCAAGATATACCCAAGATGGTTACAGGCTACAATCAATCAAAACAACAGAAAAAGTTTCAAACATTGAAATTGACATTAAGGAAAGACGAATGTAATTCTTTGGACACCTCACAAGATTACCAGAAAATCGACTGTCAAAAAGAATATTAAATTATGTTAGCTCACTTAAGAATTCAACACCTTGGCTGGACGAACTTCGAAAGGACCTCAAAAACGCAAACATATGTGCAACAGACATTTTAGAAAGAGACACCTTCAGACACAAAGTCAACAAGTGGGAAGTTACATCAGAGCAACCAAAGCAAAAACAGTGCAGACCGAAATGGTCGGAAGAACGTAAACAAGCCTTGTCAGAGAGAATGAAAGCCTATTGGAAGAACAAGAAGAACCCAAAGAAAGCATGACTGAGTTGTTTGCTTAACGTCTTCCATTATTGGGAGAATATGCTAATAATAATAATAATAATAATAATAATAATAATAATAATAACAACAACAACAACAACAACAACCTGAAATTAAGAGGTGGCATAAAATGTCTGGACAATCTTCATTAATGGTGAGATAATGAGTCCTCTAGAGGTTATGTTCACTCTCTCACACAAAGGAACAAGAATATTCATAACTCTCACTTTACTAATACGAAACCTTCTTTAAATTGTTGGTCGCGTTACATTTCGACAGGATTTTCCATCTCTACTGTGTGCACCGAAAGCATTCTGTGAATGAAATGCTTCAGCAAAATCATTATCCTCCATCTTGCTGCAACATAAGTGAGTCACTTAAGTGTGTGTAGGAGGTCCACTTATAGCAATAAGTGGGGAACTTAAGTAGGTAATATGAAATGAAACCGGGCTTATGAGGGGCACTTTTGTATAAGTGCTGCCTATGAATTTGGCCCATAGAAATATTAGAAGCTCAAATGGCTAACTGTTTTAGGGAAAGAAGGCAAGGCAGAAAGATGACAGGAAAATATTTACCAGTTGTGTGAAAGGAAAGAAGTAGATGGTAAGAATATAATGTGCTGGAAAGTAGAGAGACTGTAAATGCTGACGAGATGACAAGACTCAATACTGAGGCCAAAATTGAGCAGTGCATTTAGAAACCTAAGTAGGAACAAGACATTTGGGATTAACTACATTCTCTACATCTACTTAGGGAGAAGCAGGTAAGCAAACCTATTCCATGTTTTATATATGAGGGGGGATCAAATATAAATGGGATATTATTTTTTATTTTAATTTATTTATTGAAAAACACAAGGCAATTACAATTTATTTTTCTACATAGTTTCCTGCTTTGGAAATGCACCTGTCCCAGCAAATGGGCAGCTTTTTGATGCCCTCATCATAAAAGAAACAGGGTCGTGTCACCAGCCAGTTGTGCACGAAGTCTTCCACAGTCTCGTCATCTTCGAATCGTTGCCCTAGGGCTTCTTTAAGCGGTCTGAACAAGTGGAAATTGCAGGGCGATAAGTCTGGGCTGTAAGGAGGATGATCAAGTGTAGTCCAGTGCATTTTCTGTAGCTTGGAGACAGTTAGAGCTGCAGTATGCGGCCGTGGAAGAGGATGGCCTGTCAAATCGGTTGGTCTCATCTATTGCGGCGATATGCAACCCTCGCCTGGTTCAACAGCTCACAGTAGTAAGCAGCATTGATTGTGCTCTCACTCATGCAAAAAAATCAATCGCCAATCATCATCAATAATGTCTTTAACCGCACGACTGTTTTCGTCTGTAATGCTGGTCCGAGGACGGCGATCGTGTTTACTGATTTTCCACAAGTTCTCGTCCTTCCTTGAACTTTTTATGCCAGGCAAACACATGCGTCCTTGACAATGTTTGATCACCGAACTGTGCAGTCAATCTCTGTCAAATTTCCGTGGCTGTAACTCCTTCACAAGCAAAAAAATTTATAATTATGCATTGCACAGTGGTGGGGTGCAATTGTTGCTCCGACATCGTGAGCTTTACTGGTGAAATGGCATGAAATATATAACAGCACGCTCCTCCCAGTCCTACCTAACGGACCCGCTTAAGCATAGCAGAAGCGTGGGGCCAGTCATACCAACTGTTGATGTTCAAGAACAAAAATTCTGTTTATATTAGATAGACCTTTGTAAAATGTAAGAGACTTGAAAGTTATCATCTGATCTTTTTTTTAAAAAAAAGGATATTAGTTAGTTTTTATTGAAAACTATTTATGAAGAGGAAAAGAAAACTTGCCTTTTTCTAAAAAACTGAAGTGTGTCTGTCTAGGGTCTGACGGCCAGTCGAATCTATAATATGCCTTACAGTTACCAACAAAACAGGTGATGTTTATTTAGGGCGAACTACTAACATATCATGTAATGCTCACACTGCCAATTATTTGGCAGAAATAGCTGTTAAGAGCATTTAAAAATGTGAGGAAGACTTTAAGAGCAATGTTTACTCTGTTGTTTCAAACATGACTCTTACTTCAAAATGATGAAGAGTTGTACATACTGCACATGTACTAAATCTGCTTATAAATAATGTTCAGTTTCCAAATATGACAGAACATTTTATGAATGTAATGAAGTACTTCAGAAACAAACACTTTGCAAATACATGTTACAGAAAAACTGGTGCCCCAAAACTCATTCTCCCTAACGAAGTGCACTGAAATACCATGGTAGATTGCTTTACAGGTTGGCCAATGTTGTTACAATATGTAAAGAAAATCATACAACTTCCGATGAAGCAGTGCAAACACAAGTCTGTAAGTTTGTATACAAACAGAATCTACAAGATATGCTTAATCATTTGAAGCCCTTAAATTACTGTCATTGCCCTTAATGCTGTTCAGATAAACAACTGTACTATTTCCAAGTTAGTACATGTGTGGAACCATTCTTAAATATAATTTGAAGTTACAAAGGACAAACATGTCACACAAAAATTTAAAAACAGATATAATATGGCTCTAACAACAGCTTATTTATGCATTTTCTTAAATCCAGAATGGTGATTGATTGATTATGAATCCAAAAGAAAAGTATTCAGCACTGAATTTAACTGAAGAAAAGAAAGAAGCATTTGAATTTGCAAAGTCAACAACATATAGAAGGTTGTTCTGGATCTCTTGGGATGATATCTGAAGGGTAATTAGCTTATGAAAAGCCATGTCTCCACCAACAATCATGCTCAGTTGGAAAGCCAGCATTTCTAGCTGTAGCCCGACAATGTAAATTCTATCACAGCAGACTTTTTCTCAGAGCTAGCTTGTCTATCTAATCCCACTCCTCCTGACAAGCTTTCCAAAGGCCACTGATAGTACGTGGACGTCTTATTTCCTAAGGCCCTTTTTAGGAGTCCAAATTCACAAAGTCCATGCATGGATGACCCATCGGGTGCCTTCACAGGAAAGTCAGTAAAAGGAATTGCACGGATTCCAGCTTCCATCTCCATTCTAAGACCAGTCGAGTCGAACGAGAGGTGTGGCTGGATGCTTTATTTTGATGTACCCAGATTTTAAAACCTCTTGCTTATAGTACATAGAGTTCTCCCCCACATTATTAGCAACACGGCGAATGGTTAACTTGCCATTGTAGCAGTATCCAGTGATGATCATGTAATCCCTTCGAAAACTTTCCTGGCATTCTTTAAACAATGTCTGATAATTTTTTGTCTCGAGGCTGATAGTCAATCGAGCAGGGTTTGTTACAGTCACTAAGGTGCACATATGCTTTGTCCAATGTCACCACATTTTTCCAATTGTCTCCTGCCAGATAGTCGCCGTACTGCTTTCTTGCTTTAGTGCGACGTTCCAAAATGTGACGAGGCAACAGCTTGCGAACTCGGCGCTTATGCTGCTTTTCTAATTATAGGTCCTTGTTGATTAAGATGTTAACTGTTGAAAAAGACATCCCCAACTTACATGCGATAGTGCTTTGGGGGGCAGGGTTACCACCTGAGACAAGGGCCTTCACTTTCCTCACCACTTCTGGTGTACAGCTGGTGGCTGGTCATGGATTTGCCTATTTTTCCCCCTCTGGAATTAAGCCCAATAGGCCTTTGCCTATTATATTCCATACAGCACTGATCCTGTTCTTCAATATCATGTGATGCAAGTGTAATAGACTGATATAACTTGAAAACAATATTCTTTAACCCATGGGTAAATAATGCCAATATTGAGCTTGAATTATTATTATTATTATTATTATTATTATTATTATTATTATTATTATTATTATTATTATTATTATTATTATTATTGTTGTTGTTGTTATTATATTATTATTATTATTACTAGTGAGGTATGGCTAGGAAGTGTTTATATCCATTTAGTATTAGTATTCTTATTACTTATTATTATATACAGATGATAGTATTATTTGTGAGGTTATGTCATGAAACATCTGCTATATAATAATAATAATAATAATACTAATAATAATAATAATAATAATAATAATAATAATAATGAGTTTATTTAATGTAAGAACACGTAATGAATAGTATATAATTTATTATTACCTGTATATATGATGTATAATCCTCTACAATATTGTGCAACACACTGCAATATCTTGAATAACATATCTTTGGCACCAGATAGTTATAGAAAGTTCTTTACATTATAACTAGGCTATTGGGCACTCCAGAATTTGTGAGAAAAATATGCTGTGTCATATTTTTCTAGAAACCTGGCCAGGCAATAATTAAAGAGACAGTCTTGTGAGTCAGAGTTGAGTTGTTTTCGTGAACTCGTGTTGTGCTCATGCTGACATGCTACAGTAGCAGTCAGCTGTTTCAAGATTGCAGTCTTAGTCTTCTGACTTTTTCGTAGTAGTGTTTTGTTTATAATGGCCGTTTATTAATGTGTGTGTGTACAGAATTTGTGAAAATAACTTGTAAAAAAAAAACAGTGAACACAAGTGATAGCTATTTGTGTGCGTCTTTCTGGAGACTTCAACTGGCGACAGTGTCGAGGACGTAAGAATAATTTTCGAGTGAATACAAGTGTTAAATGCAAATTAGAACAAAATGCAAGTGATACTTGAAAATATGTCTGCACAACAACTCAAAGACAAACTCGCAAAGAGAAATTTTCCAACAAATGGCAAAAAGCAATCACTGAAGGTGCGGTTACAAGAAGATCTCATCGAAAAAGGAAAAGATCCCAAATTTTTTTTTATCGAGGTGGACAAAGATCCGGAGTCATCAGGAGAGGAGGTAAATATTCCCTAAATGTGTTCTAACTTAATGACCATGATGCAGGCACTCAATGACAAAGTCTCAGGCGTCGATTCACGAGTTAATTCCACCTAAAGTCTGACAAACTTTCAGACAAAATTTCAGACATCAATTCCGCACTAACAGAGAAGATCTCAGAACAAATTTCAAAAGGCAACAATGAAATTTCTCAAGCTAATACAGTTTTAACCGGACAAATATCACAAGTGTACATGCAGGATTACAAAGTAGAACAATGCCCAGAATTGAAAATTTCAACCGTATGATGATAAAATTTCATCCCAAATCAGTGACATCACCAATAATTTAACACGGCAGATATCAGACTTCAGGTCATAACTGGGACAGGGTGAGCGCATTGAAAGTAGGGTAAGCCAGCTGGAAGGGAACATTTCGAACAACAAGGAGGAGGTGGAAATCAAGGTTTCCAGCATAAAACAACAGGTTGAGGGGAGAATTTCTACCATCGAGGGGAATTTTGAAAGCCGTATCTTTGCCGTTGAGGGAAATTTTGGGAGCCAATTTTTCTGCTATTGAAGGAAGGTTAGAAAACCAGTTTTCGACCATCAAGGGAGATGTGCAGAATATAAAAAAAAAAAATCCTTTACATGGTAGAAGATAGATTAACTCAAAAAGGCTCCAACACCACACCTTCAAGCCCCTCAAAACTAACCGGCAACACAGGACACCTAGACCCGAAGGTGATCATAGAGAGCCTTCCGGAATTCCATGGACCACTGGAAGAGAACCCGAATAGCTTCATCGAGGGATCGGTCAGTCTACTAGGAAGGACCAATCTACCGGAGGACATCTTCGTTCAACTCGTCACACTGCGGTTAAAGGGGCAAGTCGCTACTTGGTGGAATAACTTGAAGAGCTTAAATTTAAACTGGACGGACTTCAAGAGAAAATTTCTTGCTAGGTTTAATTCCGAAGGGGTGAAGAGCTCCATGAAAAGGAAGAGGCTGACTGAGGCACAATCCACCGGCATTACAGCTAGCGTGTTCGTCGTACAGAAGTACCAGCTTTTCAAGCATCTGCACCCGGAAGGAAGCGAGAACGAGATCATACCAAACATCACAGAGCTATTCCACGATAAGATTTGACCCCTAGTGAAAGTATCACAACCGAAATCTTTTGATGTTTCCGTGTATTGATTCTGTTCCTTCTCATACTCTCAGTAATCTTTCCACCTCTGAGTCAGAAGTCTATTCTTTACTTTCCTCCCTACCAGAAAATAAACCTACTGGTCCAGATGGTCTCAGTCCTGTCTTCCTTAAGAATACTGCTACGATTCTTGCCCACCCTATTGCTGTTATATTTAACTGTTGCTTCTCAGCCGGCTACTTTCCTGACGACTGGAAAATCGCTAACATCAGTCCGGTTTTTAAAAGTGGAAAGAGGTCTGATGTCAGAAACTATCGTCCGATTCCTATATTACCCGCACTGTCACTCATCTGTGAAAAGATTATCCACCAGCGTCTTCTTTCTTTCACACTTCCTTATATATCGTCCCAGCAGCATGGTTTTCTTTCTGGCAGCTCCTGCCTAACTAATCTGGCTGTTCTTCTCCATCGTGAAACATCTGCTCTTAATGCCGGTTCTCAGCTTGACGTGTGCTACATTGATATTGCAAAGGCTTTTCATACCGCAGACCACGCACTTCTTTCCAATAAACTCTCAGAACGTTTTAATATCCGTGGTCACTTCCTAACTCTCCTGCAGAGCTTCCTCAATGCCAGAACTCAGCATGTGGTTCTTGATGGGTTCAGTTCGACTCTTGTTATGGTACATTCTGGCGTCCTACAGGGCAGTGTCCTAGGTCCGCTTCTTTTTGTCTTATTTATTGACGATCTCATTAATACTATATCCTCCGTTTCTTGTGAAATTCTACTATTTGCAGATGACTATAAAATATTCAAACAAATCGATTCCTTATCAGACGTAAACTCCTTACAGAGTGGGCTTAACTCACTCTATGAATGGGGCTCCACATGGCGTCTTAAGCCTAATCCTACCAAGTGTTCCTCTATTTCGATCACGCTTCGTAATCCCCTATTCTTAGTAAATACTCCCTCCTCGGTAACTCGTTCCCAACTCTAACAGAACAAAATGACTTAGGAGTGGTGATTGACAATAAATTGTTATTTGTCCCCCATATACAAAAGATAACCTCACGAGCAATGTCACTTCTCGGTTTGTTGTATAGATTTTCTGACATCACAGATATCCACGCCCTCCGAGCGTACTATGTACCTTGCATCCTACCAATTATTGAATTTGCATCTCCCATTTGGTCTACCTCTTCACCCACTAATCTGAATCACATTGACCGCGTGCAGTCATTCTTCTGTGCCATTGTTAGAGCCAGAGTATGTGATTGTCGAAACTCGAGCAGTAATCAGATACTGGATAAGTTAAACCTTCGCCCGTTATCTAGTCGCAGGAAAGTAGCAACCTTAGATTCCTACATAACGCTGTTAACGGTTTATTTCGTTCTCCTGAACCTGCATCCTTCTTTTCCTTACATGTTCCAACTCGCAAAACCAGGATTAATCCGCCCCTTCATATTCCGTATTCCCGCCTCTCTCTCGTTCAAAGAAGTTTATTTATCTGCATACCAACCCTCCTTAACTCTTTATCTTCTGACAGGAACTTGGACGTTTTTTTCTTCGTATGCCTCCTTTAATAGAGTTTTCCTTAACCTAGTACGTTTTCTTCATATTCCTTTTTTCTCTTCTAATTGCTGTTCCCTCTTTTGTACATAATGTAATATTTATTTATATTTTACTGTACTATACCGTTACTTATGTATTACGTCTGTATTTATCTTACTGTGCCTAGCTATAAGTTCTTCTCTTCGTTCTACGTTCAATCTTCAGTTTTTCTTGTTGTTTCTTTTGCCTTTATATTTTGTTGTTAATGTTGCGTCTCTACAGTTATTTTGTTAGTTATTCATTTTTCTCTATTTTTATCATTAGACGTTTTCATTCATTGCTCTTACACTTGTTTTGTTTATGTTTGCCTCGTGCTACTCTATTGTAAAAATATTTTCATTGCGGAACTTTGTAATTCCGCTTCTCGCTGTTTTGTTTTCCCAAATAAATAAATAAATAAATAAATAAATAAATAAATAAATAAATAAATAAATAAATAAATAAATAAATAAATAAATAAAATAAACATAGAATCATCGCCCAGTTGGAGTAGGAACACAAAAGCAAAGCTACGGAAGAGACCAGCTCAGTTAGGAAGTGCTACCAGTGTGGAAGAACGGGACACCTGAAGAACAAGTGCCCAACCTTGACGTCGGAAAATTAGGTCCAGCCCATTCTGGATTGAGGGGGGGATGGGACCAGGAACAGGAATGCGCCTCAAGACCCAACAGACAAGCAGCCTTGGTCAAGTAGGAGAAGGATTGGTTAGATTGTGAGCAGAACAAGCCAACCTCACCCAGCTATCATCTTGAGGATAGACGAGAACTTTTCAGCCTGACTCGACAGCCAAGCAAGCCATTCATTTGTCATTTGTCGCCTGGCACGATGGAAATCTCTTCATTCGTGATTCGATCTATCCATCTCACCTCCAGCATTCTTCTGTAACACCACATTCCAAAAAGAACGGCCTTCCTTGCTTGTGCTAGCCTGCATTTTATGTCCTTCTTACTTCTGCCCCCATTAGTTATTTTACTACCCAAATAACAATATTCATCCACATCCTTTAAGACTTAATTTCCTAATCTAATATTTCCTGCATCACCTGACTTTATATGACTGCACTCCATTCCTTTTGTTTTGGACTGATTTATTTTCATCTTGTACTCCTCACCCAAGACACCGTCCATACCATTCAAGCAATTTCTCCAGATCTTCTGCAGTCTCAGATAAAATAACAATATCATCAGCAAATCTCAGGGTTTTGATTTCCTCTCCTTGGATTGTGATTCCTTTTCCAAATTCTTCTTCGATTTCTTTACTGCCCATTCTATATAAACATTGAAATGTATGGGAGACAAACAGCAACCTTTCCTCACCCGTTTCTGGATTGCTGCTTCTTTTTCATACCCCTCGATTCTTAACACTGCAGACTGATTTTTATACGGATTGTACTTCGTTCTCGGTATCTGATCCCAATCACCTTCAGAATCTTAAATACAGTAGCTTGGTCCAATCAACATTATCGAATGCATTTTCTAGATCTAAAAACGCCATGTATGTGGGCTCACCCTTCTTAATTCAATCCTCTAAGATCAGACATAAAGTCAGAAATGCTTCACGTGTTCCTACATTTCTTCCGAAGCCAAACTGATCTTCTCCCAACTCAGTTTCAACTTGTCTTACCTTTTTTCTGTAAATAATATATGTTAGAATTTTGCAGACGTGAGATACTAAACTAATGGTGCGGTAGTTTTCACACTTGTCAGCACCGGCTTTCTTGGGAATAGGTATAACAACATTCTGCTGAAAATCAGATGGCAATTCTATTGTCTCATACATCTCACACACTAAATGGAATAACCTTGCCATGCTGGTTTCTCCTAAAGCAGTCAGTAATTCACAGGGAATGTCATAAATTCTGGGTGATTTGTTCTTATGTTGGTTTCTCAAAGCTCTGTTGAATTCTGACCTCAAAACTGAGTCACTCATTTCATCAGCATCAACAGCCTCTTCTACATCCTTACCTTTATACAACTGCTGGATATGTTCCTGCCATCTTTCTGCCTCGTCTTCTTTCCCTAGAAGTGGCTTTCCATCTAAGCTCTTAATATTCATACACCTAGTCTTCCTTTCTCCAAAGGTTTCCTTGATTTTCCTGCATGCATCATCTACCTTTCCTAGCACCATACAACTTTCAACATCCTTGCACTTCTCCTTCAGTCATTCATCTTAGCTGTCCTGCACTTCCTATCCACTTCATTCTTTAATCACCTGTATTCTTTTCTGCCCTCTTCATTTCTTGCGTTCTTGTATTTTCATCATTCATCAATCAGGTCTAGTATCTCTTGGAGTTATCCACTGATTCTTTGTTGATCTTTCCTTCCTTCCTAACATCTCTTGAGTAGCCCTACTGACCTCATTGTCCATGACTGTTCATTTTTCTTCTACTGTGTTTCCTTCAGCCTTTCCATTTACTCCTTGTGCAACATATTCCTTGAAACATTCACACTCTTTTCTTTCAAATTGTCTAGATCCCATCTCACTGGATTCCTTCCCTTCTTCAACTTCAGATGGCATTTCACGGCCAACAAGTTGTAATCAGAGTCCATGTCTGCTTCTGGGAAAGTTTTGCAATCCAACACCTGGTTTCTGAATCTCTACCTAATCATAATGAAGTCTATTTAATACCTTCCAGTGTCTCCAGGTCTCGTCTATGTGAACAGCCGTCGTTTGTGGTGTTTGAACCAAGTATTAGCAAGGACTAAATTGTGATTGGTGTAGAATTCAACGAGCCGACTTCCTCTTTCGTTCTTTTGTCCCAATCCGAATTCTCCTACTGCATTACTTTCTCTTCCTTGGCCTACCACTGTATTCCAGTCTCCCATCACAATTAGATTCTCATCACCTTTTACATATTGTATTAAATCTTCTATCGCTTGATATATTCTTTCGATTTCCTCATCATCAAGTAAAATTCTTTCAAGAATAAAATCACTGTGTCCACCTATTCAATACAATTATATTCTGAAGTGATTAAATCCTACATGAATTATAAACACTAGTTAGGAAAATGGTTTGCCCTAATTTTGGGCATCTTCAGCCTAATACTAATCTTAAGGTCAAGTCTTAAATCTATTAAACATTGGAACTTAATGCTACTGTAAATACAATTGTCTTATGCTAATTTTTTTTTCCAAAAGTTGTGTTTTAGGTGATATTTACATAGTTTACAATATGTACATTAATAAAAGCCAGAATTTGTGAACAAGGAAGCAACTAAATTATTTTATTTTACAATGACTAGAAACGTCCAAAGTGTAAATTGGATTTCTCCTACTGTACGAATGAAAGTTTATGCAAATGTGTTCATATTGACTAGAGATTGATCACAGCATGAATTGGGCTTTCTCCAACTGTATGGAGGAACTAGGTTGAAGGTTTCACAGTTGGTACGTTCAAAGGTGGTTATGGTCACCTATGGAGTAAGTATATTGTTACAAAACCGGAACCGTGGTATAAAGCCGATCATGTTAGGTTTGAATATTCCTTTAGAAAGAAGCATGGTTGGACGGTAATATTTTATACGTTAAAACATGTATGTTAGAAACATATTGTTGATATCATTCATTAGTGCTCATCTGATAAAAATTTTGGAAAATTGTGCCATTCCTGTCGATTAATGCTCACGTTGGTGCATTGTTCAACATTGGGAGGAATTATGAGTTGTCTGTAATTGTCCTGTCAGATGTTAGCTGCAACCACTTGTTCCGGTTGTGTCTGAACGACTCATCATCCTCTGAACTAGATGGCACATAGACTTGCACTATTGTGGTAGGCATTGGTTTGGTGTATATCTTGACAACAATAATCCTTTCACTATGCTGGTCATAGTAGCTTACCCACTGCCCTATTTTCTTATCCATTATTAAACCAACTCCTGCATTTCCCCTGTTTGATTTTGTGTTGATAATTCTATAGTCACCTGACCAAAAATCTTGCTCTTCCTGCCAACGTACCTGACTATTACCAACTACATCTAACTTTAGTCTATCCATCTCCCTTTTCAGATTCTCTAACCTACCACAACGATTCAAACTTCTAACATTCCATGCTCCGACTCGCAAATTGTTAGTATCTTTATCTTCCTGATGATCACCCCCCTCTTGTATAGTCCCCACCCGGAGATCCAAATGGGGGATTATTTACCTATGGAATATCTTACCCAGGAGGAAGCCATCATCAGTACATCATTCATACAGAGAGACCTGCATGTCCTCGGGAGTTAGTTAAGGCTGTGATTTCCCGTTGCTTTCAGCCGTGCAGCAGTATCAACACAGCTAAGTCATGTTGAGTATTATTACAAGGCCATATCAGTCAATCATCTAGACTGTCGCCCTTGGAACTTCTGAAAGCCCCACCATTTGATGAACCATTTGTTAGACTGGTCTCTCGACAGATGCCCATCCAATATGGTTGCAGCTGCAGCTCGGCTATGTGCTTCATTGGGACACGCAAGCCTCCCCACAGAGCACACATGTTAATTGTAACACTGAATAACGATGATTTGTTCCGGTAATGGACTGTAGGTTACACATGATTGGTGATCAGTCATTAGCCCAATATTACACATAAGATGAAACTTTAATTTTAATTGTACCATGCTATCCGGATAGAGGAGGAAAGAAGTGTGCGGGCCGGATTCTGGACAGAAAGAGCACAACATAGGGGTAGTATATTACCTTTATTTCAAACCACTTCCCCTTTGAGGCCTTCCCTTCTCTTTCAAACAGTATGAAAGTGCAACATTGAGGAAAAATATTTAACACATTATTTAAAGAGTAGCTTTCAGTTATATCTAGGACTGGGAGTAACCCCAAAACCGATTAATGAAGCTTACGGCTTCTGTTTAAAACTCTTAACAGATGAAACTTGCCATCAATAACGTGAGACGCATCTCTGACATATACATAATTTGTTTAGAACCAGCTAATGCTGGAAAACTCGTGACATGTATCTCAAATAAACTACTTAATAGGAATTTACACTTACAATATTTTAAACCACAAGAAAAAATATATAAAAGAGGAAAACGATCAAAAGCACAAGGCTCCCAAACACGCAAAACCACCTAAGAAAATGAACAAAAGGGGACTGGGTCTTTACATCAATAAGGCTGGTCATGGCCGGAGATAATACATTTTTATTTTACAAGTTTGCTTGCCGACTCTAAGCGGCCTAGAATCAAACATCGTTATATAACCCAACTATTGATAAAAGCCTGGATACCGCCACAACACGGCTATCCAATAAAATTTTACCTATGCGGCCGAGGGCCAATTAAAACCCACTAATGCCCACTGTATGATATATCGTACGCAAAACGTGCTTTCCAAATTGCGTTATATCTAAGTCATCGTGACTGTTTTGCAATTTTTAAAGGCATCATTTAGCGCATCAGGGACACAAATAATGTTTCCTAGCTAATGGCATTGTTGTTTTCCTCCTGTTACAACGATAGTTGGCAAGAAAGTGCGGGTAGCGCAGCAGGCTGACAAAAATGACGCGCCTGTGAGTATTTATTGTGGAATTGAACTATGAAAGATTAATCATATTTCAGTATATTTGTTACGTGAATAGTATGAGGATTTTTTTTTTTTTTTTTTTGCTAGGGGCTTTACGTCGCACCGACACAGATAGGTCTTATGGCGACGATGGGATAGGAAAGGCCTAGGAGTTGGAAGGAAGCGGCCGTGGCCTTAATTAAGGTACAGCCCCAGCATTTGCCTGGTGTGAAAATTGGAAACCACGGAAAACCATCTTCAGGGCTGCCGATAGTGGGATTCGAACCTACTATCTCCCGGATGCAAGTATGAGGATTTGACCTCGCATGATAGTTACTATCTTCACTTATCGAGATGGCATTCAAACACAAATATCTTTTAACGTATGAAATATCATACGCTGGGCATTCGCAAGATGAAATTTTTCAATTTCAGATAAAATACAATAACAGATGGGGAGGCCATTCTCAACATTCCATACAGCTTAGAAAATGATGATTGTGATAATGACCCGTTTTCAGAAGCAGATGAAATATTATTAGTGCTTACGGGAGCTGTTGATGGCAATGACAGTGATCAAGACGATGGGCCTAGTGATGATGATGATGATGATGATGATGATCGTGCTACAGCTTGGGATGTAGGGAAGGGTGTACTTAGACAGGAAATGAGGTCAGAGGTTAAAGAAAACTCTGTGTGGCTTAGAAGAGTGACTCGATGTATGCATTTCTGAAAATTCAGAGAGAGTATTTACTGCAGCTGATGAGAATCAAGTACCACTACAGAAGGCTCCTACAATTACAGAATCCATTGATGTATTTTTTTTTCTTTTTGCTAGGGGCTTTACGTCGCACCGACACAGATAGGTCTTATGGCGATGATGGGATAGGAAAGGCCTAGGAGTTGGAAGGAAGCGGCCGTGGCCTTATTTAAGGTACAGCCCCAGCATTTGCCTGGTGTGAAAATTGGAAACCACGGAAAACCATCTTCAGGGCTGCCGATAGTGGGATTCGAACCTACTATCTCCCAGATGTAAGCTCACAGCCGCGCACCTCTACGCGCACGGCCAACTTGCCCGGTATTTATTGATGTATCTTCCGAATTAAATAAATCCAGGAATCCACAAAAGAAAGTAAAAAATTGGGTAAACAAGGAGGTTAAGAAGTCAGTGAAGTTTACAAAGAGAGATGTGCCAGAACCATCATGCGTTCAAGAGTGGAGTGTCAGTAAGTTCATTCCAGTGCTTTGTTCAGTTCCATATGATGTAGTGATTACTAAATGGTGATGGAGAGAATCATGCAAACAATACAATGTTTTCTGTGGTTACTATTACTAATAAGTTTCTGTTGTATTACAAAAACAACAGTAGGCTTCAAAATTTGCTTCAGATCATGCTAACACATCATATGATAGGTGGAAAGTAGGGACTTTCCCCATGAGTATTCCTTGCCCCAGAGGGTCCTGATTTATTTAAATTCCATCTATAACATCAGTATTCTGTTTTTAGTTTTAATTTATGTTGCAATAAATTATTTCTGTTCTTAGTAAATCATAAATATGTTTGGTGTAATAAGTTACCCCCTACTGCCCAGCGTATGATATATAATATGCCAACAAAATGGTCCTTAAAATTGAAATATTCAGATTTTTTAAGTATTCTTGCTTCAAGGATTGGTTATAGATGTAATATTGAAAAATGTACAAGAAAACTCGAAAAAAAAAAATTCTGGGCATTACGAGTAAATAATTAAGTTAACTTGCCAAGAAGGCAACATCCAATTTGAAAGATAGTGGCTACATAAGCAACAAGGTGTTTACTAAGGGTACTTGTGTGCCACAATTACATACTTTAAGAGCTTCACATAACAAGTCAGAATAATCCTCCTTTCGTCCCTTTAACATCAGAGAGGTTGACTTTCAAAACCTTACCTCCATGCTCCAGCGGTGAGGAGTTCGAGCCTCAGGCGGGCGAGCTTGCAGTAGATCAGAGCGAAATGCTCCAAGTACCAGCAATCCAAAGACCCCTGCCGAGGCGAGAGGCACAACATATATAGGAGGGGAGGACGACCCTGATTGGTCAGCTAGGAGGCAGGGCAAGTCACCATGGAGGCAGGCAGCAAGTGCGTCACGGAGGCCATGCTTTGCGATGCACAACTCACAATTGAAAACGTACATGGCATACACGAATCCCATCTCTTGGGGACGGTGGGAGAGAGGAACATATAATTCCAAATTTAAATTTCAGACCAAATAAGACATCAATTAAGAGGCATTACCTCAATATATTAAAAATAGGAGTAGCAATGATAATTTACCAGGATGCTAGAAATCTCACAGCAACATTATAAAGGGGGTGATAGAAACTCATGGTACATTAATAATTAATTATATACCTGTACAGTGTACATGAACACTAGCTACACTTCAAAAATTATATGAATTGCATGGATGGCTATTGATAGAACTAGCTGGCCTTGTGGCCGTGAATGTGCTGTTAAGACGACATGCTGTCTTTGTGGGGTTTTTCCCCCTTCCTTTTTTGAGATGCCAGAAACCAGTTCTAGCTTAGGCGAGCTGCTGTCAAGAGCACACTCTGAATGCTGTTGCCATACAGAGAGAATACTGTTAGCACAAACGTATGTAATGTTATCAACCATGCATACAATTCTCTTAAGAGGATGAAACAGTAGGTCTTCAGGGAAAAGGGCCTCGTCTCATCCCAGTTCCTCCCATGGGTCGACTACACCTTCCTCAGTGCTCCTTGATAGTCTTCATGAACCGCTTAACCATCTGGTCCGACTAAGGGTGGAGAGGTGTCATTTCGGTCCTGCAAACACTGAGATGTTGCAGAACATCCTTCATCAACATTGACTCTAAGTTTCTGCCCTGCTTACTGTGCAGTTCTCTTGGATCACCAATCAGACAGTAGTGGTTTTTCGCCAGGCCATTCACGACTGTTAATACTTCCTGATTGGGGATGCCGAAGACTTCAGGCCGCTTGCTGAATAGTTCATAGCAAGAAATAGGCAGTGATTTCTGGTGTCCGATTTGGGAAAAGGTCCTTCAACATGAATGGCTATCTCTTAGAGTATGCTCCGACATTGTACTGCTGCATCTGGTCTCCACTCCAGGTATGAGGAAATTGGCTCATCGTACAGGTGTCACATTTGGCACCATTTTTCAACAACTGTCCTCAGACGTAGCCAACAGAAGCGTTGCTGGACATAATCCAAAGTCATCCTAAGATGGCCAGCACTAGTGCCTTCATGTAGCTCAGTGACCCCTTTCATCCTCTTGTCCTGATGAATTACAGCTCGGCAACCTTCCTCTTGCCCTCAGCACACTCCCATATATGTGTCAACAGACCTTCATTGACCTCTTAGAGACTTCAGCAGAACCCAGTATGTCTTGCACGTTGGGCAACGACCGGCAATCTACATCCAAATTGGTCTTGTCCCAACTAGATTTCTCACAGGAGCTGTCCAAAATCCTCATCAGAGAGCTCCTCCCTCTTCATGGTGCCATAATCCCAGCCTCCCAACTACCACAGCTCTTATCACTCAGATGTCCACTCTACCTGCCAGCCTTTCAACCTTCTGGTAATGGGTGCAAATCTCAGAACACAGTCTCCTGGACAGGATGTCGGTGTTGCAGTGTTTCCTTCCTGTTGATGTTCAGTGGTGAAGTCATAATATTCCTATAGCATAGCACCCACAAAGCAGTCAGTCCCACCAGATTTGTGAAGTTCAGAAGCCACAACAAGGAAGAATGGTCAGCGAATAGATGGAACTGCTCAACGTACAAGCATTTGTGGTAGTGCTCCAGTGTCTTCACCATGGCCAGTAGTTCACAGCAGGTCATGCAGTGTTTCCATTTGGCCTAGGATAACATCCCACTGTAATACACAGCCACACTTTCCTGATGGTCCTGAATCTGTGACCGCACCCTGAAAACTGCCACATCCACGCTAGGGATAACCCTTGACAGGAGCTGAGCACAGCGATTCTATGAATAACCGGAATGCAACCTCTCCTACTGGTGACCATCTGAACAGCTTGTTCTCCTTTGTGAGCTGCACGAGTGGGTTTGAGATGTCATTGAAGCCAGCATTTGAACTCCAGTAGTAGATATACAGGCCAAAAAAACTCGTCTATTCCCACTTTTCTTTTGGCACAGATCAGTCCCTACTTCTAGCTATTCTGGGTTGGTGGCTATTCTCTCCAATGACATGATATGACCTAGGTAGTGAACCCCTGCTGAAATAGTTGACACTTTCCAGGGTTCAATTTTAGGTGAGCACATCCTGATCTGTAGGACAAGTTCCAGGAACATGCATTGTACCATGATGATGTCATCTAGGTAAATCAGACAGATGTCCTGTGTGAGCCCTTTCATCATGGATTCCATCAGTTGCTCGAAAGTCGCAGGTGTGTTACACAGTCTGAAGGGCATAATGGTGAACTGTCACAACCCCTGGCCGACAGAGAGTGCCTTCTTCTCCTTATCCTCCAGGTAAAGCACCAGCTACCACTATCCATACCAACTTCAGGTTCAGGGTTCAGAACCAGATAAGGTGTCCTATGATCTGTCGAATTGAGGTAATGGAATGCAGTCCTCCTTGGTGACATCATTTAGCTTCTAACAATCAGTGCAATAGCAGAACTCACCGTTACAATGACCATGTACATTCTTCCAATTCCTTCACCTCTGCTTCGTGTTGCTCAGCACCTGTTCAATCTCCAGCTTTTTTTAGTCAGAAGTGTCCGACAGGGTGGTGAACGGATAGGGATCGTATTGCCAGTTCTAATGTGACGGAACATGCTGTCAGTCCTACCGCAGTCACCTCCATTATTGTGAAGATAACCCTGAACTCTACGATCAGTGTCTTGAGCTCCTCAAACTTGTCTGCCTCTAGGTGTCTTCTGGTGTTAGATATCACAATCTGTAGCTTCTTATCAGTCTCCGTGGTTTCAGGTACCTGAGTGCCCTTGGTCCTGCTAAGAATCCTTTGAGCCCGCAGCATTGTATTCAAAATTCGTAGCAGCAATAGTGACCTGGCCAAGTAAAGTCCAAGCTTGGTAGCTTTCTGCCTGGATTCCAGTACTCAACTCTCCTAATAGTTGTACCATCAACACCAACTCACTATGGGTTAGTATCACTTCCTTGTTGGATAGTATTCATCTCACTACTTGGGAGTGTGATCTAGGTCACTGGAGCATAACTTCTTCTTGATGACCCAGCCATGCCACATTTCATCCCGCATCAACGATTGCTTCGTAAGCCTAGTGTGTTACAATAACAAAGCTTTATTATAATCCAACTGTTCAATACATTACAATTTCTTTTCTTATTTTTTTCTTCTTTTTTACAATAACAAAGCTTTATTATAATCCACCGGTTCAATACGTTACAATGTTGTTACATTTAAAATATCTTCTAGTGTGTGTCAAGTCCCAAGATGACCTAATTAGTGATGCCTGTGATGAAGACCTGTAGACTTCTCCACCCCAAAGTCAGGTTCAGTAGCACCTCCTACAGGACAGGGATGATGTCTTCTGAAGCCAGCCATAGCACTTCAGGACAGTTTGGTTCCCTGTCAATCTGCCCCCTGGTGCCCAACCTAATGACAGCGAGTGCTATGCCATGTCTATCTTGCTACCACACAGCCTATCACCAAGCCACCTGTCCACAATCAGTCTGCCATCACTCCTCTCGGAGACAATCTTTAGTGTGAAGTGACTGGATGGTAATGATGGCGCTGACAAGCCCCTCTCTCTTTTGGCCCAAATTTGTCTCCCTGGGTAGGGGCTGCCTCCTGCTGGCAGTGCTTCTTCAAATGGCTGCAGCTGCCATACCGCCAGCAGACGAAACCTCTCAACTCTCATCGTCCCATTGGTAGCGAGCATTGCTCCAGTGGTGACAAGCAGATCTCTGGGTTCTCTTCACTCTGATGGCTAGCACCCTTGCCAATGATATCGAAGTTGCTGTCATCTTCCCTGCTCTCACCCTCAGGACATTGCTCCCCACCGAGAATCAGGTGCCGGCAGTCTGTGTCGCGAAGCCCGTCAACGAAGGTGTAAGCAGCCTCCTGCTCTATATGCTCTGGTGGTAAGCCACCTAATGCCCTGTAGGCCAACTGTTCTATCTTACGACAAATTCCTGCAGCAATTCACCCCTGCGCAGTGTGTTGTTCTTCTTCAGCTGAATACAGTAAGCAGCTGCCAGCTGGTGGTTTTGACCCTTCAACACCCTCACAATCTCTTTGTACGCGAAGACCAGCTGAACGCTGTCTAACAACACCGTTGCTAATCCATGAAGCCTGGCAATGAGTTGCAAGGCCCTCTCATCTGGTATCCATGGTCATGGTCTCGAACTAGGTCTAGAACACCATCCACAACATATTCACACCAAAGTAATGAAATTCATTTTCAAGTTCCGTACAGACTATAAGGATCAGAAGGAGTATCTATTTGTCCACCTATTCAATATCTTTATAAATTTAATAATTTCTCTAGATTATTTTCCATGGATATGGCATCTACTGAAAGCCAACCCAAACTAGTAATATCATCAGACAACACTCTATTCATCCCAGAACCCAGGAAAAAAGCTGCTTTCTACAGTTTGGCCTACAGAGCTCACAACATTGCTCTTTCGAAAAAATAAAAAATACAAAATAAATTATACACCATACACACCATGGCTCATGACAACAATTATAGTAAGCCTATTGGGCCCGTTGAATAACTCATCGCGGACTGGTGACCGTCTCTTACTGCTTACCTTCACTCACAACTAACTCGCTTGACACTGACTTCAGACTGATGAGCATGTGCCATTTACATTTTAATCAGCTTCCCGCATTTTCTAGGAATTTCCTTATTGCGAACCTCAACAATTCATCAGTGCTGTTGTCTTGCTTGTCGCTGCCCCCATTCACATTACTGCCGCTGTGACACAATTGTCTCTCACTTTCATTAGTGCTGGCCACCCCGCAATCGCCCTTCACTGTCACTTTATAGTACAGTGGAATTTTGATCGATCATTCCTGCAACCATCGTTCATAATTTTCAGTCCCAAGAATATATCCAATACAATCTAGGTTAAAAAACTCTATTTCTCATTATTCGATGTATCTTTTTCCTCGGACCCATTGTTCATTAATTTTGGTCCTTACAAACTCTGCACCCCAATCGATCGTCATATCGATATACACACTATTGTCTTCCTGACCGTACAATAACAGTCAGAGGAGAGTCATGTCATGGTGGGAAGGGAGTGACAGATCACACTACTGTTCTGTTGTGTTGTAACAGTAATGGATGCGATAAGCGTATGCCTGTTGTAATAGGAAAATTTCAGAAACCCAGGTGTTTCCAAAACATTCATAAGTTACCAGTTCAATACTTTTCTATCACCAAAGCTTGGGCGACCACCAACATTTTTGTAGAATTTCTTCGTGGGCTGAACGTTTCCATGGGGACTCAGCCATACTTTTTCGAAGTTCTAAATGCATTTCAAACACTTTGAGCCTACATTTAGATTCATGACATCGACAGAAGTAGCAGCAAACTAAAAGTGCATTGTTCTGCATGAAACGTAATCAGGCCACAATATAAACGTCTATTAAGGACATTTTTAAAAGATATTAAAAGGAGGTACCATAACGATTTTCTTCAAGAACTGCGAAGGTATAAAATGTATACTGTAAATTATTTTTCATTACATTATCTATCATTATGTGTTTTAAGTGTGTGTATAATTACATGTGCTTTATTTTTATGCCCTGCATGGCTTTGCTTCTAAATTGACAGTTTGCAAAACATGGGAGCACTGCCTTACCTATAATGCCAGCGCTCCACTGCTGCAAGAACAGCTGATGCAATACAACCATGGCACACAGCCCTCCACACCATACTCAGAAAAGCTAATGAATCACGAGTGAAAGCAAATTCATAAAAACTTCAAAGGTGCTGTATGCACTTACTAACAACATCCAACACTAAAACAAGAATGCATTATTAAGAATAAAAAATAATAAATTACTAGGGACCTGAAAAAATCGCATTTGCAATAAATGCAGATTTTAGAATCTTTTACTGAATCCAAGCCTACGGTAATTCTAATGTGGAATAAAATCATTTTTACGCATAAATAGAAGTGCGACAAAATGCGAATATGAACATTAAAACAAGAATAATAGTTAACACACCTTTCCAATACCTATCTTTCCTTATATTTAGGAAATAAACATTACAACAGGCGTTATAAGATGGGACATGTTTCGCTTAACAGTCGTAAGCATCATCAGCCGAAAGTTAACCTAAAGTTAGGTCAGGGCCCCGAACCTAGTGTCCTTAACATATATGGCACCCTAAGAATCAACATTTATATTTAGAAAATCAAAATAGGCTTAAAACTAGTGTGAAAAAATCATAGAATGTTACAACATGGCTAAGAGAAAAAAAACACAATCGTGTTGAGACAGAGGATAACAACAGAAAGTACAATACAGAGCTGGTAGTGAAATAATTAAAATCATTAGTATATCATTGCTACCAGTCAGTCAATCAGAATGTTCAAACATAAAAACAAGAGTGAAAATATATAAGAATGTTCATTATGGCTGAGTTAGAAAAAACATGTAATCATGTTGCCAGAGGTTAAAAACATAAGGTACAACACAGAGCTGGCAGTGTAATAATCAAACTTATGGCTGCCAGTCGGTTAATAAGAATGTTCATACATAACAAAACATGATGGTTATATTCTTTTAAGTGAAGAAATAATTAAATCCCACTCTTGTATAGATACATGAGAACGGGCAAGAGAAATCATATATTGTAGCAGACATGGAGTAGTAACACTTCAAACAGGATTGATCACACCTGAAGCCGCTTCATTTTTGCTGGGAGTTCAAGACCAAAACGGAAAAATAAGATGCCAAGTGCGTGAACTGAAATCTCTTATGTTGGATGAGCGTTGACCGGAGACATTAGCCGTTCGAAGATAAGAGATTTCAGTTCACGCACATGGCATCTTATTTTTTCCGTTTTGGTCTTGAACTTCCAGCAAAAATGAAGCGGCTTCAGGTGTGATCAATCCTGTTTGAAATGTTACGACTCCATGTCTGCTACAATATATGATTTCTCTTGCCCGTTCTCACGTATCTATACAAGAGTGGGATTTAATTATTTCTTCACTTAAAAGAATGTAACCATCATGTTTTGTTATGTATGAACATTCTTATTAACTGACTGGCAGCCATGAGTTTGATTATTACACTGCCAGCTCTGTGTTGTACCTTATGTTTTTAACCTCTGGCAACACGATTATGTGTTTTTTCTAACTCAGCCATGATGAACACTCTTGTTTTTATGTTTGAACATTCTGATTGACTGACTGGTAGCAATGATATCCTAATGATTTTAATTATTTCACTACCAGCTCTGTATTGTACTTTCTGTTCTTATCCTCTGTCTCAACACGATTGTGTTTTCTTTCTCTTAGCCATGTTGTAACATTCTATGTTTTTTTCACACTAGTTTTAAGCTTATTTTGATTTTCTAAATATAAATGTTGATTCTTAGGGTGCCAAATATGTTAAGGACACTAGGTTCGGGGCCCTGACCTAACTTTAGTCTAAGATTTATTTTCGGCTGATGATGCTTACGACTGTTAAGCGAAACATGTCCCATCTTACAACGCCTGTTGTAATGTTTATTTCCTAAATACAAGGAAAGATAAGTATTGGAAAGGTGTGTTAACTATTATTCTTGTTTTAATGTTCATATTCTGATGTCCAATACAGTCTACAATGAGATTTATTACTTGTAAAATGCGAATATGTGATTTTGGTGCAAATTCTGCGAAAATGTGCTATTTTAATGGCGAAAACAACACATTTAGGCAAAAACGTCAGAAATACTCAAAATATGATGCATAAATCTTTTGAACATTCCAATCGATGAAGAAAAGTAGGCTAGCTGATCGACTGCTGCTTGCTGACTTTAATCGATATTTACAATAGGAATAGCAAGGGGAATCAAGATCTGTATCGATTATTATCGAAATGTAAATCGAGTGTCACAGAAATAACGAGATAGACGCAGCGTTGTTTTCCCGTTGTTCAAAACTGAAACTAGTGAAGAGTAGAAAGTCGAGCGATCGTTTAGGTTATGGGGTGCACGACCAAAACTGCACACGAAAGGGCTCAGAAATATGCAGAGGATGGTTTATATGCCACAGATTCAGCGACAGTGTTTTGCAACTATTGTAATTGCAGAGTTGTGTGGGGAAAAAAAAAAAAAATATAGCATTGTGAAATCTGAAAAACACGTGGGTAAGCAACACGATAATGAAAGTTCAACCCCTGCTGCTAAGTACATCTCAAATAAAGCAATCTTCTGTGTTTACACACTTAGATAGTTGTAAATGACAAAAAATTTCCAGAGATAACTTCTTGAAACCCACAGTTGAAGTATTTGCCAAAGCAAATATACCTCTAGAAAAGCTGGAAAGCAAAGAACCAAGAGCCTGGATTACTGAGTTTTCAAATGAAGAGCTGCCATATGTGAAAACTCTACAGGAAGTATATTTACCCGGTAAGTTTCGATTTCATTGATCGGGTACGGTTTTATGACATCAAAACCACGCGCAAAATTTAAGGATACCTAATTTGAGTGCAATTTCCATATCGAATTATCTTACCCATATCCAACTGATCCAGTAATTTTAAATGATTTTGTTATAATTTGAGGTCTTTCTTCCTTTCTATAAGTTGCATCTGACCACCAGAAAAGAACAGCAGAGGCTCTAGTGGGGAATAACATCAACATACTCTGTAATGAAAGTACAGATAGAATGGACCGTTGTGTTTTTATCATCATATTCCAACTCCCAGCCGGATCGAAAAGAGAACTGCACGTTGTTTCTGTGAACTATCTTGATGCAGGAAATGCTACAAACTGCCCTCGTGCTGTTTTAGAAGCTCTGTGCAGTTATAGTGTACGATGTGATGCAGTTAAAATGTTTGTTAGTGACAGTGCCCCATACATGACCCGGTGTTATGAAATATTTACCGCCGGTTTCACCAAGCTTCATCCTAATATGCTTGACGCCTGTCAAAAATGATGACCCGTTTCTTTTTGACGCTTCATCAAAACCTTTTACATTTCATCATCACTAGTGAGCTGGAATAGACACTCAGTTTATTTTGACACGACCTCACATTTCGAAACGTTACATCGCGATATATCAAGTTTTATCGTACGTTCTGATTGCCACTTCTTGATTAGTAATTGAAGTACTGAGCCGTTTTTGAAAATAGTCTTGGTCTGCAATTCAATTTTCTGTTATAAAAGTAGTCTCAAAATGGAAAATAATAATAATAATAAACTCATTATTGGTAACAAGAAGAATTGCGAGTATCTGGCCAACTATTTCCAGAATCTTCTGAACTGTGAACCTCCTGAAGATGGATTGCTGTTTGGAGAACCTCAATTCAAGTTGAAGGATTCATTACCACCAAATAAGGAAGAAATTAGGGACATCATTAAGCAACTAAAAAACAACAAAGCTCCTGGGAAAGATTCAATTACTGCAGAGTTATTCAAATTTGCAGGTGAAAATATAGTGGAAAAACTAGAGGAATTATTTGCTTTTATTTGGGAAAAAGAAGACATACCAAGTGATTGGAAAAATGTACTCATTCATCCTTTACACAAAAAAAGGGGACCAAACTAACGTCAACAACTACAGAGGTATCTCTCTTCTTCCTATAGCATACAAAATTCTATCCAAAGCCCTGCAGCAGAGGCTTGAAACACATCTAGATAAACAAATTGGTGAATACCAGGCAGGGTTCAGGAAAGGGCGTTCATGTGCTGAGCAGATTTATATTCTAACACCACTTATAAAAATAAGATCAATGAGAAATCATAAGAGGACAATCATAACCTTCATTGATTTCAAAAAGGCATATGATTCCATAGATTGTGGAGTGCTCATGAACGTTCTGCAGGAGTTTGGAGTGGATGAGTAATCTCTGGCCATAATTCGGCAATCTCTTACAAACACCTTTTCTCAAGTCAAATTTATGGGCGAACTCTCAAATCCATTTGAGATAAAAACGGGTTTGAGGCAAGGAGACAGCCTTTCTCCACTACTCTTTAATTGCATTTTAGAAAAAGTTATTAGGGAATGGAGGCTGAGAATGACTGAAAATGGAATGAAGATAAAGATGCGAAGATGTTGGATTGCCTTGCCTTCGCAGACGATGTCGTTCTTATTACAGACAACCATCAAACAGCCAAGAAACAAGTCGAAGAACTACAAAATGTTGCAGTCAAAACAGGGTTAAGAATCTCCTTCGAAGAAACAGCATTCATGGATTCTATAAGAAAAGGCGACACGGATAGACTTGTTACACTGTATGGGGATATCCAGCGTGTGCAAAAATTTAAATACCTGGGAGAAATACTCACCCCCAATGGAGATGAAAAGGAGGGATTAAAGGAGAGGGTGAGAAGGATGGAGTTGGCATTCAGACTATGTCATGACACCTATAAGTCCAAGTCTCTCTCAATTCAGGCCAAGTTAAAACATTACTGCACAATGGTTAGAACAGAGTGCCTTTATGGAGCAGAAACCTCGACGACGATGGCTGACCCACTCCTCGAAAAAAGAGAAAGAAGATTCTTGCGAAAAATCTCAGGCCCTAGAAAGTCGACAAGTGACCCAAACACATTCCGGTTAAGATCGAATTTGAAGCTCTACAAGACAGTAGAAAGAATCACGACTGTGATGAGAAAAAGGAGACTGACGTTTTATGGACATATCAAAAGAATGAACCCTGAGAGTTTGGCCAACAGGATCCTTCTTCTGCAGGAAAGGTGGAAAAAACAACCAGGATGGCTTACACAGGTGCACAATGACTTGGAAGAAATAGGTATCAAGGAGGAGGATATAAAAGAAAGGACATCATTTAGGAAGAAGGTTGCGGGATTGACGGATGCATCTGAAGAGCAACATGCGAAGCCACGAAACATCTCGGTGGAAGAACGAGCAAGAAGAAGTCAAAGACTCAAAAATCTTTGGCGGGAGTGTAAAGAGAAGGGTATCAGTCTGCGTGACAGGAGGAAGATTGTGTAAACGTGGCCCACAGGTGGCCGTATCGATAAATAATAATAAATAATAATAATAATTCGTCAAAGAAGAGAGGATGCAAATTCTCTGAAGACGAGAAGAGTTTGTTTGTGAGTCTTGTTGCCAAAAGGGAAGAGACAACCAAAAACAAGAAAACCGATGGTATAACGTTGCGTGATAAAGAGAAAGCATGGATAGAACTTGAAAATTGTTTTAATTCTCATGAATTTGTTTGTAAAAGGTCAGTGAAACAATTAAAAATATTTTATGTCAACTTCAAAAGAAGGGCTATGCAAAAAAGATGCCAGAATAAGGTGAATAAGTTTAAAACCGGAGGTGGAGTTGCTGTAACCCCTTAATTAGACAAACATCATCACAATCGCTAGAAATAATCAGGGACCAAGTAGAGCCTCTTCCCAACAACTTGGACAGCGATTCTGCATACATAGGCCTAACCGCATCCAGTAGCAACACTACTGAACCATGCAATGTACTGGTGACGTTTGAAGAAGAACCAAGTACAGAGATCCTTATCTCTACCAGTGAAGAAACGGTCCTGAATACAATCCATGACTTTCCACCATCAACTAGTGGTAGCAAGATATCGTGGGCATCAATAAACCAGCCTTCTTTTAAGAAGACAAAGAAATCAGAAGCAATGAACGCTTGTGAAAAAGTTACTGAATTGTCAGAAGCAAGAAGGGATCTTTGCAAGCAAGAATTAGACATGCTGCAATTAAGGCATAACGAAGAACTAGCCTTAATACACATGAAAAAAGAAACTGAAAAAATTAAGCAAGAAAATGAAAAACTGAGAAGTGCAGTGCTAGGGGCAAAACTTTCCTTTTATTTAAAGAAATAATAGACTAAATTTAATAATAATAATAATAATAATAATAATAATAATAATAATAATAATCTACGATTTTTTTTTTTTTGCTAGGGGCTTTACGTCGCACCGACACAGATAGGTCTTATGGCGACGATGGGATAGGAAAGGCCTAGGAGTTGGAAGGAAGCGGCCGTGGCCTTAATTAAGGTACAGTCCCAGCATTTGCCTGGTGTGAAAATGGGAAACCACGGAAAACCATCTTCAGGGCTGCCGATAGTGGGGCTCGAACCTACTATCTCCCGGATGCAAGCTCACAGCCGCGCGCCTCTACGCGCACGGCCAACTCGCCCGGTAATCTACGAATTTATTAACCTATAAACTTAAGTAACATTGACCAATGACCTACTAGTAACAAACATACGGTCACATTAAATATTGCCTATTGTGTGCTACAGAAAACAAAGTGTGTGCTTGTTTATAAAATACTAGCAAAAGTACCCATTCTTCGTACGGGTTATCAGAAACTCTCTTTAGTTAATCATACTATTGGTGTGACTGACATCATTAGATATTTGTATCACTGGTGTATTTACTTAAGTACGAAGAAATTATTTGTCATGTTTGGAATTATAATGTACCTTCTTCTTCTTTTCTTCATGGGGGTTTCTAAATATTAGTTCCTAATTAGCGTCGACCTCTAAGATCTTTTGTTACCATGTTTTTCCCTCATTTCCACCTAGATATACCTGCTCCCTTCACAAACAGCCATCAATCAGATGAAGGATGGAAAGGCAGTGGGACCAGATAAAGTAGAAGCAGAGTTCTTAAAACTGATGGATGAACATCATGTAAAATGGTTGACCAAAATTTTCAACCGAATTTATGTATCCGGGAATATTCCATCGGAATGGCTCAAATCAGAGTTCATCACCTTGCCAAAAAAGCAAAACGCAAACCAATGTGGAGATTACCGCACAATAAGCTTGATGAGTCATCTCTTGAAAGTGTTCTTGAGAGTGATACACAGAAGAATATACAGACTGTGTGAAGATCAGATAGCCCCTAATCAATTTGGGTTTATTAAAGCAGTAGGTACGAGAGAAGCCTTGTTCAGTGTGCAGGTCCTCTTTCAGAGATGTAGAGATGTAAATAAGAATGTATTTGCTTGTTTAATAGACTACCAGAAAGCCTTTGACTGTGTAAAACATGAAAAATTGATGGATATTTTGGGAAATATTGGAATGGAGGAAAGAGATCAGCGAATCATCAAGACGCTGTACTGGAATCAAACAGCGGTGTTGCGTGTTGAAGGAGAACACACTGAAGCAGTCAAAATCCTGAGAGGAGTGAGGCAAGGATGTATTTTGTCACCTATACTATTTAATTTGTATTCAGAATACATATTTAGAGAAGCCTTGGAAGATATAGAAGAAGGACTTTTGATGAATGGAGTGAGATTAAACAACATCCGGTATGCTGATGATACAATTGTATTTGCTGATACTATCCAAGCGCTACAATCACTAATGGATAGAACTGTAAGAGTCAGCAGCCAATACGGGCTTGAAATAAACACCGCAAAGACAAAACTCATGGTTATAAGTAAGGAAAATATTTCCGGAATAAACTTGGTTATAAATCAAAAGAGTATAGAAAGGGTAAAACAATATACAAACCTTGGAACCATAATAAATGAAGACTGGGATTGCTCACAAGAAGTCAAGGTACACATTGGAAAAGCAAGAAGTGTGTTCCAGAAAATGAGTAATGTGTTTAAAAGCCACAATCTAACTTTAGGGACTAAAATCAGACTTCTGCACTGTTATGTATTTTCTGTTCTTTTATATGGTGTAGAGACATGGACCTTAAATAAAAACACAGAGAAGAAGCTGGAGGCCTTTGAAACCTGGCTTTATAGGCGGATCCTGAGAATATCTTGGACCCAGAGAATTACAAACGTGGAAGTAATGAGAAGGATAAACACAACACCTCAGTTGATCAAGATAGTGAAATGCCGAAAGCTGCAGTATCTGGGACATATAATGCGCAACACAGATAGATACAACCTACTCCAAAAAATACTCTAGGGGAAAATCAACAGCAAAAGAGGTCCTGGAAGAAGAAGAATATCTTGGCTTGACAATCTTAGAGGCTGGTGCAATATGTCATCAGTTGAACTGTTCCGCGCTGCCACAAACAAGACTAAAATAGCCATCATGATCGCCAACATCCGAAACGCATAGGCACCGAAAGAAGAAGAAGATACTTCCGCTAGATAGTACCACAAATATAAATATTATTGAATGTATTTGTTTGATCCGACATTTCGTAACTATTACAAATGATCAAGGAAATACGCGATGCATAAAAGATACTACTATAATTATCGAGAATTATTATGCTCAGGGCTTGTCACTCATGTCGCACATCATATAATGAATCCGAGTATAAATGTTGAGACATTTTTTCAAGTACAATTGTTTACAGTATATACGTTGTTTTCATGATTACAATGATCCTAAAAGGGGAGCAAAATATCGGCACTAATAATATAAGTGATCCTACTACTCCATGCTTTGATAGAAAATAGTTTAAACTATAGGTAACAGACTCCGCAAAATGCTGAAACCTAAGCCAGTACTCAAAAACGGAGGCCCGTCGGCAACCGGTGGTAGCTGTACTACGGAGATCTCCAGGGCTATTATTTTCATACTTCACTCCCCTCCATCCCCGCCCAAAGGAGTGCTATGAGCGTCTTACACAACAATTTTTTTTTTTTTAGATAGTAAGTCATATGTGTATCAATTTTGGTTGGCAGCTATGCCCAAACGTACATGCATAATCTAGCTGCTGCAGAATCCTGGAGCTGACGTTGCCATGGTTACAGTCGTCTGTTTCTTTATCCAATTCCTAGAGCAGGGGTAGTGTGATTCCAATATCTCCATAGGGCCTTAAAACATGTTTACGGGCCCGAAGGGTTTACGAGTTTTGTCCTTTGAGTCAAGGGGCTTAAAATGAGCTGTACGACAAATTCGATTTCGCCTATATTAGCCTATTATTTTAATATTTTTAGATCTCCTCCCGTCGCGCACCCTCGAATTGTTTTGAAAATAAAATACAGCCCATGTTACTCATTGGCAATGTAGCTTTCTATAGGGGAAGTAATTTTTAAAATCGGTTCAGTAGTTTTTGAGTCTATCCGTTAGAAAGAAGTATACAAATGTTTCTTCTTTATAATATTAGTATAGAAGTATAGATTACATCCCTACATATACGCTTGCCGTCAGGAAGGGCATCCGACCGTAAAACAGGGTCAAATCCACATTGCGACACAGTTCGCACCCTCAACCCTACAGGTGTAGGTAAAGCAATAGAAGAAGATACTCATTTTAAAAATTCACTCGCTTTTTTCTTCTTTTCATCCCCTAAAGTGGATTTTCCAAAAAGAGTGTGTTCATTTTTAAAGGAGATCCCAAGTACCAATTTTAAAGTCTGTAACATCTTCATTTTTTTTAGATATATGTATCCTCATATAAATCATTCAAGTCCTTCCTCACTTCATTTCACCCCCTCCCACTTAAGCGGATTTTCTGAAAACGAATATTTGTATTCTTTTATTTTTAAAAGGGGATTCCAAATATCAATTTTCATGTCTGTAACATGTTACGTTTTTGTGATTTATTTTAGATAATTTTGCTGCTGTAGAATCCTGGAGCTGACGTTGCCATGGTTACGTCAGTTCATTACTTTATCCGATTCCTAGAGCAGGTAAATTGAAATAATAAATATGGTAGTTCAACCTATTCAATACAAGTAAATAAAAGATGTAGAGATTATATTCTTATTTAATTAAAACTGGAAATGGTACCGGTTTCGACCCCAGTCTGGGGCATCATCAGCTGATTATAACTCGAAAAACAATTCATAAGTAAGAAAGAAGTTAACGGTCAAGTCCACACAATATCAGTTGAAGAGGCGATATAAAAATGACGGGGGTAGGCACTGTAAAATTCAGACGAAGTGGAATGTAAGTAATTAAAAGAAGTAATGCGTAATCTTCCAAGCATCAGTAGTGTGTGTGTGTGTGACTGGGAAGTCGGGCCATATGAGCATTGGCTATAAAACTACAGCTACACTGAACTATTAAACCTTTAAAAAAATAGGCTATTTTACTAATTTATGATATGCAACACAGTAAACTACATCATACTGTACTATACTAGAGAAATAAAGAATAAAAATAACAATAACGAAAAATACAAATTACTGAAAAAATGCAAAAGATCTTTTTTTTCTTTTTTTTGCTATTTGTTTTACGTTGCACCGACAGAGATATGTCTTATAGCGATGATGGGATAGGAAAGACCTAGGAAGTGCAAGGAAGCAGCCGTGGCCTTACTTAAGGTACAGCCCCGGCATTTGCCTGGTGTAAAAATGGGAAACCACGGAAAACCATCTTCAGGGCTGCCGACAGTGGGGCAATAACCCACTATCTCCCGATAACTGGATACTGGCCGAACTTAAGAGACTGCAGCTATCGAGCTCGGTGCAAAAGATCTTGAACCGTACCAAATACCATACATACCGAGCAAGGTAGCTCAACCATGTGATCAATGTACACAATACAGTTGGCAACTAGGTTTCGAGATTACACTCAACCGATCTAAATCAATATGAATGGCAGCTTGGAATTGGCTGGATGTCTGTGTTTCTATGCACAACCACCAGATAGAGCCAAAAGCAGCCAAAACGTCAATTTAGAAGGTATAATATTCAGGGTATAAGTATTAAGTTTGCAATTTCTTTTTAACTGGTTATTACCCCACATCCATTGTTTTCCTGCATGTATTAAGAGTTTTTTCACAATCCTACCTAACACAATGAATCGAGGTTCCATTGCCGTTGTTATGGTTGTTTCATAGAGCACAGGATAGCTTAGCCTGGAAAGTTGTATCAAATTGGTCAATAAACTGATGACTAGTTAAATAATAATTAGAGAATGTGGATGGTTATAGTGCAGAGATCAAGAGATATAATATACTCGTATAAAATTTAACAACATGAAATATCATTTTAAAGATATCACAATTTGAATTGTTAATTTCCGAATCTAGGTTTGATCTTCATCCAATAAAACTTAACAAATACTATCCAAATAATACGTTTTATGAAATTCTCGTAAGAGAAGAAATTTCAATTCAATAGGAATATCTGTAACAGATAATAAAAATCAGGCCTACACTAATTCACACAAAGTAAGTTTTCTTTATCTTTTGAAAATTTACATCAACAAAACCATCCCCATTTATTCCGCTTTTGTATGTCACAAGTAGGTATAATGCTTTTAAACAAACATAATATGTTATTATTAATTATTACATTAATTTGCAATGTAAGAAATGGCATTTGAATTACCTGCCAAAAATGATTGTGCAGGTTTTTTTAAATACCGTTTTTGTTCCAGTCTTAACGGAGTGCCATTCAGGGTTAACGATGAGAATTTATGAGAACAGAATGTCCGTACATTCTCCCTTTTTATTTTGGGGAGGGGCTATGTTTTATGGTTTTTAGTGAAGTATGATGACTTTTGCCTAAAGAGGCCTAACATCTAGGAGGCTGTCTATGAGAGTGAAGGGGATGTAACTGTCAGAAACTGCCAGGAATCTCATGCTATGATGTTCTACATTGTAATGATGCTGTACGAAGAATAGTATGTTATAGAGTTGTGGTGATGGTGGTTTTAAGAGGAAGCACAACAGGGAGGCCATCCTCACCATAGCATTTGAAAGGCAGCTAGGCGTTGTTCATTCTAGGTCTGCACAGACGTGGATATGACAGAAGCATGCATAGAGAGAACTGAGTGGCAAGTAGGCACCAGTTTAAAGTAGGTCTCCCACAAGTGAGGAAGGAAACTATAGATATATTGCCAAATGTCGATGTAATGTTTGTCCCTGTACCGTATGTTATCTGGGAGGATAGCAGTCCTTCATTAATAAGATCATAACCTCACATTATTTGCACATACATGTAAATGTACTTGTCACTGAACAACAGAAAGTATACAGCTATTTAATTATTTTCTAAATAACTATTCAATAGTGTGTATATTGACATAAAAGATGAAAGTGTCACAGGATCGATTTTCTGGAGATGTTCTTGACATTTCACATTTACATAATACAAACTAATATCGTATTTAGAAATGCTTGAAAAACCTTTGGAATGAGTTACCGTCACCGAACTTGCACCCAATACAGGCTTCACTCAACAGATCTCAGGGGTCGATACATGTTATAGATGGAGAATTATCACTGGCTAGCGCCTTATATTTGATGTTACAGTCACCGTCCGAAACGGGAAGTGAGTGCCTTGAAAAATGCAGGAATAAAGCACTGTTATACTTTCATCTCTTGATTTTTAAGTAAATATACACTCTATTAGATAGGTATTTAGAAAAAATCAAGAAGCCTTAATACCTGCTGTAGTTTAGTGAACAGGGTAGCCTTTACACCTAAAAGTGGGGTACTTGTATAGGCTCTCAAAAAGTTTTAAAAATTATAACGCATAACCTTCATTCAATATTTCAATGGTTCCTTTTCAAAAGTTGTATATCAACATGAGTAAGCCAAAAAATATTAGCAGACCAATGCGTACCAAAAATGTAGGACCTGAAAGTTCATTAACTGATTTTCGCTGGTGGTCTTAAACTTTTTTTTTTAGCTATTGCAATCTGGCTGTCTCAAATGACAATGAAGACGTTCACTATTAACAAGCACTGCATATAAAAGTTTCCATTCTAAACTTTATCAAAAAACAATCAATGTCTATCAAAACAGAGCACAAGAGCACATACCAGTATTTATGAACTACAAAATATACTGAATGTGATTATATAGAAAAATAATTTCACACCACGAATGTTTTGGACAAGCCCTGCTTCCTATCTACCACATTCCAATATAGAATTTAAGATTTGCTGCAGATTTCTTGAATTCTACGATATCTGTTTCATATTCATAGCTGACTGCCATACTGAAGTTGGGCTGGAATGCCCATTCCACTATAACTGAAATCTACCCTCCAGAGTTCCAGCATAAACTCATGCAAACACAACATGTTTTTTATTAAGAGTGCCGGATTCCCAGTACTGAAGTTCAATTCACTGCCATATGTAGTCGTGGCTCCAATCAGGCAGAAATTCAGTTCATGAAACTGCATGCCCCAAAAGAAAGCCTATTCCAGAATGTCAGTATGACACAGCCTGGAAATGATTCAAACCCTCAAACTTTGTTATTTAATGCAATAACTCACCAGTGAGAACTATTTCCACAAGGGTTTCATCAACAATCTCAGCAGCAGAATTGATCAACTGTAAAACGTTGGTAGAGTTGTAATCATGTCGAAAGAGCAGCAAGCGTTCATTGAGATATGTAAGGCCATGATCGGGACACTATAAATAAACAATTATGCAGAAAAATTCAGAGATTTATTTTGTTATGGAGAACATATTATCTATCAATAATTATAAGTAGCAAATAATTTACTTATTGTATAAATCATACAAGATTTTCCGATTTATATTACTGTATTAATATCCAACTGTTGAAAGCCGATATGAAAGACTTATGAACAGTACGTACAAATAAAAGAGGAAATTTTTAAAAGCTGAAGAACAACATGATCAACCACAAAGAATAATCACAAAAATTTTAAAATTATATTTTGCATGGTGTCAGAGAAAAGCAAATGTTTACATACCAACACTTCTAGGAACAATAGGAGTAGTGAGCAAGACAATTAATAAAATTAATATAGGTAGCCCCCACGAAAGGGAAAATACCAAAAACTATAATAATAATAATAATAATAATAATAATAATAATAATAATAATAATAATGTTATAGGCTTTACATCCCACTAACTCGTTGACGCTTTTGGGGGATGCCGAGGTGCCAGAAGTTAGTCCTGCAGGAGCTTTTTTACATGCCAATAAATCTACCAACATGAGGCTGACGTATTTGAGCACCTTCAAATACTACTGGACTGAGCCAGGATCAAACTTGCTGAGTTGAGGTCAGACGGCCAGTGCCTCAACCATATGAGCCACTCAGCCCGGCTAAAAACTATCAAAAACATGTTAAAATGACTGGAGTCATTAACAAAACATGACAGGAGCAAACTGCGCTGAACAATTTTCTTTAAATTAGGCACAGTCAATCACAAATTAAGGGCTAATCTAACAACATCTCAAAAACAAAAAATTGGGGGAAAGCATAAACAGTGCAGTGACTAAATGCAGAGCTCAAGCCTCTCAAAGTTTCGCGGGAACCAACTACATGTGAGTGCAAGCACGACACTGTCACGTTACGCTACAAAACAGAGCTGCGTTGTGTCATGCGGACAGCCTGTCTCGTCGCTTCTAAAACTAACAACAAATACCGCGAGCACTCACACAAATTTTTCACTTTTGGAACTTCCGAGCGCAACTGATACGGATGGGGACATTTTTATGAATATATAGAAACAAAAATCATATTTTTATGCTGAATGGTTCGCATTTTATAGCTTATTGAAAAAAATAGCCGTAATCAATTTCCACAATTATGCACAGGTTATAGTTGCCTAGAAATTCGTACCTGACAGGCTCAAATATAGTTCTATTTTCCTTTCGTTTAAAGAAAGTTATAACAGAAAACATGTTCTAATATCTCAACGACATTTTTCTAAAGCTGATGATTAGCAACAACTTTAAATCTATCTTTATTTTTTGAGACCATTTTGGATCATTTTAATCAACCCTTTGGTTTGTTGATTTCTAGGTAGGAACTGTCCGAGCCTTGCGGTCTTCCCAGTACTTCTTCATACATGTTGATATTCTTGCCCTTTCTTGGGTACAAAACATTCTAGTTGGGATTTTTATTGATACAAATTCTTCCAATTCGTCTTACAATCTTTTGTATTTTCTTTTTCTTTTTTCAAGCTGCTTTACGTTGCTCCGACACAGACAGCTCTTATGGTGACGATGGGATAGGAAAGGGTTAGGAGAGGGAAAGAAGTGGTTGTGGCCTTAATTAAGGAACAGTCCCAGTATTTGTCATGTGTGAAAACCGGAAACCAGGAAAAACCATAGAGGGAATCTTTATAAGTTATCATAACAGTCAAAGCAAATTTAATCAGTCCTAGGCATGTTATCACGTGGTTTGGTGGTTCCTCGTGTTCCGTCAGTCTCATCCTGAGAACCTGAACTTAATTGTATATTGATACATGAAGACATAAAGGCATTTTTATTATATAAAAAAAAATAATCTTACTTGACAGATGTAGGCATTTAACACAAGTAAATGTCAGGAAAATTTCTGTTATACTCCATAACACCCATAAATAAGGTAAGATTTCCCACAAAAATAGTTTGTTACTTTTGTCCTTTTGTTTATGCATATTATGGTGCATATTTTGCACACTTTTTGTGCATATTTCACTATTTGATTGTGGACAGAAATAGAGGGTCTACTCATGATTTATACTCAAAATTATCCCAATTCTTTGAAGAAGAAAAAAAACATGCATGTTTCACCTGCACTTGAACTCCTTACAATAACTTGCATGGACAATTCAACCGTGCAGTGTGGAATTTAATCATAAAACCATGACCCATTCCTAAAGCAAGTTAATCTGCTTCTGGAATGTCACTATCCACAAAGATATGGTCAATATTATGAACATACTAATACTTGTGTTTTGATCAAATGTACCCCCAGACTACTGTATTATTCTATGGTTTACAGTAGATCTATTTTTTTAAACAGAATAAAATCAGTTCCATTTTAAAAGTATATGCAGATAACGTAGGATGTAATGTTTTTTATTGGACTGAAAATATAAAATTTACCTTCCTGCTGATGAAATCAGCAGCCAGATCTTTGAGAGTCTTCAGCCCAAGAGAACTTGGCGTGGCAGTGACAATATCACGAATCAAACCAAATTGAAATAAAAATGTTATTTCAGGACCCTCCATTGTTATCTGTTTCTTTGCATCTGCAAAACAAAAATATTCATTAACACAACAAATTAAGAGCAAATAAACATATCTTAATCTACACGAATTATTGCACAATATAATTTACAAGCAGAAGATGGATAAGAAGAAAAACAAGATGTTGGTAAATTGTTGCTAGAATTAGGTATGATTCAGTTTTTCAATGAGTAATGTAGTTTCTCCCACGAGGCAGTGGAAGCCTATTAGAAAGGATCATACAATAATATTGAACTGAGAATTGTATTTATAATACTGGCCTATATAACAGGATTATTTAGCTAAGATGTTCACCTCAACTCTCAAATCATTTAAGACATCAACATTCTGTTTTCTCTTTCAGCAATGTTACCAAGAGGCTTTATTTTTTTTCAACACTGTTTGTTCAGGGCGTCGACCCACGTGGATCTTTTGCCCCTACCGGCAACATATTGCATGGACCTGTGTGTAATTGGAATGGTGGTAGTGTGGAATGTTGTGTGTGAGGAAAGGAAGATTAAGGACGTCACAAACACCCAGTCCCCAGGCCACGGATATTACAGTAATCATTACAATAAAAAACCGACCCGGTCGGGAATCGAACCCGGGGCCGCCAGGTGACAGGCGGACGCGTTGCCCCCTACACCGCAGGGCCAGACCACCAAGAGGCTAATGATCATACTTGCAGTACATTTCCAGAATGTAAATATCTGCTGTGGTATACATTTTTTAAATGGAACCACTTGCTTTCTACACGTATCCTTAAACTTACAGACATTACAAATTTGATGCCGATTATTATTTTGAAAATTGGACAAGTATTTCTCAAGAAAATGGAATGTGTTCAAATGTACCATAGGGTTCCCTGCTTGACTGAATCACAAACCAACAGCCAAAAAAGACATAATGAATCCTGAGCTGTTAACGTACACATTTCCTTCACTTTCTTCTGACAGCTAGGTATTCGCTCTACTGAAGCCATAAATATGCTCTGATAAATTATATGATTTATCTTTAATACAATAATATTGTCTTTAGTATTGTTGTAGGTAACAAGTAAAAGAAAATCAGATATGCGACAGGTTTCCTATCCGACTTCCCTTGGTCAAATCTTTTTCTTTTCCGATCTCAATGGTACAATGGATTCTGGTTAATTCGACATTGGATAATTTGAATAAAAGTTAATTCCCCTTGAAATTAATATTCTAATAAACAAAAAAAAAAAAACATTTGATTCAAATTTTTGAAGCTTAAATTTGGATAATTCGAAGTCAGGATTTTATCGCAGGTGTATTTTGTAACGGTTCCACGAATTGAAACCTTCAAATAATGCCCAAGGATTCTCTATTTTTATTGTAGCTTCCTAGTTATGGACAGGTAGTCACTATTGTTAACAGACTTAACATTTATCTCTGCAAATGTCTATGAGTGTAGGATCAGCATGGCCTTGACCATCGCTTGTCTACAGGCATTTGCACTTGGCCACCGGAAACCATCCCCTTCCCCCATCCCGAAGTCGTCAACCTAGGAATGTGGACCTTTCATCTCTCAGTGTGTTCAAAATGTCAAAGTGTGGTGCATACAGTAGTTTAACACTTGCAAAATAAGTTGAAATGCTAAAAGAAGTGGAAAGAGGAGTAAAGAAGACTGAAATTGCCAAACAGTAAGAAATCTTGCCTAACACGTTGTCAGCATATGTAAAAGATAAAGACAAAATCATTGAAAGCTGAGTTTTACAAAACGGAGGAAAGAGGAAACAAATGAGAAGTGGTGAATTTCCCAATATTGACAAGTATGTTTTAAAGTGGTTCAAACAGTCCCATGATCATAACATTTCATTAAGAGGCCCATTAGTGCACGCTAAGGCCAAAGAAATTGCCAAAAATCTAGGCATTAACATTAAAGCAAGCTTAGGTTGGTTTACCGGGTTTAAAGAAAGAAATGGCACTTGTTTTAAGAATGTGTATGGTGAAAGTGCTTCAGCTAATGAAGAAATGGCAAAGGAGTGGTTAAATGGACTATCTGAACTCATCACAGATTATGAACAGAAAGACATCTTCAACGTAGATGAAACAGGTTCCTTAAGTGCATGCCAGATAATACCAAAGGGGGAAAATGCAGTGGTAAGAAAAATGACAAGGAAAGAGTAACTGTTCTAGCTGGGGAAAATATGGATGGCTCTGAAAAGTTACTGTTGCTGAAGCTAGGGAAATCAGCAAAAACAAGATATTTTAAAGCTGTTAAAAGTCTTCCAGTACAGTACAAGGCTAATAAAAAAAGCCTGGATGAGTAGTGAACATTTTGAAAATTGGCTTGTAGCGCTAGACAAAAAAAATGTATGAAGCTAACGAGAAAATTCTGCTCTTTATTGATAACTGTACCACTCATAACAAAACTCAAGTCAACTACTTTCCTCCCAATATGACGTCAGTTGTGCAGCCAATGGATCACGTAGCAATCCACAATTAAAACATTTTTATCGACGACAGGTGATTTAACTCCTGGACTATGAAACAAAGCAAACTAAAACTGATCTGTCAGATGCTACCCAAATGTTAAGTAAAGCTTGGAAGCATATTGTGGAGAAAACAATTGCAAAATGTTTCCATAAAGCAGGTTTCAAAGATAAAGAAACCAATGCAGAGATTGTTCCAAATGAAATGCATGCGGAACATGAGTGATGGAAAGAAGTAGTGACTGATGTCAGTTATGATGTGTATTTAGCTGTTGATACTGAAGTTGCAGTATGTGGAGATTTGACAGAAGACAAGATTAGGCAAAAAGTGCTACAAAATTCCAATATATCCTATGATGAAGAGGAAAGCAACCATGACGTCATACGAAGGTGGTTTGAAAAAGTCCGAGAGATGGCACCACCGGTTCATATCGCGGTAATGTTTAGTTAGTAGCGTCCCTTGAATGAATGCACACCAAGTTTCAGCCCTATTGGTCTATTTCTTTGTGTTTGGCATTCGTGTGAATCAAGGAAGTAGAGTTATTTTCAAGAAATGGACGCAAAAGAATTTCGTGTGTGATTAAACATTACTTTATAAAAGGCAAAACGCCTCAGGAGACTAAAGAGAAGCTTGATAAACATTATGGTGACTCTGCACCTTCGATTAGAACAGTTTATAAGTGGTTTCAAAATTTTCGGACTGGCCATATGGGCACAAGTGACGCTGAACATTCTGGACGGCCTGTGGAGGTTATGAATCCAGAAATCATTGATCACATCCACGATATGGTGATGGATGACAGAAGAGTTAAGGTACGTGAGATTGCTAGTGCTGTGGGCATCTCAACTGAACGGGTACATAATATTTTGCATAAACATTTGGACATGATAAAGCTATCCGCAAGATAGGTGCCGCGATTGCTCACGCTTGACAAAAAACGGAATTGTGTGAAGTGTTGCAAGGATGGTTTGCAGCTGTTCCAGAAGAATCCGGAGAACTTTAAGCGACGTTTTGTCACTGTGGATGAAACATGGATACATTGCTATACTCCTGAGACCAAGGGTTACCAAGGGGAAATCTGCACCAAAAAAGGCGAAAGGTTATGGAAACTGTTTTTTTAGATTCGCAAGGGATAATCCTCATCGAGTATCCGGAAAAGGGTAAAACTATTACAGGTGCATATTATTCATCGTTACTGGACCATTTGAAAACCGAGCTGCAAGAAAAACGCCCACGATTGGCCCACAAGAAAGTCCTTTTCCATCACGACAACGCACTAGCACACACCTCAGCAGTTGTGGTCGCAAAATTAATGGAAATAGGATTCCAACTTGTTTCAACCCCCCCCTATTCTCCAGACCTGGCTCCCTTGGACTACTACTTGTTCCCCAATTTGAAGAAATGGCTGGCGGGACAAAGATTTTATTCAAACGAGGAGGTGATTGCAAACACTAATGGATATTTTGCAGACTTGGACAAATCCTATTATTCGGAAGGGATCAACAAACTAGAACATCATTGGACGAAGTGTATAAGCCTAAAAAGAGACTATGTCGAAAAATAAAAAAGGTTTACCCCAAACACATAAGTAGTTTTTATTTTTGCACGGACTTTCCAAACGCCCCTCGTAGAAAAGCCTGTCCCGACCACATCTGAAGCTTTCAAAATGGTAGAAGGTTTAGGAATTGTTGAAGCTTAGTCAAATAGTTATGATGACAACTTTCAAGCTTTAAATGAAATTGAAGATTTTGTCTATCATGTAAAACTAAACAAACTGTATAAAGAAGAATCACCTTTTTAAGTAAGCAATGGAATGAGTGTATTGTTGCATGTGCTAAATTGTTTGTAAATACTGCAAATGCTGTTGTTTTACTGATGTTTATACAGTATATCTTCATGTGAAAACTTTCATCTACAGTACAGGACAACATGGCAGCTATTTAAAGTACAGTAGAATGCATAATAATGTAATAATTACTCATTAAAATGAATTTATTTTATGTATTTATACAGCACCGTGCTATATAAAAATAGTCATTCTTGGTTAATTCGAATTTTGGATAATTCAAATTGTTTCTGATTCCCCTTGTAGCTCGAATTAAAAAGAGTCCACTGTATTACGTTTGCGGGGCCTAGGGTGTCCTTTATTTCCATGCCCTTCGTTACCCTTCTTTTTCTTTCATTCATTCTTCCCTGCTGATTAGTGTTAAAAGGGGGGTGACTACCAAAGAAGAAAAGCCTTCACGACTGATGAGGCTAGAGAGTCATAAATAATGTGAAGTCGAATCAGCCATTTCTGGCAGTAGCCAGGCAGTCTGTTTCTGAGTTTGGTACCATTGTTTGGATTGCAGAAGCAATGGACATGGTACAATCTTGCATCATGAAAGCTAATAATAACTTGCTTGGTCTTATATTTTTATTTTTCATTTTGTACTCATGTAGGCCCCTGCTTAGTCAGAAAAACACACTACGAAGATACATCTCACTTCATACCTGATCCTGTAGAGTAATGGCACAAGAGTTGGACAAACTCCTGCTATGATGTATGGAGCAGAATGCTGGACCACCACACAGGTGTACGAACAACTGCACGTAAATGAAATGCTTATATGGGCAGGAGGCGTCAAGAGGAGGGCAGGAGAACTCAAGATCTGCATTAATACACAAGAGGCTCCTTTAAAGTCATCTCGATTACAGAGAAATTAGGAGTGTAATGCAAGATCCACCAAGTCTCTGCAGCACAAAGAGACCAAACACCAAAAAGAGAAAGAGAAAGGAAGAAGATGACTCGCTTAGATAGGCCCCTTGTCACTCTGCGAGTGCAGATAAGTTGAGTTGCTTAGAATACCCTTTAACAGAATCACTGAACCACAGGCACCCTGATCCCTGCATACGTATTAATTAGGGGACACTGTTTCCAGGATAATAAATATCAATTCAGGGTCATTTCTAAGAGTACAATAGCACCTACAGTGGACATGGCTTCCATACAAGGGAGACAATCCAATGTGCGAGAACACTCCGCAATTCCCACTCCGTAAAGGCATGGTACAGAAATGTGAAGCACTAGAGGTGAATGACGAGTGATGAGCCTCTGTCTTGCGTTTGATAGGCAGATATGCAGGGTCATACCTCCCAGAGCTAGACATTTTGGTGAAATGTGACACGATGTGATCTGCAATGACTGAAGGGATTGCAACTATATCTCCATTAATGGAGATTCTGGGGACTGAGGAAGTGTTCCGGATTTCGATAATACGGTGGAGTTTTGTCCACACTTGTGATGACGAGTATGTCTCTTACATGGAACCGCAGAGCCGCTTGAATGCAATACGGTTAGCCGTTGTAGGACTCCGACGATAATGCTTAAAAGCCCATTGGCGATCACGTATCACTGCTCAATTTTGTTATAACACCATGGGACCTATTTCCAGCAAGGGATACCGGACGAGGAAGGTAGTTTCCTCCGCAGCAGCCAGAATGCCAGTTGTAACTGAAGAAACGGGGTCGTCAATAGATCCCAGCATCTCATCAGCCATCACTGCACGTTTGGAAAACTCTGGTCAATTTGCCCGTCAAAGTAACCAGCGCTTCAGTACCTCCAGCTGTCTTTGATTCAAGAGAGCTAGAAATATCGGGAAAGGGTCACTATCACAGAAGTCATCGTGTACTTGACACTATTAATGGTTATGAATTTCATGTTTTTGGTCCGTATTGAACTGAGAATAATATATAAGTAATAATAATAACAACGTAAACGTTTCCACCTTTTCAATACTAAAATATATTCACAAAATTATAAATTACAGGGTACTAGTTTCGACCCATCTAGGGGTCATCATCAGCCGTATTGGAGCAAAGATCACTTTTGGCGAAATCCTAAGAAAATGTTATTTTAAAGAATAACAAGTGAAATGAGATATTATGGTAATAGTTAATAATACAAGGAATATACATATTAAGAGGTTTTTAACAAAGAATAAAGTATAAATGGGGTGTTGTAAAAATTATAATCATGGAAATCAGTAAGTTCTTGTGTTGAAATGACATATATAAAATTATATATGGCTTAGGAAGAGGGCTTAAGGTGGGGCTGAAGGGTGCGGGAGAAAGTGTAATTGTCTTGGAAAAGTACCTTTGATTAAATTTAGGATTGAGTTTAGAAACAATAATGCAGCCAACCTAAACTCAATCCTAAATTTAATCAAAGGTACTTTTCCAAGACAATTACACTTTCTCCCGCACCCTTCAGCCCCCCCCCCCCCCCCCCCCCCCCTTAAGCACTCTTCCTAAGCCATATATAATTTTATATATGTCATTTCAACACAAGAACTTACTGATTTCCATGATTATAATTTTTACAACACCCCATTTATACTTTATTCTTTGTTAAAAACCTCTTAATATGTATATTCCTTGTATTATTAACTATTACCATAATATCTCATTTCACCTGTTATTCTTTAAAATAACATTTTCTTAGGATTTCGCCAAAAGTGATCTTTGCTCCAATACGGCTGATGATGACCCCTAGATGGGTCGAAACTAGTACCCTGTAATTTATAATTTTGTGAATATATTTTAGTATTGAAAAGGTGGAAACGTTTACGTTGTTATTATTATTACTTATATATTACTTGACACTATAACAGGACACTAGCGCAAGGTTGCACAAGGTGACATACAGGTGGGAGTACGTGCTGTGGGTGCTAATGAAGTTAGTAGGTTCCCCTGTGTTGAGCACACAAAGATCGAACTGGTTGATCAATCTATCAATAAGCCACCATCTAGCGCAGTACGATGGAGAACCCCAGAGGGTGTTACGGGCATTCGTGTCTCCCAGCAAGAGGAAAGGAGGAGGTATCCAATCAAATCTTGGAGTTCATGCACTTGAAGATCATAATTTGGTGGAAAGTACATTATGCACACCATTGGCATTACAGGCAACAGAGCGCGAACTGCAACTGTGTCAAGCTGAGTTGGTAGCAGCACATCTTCACTGAAGATGTTGGAACGGACTAGGGTACAAACATCCCCAGTCGCCGCGCCACCAACAGCTATTCTGTCCTTCTTCTCGATGTAAACTATCACATTCCCGAACATGTTAGACTTCAGTAGCAGTCTAGACTGCTCAGCTGTCGATGTCTTGATCGGTACGGATCCATCACGTAGCTTTCGCATCTTGTCAACTTCACCTCCAACAATTCCTTCGACTGCATTACCAATCAAGAAAGGACTCCCGTATAAGAAACTCTTTCCATTGACCCTGAAGGCAACCAGGAATTTGGGAAGACATTTGTCACTTTCATAGTCAATAGATACTGAAGTATACCTCCTACGCTTCTTTGATTTGTTTGACACTGTTTTGAGGGTGCCAACCTTAGTAGAGAAAGAAAGACAGGGTTCAGTTGGTCCCATGAGTAGGTAGGGAAATACGTAGTCAACCTTCGGCAGAGCCCTGCATAATATTTACAATTGTTATCTTTATTATCCACTCAATTCAATACATAAAATGTTTGTCTCTAAAGGGACATTACAATACAAACGTTAACTGGGACATAATTCACTCGCTGTATCGAGCATCTTCAGCCATCTTTTACATGATTTTCTCAAGGTTGAGTCATTTAAACCTTATATATAATAATTTTGTTCATTGAAAATGTTTTACATAATTTTTTTTTGTCACTGCTTAAAAAGTAAACAAGTAAAATTGACAATTAAATTGTATCATTAATGGACTAGACGTTAATTACATAATATTGATGTCCAAGTCATATTAAATATGCCAATTAAATTGAAAGATTTGGCTAATTCTCATTTGTTTCTTGATTTTTCAAATACTGTTAGTGTATTTATTGGAGTTTCAAATGAAATTAGTGAAAGTTAAAGGATTAAACTTGCAGTATCTTTTCTGTTGTGTTTTTGTTAATTGAGAACTACATCATTATTAAGGGATGGATCATTGTAGGTTTATACTCTGTTGTGTGCATCAATCTTCAACTGATTTAAGGACTATATTCACTGGTTAGTTTGTTGTTAAGCATAGTCTAAAGAGACACCAATAATTGTTACATAGATGTGATGTGTTGTACACTGCAACGTTATGAAAGATTGTGTCCCTTTGTTTCACACTTTTTTGTTTAGTTGTGCTTGATGCAGTAGCCTTAAGATTCTAAAGTGGCTGAAGATGCTCACAAAATGAGCGAAACGTGTACCATGTTTTAATAATTTAGCAATAAAATAAAGATGCAATCCTAATTTTGTAAGCTAGTTGAGTATGGAATAGGTGAAATAGTAAATTTATTGTTTTTACTTTCATTTGATCTTACATACAGGTTTTAAAATGAGAATAGTCACTTACTTTGTAAGAATGTATTGGGTATGGCAGTCTATGAGCATACAAATGAATATTCCATACTTCTCTGATTTCTCTAAGAAAAAACAATGACAACATTTCATCCACTATTGTATACATACTGGGAGTAAAATATTTAGGAAATATTTCATTCATTAGATTGAAAATGTCACGAAATGCTGCAAATTTATCTTCTACTGTAGTTGTTTCCGGAATATTTTGCATTACTTCTACCCCACAACGAACTGTTATTTGTACACGTTTGTATTCTCTTCTCTAGCACCTGTTCTGATAAATATTCATACACCAAGCTGTTCCTTTCCTTAGGCTATATGCTGTATATCAAGCTTGCAAATAAACGGACACCGACACGCCCCAGGTATCTAAATTATTTATGCAGGCACCTAACATTCCAATGACATGGGTGCCAAAATGTTGTTGTTGGTTTTTTTTTTTTTTTTTTTTTTTTTTTTTTTTTTTTTTTTTTTTTTTTTTTTCCGGCATTATTTTTGAAGTGACATAATATCCTAGTCCTGGTAGATGAATACCGTATATTGCCTTATGAAGTTGGCAACACGGGACTGGCGGTGAATTATTGCGTCATGTAATGGTTTAGAGTTTTTGTTATAATGGAAGCCTTTTCTCTTCAGTTGCGGGTTAGTTCGTTTATAACTGAAGAACCTCACAGTTATAAATTAAAATATAATGGTATTTGGTGGCAAAATTGGCACTTTTGCCATAAAAGATGCTGATTCAAACTGACTGTTCACATGTCTCTATATCTTATCTACACGAGTCATGTAAGCTTGTTTGTTGCATCAGATACATTAGTAAATTTGTTTCTTTCATGAGTAGTGCAGTTCTCAGTTGCCTCTCATTTGTGACTAGTGAGTGCAGTTTCAATAAATTACATATTTTAGGTAAAATAGAGTTTGCTTTAGTAACCAGTGCTATGACAACTCAAGCATAGTATCCTCCTTTGGGAGAAGATTGCCGACATAACGGAAAGTACCCGCAGTAATTTACCAAGTGTAAATGTGCCATTGTCCGAGTCCCAGCGTCCTGGTGTTAGTGTTTCCAATAAGCCGAGTAGACAAACTGTGGGCTCAAAGCGTGGAGCATTGCCCACCTATGAATTAAGACATCAGACCATCGCTGCACGCCTGCCTTTGTTACGCAAGACTGTCCACAGTAAACCAAATTGGGTGATACTGAACATGAGTCTGGCATTTTCCTTGTTTATGCTCATGAAAGATTATATTAATAGTGTTCAGTGGCCATGAGAGAGTCAGTTTTCTGGACTGCTCAGGAAAGTAGGCATTTCACAGAATGAGAAACATAACAACCAAACAGAAGGCATAAATTTCATATACTTAAAACTCAGCAATAATTTGTTAGCAGGTACCGGCAACTCCAAACTTATATATACAACCAGTAAAGCAGGCAGGCCTAACAAACAGTTACAGAAATTTTAGTCTTAGACAGGTGCTAGAGACTTGATACGAGAAGTTTCACTGCTAAGTATTCAATTTATTTTCCACCTAGTCGATACAATGATTGCTTAAGGCAATTTTTAATGGTCAAAAGTGGTACATGTTTCGTATATTATCAACATCTTCAGCCACATAACACTGTTTAGATGAAAAATATATAAAATTGACAAAGTAAGAGCATTACTTTGTCAATTTTATATATTTTTCATCTGAACAGTGTTATGTGGCTGAAGATGTTGATAATATACGAAACATGTACCACTTTTGACCATTAAAAATTGCCTTAAGCAATCATTGTATCGACTAGGTGGAAAATAAATTAAATACTTAATTGTGAATCTATTGAAGTGCGATACGGACCATGAAGCTGATTTTATGTAAGTTTCACTGCGTTGAAAAAAAAAGTTTTTAACCTGATGGTAGCACAGTTCTTTTTCGCTCTGTATGCCAAAAAATTCCTAATACTGTATATGCAACCCTGGATCAAAGCTTGGTCTGGGTCTGGAAGAAAAATGTAAATTAGAGACTATAAAGCAGCATGACAGTAGTAATAAGCATGAGTCTTGTCTCAAAGCAAGGAAGGCCAACAGCACCTGCTACAGCTCTGTTACTTAAAGCTATGCATCAGGGTTACCCACAATTATTAAACAAATAACGGTTTCACTTTACATAGCAAATTTCATAGCTTACCATACCAAGCCACTGCAAGACTTTTGTGATCAAAATGACCTGCTCAGGAAAGTAGGCATTCCACAGAATGAGAAATATATAACAACCGAACAAAAAGCATAAATTTCATATACTTAAAACTCTGCAAGAATTTGTTACCTGTATTTTAAAATCTCCACTTATACAGTATTAGAAGATGGTTCAACTGACTACTCTAATGAATCTGGCACTATTGTTTATATTTGATATTGAAAGAACAATGCAGTCTGTGAATCTCTTCTTTGCTTACAACCTCTTGTTGGTGAAACAGTGTTGGACAGATATCACGCTGCTATTATGAACATTTTCAAAAATAATTCTCTGCAACTGAAAAAGAAAGGTTGGCTTATTGCTAGTTGCTTTACGTCGCACCGACACACATAGGTCTTATGGCGATGATGGGACAAGGAAGGGCTAGGAGTGGGAAGGAAGCGGCCATGGCCTTAATTAAGGTACAGCCCCAGCATTTGCCTGGTGTGAAAATGGGAAACCACGGAAAACCATTTTCAAGGCTGCTGACAGTGGGGTTCGATCCTACTATCTCTCGAATACTGGATACTGGCCGCACTTAAGCGACTGCAGCTATCGAGCTCGGTGGTTAGCTTATTGGATTAGGAACTGATGGGGATGCAAATATAATGAAAAATCTCCGACACAATAGCCCCAAAAGGCCATGGCCTACCAAGCAACCACTGCTCAGCCCAGGCCTGCAAATTATGAGGTGACATGTGATTGGTGCAACAAATCCTCTCGGCCATTATTCTTGGATTTCTAGACTGGGAACACTATCTCACTGTCCAATAGCTCCCCAGTTGTAATAATGTAAGCTGAGTGGACCTCAAATCAGTCCTCAGATAACAGTAAAAACAAAAATCCCTGACCTGGATAGGAGCAGAATCCAGTGCCTCCAGGTAAGAGGCAGGCACGCTACCCCTACACCGCGGAGCTAGTTGGGGTTGCAAGTACACTTTGGAGAAAACGTGGACTCTGGGAGAAAGGGTGCTGCAGTTAATCCACACTCACTGTGTTGCTCACAGGCTTTGACAAGCAGTTTTAGATGCTTGTTCCAACAAGCCACATATCAGGGAATGCTAGAAAACTGTAAATTTTGCCAACAATTGCCAAAATGACCGCAAACATTTTCAGCAGCTGTTGCTGATCTGGAAATGAAACTGCTTAAACTGGAAGATTTACATTCAGTAAAGTGGGTTGTCAGTAAAAGGACTGTAGAAACTTTATTGATTAGTTGGTCTGCTGTAATTATACACCTTGAGAATACGTCAAATTCAAACACAGCAGATGGACAGCAAGTTATGAAATTTCTGCATTTCTTACTTGATTCTTTGAACATTTTCAAGCCGCTCTCAGAAGTCTAGGTACAATCCTAGGTCAGGGGCCCAAGGCAGTAGAGATGGAGGCTTGGAACAGGTTGATGTCTCCTTATTACTTGAGTAGAGTGCCAATATGGTGTTGTTAGGTAGTACCAACTGCTAAAGGAAATGTGTGTTGTGGGAGGGGGCTGACACCTATTGGTTTGCTCACCTCCTGGTTGTGACAAACACATTGGTCTAACATGTCAGAGGTGTTTACCAGAAAGCCTCTCAAAGGAAGTTCCATCTTGTGTCAGCCATTGGTCTACATTGTCAGCGCCCGCAACGCATTTGAGGTTAGAACTATTTTGTTAGGAGCCATTAGCGAGGCGAAGTTGGCTATTATGTCTAACTGCATTGGATTATGTTCCTAATTAGGTTCTTAAAAGGGCAAGTGCTTACAGGGTGCAAGTGACACGACACTTTAAGACTTTTTTTTTTTTTACATTTGTTTTACATCGTACCAACACAGACAGTTCTTATGGCGACAATGGGATAGGAAACGGCTGGGAGTGGGAAGGCAGTGGCTGTGGCCTTAATTAAAACTACAGCCCCAGCATTTGCCTGGTTTGAAAATGGGAATCCACGGAATGCCATCTTCGGGGGCTGGCAAAAGTGGGGTTCTAACCCACTATCTTCCAAATGCAAGCTCACAACTCCGCAACCCTATCGCACAGCCAACTCGCTCAGTTTTTAAGTGTATCTCATTCAAATAAATCTCCACAGACATCAGGCACAAAAAAAAAAAAGGAATGCCTATTGTGATTTCATACCTATGCATATCAGTGCTTTATGTAGCCTAAACAGTAATATGAATGATTCTTTTTTCTTTTCATCAGGCCAAAGAACAGCGGCAAGGTAATGCTGGACGATTTTGACAAACATGTTATTCAAGTTACGATTGAAGAATTCCACACTGTGAAGAAAGTCATCCCCACCATTGGCAAAATCATCCCTAATTTATAAGGGAAGATAAGCTAGAAATGGTGACCAACTTTTATCTTCATAATGTTTTGAAAGAAATGGGCTTTGTGTGGAAGAGAGTTCAGAATACTATTATTATTATTGTGGTGACACTACTGACTGGCATGCAAAGTATCTCGTTAAAATACAGCACTTCAGGGAAGAGGGCAAAGAAATATTATTCTTGGATGAGTCACGGAATGAAATTAGCTCACCAGACAAAAAATTAGTCACCCCTGGAGAAATCACTACAAGCATCATTTAATACCGTGTAACTCCGCCTTCGGACTTGATAACCACCTGGATTTGGTTAGGAAGTGTGTCCACGAGGTTGTGCAGGTATGAAACATCCAGGTTAAGCCACTCACTGAGGATTTCAACGTGCAATTCCACCAAATTGCGGGGATGTTGATGTCGGCGTTCACCCGCTGTTCCAACATTGCCCACAGATTTTCAATGGGGTTCAAGTCAGGTGATACTGCAGGCTGATCAAGATGTAATAGGGTGAAGGAGTGTTCATAAAACGAGTCAAATATGCGTCCAGCCTGATGAATTTTGCTGTTGTCATCTTGAAAAATTGGAGTATCAATAGCATATTCATCACGCAGATGTTGACTGAAAGGCAACACCTGATCATCCAGAATGTTTAAATAAACATGCTGGTTCATGTTAGTGGTCACCTCAGTGAGCGGGCCCAATCCATGATATGCACTTGACAATGGGCGATTTCCGACAAAAGAGTAGTGTTACAAAAATGTTGCAAAGTTTGGGCTGGGAAGAATTGGGAGAAAGAAGACGAGCTGCTCAACTAAGTGGTATGTTCCGAGCTGTCAGCGGAGAGATGGCGTGGAATGACATTAGTAGACGAATAAGTTTGAGTGGCCTCTTTAAAAGTAGGTTGATGATGATGCTGATGATGATGATGATGATGCTCGCTGTTTCAAGGGGCCTAACATCTAGGTCATCGGCCCCTGATGGTACGAAATGAAATGACAAATTAAAAGTTTTATAATAACGATAATGCTATTTGCTTTACATACCACTAACTACTTTTACGGTTTTCGGAGACGCTGAGGTGCCGGAATTTTGTCCCACAGGAGTTCTTTTACGTGCCAGTAAATCTACCGACACGAGGCTGAAGTATTTGAACACCTTCAAATACCACCGGACTGAGCCAGGATCGAACCTGCCACGTTGGGGTCAGAAGGCCAGCGCCTCAACCATCTGAGCCACTCAGCCCGGCTTAAAAGTTTTATATCATCCACTGACCAAAATAAAAAATGGCATGAAGAATAAATGGATGGATATGAATTTAAAACAATCAGTGGAGCCTACCCAAAAACTATCATAAAAATAGTACTACTGACCAAGAGACCACTTCTAAAGCACAATCCTGAATCGAGAATGCTTGTTGTCTAAAGGGGTCCACAACACATAAAGGTACTTATCGCTAGTAAAGGAGAACGATGGTATTTGTCTTGTTGGGGTACTGATCAAAAGTAGCGTAGACTCACGTGTTCCACACATGATGGTACTACTCACAAGTATTGGACGTCATACAGGTAACGCAGACCTATTGTGTTTCTCACATAATGGCGCCACACATAGGCAACGCAAACAGATGGTGTTCCTCACCTAGGTGTACTAATCACGGGCGCCGGTATTCCCGTGGTGTTCCTCACATAACGGGTACTAAGCACAGGCAACGCAGATCCACGCTGCCGCTCATATAGTGGTACTAATCACAGGCAATGCCCAGGCCCATGGTGTTGCTCACAAGGGTACGACTCAAGGGTACTGGAAACCCACAGTGACCCCACTCTCTGCTGCTACTAATCACCAACATATTTCGTACCTAATATAGTGGTAATACTCGCAAGTACAGGCAATCCATGGTGTTCCTCGCGTGATGGTACTAATCAAAAGTAGTTTCGTGGTTCTAATACAATCATCCCTTGGTCGCCCCTTTTAGTCGCCTCTCACGACAGGCAGGGGATACTGTGGGTGTATCCTTCCTCTGCATCCCCCACCCACAAGGGGTAGACAGAGAAAAAGAAATAAGAAGGGATCCGTCACTTCGAAAAATGAAGTAACAGACGAAGAAAGGCAAGGGCCACGAAGGGCGTGAAAATGAAAGACTCCCTAGGCCTCGAATGCTCTAATACCGTCGGGGTCGGAAAACAAAAAAGAGTTGACCAAGGGAGGTCGGACAGGATAGATGAAAGTGAGAAGCCTGGCACAAGTAAGTGGAAGCAATGCCAGATCTCAGCTAAGGGCCCCGTGGTCGCCAACCCACGCTCCCAAGTTGAGAGCTCCTCGGGCCCCTTTTAGTCGCCTCCTACGATAGGCAGGGGATACCGTGGGTGTATTCTTCATCTGCGTTCCCCACCCACAGGAAGTATTTTAAAAGTAGGAAAGATCACATTAAGAAGATAAAGTTGGAATTCAAGAGGACAAACTGGGGCAAATATTCATTTATAGGAAAGGGAGTTAAGGATTGGAATAACTTACCAATACTGCAATGTATTCAAAACGTCGGCAAACTGTACGTGATGTGTGTACAACACGATTCAACCCGGAAATTAAATTAAATAATACCAACGGAGATGTTCAATAAATTTCCAATTTCTTTGAAATCCTTCTAGAAAAGGCTAGGAAAACGAACAGATAGGGAATCTGCCACCTGGGCGACTGCCCTAAATGCAGATCAGTATTGACTGATCGATTGATTGATGTGCATCATTGGGATACAGGCAAGAACATGATTCATCAGACCACATTACATTCCGCCAGTCAGCTACTGTCCACGTTCGATGATTTCTAGCCCATCGGAGACGCGTAGCTTTATGTGGCTATGTGAGCAATGGCCTCTTGCGAGGTGACCGATACAAAATGTTCATTGCATGCAGTTCTCATCACTATGTTCTCTCGCTAAGAGGTTGGGCTGGACCTTCATTCACTGACTGCAGCAATTCCTGTCGAGTTTGGAGCTGATTTTGATTCACAAGCTGCAAAACGCGTCTCCTGTCCCTCTCAGTCAGGATCATTTTCCGACTACAATTCTGATGTGTTTTATGGCCACGGGTGGTACACCACTGCTTGTAGACAAGCACCGTATGGCCATGGGCATGACCAAACATGTTTGCCCCTTTTTGCCACTCTGTCACATCCTTACATCTACCCATGTTGACGTACACTGTCCGCTTGAAACATCAATGTCTCATGGATCGCTACTACCTTATGCTCATGTAGAGGCAGTGCGTATGTGGTTGAGCACGGGACTCATTTGCTGCGCCACCTGTACAGGCGTGCACACTAGGGTAACTAATTATTTGTCCGGTGAGCTTACCTTAACTGTAGGAAAATGCTGACAAAGAGACTATGATGTTATAGGAGTGACTGCTCGAGGAAGTGCATCCAAAATATTTATTGCCGGTGCTGTTGGTTCTTGCAGAGAGTTTATTTGTTATTCCCAACTAATGTTTCAAGCTGGTACAACACAATGACTCTCATGGTCAAAGATACGAGGTAAAATTTTGAGAGGCGGTTCAGCTCAAAAGGGAAACTTTATTTGCCTCCAACATCAGTAATCACAATGGACAATGCTCCCTATCACTGTAAGCAAACGAGAAAGACTCAAGCATGTCCTACATGACACGGTTAACTGGCTACAATGACAAGATCTAGAGTGCAATATTAGCATGAGGAAAGGTGTTCTCAATGACCTAGTATCTGCGAACAAACCATCCGAAAAACCTTCAAGATAGATATATTGGCTTCTGAAAAAGGACACACCATTATTTGTTATTCATCTACCCCCATACAACTGTGCCCTCAAGTCCATAGAACTGGCATGGTCGAAAATGAAAAGGATTTTAAGAGCACAGAATGGGACAAGTGACGTTCCCTTGCAATTTTTACAGGAAAAGACTGTCAACAAGTTCTCTGAGGTTCCCGTTTCTGACTGGGAAAGTTATTGCAGGCGCATAGCGAATTTGGAGCAACAATATTGGCGAAAAGATGGCATCATAGGAATAACAGTTGATAATCCGATTGTCAACTTGAATGATGACCCCGAATCTGATGAAGATACTGTACAGATTCAGATGAATTGAAATCAGATGCCAGTAAATGAAGATCCAGTACATAAGGTACTCATTTTTATTATTATTATAATGCTATTATGTGTCCACACACAAACAGCTAGATTAATACTATTTGCTTCCTGGTTAATAACAATAATTTGCCTTCCTTAGTTTTACACTGATTTCTATTATGAAGTCTCTGAAGTGAGTTGTTTGCTCAACAGTTGACAGCATTGCCGGCGCATGCATCAGCTTCATCTCCTCACCCTGTACCACCTCAGCTTCAGAGCTCTTAACATCATGTGCACATTTTAAAATCTACCCACTGAAGCATGGACAAAAAATAATTTAATGACCCAACAGAACGCACTTAAGACTGGTTAATCCACAAATCATGCCGGCCTGGCTTTAAGCAGTAATCATGTAAGTATGAAATGTGGGGTTGTCGGGTTTTTTTTTTTTTTTTTTTTTTTTTTCCTTTTTCTGGTGGGCCTCTAAATATTGTGCTTATTTGGAAGGCTGCTATATATAGGCTATATATAAGCTATATATACAGTAACGTGAACCACAACTGATCCCATCTTTCATCATTCAACAGAGTAACAATACAAGGAACTGCTAAAAATTATTATTACAATCCCTCTCTCCCTTGTTCAGCTTCAAAATTATCAAAATATTGCTGTATTCAAGACCTAGTACTGAACAAACTGCATTATTCTATGGTACTCTACTTAACCTATCTAACTAATGTATAATAAACACACCACAAAACACACAAAGGTTCTAGTGCATGACACATACTATGAAAATAAAACTAACAACACTATGACATACATTTCTGATTTCTCTACTATAACATCAAATTACAACAACAAAGCACATTCCACGATAGTCTACAAGTTAACACAGGGTGACTGCTTTAGCTAAGTGCTGACTTCTACAAACAATGCATGCACTTTCAAAGAAAACTCAGCTGTATTCACCTTTACGAGGGAGAGAGGCGGCATGATTACGAAGCTGTTCCGAAGTTCTTTAGAATCTGTTTTTACACTGTATCTACATTTTTGAAACGAGTGGGAATTTTAAAGCGCAGGTGGCACCACATCCAATATTCCCTCTTCAGACGTGTCAAAAGCAGCTGTCAGCTGTATAAATAAAATTCGCGAAGCAAAAACATATTATACAAACAAGTACAACAGAAAAAAATAACTATATATGCAATATCTCTCTTAAGAAATAGAACACCTGTTTGCGTTTTAGCACAGCATAAATCGGAACGGAAAAAAGTAATAAAGTAGGTACTATAAACTACCGTTAACCCACCTGCCAATTACAATAACAGCATCGTCTTAAGCAAATCTATGCCATTTAGTAAGCTCTACACAACAAAACTTACATTTATATACTATCTAACACCTATTCTCTTTAAGAAGAAATTACGATATCAAAATATTCACGTGAAATCATAAACTAGAACAACAAACAACCTGTCCAGTCCCGACATTTGCGGGTCAACTGTGGGAACTGTACCATACACCGCCAACGTACGAAATTTACATTCCTCAATACTAATACCAGTAATCGTGCTATTGATCAAATTATACACTGTAACTCTCAAAAATATTTCAAAATTGCACGTATAACTTTCTTGAAACAATGAACTGAACCTATTATCAATAACCTGTTAATAAAAATGCATCCCTCTCCCTGGGTAAAGTAACTTTCGGTTCCTTAAGTTGCCGACACTGAATGCCAATTACCTGTCTATGCCCGCACTGTTTAAGACATGATCAGGTTGCGGCAACTTGGAACTCGACATGTTCGACTACAGTCTATTGCGTAACATTTACGAAAGGAAAGGAACAAGCGTCATACTATAAAAATGATACGAAAGCATTTGCAACGTAGCACATAGCAGCATAGCACAATGGAGAAGCCATAGGTTGAGAGTAATCATCCGTACTTTAAGGTACCCTCGTACGAAAAATCGAGAGTATACCGCATCGAGTATATCCGGCCCGGTATAAATATCGATACTATTTGCGAGGCTTCGACAAAAATTCTGTTCATTATAAATAGTACGCGAACCTTTCCTTAAGCCCTAGTTCCCATTCTGCACTATAGAGCTCAGGGCTCAAGAAAAGTTTCGCGTACCGTCAAATGGGGTAATTCCGATCATTTTTTAAGGTTTTTTTCGGATACGTCCCGCGTTATTTACGTAGTACTTACGAAATTAAATATATAAGATTAATGATCCATTAGCTTTTATTTGACGTAACAAAGAATCGTAAGTAGTTGATAATATTGAAAAAAATTAATAAAAATCGGTGATCGGTGTTACCCCATGGAGTGGGGTAATTCCGATCAGTCATTTATTTTTCTTGATTATCGGTATTTGACCGTCTTATGGGTAATACCGATCACATTTTTACTTTTAAAAAATATTTCTTAACATAGAAACCTAAAACAAAGCAAATAAACAATCATTAAATCACTAAAAATAAGAAAATTGAAGTCTCTAAACACATTCTATTTTCAAGCTATTTAGTAAAACTAATCGAACCAATAGTAAAGAAGATACGGGATATTTTACTAATAGTAAAGACAAACATAATAAAATAGGTAAGACATATTAAACAGTTTATACAGATAAAAATGTTACATTTAAGAGGCACTAATCACAATTTTTTACACAAGGACATAGTCGCCTTCTACTCCACATCAACATGTTCTATATCAAGGAAAACGAACTTTCCTCGTTTGCAGTACGCTGGTATAAGTTTCCTCTCAATTTGTTCCTTTTCGATTTCCATTACATCGGAAATGTCTGGAAATACAAAATATGTTGTGCCAGCCAGGATCCTCTTCCTCAGAAAATTTGCTTCGAGTGTGCCCGGACTAACTCTCACCAGCTGGCCAATGAAACGCCGAATTCTCTTCTTCGTCGGAAATGCAACGAGAACAAAGTCATTTATAGACAACCCATCTTCCTCCCCACTTTCATGAGAAGATAGAGTTTCTGCGGTGGAGATGGCGTGACAGGTTTCCCTCGCCTCAAAACTTGAATTGTCTTCTTCTGAAGTTACTTCAGTCTCTATACTTTGATCATCATCATCATCATCATCCTTGTCAGCTGCATTGGTGGCCAAATCTCTCACCACGATCCCTTTGCCGGGAGGAACAGTCAAGCGCTTCGCACGGCGAACCGATGCATTTGTACTTGCCTCTCCAACCCGGGCTCGCTCGAGATGTTGAACGAACGATGCAGTCCACGATCGTTCTAGACTGATGTCATCAGCACTGTCATCATGTGGAATCTGGCGTAGCACGTTTTCTGGACAGAAAGGAACAATACCTGTTTTTCTGAACCCAGAAATAATATTCGTTGCACAATTTACACCTATCTTATTAAATGTCTCTTTTAGAAGTTTAGGGAACTCTGATTTGTGCACCACTCCCCTATTCGTTTTCTTCCATTCATCCAGCACACTTCGCCAAGCCATCTTTAGGGGACGAAAGAAGGCAACATCGAGAGGCTGGCAAAGGTGGGTAGCATTCGGAGGCAATAGAACAAATTTGACGTCATGCTTTTCACATAGCTTGATTACGTTAATTGAGAGATGGCTCGACAAGTTATCGCCTATCATGACCTTGGGCCCCTGTAACGTCTTTATATAAGGCAACATAATTTTCTTAAACCATGCCTCGAACATCGTAAGATCAAACCAGCCACTCATATTTCGGCTATAACCAGCACCGCTGATCCCTCCTTCTGTCCACGTGTCATACAGATGCTTACTTTTGTAGACGGTGAATGGTGGTAACACTGTACCGTCTGCAGCCGCAGCCACCATAACACTGATACTCGTTTTCAACGAGTCTAAAATTCTCTCAGGATGTTTGACCCCACGTTTCACAACAACCTTCATATTTCCCGGATCATCACAGAAATTTGTCTCATCATAATTTATAATATTTGACATAGGGACTCCCTCTAGTGTGTTTTGCAGGTTATGGAAATAGTCCATGATAATATCTCTCGTAACTGCTGCCCTGGATCGTTTGGTGTTCTCCCCAATCCTCACTGTGAGTTCCTGATTCCTCCTGAGAAAACCTCGAATCCATTCTAACCCGGGACGGTTATCTGCGAACCTTTTCTCGACCTTCCCAGCGTGGTTCAAGTAACCCTGGACGATGTTACGTATATCAGTATTTCTGAGCGGGAAACCCCACCTGGCACATAACAGCAGCCCTTCGACGAGAGTTTTTTCCTCCTCCCTGGTTAAGGCTGTCGGTGCACCCACCTTGTGTGAATATCTGTTCTTCAATTTGTCGTTTAGTGTGGTATATGGCACAGCAAACTGTTCAGATGCTCTCCGGATACTCATTTTCCCTTGACGGACAGCTTTTACTGCATTCTCTAAGTGGATAGGGTTATATCTACACCTTCCGACAGGTCCCAGTTTCTTCACATATGTCCTCACCATGATCGGTATTACCCTATAACAAGACAACTTCGTATATAAAGAGCCGTAACTTTAAAACAGTGTAATGTAGAAACTCGCGCAAAAGCTTTATATGATACCAAATAACAGAAGATAGGATTGCAGTATTAACTTACCGCCAGTGTATGGTATGTGACCTTCTGAAACAGAAGTTTCCAATGACAGCGATAATTTAATAAATTTCTCACTTCTTAACAACCTCTCCCGGTGAATTGTAGACAAGAATGCACATATTCTTAGTGCGCAGTCAGATAGCCAATAATGTTTCCTTTGTTTATACGCCGCGTATTGGATCCATTGTCGTCGTGGTTTCACGGGAAGGCTCAGTTTTCAGAAGGAAGACCGAATGATTGATAATGCCCCATTATATCGGAATTACCCCACGTTACGGTACTATACACAACCCTGCAACGGATCTTGAAAAAATTCTTGATCACTCTTATCTATCAGAGATAGTTTCCTGATTGGGCCGAGCGTGTTGGCCGTGCGGCGTACAGCTGTGAGCTTGCATTTAGAAGAGAGTGGGTTCGAATCCCACTGTCGGCAGCCCTGGAGATGGTTTTCCATGGTTTCCCATTTTCACACCAGCCAAATGCTGAGGTTGCACCTTCATTAAGGCCAAGTCCACTTGCTTCCCACTCCTAGCCCTTTCCTATCCTATCTTCGCCATAAGACCTATCTGTATCGGTGCAACGTAAAGAAGACTGTTAAAAAAAGTCTTGATTGGAGCCGTGTAGCCTGCTTTTGCAGAAAAAGAGAGGGGGGAGGGGGTCGGGTACAAAGTGAGATGAATCTTCGTAGCGTGTTTTTTTTTCTTTGACCAGTCGCCCTTCCTGATGTCAACATCGTCAGAGGAACGTCAACGAGATTAAATTAATGACGTGATATACCGGGTGGTTCACCAGCCCCTTGCAATTTATACATCCCCGCAATTACTACAATTCTGAAATACATTAGTCCCGCTCCCTAAACTGCAGTAATATAACAAGATACGTGCGTACAGGCTAGAGGACAGCAGGAATCGTGAGCGCCACTATTAATTAATTATGGGTACCTCGAATGAGCACATACTTTACAACAGGAAGTGCACACACAGACCAGCAGCACGTTATGTGTAGGCACGCTGCATATCAAACCTTGCAGTAGCACACATGGCAAGAGCACGGTGGGATATGTGACAGTGGACAGTGCTTGAAGGTTCCAATCCCACACAAGTACTTTCTTTTTTCTTTAACAGCCAGTTGGCTGGGATGTGGTAAGGATGCATACTTGATAACTTCCAAAGACTGATTTGTTTATTTGGTCCTGTAAAGGGCCGCATGTACTGTGGCACGGGGTATGGTGCTGGGTTAGACTAGGATGAGGAGGTGATGGTCTGTAGCTAGGACATAGGCAACTAGTTAGCTACGTCACATATGTCCCAAGCTTCATAGACCGCAGGTAGGGCAAAGTGAGCCCCACTGAAATGATAACATGTGATGGCAGGTATGTATGTAACTGCGTGAACTCCCCTCCTTTGATGCAATTCACAACACAACACAAAGCTTATTCACAGCCTCGTGATATATTCCAATGACAGGTATGTGGATATGTTATTCATCTATGGAAAAGCTAGACAGAATGCATACCACGCACAATGTCTGTATCAAGAACGCTATCCGGATAGACGACAACTGACAGGCATAACATTTCGGAGTGTGGAAAAATGTGTGAGTGATACTGCATCCCTGGGAAGGTCATGACCTGTTCGAGGTCATCCCGTAATGTCTGCTCACAATGAACAGGTTGTGTTTGGTGCTATTTGGCATAACCCTCATACAAGCACACGGGCATTGCATAAGGGACAAACATCAGCCAGGTGTCCTTTATGCGCACCGGTTTCACCCGTACCAACTGTACTTACACCAGGAGCTCCAAGGTCATGATTTTGAAGCCTGGGTGGTGTTCTGTCAATGGACTCTACAATATGTGGATACTGATCCTGCTTTTGTAGCAACCATCTTATTTATGGAAGAAGCGCAGTTCCACAACAATGGAACCGTTAATTGCCACAATATGCATTACTGGAGTGTGGATAATCCCCACTGGGTAAGACAAGCAGCTTTTCATGTACAGTTGGGCGTGAACGTATGGTGTGGCATCGCGAGTGATCACCTCGTCAGTTCCCATTTCTCTGAGGGACTTCTCACAGGAGAATCCTATCTGCGGTTTCTCCAAGATGAAATACCACCGTTCTTGGAACATGCGTCATTCCTTGACTGCTGCAGAACATGGTTTCAACAAGATGTGGCTCCACCGCATGCAGCGTTGGTCATCTGGAACCATCTCCATGCGACATATCCGGATAAATGTATAGGAAGGGGATGAACTGTCCCCTGGCCCGCCAAATCGTACGTCCTTGGATTTTTTTTCTGTGGGGCCATGCAAAATAACTGGTGTATGCATAGGAGCCAGCCAGTCCTAGTCACCTTAGACAGTTCCTCACAGAGGTATATTGATCCGTTTCACCGGAGATGTTGCAACGTGCCAGATGATCCTTAGAACATTGCGCAAAACTCTATAACAACCATGGAGGTCGTCAGTTCAAGCAGGTGCTGCATTAAACAACGTGAATAACTGAAATTCTGTTATCGGAACATGTTTTCTAGCCTCTTCCAACCCAGCCCCTTACCATATGCCACCATACCAGGGCCAAATAAACAGTCTGTGAAAACTATTAAGTATGTAACCCTGCCATATCCCAGGCAACCGGCTGTTAAAAAAAATAAAATTAAAAAAAAAACTTGCGTGTGATTCGAACCTCCCCCTCATAACCCTCGAGCACTGTCCACTATCACATATCCTACTGCGCTCTTGCCATGTGAGCTACTGCGAGACTTGACATGCAGAGTGCAGTTCCTGCACTATACAATACCTGCTCATGGTCTGTGTGTGCCTCTCCTATTATAAAGCACCTGTTCTTCACATCTGTGCTTGTTTTACAGGTTCATTTTAGGTACCCATAATGAATTAATAGTAGCAGTCATGATACCTGCTGTCTTCTAGCCCGTAAACACACATCTCATTACATAACCCCAGTTTAGGAAGAGGGACTAATATATTTCAGCATTGTAGTAAAAGCGGTGGGATGCACAAAAATAAATCACATGGGGCTGGGAAACTATCTGGTATGATAACAGAAAGGGAGAAGGTGAAACCCCATGCCAGCACATAGCCTAGTCCTGTCCAATAGCATCAAGGGCTCTGCTCAAGGCTTAAATTCCCATCCGACAGATGAATCACCATCAAAATCGTCAATATACCCTCACTCCATATGAACATTGTGGAAAGGTTTGAAACTGACTCCAGACTTTTGGCAGGCAATCCATCGATTAGAAATTGTATTCCACCACCTCTCCTATCCTGCCAGCCAATATTCTGATGGTGAAAACTGTTTCAACCAACATGACTTGAATCGGCTAACCACGATGTATCAGTCCATATAGACTTGACGCCTTAACGATCATGACGATCAGGTGGGCTAGGGAGAGAAAACATGCATTACATAATATTTATTTAGCATACAGTGTGGCTTATACAGACATATTTCAGAAAATGTACACTTGAGAGATATGCAACACAGTAAAACGTTGGAAACGAGCATAAATCATTCTGTAAACATGCTTGTATAGAGTAATAAATAAGTTACAGGATTGTGAGTGACTGAAAAACACCTTGACATGTTGTGAGATGGACAGCAGATAATGATAAGATGGTAAACAGGGGAAATAATCAGCTTGTGAGTTTCACCAAGAGAAGTCCTCACAGTTTTAAGTACCTATTGTGTTGATGAAGTAAAAGAGACCACTGTAAGTACCCATGTGTTAATATAAGGAAAGATCTTCATCGGAACAACCACATTAATGAGGTTGTAAATAGAGGTTACAAATCTCTTTCGTATGATTAAGAGAGTATTTAGGGCTTTTAGCAAGGATGTAGAGGATGATGATGCTTGTTGTTTAAAGAGGCCTAACATCTAGGTCATCGGCCCCTAATGGTACAACATGTAATGACAATTTAAAAGTTCAATAACCAGAATAGAAAATGTGATGAAGAATGAATGGATGGATATGAATTTAAAACAATCAGTGGATCTGCCCCAGAAACTATTATAATCAATAGTATCACTGACCAAGGGACTGCTTCTAAAGCACAATCCTGAATCGAGGATTGTCTAAAGGGGTCCAAAATCCAGGTCAACGGCCCCTAATAATGGTACTTATCGCTCGTAAAGTAGAACAATGATATTTGTCATGTTGCAGTACTAATCAAAAGTAGCATAGACTCAGGGTGTTCCACACATTATGGTACTACTTACAAGTATTGTTCGTCGCACTGTAACGCAGACCTATGGTGTTTCTCACATAATGGCGCCCCTCATAGGCAACGCAAACCCATGCTGTTCCTCACTTAGGTGTACTAATCATGGGCGCTGGTGTATTCTTCATCTGCGTCCCCCACCCACAGGGGGGTGGATGTAGGGGAAAAGATGTACTTAAAGGTTACAGATGTCTTCATATGGTTAAGAGAGTATTTAGGGGTTGTAGTAAGGGTTTAAGGGGGAGGGCATGTAAGTCACTGGTAAGACCACATTAAGAGTATAGTTCCAGTCTATTAATCAGTAATCAATGATATGCATTTAGGGCTACCACCCAGGCGGCAGATGCCCTATCAATCATTTACCCAGCTTTTTCTTAAACATTTTCAACTTGGAAATTTATCAAGCATTTCCCTTGATAATATATTCCAATCCCTCCTCTGCGAACCATGTGACCTTGCCGCGGTGGGGAGGCTTGCGTGTCCCAATGATGCAGATAGCCGAGCCGCAGGTGCAACCATATCGGATGGGCATCTGTTGAGAGATCAGACTAACGAATGGTTCATCGAAAGGGGGGTAGCAGCCTTTCGGTAGTTGCAAGGGCGGCAGTCTAGATGATTGACTGATACGGCCTTGTAATAATACTCAATATGGCTTAGCTGTGTTGATACTGCTACAAGGCTGAAAGCAACGGGAAACTACAGCCGTAACTACCTCCCGAGGACATGCAGCTCTCTCTGTATGAATGATGTACTGATGATGGCTTCCTCACGGGTAAAATATTCCGGAGGTAAACTAGTCCCCCATTCGGATCTCCGGGTGGGGACTACACGAGAGGGGGCGATCATCAGGAAGATGGATACTGACATTCTGCGAGTCGAAGCGTGGAATGTTAGAAGTTTGAATCGTTGTGGTAGGTTAGAGAATCAGAAAAGGGAGATGGATAGGCTAAAGTTAGATGTAGCCGGTATAAGTGAAGTACGTTGGCAGGAAGAACAGGATTTTTGGTCAGGCGACTATCGAATTATTAACACAAAATCAAACAGAGGAAATGCAGGAGTTGGTTTAATAATGAATAAGAAAATAGGGCAGCGGGTAAGCTACTATGACCAGCATAGTGGAAGAATTATTGTCGTCAAGATAGACACCAAACGAATGCCCACCACAATAGTGCAGGTCTATATGCCTACTAGTTCAGCGGATGATGAAGAAATTGAAAGAATATATGAGGAGATAGAAGATTTAATAGAATATGTAAAAGGTGATGAGAATCTAATTGTGATGGGAGACTGGAATGCAGTGGTAGGCCAAGGAAGAGAAGGTAGTACAGTAGGAGAATTTGGATTGGGACAAAGGAACGAAAGAGGAAGTCGGCTGGTTGAATTCTGCACTGATCATAATTTAGTCCTTGCCAATACTTGGTTCAAACACCACAAACGACGGCTGTATACGTGGATGAGACCTGGAGACACTGGAAGGTATCAAATAGACTTCATTATGATTAGGCAGAGATTCAGAAACCAGGTGTTGGATTGCAAAACTTTCCCAGGAGCAGACGTGGACTCTGACCACAACTTGTTGGTCATGAAATGCCATCTGAAGTTGAAGAAATTGAAGAAAGGAAGGAATGCAAAAAGATGCGATCTAGACAAGTTGAAAGAAGAGAGTGTGAGGGATTGTTTCAAGGAACATGTTGCACAAGGACTAAATGAAAAGGCTGAAGGAAACACGATAGAGGAAGAGTGGAGAGTCATGAAAAATGAAGTCAGTAGGGCTGCTGAAGAATTGTTAGGAAGGAAGAAAAGATCAACTAAGAATCAGTGGATAACTCAGGAGATACTAGACCTGATTGATGAACGACGAAAATACAAGAATGCTAGAAATGAAGAGGGCAGAAAAGAATACAGGCGATTAAAGAATCAAGTGGATAGAAAGTGCAAGGTAGCTAAGGAAGAATGGCTGAAGGAGAAGTGCAAGGATGTCGAAGGCTGTATGGTCCTGGGAAAGGTAGATGCTGCATACAGGAAAATCAAGGAAACCTTTGGAGAAAGGAAATCTAGGTGCATGAATATTAAGAGCTCAGATGGAAAGCCACTTCTAGGGAAAGAAGATAAAGCAGAAAGATGGCAGGAGCATATCCAACAGTTGTATCAAGGTAAAGATGTAGATAATTTGGTTCTGGAACATGAAGAGGCTGTTGATGCTGATGAAATGGGAGACCCAATTTTGAGGTCAGAGTTTGACAGAGCTGTGAGTGACCTAAATAGGAACAAGGCACCTGGAATTGATGATATTCCCTCTGAATTACTGACTGCCTTACGAGAAACCAGCATGGCAAGGTTATTTCATTTAGTGTGCAAGATGTATGAGACAGGAGAAGTCCCATCCGATTTTCGGCAGAATGTTGTTATACCTATTCCCAAGAAAGCCGGTGCTGACAGGTGTGAAAACTACCACACCATTAGTTTAGTATCTCATGCCTGCAAAATTTTAACACGTATTATTTACAGAAGAATGGTAAAACAAGTTGAAGCTGAGTTGGGAGAAGATCAATTTCGCTTCAGAAGAAATGTAGGAACACGTGAAGCAATCCTGACTTTACGACTGATCTTAGAGGATCGAATCAAGGAGGACACGCCCACGTACATGGCATTCGTAGATCTAGAAAAGGCATTCGATAATGTTGATTGGACCAAGCTTTTTATGATTCTGAAGATGATAGGGATCAGATACCGAGAACGAAGAATTATCTACAATCTGTATAAAAATCAGTCAGCAGTAATAAGAATCGAGGGCTTTGAAAAAGAAGCAGCAATCCAGAAAGGAGTGAGGCAAGGCTGCAGTTTGTCCCCCCTCCTTTTCAATGTTTACATAGAACAGGCAGTAAAGGAAATCAAAGAGAAATTTGGAAAGGGAATCACAGTCCAAGGAGAGGAAATCAAAACCTTGAGATTTGCCGATGATATTATTATTTTATCTGAGACTGCAGAAGATCTCGAGAAGTTGCTGAATGGTATGGACGAAGTCTTGTGTAAGGAGTACAAGATGAAAATAAACAAGTCCAAAACAAAAATAATGGAGTGCAGTCGAACGAAGGCAGGTGATGTAGGAAATATTAGATTAGGAAACGAAGTCTTAAAGGAAGTAGATGAATATTGTTACTTGGGTAGTAAAATAACTAACGATGGCAGAAGTAAGGAGGACATAAAATGCAGACTAGCACAAGCAAGGAAGAACTTTCTTAAGAAAAGAAATTTGCTCACTTCAAACATTGATATCGGAATTAGAAAGATGTTTTTGAAGACTTTCATGTGGAGCGTGGCATTGTATGGAAGTGAAACATGGACGATAACTAGCTCAGAAAGAAAGAGAATAGAAGCTTTTGAAATGTGGTGTTACAGAAGAATGCTGAAGGTGAGATGGATAGATCGAATCACCAATGAAGAGATACTGAATCGAAATGGTGAGAGGAGATCGATTTGGCTAAATTTGACGAGAAGAAGAGATAGAATGATAGGACACATCTTAAGACACCCAGGACTTGTTCAGTTGGTTTTTGAAGGAAGTGTAGGTGGTAAGAACGGTAGGGGTAGACCAAGGTATGAATATGACAAGCAGATTAGAGCAGATGTAGGATGCAATAGTTACGTAGAAATGAAAAGGTTAGCACATGATAGGGTGGCATGGAGTGCTGCATCAAACCAGTCTATGGACTGATGACTCAAACAACAACACATCCCTTTCTCCTCATCTTATAATTTAATACATGCCCCAATTTGTCCTCTTGAATTGATACTTCATCTTCATATTATGATCTTTCCTATTTTTAAAAGCTCTGTTCAAGCTTATTCATCTACTAACGTCACTCCAAGCCATCTCGAAACATACTACAGTCTAGCATCTCGTCTCCTTTCTCCGAAGTCTTACCAGCCCAAACTTTGCAAAATTTCCGTAACGCTTATTCCTTTGTTAGAAATCACCCACAACAAATCATGCTTTCCTTTGGATCAAGCAGTCCTTGTGCAGGTCCCATTCACTGGAACCATACTCTGATTGGGGTCTCACCAGAGACTTATATGCCCTCTGCTGTACATCCTTACTACAACTTCTAAATATCCTCACAACCACACAAACAGGTTGCAACTTTAAACAATTTTGTTAATATGATTACTCCAATAAAGATCATTCTTTATATTAACACCTAGGTACTTACAGTGTTCCCCACAAATGACCCCAAATCACTGAAGTCGCAGACAGCAGTGGTTTGGGGTAAGTGGAATGCATGCCGCAGGGCAGGGCTGTCCTTCAAGTAACTTATTTCAAATAGTTCGTTGCGTCACTGTGGTGCCAACTGCCACTCGAATTGCTGGTGCAGACACAGTCTGCTGCGCCACAGCCATGCACCGAATACGGCTGTCCTCCGTCTCGATGGTGCTACGAGGACGTCTGGACCCCGGTCTTCTTGCGAGCGTACCTTCTCGTGACCACTGCTGCCAGCATGCATGCACAGTAGAGACATTCCTGCCAAGTCATTCTGCAATAGCACGGAAGTAAAATCCACCTTCACGTAGCCCTATTATATGGCCTCGTTCAACTGCAGTGAGCTGCTGATTCTGGCCTCTTCGTCATCGTAAAGGCATTCTTGATCCACTCACAGTCACTCCATCCAATCTCACAGGTAACTAACGCTCTTGCACAGTACAGCCCGTATTTAATGCAAACCTGATGTGCAATGTCATGGGGCCGCTACTAGCACCACGCTAATGCGATTTATGGGAAATTTGAATCAACGTCTTCTTTCAGATGTATAAACATGCCTACTAATGTATGTTAATCTAGCACAACCCCTTCTTGGTGTTCGGATACTTTTTTTCCGCCAGTGTAACTATTTCAGATATGGCACTATATCTCAACACAAAGTCTTTAATATATCCCCAGAAATCCTATCAATCCCAGTTGCCTTCCTATCTTTCAACTTTGGTATCCTTTTGTAAATGTCTTTATTACCTAATGCAAATTTCAGTAATTCACCAGTATTAGTCACCTCCTCTATCTGGACATTACCTTTACATACTGCTGACAGAATACTTCTGCCTTCTGTCCTCACATATACACTGCCCTTGTTCATTAATGATTCCTGGAATGTCCTTCCTGGAACCTGTTTCTGTCTTAAAGTACCTACACAATACGTATCACTTTATTGCTGCCTAAAATTCATATGGCTGCCAATCATGATTGCCATCATGTTTGCTGATTTTTTTGCTAAATTCAGTTTCCTAGTAAGTTCCTTCAAACTCTCCTTACTCCCACAACCATTCCTAACATGTTATTTCTTTCTCATCTACATCTCTTTCTTAATCTCTTTATTTTCCTGTTATACTATAATGGGTCCTTACCATTCCTTTATCATCATTTTCATTTCCCCTTGTCCAGCTCCTGCCAGGTTGGGGTGTTGATGGTACTTCTCCACCGTTGCCTCTCCTCTTCAGTGATTGTATTCCAGTCCAGTCTTCTTTTTCTTATACTGTTCTTGACAGAGTCCATCCATCTTGCTCTGGGCCTTGGTCATGCCCTCTTTCCTTCTATCTTAGCCTCCAACACTTGGTTTGGTATCCTTCCCTCCTCCATCCTCATAACATGTCCAGACCATCTCAATTTATTCTTCTCCATCCTATCACTCAGTTTTTCTTCCCCTATCTCTTTTCTGACCTCAACCTTTCTCACTCTGTCTCTCCTTCCCTGCCATACTCCTCAGGGACTTCATCTCACTGGCCCAAATTTTACTGTCATTTCTTGCTGTCAAAGTCCAAGTCTCTGATGCATAAGTTATTATAGGGGTATAATCTCTTAATCTCTACATGTATTAAGAGATATATTGTATGTACACTATGTTGTCTGATAACAATATTTTCGTATCCCCTCCATTTCTTGCGTTTGTTTCCTTTAGAATTTCATGCATAACCATTATTAACATAAGTGGAGACAATACACTACCCTGTCTTAGTCCAGTTTACTTTCTAAACCAATCTGTTCTCCCCACTGGAGTCTGGACACAACTGGAACAATTCTTATACATTTCTTTCCCTAGTTCCCTTGACTGACTTCCACATCCTTTTCTTTCCACGGTTTCCCCACACCTTTTCTCTATTAACATACACTACCATATTCCCATTGATTTTCCATCAGTAATCTCATGCTAAACATAGAGTCTATTGTTGACTTGCCCTGTTGAAATCCATACTGCTCTTCTTCTAAATTCCTTTCCACACTTCCTCTCATCCTCCTTCTACTATTCTCCCCAATATGTTGGCTACTTGTGACAACAGTGTAATTTCTCAATAATCGTCACATACCTTCCTGTCACCTTTCTTAAATACTGGTATGTAAATCTTTACACCAATCATCAGATACTTGCTTTTTCTTCCATATACACCTTAGCAGCCTATACAACCACTGTAGACAAATAGGTACTGCTCCCTTTAACATTTTCATACATATTTCATCCATTCCTGCTGCTTTTGCTGTTTTCATTTGTTGAACAGGCATTTCCACCTCTTCCATTGCAATATCACTCTCCATTTCTGGACCATCCTGATGTACCACTACACTCACTTCTGCAACATTCCTTACATTAATGAGTTTATCAAAATAATCTATCCACCTGTTCTTCATCTCCTCTTACCATTTCTTACCACCTTTAAAGGTACATACCTGTTTTCACATTCGTCAACAATTGCTTTAAACCATTCCATAGGTTGTTTACATTTTTATTTACCATTTTCCATTGATCATTATTTTTTATTTTTTTTTTTACAAATTTGCTCATGCCTCCCTCATTAACCATGTGGTATTGCCAACTAGTCCTACTTTACCAACATTCCTTTCTAACTATGACAAAAATAGCTTCCCGGGACCCTCACTAGGATTATTTAATTCAAGAACTGGAAATTCAAAGAAAAGCAGCACAGTTTGCACTGGATGATTTCTGACAAGAGAGTAATATTATGAAAATGTTGCAAACTTTGGGCTGGAAAGACTTGGGAGTAAGGAACAAATTCACATAAGTGCACGGAATATGCACTGGAATTGTTCCTGTACTGGTTGCCACTGTAGATTAGAATTGCTTTAAAGCTTTGCTTAGAAGTGTGACAATGCATCACTGAAGCAGATCAGGGAGGATTCTTCAGAGAAATGTTCAGTAACCACTCTTCTATGATGTCTGTAACAATAATATTATTTTCTGGGAACTTTCAGGTTTTTGCTTTGTCGTCCAGCCCCTGAAAGCAGTCATTGTTTTAGAATTAGAAAAGTCTAATTATCCATATTCGCATTTACTGGTTTCAAACAAAGGGTAGGGGGAATGTAATTGCTGACTCTTCTCTTGCAAAATGTTGGTGCCTCGGTTGAAAACAAAACTGAAAAACATATGTCTCTAAATGATGTCAATATGTAATCTATTTTATCGAATTAATGTAATTCAGTTCATTTATAAAAATGTTTGGTTATGAGTGAAAAAGCGCATTTCCATTTTGGTTCCTTGTTCATCCATTGATGCAAAGAGGTTTTATTCAAAGCACAATTTGATTGTCAATGAACAGAGATGACTAATGAAAGCGAGGTCCAATGTAACATGCTATGTTATGTTTCACAAAATAAAGAAGGAATTCCAGGGCATAATTGTAATTAACTTACAACATTTATTATTATGTAATCTACTAACCTTAATTAGGACTGGAATAAAGGAATAATGAATGATTATCAATATTATTGTTATTTATATAAATACCTTTCACATAAATAAGTCATACTAATGAACTTTCTATGGATAATTTTAGAAACTCATTAAAGCAAATTTCAAGCAATATGGCAAGCTCTCTCTCTCTCTCTCTCTCTTTGAGTCCAACCCTTCGTAAGGGTGTAGTGGCATCACGCAACAAGCTTTTTGGTGATGGGGCTGATGACCTTCGATGTTAGGCCCCTTAAAACAACAAGCATCATCATCACCTTTTGGTGATCTGCCTCCAGCAATCTCTGTTTTGGTCATGCTTGCTGTAAGCTCATACTGGTCAAGCTCTTGATCTGGTCCATCCATCGTAACAGTGCACATCCTCTAGGTCTTTAGCTGTCGACTTTTTCCTCTATGATAAGTATTTCCATTGCCTCCTGTTTTCTGGCAATACAACCAAAATATCAGAGTTGTTTTTGGTTGCTAAGGTTCGACAGTCTTGTTCTGATGCCGAGCTGTTGCAGGATTGTTTCATTAGTATGGTGTGCTGTCCATGGTATTCGCAGTAATCTCCTACAGCACCACATTTCTAGAGCATCAATCCTGCGGTGATCCGCCATCTTCATCATCCAAGTTTCTGCTGCATAGGTCGCGATAAGGAAGATCAGAGTTCGAATGAGGGTGAGCTTTGTCTTGGAAGTGAAGGTGGTGTCCTTCCAGATGCGTGTGAGTTTTGCTGTTGAATTTCTTGCAATTGCAATGCACTTACGGATCTCAGGTTCACAGTCTCCGGTATTTTTGACAATAGATTCCAGATACTCGAAGCAACGGACAACCTCATAATCAGCAATTCTTACTATGGGAGATTTGTTGTTATTAAAACGATCTACAATCATCACTTTGGTATTTTTATTGTTGATAAGACCATATTCTCTGCTTCGCTCGTCTAACCTCCGTATGATGGTTTCTAGTTCATAATCATCTGTTACAATTATCACAGTGTCATCGGCAAGTTATATTTGACAAAATAATGCAAGAACTTGTTTTCTTTTGCAAAATCCTACATAAATTAATGAAAAAAAATCATGCTTCTAGCTGCAACCCTAATCCAGTTGCTAACGATAGAACTTAGCATTAATTTATCCATTTGGGATTAATATGAAAGGAACATCACTACAGAGTAATTTACTTAATTAGGACTAAAAATAGGTGTAGTTAATGGTTTTTAAATATACACTATTTATTAATACAGCTACATAATACAAAGATTGATACCAGACGTTGACTAGGTTAGAACTAAATAACAGAATATAAAACTTGAAGAAAATATGGAACAAACAACACTAGTCAAAGAGTATAATAGTTCATGAACCACTGGCTGCCACATACTACTCCCTCCCCAGTGCCAACGTGGATGAATCTACTTGGGAAGCGCTCTGTGCGACCAGAATGTGTAATCCGCTTGTTGGACTGATGGCTGTCTCCATGGTTAATCACAGATCTGGGTTGCACTGGCATTGAGGACTTGGGTGGTGTAGGTTCCATGTTATGCAGTAGGAAGGCTGGTTTAAGTTTGTTGATGGAAACTGTCTGTTGACCATGAGGCGGTTCCAGAGTGAAGTTCTTTTCAGAACATTTGATTATAAGATACGGTCCATTGTAAATAGAATGGAGAGGTTTTCTAACTGCATCTTGTCTGATGGATACATGAGAAGTTGTCATAAGTTCTGGGTGGATGAAGATAGATTTTGCAGAGTGATGTCGAATATTGATTGGCTTGAGTGAGGCCATGTGCTGCCTCACTTTGAAGGTAATGGTGTTGAATCTAATAAATCAGCTGGAAGCTTGATAGTAACATAGTCATTTCTGCTGGAGTGACATTGTATTCTGGAATCACATAGAGACCTATTAATATGGTAGGTAAGTTGTTGACCCAGTCATCTGAGGGGCAAGCTATTAGGGCAACCTTGAGATTGCGATGCCAGCATTCGACTTTCCCATTGGAAGCAGGATGGTAAGCAGCAGTTTTTATGTGATGTATTCCCAAAGCTCTTGTGACGTGAGTGAACAGCTGGCAATCAAACTGTCGTCCTCTATCGGAGGTAATGAATTTAGGACACTGAAACGTGCAATCCATAATGACAAGAGAGTACTAGCAACAGTTTCTGCAGTAATGTGTCCTGCTTCTGGCCAACGTGCGAATATGTCTACCATAAGTAGGTATGTGAAGCCTTGAGAACAAAATAGTGGTCCTACTATGTCCACATGGATGAGAGAGAAGTGATCACTGAGTTGACTGAAAGTTCCGATAGCATTATTTGTGTTTGAAAACTTTTGCTCTGACAAGGAATGCACGTTTTTGTCCACAGTTTTACATCTTGTTTCATTGAAAGCCAAACAAAGTGCTGTCATATTAAATCCACTGTTCCTGTGATGCCAGGGTCAGCTAAGTCATGTAATGCGTGGAAAACTCTTTCTCTGTAGGATGGCAGGATGCAAGGTCTGAGTTTCTCTGTAGAATTACCAAAAACCAACTTAAATCCATCAGATAAAACCATGGTGGTGAATTTCAATGAACTGGGTTCTGTTTTTTCCTTTTTCTTTTTTCTTTTAAGATTTTTCAATTCTGTATTGTTCTGTTGTGACGTCATCATATGTAGTTTTTGCATTCTAGTGCAGTTGTGGGTAGAACTGAGACATCGGCTCCAGAATCCACTAAACTTCTTAGCCGTGTGTTGCGATCTGTTACAAACAGGCAGCGGGATAATTCAGCCTCCTCCCTTTATGGTGCGTCAAGTGATGTCTCTAAATGTTATCCGGCAATGAATTACTAACTCATACATGGCTGACGAACAAACGAGCATGGTAAAGCGCACTTCTTAGCATTCTGCTTGAACTTGTGGTGGTACCAGCAGATGGAGTACTTGGGGATGTGCCGAGGTGACTTGGATCTATTCCATGATGGTGATCAGGTTTGGAGCTCTTGGATACAACTTCTTACCTCAGAAAGTTGCTTTTCGAGACGTGAAAATCTTTCACTGATTGAGCAACTACTTCAGTGCTACACATGAAAGGACTAGGTGGTGTTATTTCTACAATTTTGTTGGCCATGGAGACCATGGCATCAAGACTTGCATCTTGGCTAGCAGCTAGAATAGATCATGCATTGGTGGGAAGTAGTTGTAAAAAAATGTTTTTTTTTAAATCATCGGTTATTGGAGAACCTGCCAGAACACACATTTCTCTAAGTAAATGGGTTGGTTTTTTTGTCTCCTACCCCTACTTCCATAAGTAACTTTTTTTGCCTTGCAGGTCTCTGACTCTTTGAATGTGCCTTCAAGTCCTTAAATGGTGCAGTTAACAAATGTTTGGTTATGTAGTCTGATATTAATTCTGCAATTTAACTGTCGAATGATCCTAAGATACAATGATATTTTGGTTACCTCATTTGTTATATTTGCAGTGACAAACTAGAATTCAACTTGTAAGAACCAAACTCTGACTTTTTATGCCAAAAAGGTGGTATTTTTACCACTACCCACAGAACTTCCATGCCGGCGCTTGTTCCGTTGTTTACCGTTGGATTGAACATATGTGAAAACAATTGCGGCCATTTTAATTGATTATGTACTCACGTTCCGTCCTTCAATCCTTCGAGGTCACCCGGTGTAGTTATTGGTTTATATAAGAATAATAGAATATAAAACTAATAATAATGTTATTTGCTTTACGCCCACTAACTACTTTTGCGGTTTTCAGAGACGCTGAGGTGCCAGAATTTAGTCCCGCAGGAGTTTTTTACGTGCCAGTAAATCTACATACACGAGGCTGACATATTTGAGCACCTTCAAATCAGTGGCGGCTCGTGCTGATTTATGTTGGTGGTTCTGCTCTGTGATGCTCAGTCCAATAGACACATCTAAATTCATATTGCATATGGGAAGTGCCAGCTGAGCTTGTGTGCATCCGTCCACTAACTCTGCGGAAATGCTTTACTCCATGTCCTATCAGTATGAAGTTAAAATGTGCAGAAAAAATACAGGTAGACGTATATCTCAATTTGTAAGACCTTGATTTCGAGGGACATCTATGTATATAAAATTAATAAGAGGTTTGTCTGTACATTGCTCAGAATTTGAAAAGAATGGTATTTCTGCATCGGTCATGTCCACGGTAACAAGGAATTGCACTTTTTACTTTTCTGTAAATTCTGTCTGTTTGTATGTAAATATGTACATGCATCACGAGAAAACGGCTGAAGTGAATGTAGTGAAAATCAGTATGTAAAGTTGGGGGAAGAGCCACTACAATCTAGGCTATAAATCATTTTATTCACACTGAGTGAAATGGTAGTTTAGGGGAAGGCCTTAAATTTAATTCTCAAATATTTATGCGATTAGTGGTCTTATTGACAAATGCTACATAACTAAAGTTACATAGAATTAAATTTCAGATCATTTATGTCATTTACATTTTTTACCATAGCGGCTATGAAAACAGATATTCATGAATTTCTATTTTTGTTGCTAAGTCCATATCAACGCCGAGCTACGAGAAAATGGGTTAACAGAATTTAATGAAAATTGGTATATAGAGGTCAGGGAATAAGAAACTACAGTCTAAGCTATAAACAATTTTATTCACCCCAGATGAAATTGTAGTTTAGGGGAAGGTGCCTAAAATTTAATTTTTAAATACCTATATTATTGGTCCTATCGAAAAGTACCAGGCCTACATAAGTAGAGAATACAATTTTCGATCATTTATGTTTTATTCAGTTTTACCGTACTGTCTATGATAAGAGTGGTATTTCAGAGTCGGAAGAAAACTAAATGTGAAGGCCTACAATACAGAAAGCTCATAACATTGATCAACAGTATCATTACATTGACCATTGTTTGTTGTGATCTTCTTTGTCTCTTATGCTGCCACTCAACTCCGATAGATGGGATTACTGCTGCATACCGAGTATAACAGCCTGACTGAATACTGGCGGGAAATTGCTGGGGAGTTAGAAAACTTTCTTTAGCACGCAATTCCTCTGGTTCATACATTTTCTGATACTGCTGGTACTAACACACTGCTTCATCATAGTACTCCAGCTATTCGATCCCTACTCTGACGCACTGTTTTGAATGAGCAGTGTGCACACTTAAGGTACAGGCTCACTTAGTAGTAGTAGTAGTAGTAGTAGTAGTAGTAGTAGTAGTAGTAGTAGTAGTAGTAGTAGCCATATGACCTGATCTAGAATTACGATTTAGGCCTATTCCAAATTATAGCACCACAATTCACTAAATAACTCAAAATTAAGCTGTTTCTTAAGAAAGGCTTCTTCCTCTTCACTTTTATTAAATTCTACATTCATTTTATTCCAATTAGTAGTGAAGACGAGGTTTCTCCTCTGGCTTGGAGAAAAAATTTGCCTCCAAGTCAGATAGATTTTTACGCCACCCGTGTAGTGAATTGAGATTTTCCGATTCATCGGGTACTCCTAGGAAATAGATTAGTAAAAGGGCATAGTTTTTGCCCTGGGGCTCTTGACTATTCGACCCCCACCCCGCAAAAAAAGAAGACGAAGAGCGTTCACGGATCACGGCTGTCTGCGGCTAGGTCATTCCAGCTCTGGAACTCTTTGGACTGTTAGATCGGCAGCTTAGTAAAGCTTTGTAAAGCGTAGTATAGTTCGTTGAAAGTGAGAAAATGTGTGATTTTTCATTTAATGGAGTATTTCATATGAAAGCATTGCTTTTAATCGCACTATTCCTACTGACGTCATTGTAATGAGCTATATTTATTTCAGTTGGGAAAACCATTAAGACAGTCTTTCTGAGGACGTAAAAAGGCAGGTGGAGAGTAAGTGTCTGCCATTACAATGAAAACTCCCCAAACTGATTGGACTGATGGCAGACAAGTGGGTCTACCATTACAATGAAAATTCCCTAACCCAGTCTTCATATGAGAAAAGACGTTTGGAGACTTCCCCGTCGTGTTTCTAGGGTAACGTTAGGAGCTATGCAATTTAATACAATCTCACTCACAAGGTGTACACTACCTAACCTAGAATTCTGTACAAAATGTAGAATTCCGCAGCAAAGCACGGGTACATCAACTAGTCGACAATATACATAAATGACTTGTACAAATAAACAACAATTATAAAATTACAAAAATAAACCCTCTCTTCCGCTTATTGAAAAAAATGTTGATCTAGTATCAACAAACTCATATTTACAGAGGTTCCAAGCGAGGCCGACGAGAGAGACAGGCCATGGTCCGGTTAAGTCACGTGACAAGACCAGTCCCAGTAATGGCAGAGTGAAGCCGGTTATTACATGTGTTCCTGCGGTCTTATTGCTAGTTTATTGTGGATTATGGAAGGAAATAACGGAGATTTGGTGTTTATGTGAATTTGTTGGTGTTGTGCAACAGTTCCTTACATTCATAGTGTTGTGTGCGGAAGTGTAAGTAAGTATTTATTTACAAAAATGTGCATATAACCTCATCGTTCCTCACTTCATTCAGCAATGTTGGGCAGCAATACACGCGTTGGATAAATTACAACTCGAGTGCTGAGGATTTAGAGGTAACACATTCATATCCTATTTAATTACATGTACATTACTTGCACATTACTTGTACATTAACCAGTTTCATTAGCAACATTTGATTTCTATGAGCGTGTATATCTTTACTGCAGTAAGATTTTTAGTTTTTGTCATCCAAGGCTACTAAGAAACACTATGTTTCATTTAATTTCTAATTGAATAGGGTGGTTTCAAGATAACTTTCAGGAAGGGAGCATAATTTAAGTATTAAATATGATGTTGAAACCAGATTGTAAATAGCTTACAATAGGCCTACCTTTGATTCTGGATTCAATAAGATATTCCTTACATGAATGTTATTGTAAATATAGGCTTAATTCGCATTCAGCACTTTCATTAGCAACATTTGACTTATCTGAGTGTGCATGTCTTTACTGCAGTAAGATTTTTAGATTTTGTCAACCAAGGCTAGTAAGATACACTCTATTTCATTTCATTTCCGACTGAATAGAGTGGTTCCAAGATAACTTCCAGGAAGGTAGCAAAATTTAAGTACTAGATATGATGCTGAAGCCAGGTATGTAGTGGAACAAATGTAAGACTTATAAATAACTTACAATAGGCCTACCTTTCACCCTGGATTCAATAAGACATTCCTTACATGAATGTTATTGTAAATACAGGCTTAATTGTACATTAACCAGTTTCATTAGCAACATTTGATTTATATGAGTGTGCATATCTTTACTGCAGTAAGATTTTTAGTTTTTGTCATCCTAGGCTAGTAAGACACTGTGTTTCATTTAATTTCTAACTGAATAGGGTGGTTGCAAGATAACTTTCAGGAAAGGAGCATAATTTAAGTATTAAATATGATGCTGAAACCAGATTGTAAATAGCTTACAATAGGCCTACCTTTGATCCTGGATTCAGTAAGATATTCCTTACATGAATGTTATTGTAAATGTAGGCTTAATTGTACTTAACCAGTTTCATTAGCAACATTTGATTTATCTGAGTATGTATATCTTTACTGCAGTAAGATTTTTAGTTTTTGTCATCCAAGAATAGTAAGAGACACTATGTTTCATTTAATTTCTAACTGAATAGGGTGGTTTCAAGATAACTTTCAGGAAGGGAGCATAATTTAAGTATTAAATATGATGCTGAAACCAGATTGTAAATAGTTTACAATAGGCCTACCTTTGATCCTGGATTCAGTAAGATATTTCTTACATGAATGTTTTTGTACATATAGGCTTAATTGTACATTAACCATTAAAATTATCTGAGTGTGCATATCTTTACCTCAGCAAGATTTTTTGTTTTTGTTCAACCAAGGATAGTAAGAGACACTATATTTCATTTGATCTGTAGTTCAGTAGTGTTCTTTTAGTAGGTTGAAATGCGCTGAAATGTATTTTATTTACCACACTACGATAATCTCTCGCTTGAGCCTGGGGATGCATTCTCTACAGTAAGACCGGCTGAGTCACGTGACATTCAGTGTACGACGTGCGCGCCGCGGCCTGTCTTTCTTGTCGGCCTGGTTCCGATACATGCATACATCTTTGGGAGGGGGAACATCATCTCATGGTATTAACGTTCCTGTTTTCATTTTCATGACTACCTAACTCGGAAGAATTCATTACCATTAAGGAGAAACATATTTGTGATTCAGTGGCGTATGCTGGGATCAAGACATGGGCTACCACTAGACTTACGTTACCCCTTTTTCATAGTTGGTTTAGTGAATGTCACGCCTTAAGCGTTTTGAGCTGCAGCCAATAGCCAACGGAGAAGCTTCTTCTTTTTTTCTTTTAAAAATGGTATTTGGTCGGGGCGTCGACCTATAGAGATCTTTTGCACCAAGTGATATGAAACTGCGTGTAATTGGAATGAAAGAAATGTAGTATTGAATGTGAGGAACGTTAAGGACAACACAAACACCCACTCTCCAGGCTAGGGATATTAATCATTTACAATTAAATACCCCTAACCCAACAGGGAATTGAACCCGGGGCCGCCGGGTGACAGGCAGACGAGTTGCCCCCTACACCGCGGGGCCAGACTGTTTCACAAGCTACTGCCCTGGCTTCTGCCATTGCCAATACTCAACACCTGATCTGTGGAGATGGTTGCCTAACGTTTAGAAAATTGAAGTCCGGCTTTGTGGCTAAATGGAGAGAATGCTTGCCTTTGGTCTGATGGCCCCGGTTCAATTTTCACAATCAAACCCCTCATACTGTTAATTCTCCTGGCTTGGGGACTGGGTATTTATGATGTTTTCGCCATTCATTTTATCCCCATTAGTTCACCACCAAGCCCATACAGATGTCATGCACCATTATTATTATTATTATAAAATTAAAATGTTTAAATTCTACGTCGGTCGTACTCACCGTTCTCTGGTTGATTGGCTTCCTTAGGAGATCAGTGGTGATGTCCGCCTCATGATCATGGGTTCGATTCCAACCAAAAAAAGTGAACACTTAACCTGAAAGACTGCATTTAATTTTAGCAGATCTACCTATAAAAATAAAACTATATTGCTCCTATAACAGCAGCATTGCAGTGTCTTCCTACAAGGATGTAGAAGTAAACGGAAGTGAAATACTAGCACTCTTGTTATCTATATAATTAAGTCAGAAGGATGAGGTGAGGAAGTATATACGATGAAAAATGCGTGGTTGATAGTTAGCAGTAGCGATCTGACGGACTGAAGCACACCTCTCCTCCCTGATCACCGCGCCTATCAGGCATACAGCAGCAAGTCGGTCGAGTGCGGAGAGTCGAGGGAAAGGACGCGAGTCAGGGCTGCAATATCAGTCTCCAAAGCCTTGTTCTTAGAAATATGTACGGCGTTTTTTCTCATTGCTTTCAAGGTTTGTAAATGAACAATGTGTCAGATGCTTACATTATAATGTGCTTTAGATTTCCATCATTCGCATTTGAGGTTTGGGCTTCACTGATAGCCTTGGTAGCCCTGAGTTTACGCCACTGTTGTGATTACTTCTTGCCCTAAAAACTGACTCATTCATTTCATACGAGAGAAAATGTTTTTGGTCGTTGGATAGAATTATGCTTAAGTCCTGGCCATTTACACGAAAGATAGAGAAATATACATACCCCCAATTTTTTTTTTTTTTTTTTTTTTTTTTTTTTTTTTTTTGCAACTTGCTTTACATCGCACCGACACAGATAGGTCTTATGGCAATGATGGTACAGGAAAGGGCTAGAATTGGGAAGGAAGCGACCGTGGCCTTCTTTAAGGTACAGCCCTTGCATTTGCCTGGTGTGAAAATGGGAAACCACGGAAAACCATCTTCAGGGCTGCCAACAGTGGGGCTTGAACCCACTATCTTCCGAATACTGGATACTGGGCGCACTTAAGCGACTGCAGCTATCGAGCCCCAATATTAAGGTACATTGTTTGAAGACTTAACATGAACAGTAAACTGAGTTTGTGTTACTTAATCACAGCCATTCCCTTTTATCACACATTTCTCCTGTTTTTAAGCTACTTGGGCTTTCTTTCTACTGAACAGAAGCATCACAACTATACTGTAGTATCTGAAAATGTTGACATGTAAGAATTTTAAACCATATCAATATCCACACAGTTTTAAAAGTTCTCTATTTACACTGATGAGTACAGTGGAGGGAGCTTTTTGCGAAACAGCTGAGATTTCAACATGCTCGCTCGCTGCAGCGATTCTCTCATAGACGGCGCCATTGGTGCTACCTCTAGTGTATTATTTACTAACTCTATGATCTCCAAGACACACATGCAAATAGGCCAGCTGTGCAGTTCATACAGAACCTTATAGGCAACTCTTAGCCGCCTATCAGAAGAAAGCTGTAATTAAGTGTGCTCTCCTAATGTTCTGTCATTCACAGATCTAAACAGGATTGCCATAGCACCAGTATCTGTATGGATATCAATATTTGGCTCGATATCAACACTCAATATGAAGGATGGGATCACTAATCGCTGTATATCATACTCGTATCTTTCATTCTGGTGGTTTTGCAGCTCTGCAGATCGTATTATGGAGCCGCGCCTTCTTCAAATACTACCGGACTGAGCCAAGTTGGTGTCAGAAGGCCAGCACCTCAACTGTCAAGCCACTCAGCCCGGCAGTATAGAAAATATGAACAAACAACACTAGTCAAGGAGTCGTTTAACGGTTCATGAATCACTCGCTGCCACACAGGACTGTGGGTGTGACCAGGTATTAAGGAGTATGAGGTAGGAGTTGGAGAGTTTGAGGGAGATAATTAGGATTCTCTCAGAAGACAGGAAAGACGGTAGGCTTCCCTCAAACAATGTACAGAATACAGTAGATGTAAAAGAGGGATGAGAAGGAAAGGCAGGGAATTGTAGAAGACAGATGGTCTCATGTTTTAAGAGGAAGGACATTGCAGGCTAAGGCTCTATTCAGGATCAGAATTCAGGACAGGTGTCTGTGAGAAATCAGTACGAGTCACCGCAGGTAGAACAACAGAGGGAAGATGAGGAACAGGGAACTGTTGCTGGGAAGTGTGGAAGTAGGAAGAAGGGAAATGTGGAGTAGAGGATAAGAAAAGGCAGATGGAACAGGGTCATGGGAGGAAATGGAGGAGGAAGTAGCTTCTGCAGCTGTCAGGAAAGATAGGGCTGACCAGGAGGGGGGAGGGGGGAGGGGGGAATCAAATGAGGTGGGTAGTGTTGAGGCTCTGGTCATGGGGGATTCCACATGGGGAAAGTGGGGAAAGTGTGTGGAGGAAAGGGAACCAGGGTAGTGTTATTCAGGAATTAGGTAGAGGCTAATGTTGAGGAAAGTAAAAGAGAAGGAGGAGGGAAAGGAGAAGGTGGTAGTGTTTTACGTTGGTACCAATAATGTAAGGCAAGCAGGTATAAGTACCAACATCGATGGGTATGTGTGGGATCTGGTAAATTAAGCACAGGTAAAGTTTAAGGAAGCAGAGATTGTTATCAGTGGAATATTGTGTAGGAGGGATACTGACTGGAAGGTGATTGGGGATTTAAATGACTATGGAGTGGGTAATTAAGAACTAGTATTAGGTTTAATGATCCACCCAATCAATACACGTCACTTTACAAGTGACAACACATTCAATGTTAAAATATGTTATACATCTTTTGGTACAGGTTTCGTCTAATTTAAGACTTCTTCAGCCATAGCATTTCATATCTAATTAAAATACATAATTATTAATGTCTAAAAATTCAAAATGGGTGAACCCATGACCTTTCCAAAATATTTGAAAATACTTTAAAAACAATACACACTGTTTTTCCATAAAACTGTCCATCTTCTTCTTGCAAAAATTCATATAGTAAAACTTGATTCTAAATAATATTTCTTGAGATTTGACATCTGGTAGCTTCAGTGTACTAAGGTAGAATTTGAACTCTGGCCTCGGAAATGGGAGAATGGGGCCTTATCATCGACTGAATAATATTGAAGCTTTAAATCTAATGTATTTTTCCCCCCAAAAGACAGGTCTGGAAAGAAAAAGATACATACTAGTGGGTTTGAACTATCAGAAATTGAAAAATGAGTTTTTGTTATGATTACATAACACAGAAACTAACCCTCAAAATTGATGGATAGTTTTATGGAAAAACAGTTTGTATTGCTTTTACTGTACTTTGAAACATTTCAGAAAAGACATAGGTTCATCAATTCTAAATTATTAGACAGTAATAATTATGTATTTTAATTAGATATGAGACACAATGGCTGAAGAAGTCTTAAAAATAGACGAAACACATGGGGGAGTGTTCATTCTGGTGAAAGAAGAATTTGTAAGCTACGAAAAAGTTAAAGATGAGACACATGAAATTCTAGGTGTAAGGCTCATTTCTAAAGATAATAGGCAACTTGATATATTTGAAGTGTACAGATCGGGAAAGGATAGCACTGACGCGGATTCGAAATTATTTGATAGGATAGTCATAGTCAGCTATGTGGGAAACGACATGGAAAGAAATGTGATTGTAGCGGGAGATCTGAATTTGCCAGATGTCAATTGGGAAGGAAATGCGAACGACAGGAAGCATGACCAACAAATGGCAAATAAGTTAATATGGGAAGGGCACCTGATTCAGAAAGTGATGGAACCAACCAGAGGGAAAAATATCCTGGATGTGGTGCTGATAAAACCAGATGAGCTCTAAAGGGAAACTGAAATAATAGATGGTATTAGTGATCATGAAGCTGTTTTTGTGGTAGTTAAAAATAAATGTGATAGAAAGGAAGGTCTTAAAAGTAGGACTATTAGGCAGTACCATATGGCTGATAAAGCAGGCATGAGGCAGTTTCTAAAACGTAACTATGATAGGTGGAAAACGGTAAATAAAAATGTAAACAGACTCTGGGATGGGTTTAAAGATATTGTTGAGGAATGCGAAAACAGGTTTGTACCTTTAAGGGTGCTAAGGAATGGTAAAGACCCACCTTATTATAATAGAGAAATAAAGAGACTAAGAAGGAGGTACAGACTGGAAAGAAATAGAGTTAGAAATGGCTGTGGAAGTAAGGAGAAACTGAAGGAACTTACTGGAAAATTGAATCTAGCAAAGAAGGCAGCTAAGGATAACATGATGGCAAGCATAATTGGCAGTCATACAAATTTTAGTGAAAAATGGAAGGGTATGTATAGGTATTTTATGGCAGAAACAGGTTCCAAGAAGGACATTCCAGCTATAATTAATGAACAAGGGGAGTGTGTATGTGAGGATCTTCAAAAGGCAGAAGTATTCAGTCAGCAGTACGTAAAGATTGTTGGTTACAAGGATAATGTCGAGATAGAGGAGGAGACTAAGGCCAAAGAAGTAATAAAATTTACATATGATAACAATGACATTTACAATAAGATACAAAAGTTGAAAACTAGAAAAGCGGATGGAATTGATCAGATTTCTGGGGATATACTAAAGGCAATGGGTTGGGATATAGTACCATATCTGAAGTACTTATCTGATTATTGTTTGGTCGGAGGAGCTATACCAGATGAATGGAGAGTTGCTATTGTAGCCCCTGTGTATAAAGGAAAGGGTGATAGACATAAAGCTGAAAATTACAGGCCAGTAAGTTTGACATGCATTGTATGTAAGCTTTGGGAAGGCATTCTTTCTGATTATATTAGACATGTTTGTGAAATTAATAACTGGTTCGATAGAAGGCAGTTCGGTTTTAGGAAAGGTTATTCCACTGAAGCTCAACTTGTAGGATTCCAGCAAGATATAGCAGATATCTTGGATTCAGGAAGTCAAATGGACTGTATTGCGATTGACCTGTCTAAAGCATTTGATAGGGTGGATCATGGGAGACTACTGGCAAAAATGAGTGCAATTGGACTAGACAAAAGAGTGACTGAATGGGTTGCTATATTTCTAGAAAATAGATCTCAGAGAATTAGAGTAGGTGAAGCTTTATCTGACCCTGTAATAATTAAGAGGGGAATTCCTCAAGGCAGTATTATCGGACCTTTATGTTTTCTTATATATATAAATGATATGAGTAAAGGAGTGGAATCGGAGGTAAGGCTTTTTGCGGATGATGTTATTCTCTATAGAGTGATAAATAAGTTACAAGATTATGAGCAACTGCAACGTGACCTCGAAAATGTTGTGAGATGGACAGCAGGCAATGGTATGTTGATAAACGGGGTTAAAAATCAGGTTGTGAGATTCACAAATAGGAAAAGTCCTCTCAGTTTTAATTACTGTGTTGATGGGGTGAAAGTTCCTTTTGGGGATCATTGTAAGTATCTAGGTGTTAATATAAGGAAAGATCTTCATTGGGGTAATCACATAAATGGGATTGTAAATAAAGGGTACAGATCTCTGCACATGGTTATGAGGTGTTTAAGGGTTGTAGTAAGGATGTAAAGGAGAGGGCATATAAGTCTCTGGTAAGACCCCAACTCGAGTATGGTTCCAGTGTATGGGACCCTCACCAGGATTACCTGATTCAAGAACTGGAAAAAATCCAAAGAAAAGCAGCTCGATTTGTTCTGGGTGATTTCCGACAAAAGAGTAGCGTTACAAAAATGTTGCAAAGTTTGGGTTGGGAAGAATTGAGAGAAAGAAGAAGAGCTGCTTGACTAAGCGGTATGTTCCGAGCTGTCAGCGGAGAGATGGCGTGGAATGACATTAGTAGACGAATAAATTTGAGTGGCGTTTATAAAAGTAGGAAAGATCACAATATGAAGATAAAGTTGGAATTCAAGAGGACAAACTGGGGCGAATATTCATTTATAGGAAGGGGAGTTAGGGATTGGAATAACTTACCAAGGGAGACGTTCAATAAATTTCCAATTTCTTTGAAATCATTTAGGAAAAGGCTAGGAAAGCAACAGATAGGAAATCTGCCACCTGGGCGACTGCCCTAAATGGAGATCAGTATTGATTGATTGATTGTATAACACATTTTAACACTGAATGTGTTCTCACTTGTAAAGTGAAGTGTATTGATTGGGTGGACCATTAAACCTAATATTACGGCGCGAGTTGGCCGTGCTGTTAGAGGCGCGCGGCTGTGAGCTTGCATCTGGGAGACAGAGGGTTCGAATCCCACTGTCGGCACCCCTGAAGATAGTTCTCCGTGATTTCCCATTTTCACACCAGGCTAGTGCTGGGGCTGTACCGTAATTAAGGCCACGCCCGCTTCCTTTCAACTTGTAGACATTTCCTATCCCATCATCGCCACAAGAACTAACTGTGTCGGTGCAAAGTAAAACCACTAGCAAAAGAAAAGCTAATATTAGTTCTTAATTAAGCAGTATCAATATGGACATATATGATGAAGTTCGTAAAATGCAAAAAATATCAAGTGGGTATGTGGGAAACTGGGAGTGAGATTTCTAGATCCTAATGGGTGGGTAGGAGATAGGGATCTGCGCTCAGATGGCCTTCACATGGGTTCATCAATTCTAAATTATTAGACAGTAATAATTATGTATTTTAATTAGATATGAGACAAGATGGCTGAAGAAGTCTTAAAAATAGACGAAACACATGGGGGAGTGTTCATTCTGGTGAAAGAAGAATTTGTAAGCTACGAAAAAGTTAAAGATGAGACACATGAAATTCTAGGTGTAAGGCTCATTTCTAAAGATAATAGGCAACTTGATGTCTTTGGAGTGTACAGACAAGGAAAGGACACAGATGCTCATTCAGAATTATTTAATAAGCTAATCAGCTATATGAAAAACGATATGGAAAGGAATGTGATTGTAGCGGGAGATCTCAATTAACCAAATGTCGATTGGGAAGGTAATGCGAACGACAGGAAGCATGAACAACAAATGGCAAATAAGTTAATATGGGAAGGACAGCTGATTCAGAATATAATGGAACCAAGTAGAGGGAAGAATATACTGGACATGGTGCTGGTAAAACCAGACAAGCTCTATAGAGAAACCGAAGTAATAGATGGTATTAGTGATCATGAAGTTGTTTTTGCTGCAGTTAAAAATAAATGTGATAGAAAGGAAGGTCTTAAAAGTAGGACTATTAGGCAGTACCATATGGCTGATAAAACAGGCATGAGGGAGTTTTTAAAAAGTAACTGCAATCGGTTGAAGACGGTATATAAAAATATAAACAGCATGGGTTTAAGGCAATTGTTTAGGAATGTGATAACAGGTTTGTACATTTAAAGGTGGTAAGGAATGGTGAAGATCCACTATATTATAACAGAGAAGTAAAGAGACTAAGAAGGAGGTGCAGACTGGAAAGAAATATAGTTAAAAATGGCTGTGGAAGTAAGGAGAAATTGAAGGAACTTCCTGGGAAACTGAATCTAGCAAAGAAGTCAGCTAATGATAACATGATGGCAAGCATGATTGGCAGTCATACAAATTTAGTGAAAAATGGAAGGGTATGTATAGGTACTTTAAGGCAGAAACAGATTCCAAGAAGAACATTCCAGGAATCATTGATGAACAATGGGAGTGTGTATGTGAGGATCTTCAAAAGGCAGAAGTATTCAGTCAGCAGTATGTAAAGATTGTTGTTTATAAGGATAATGTCCAGATAGAGGAGATGACTAATACTAAAACCAAGCGAGTTGGGCGTGCGAATAGGGGCGCATGGCTGTGAGCTTGCATCCGGGAGAAAAGTGGGTTCGAGCCCCACTGTCGGCAGCCCTGAAGATGGTTTTCCGTGGTTTCCCATTTTCACACCAGGCAAATGCTGGGGTTGTACCTTAATAAAGGCCACGACCACTTCCTTCCCACTCCTAGTCCTTTCCTATCCCTTCGTTGCCATACGACCTATCTGTGTCATTATGACATAAAGCCAATTGTAAAAAAAAAAACTAATACTAAAGAAGTATTAAAATTTGCCTATGATAACAATGACATTTACAACAAGATACAAAAATTGAAAACTAGAATAATAAGATTTCTGGGGATATACTAAAGACAATGGGTTGGATTATAGTAGTGTCTAGTGTGGGTAAGGGCTCGAGCATCTTGGAACAAAACATCATGACCCGACGATAGAGCATGCTCAGCTATTGCTGATTTGTCTGAATGGTTGAGACGAATACTTTGTTCATGTTCCTTGATACGAGTACCAATGGACCAGGATGTTGGGCCAATGTACACCTTACCGCAAGTACAGGGAATTTCGTATACCCTAGGATGTAAAAGTGGGAACAATTTGTCCTTGGTTTTACCCAGGATTATACGGGAAGCTGTGGAAATACGTAGAAATCCTAACAATTTCAACAGGGACACTGGCTATCAATTAAGTAATACGTGGTTGCCAGCCATTAAAGATTTACATAGGTAGTTCCATTCCCTATCCCTTCTCTATTGTTATTTCATTTTGGTGTTTTCCAGTATGTTCCTCATCACCAGATGTTTCATTCTAGGCTTGTGTCAATGTCATACTTTCATATGTATGTACACCTGTTATGTTATGTGACCCTCTCAGACCTATTCTGATAGTTCCGTCAGCTTCCGCTTCGAATGATAGTGCTGTACCGTGTCCGGTGGCCATCTGGTGATGAATGAATGCACTCTTACCACTTCTATTATAACGTCTAAATTCAAACCTCATTGTTTGTGAAGCCTTTCTCGTGGACAGTCGAGACTTTCTTTGAAGACACAGAGCAAAGTTCTCTGCAAAATGTAAAGCATTTCACGTTATTTTATTATATACTAGCGAATGTACCCATGCTTCGCTACGGTATTCTACATTGTATTCGAATATCGAAGTAAATAGTGTACATGCAGTGAATAAGATTGTTTTAAAATTGCATGTCTCTTAGCGTTATCCGAGAAAGAGCATCGGGAGGTCCCCGCACGTTGTTTCCAATGTAAAGTGTTTGTTATGGATTTGTGATATAACGGCAGGCTCACTTGCCTACTGCCATTCACAATCGAGTTGGGAAGTTTACATTATAATTGCAGGCCCCATTGCCTACTACGCGGACAGAATCGATTTGGGGAGTTCTCGTTAAAATGGCAGCCCCCTTTCCTACTTCCAGACAGATTACAGCTGAGGAGTTTTTATTATAATGGCAGGCAATTACCCTACTATCACTCGAAATTGAGTTGTGCAGTTATCATTATAATGCCAGGCCCATTTTCCTACTTCCAGCCAGCTTACTGCCAGTCACACCAAGTTGGTGAGTTTCCATCAAAATAGCAGGCCACTATGCCTAATGCCAGTCACATTTTAGATGAGGACATTTCTTTACAATGGCGGGCACCCTTGCCTACTGCCAAACACAATCGGGTATGGGAGTTTTAAACAAAACTGTATGCTCACTTGCCTACTGCAAGTCAAATCGAGAAGTGAACTATTCATTACAATTGTAGACCTTCCTTACTAATGACAGTTACACGGGAGTTGGAGAAGGAACCCTTTCCTACTGCCAGTCAAAGTCGGTGTGGGGAGTACTGATTACAATAGCAGACCCACCCTTTCTCGATCGCTACAAATCGACATCAGTGAATATAGATCGACATACGAAAGTATATGCGTGTTTACAATATTGAAGACCTTCATTTACAGATTAACTGCTCCTAAACGTACGTCATATCGACAAAGGATTATACCATAAGACACGCCGGATTTAGTGGCCTAAATGGTTGGTCCTATGATATGTCATCTATTCTTGGGTCAGATTGAGTTAGAAACGTGGAACATGGTAACGTTTTTGTAAGATTATCTCACATTACATTACTTTTCGGATAATTATGTGACAGCTACATACATAGCATTTGGTTCACATATGCCTACTGGGTGGGCCAATTTTCGTGAAGAGTTTGATGATTCTGTATTTCATATAAGTAATCGAAAGTATGAATTATGCATGTGAAAATTCCAAATTGACTTAACATCGATTAATAGAGAAAAATCAAACGTAAAAGGGATACAGATACGGCAAAAAGTCATAAGACCAAGGTTGTAGATCATTCCAAATTGAACGGAGATTGTGCAATCTGTTATGTGATAGGAATTTCCGAAGGTCTGCACCATCATTAAAATTGCCTGCATATTTCGATATTCTTCGGGGATAAAAAGTGAAAAATTTAATGATCTTGGATGTTTTCCGTTCGTTACAGGCTAAAACGTATAATTTTGTCAAATTTCAATTATCTTCTTCTTCTTCTGGCAGATTATGCCGCAATCTGGATTTTGGCCGACGCGGGTAAAAATTAGGACTTTCAGGAATCTAAACCAAAAATTATGCAGATGGTCATTATTACCCCTTCAACGGAAAGCTGTACGAAAATTTCGCCAAAATAGTCAGTGTAGAGGCACACAGTCGTTACGATTTGATTTTTATAGACAAGGAATCTGCTCCATGTAAAACACCTTTTGGGCTATGTCCGCTGGACTTAACCTGCAAAACTGACCATTCATGATATCTCCCTTATTAATCCTCCTGACGATAAAATGCACATGAAAAAAAGGTTTAGAGGTGGAATTCCATCACGTTTGGTCGATTTCCAGTCAGGTTGGCCTTGTTCTGTATATGTTGTGGAAGAGTAAAATCACCATTTCGGTTCCCTGTAAACCGCCAGTCCATTCCGGAACATGAAATGTTATTTACGTTTAACCTACCTTTGGACAGGTGGATGCTAAATATAAATTTTGGTTCGAATGTCTTCAGCAGTTTTCAAGTTGTAAGGAATACGCTTTACACGCACCCTCTCGTGAGTCAAGTCTGATGGGACTTGTACAGAAAAACGGTCCGTTAATGATATCTCCCTTATTAATCCTCGTATCGAAATTTTGCACATGAGAAGAAAGGTTTAGAAATTAATTTCTACCAAGGTAGGTAGATTTCCATTAAGTTTGGTTGTGTATATTTTGTGGAAGTGCAAAATCACTGTTTCGGTTTCGTATAAACACCCAGTCAGTTCAGGGATTTAGAAACAATATTTGCCCTAAAACCTATCAAGGACAGGTGTATTCTAAATATGAGTCTTGTTGGAAATACATCCAGTAGTTTGTAGCACTCGCATACATACGGCGTAATTAAGGAAGAAAATAATACAGTTAAGAAAGTTGAAAGTAATAGAAAATGGATTATAACTGAGGACAGCCGGATAACGACAAATATGTAAATGCCAAGTTAATGTATTGGAAAATCAAATGCCCCTCAATAAATTATGCTAGTGTGAGTTATGGATATAATAAAGCGGTAACAGAGGAGAAATTTAGGTCCAGTTATTCTTAGGTAAACAAATAATAAGATGACTAATGGTGTTATTACTTAATCTATTCGAGGGCGGTTATAACATCCAACGATATTACGCCAATAGCCCGCAGATAGGCTGATTGACGTCTCTCGTGCCTTCTACCCAAGGAACAACCACGAATTTAAAAGCATGATGAGGAAAATGGCAATACGTTACTTCCCTGCTGGCATGCAGTCAGAGACGTTGCCATGGGAACCTGTAGGTTCCTTGTCGGTCTGTCGGTCACTCAATGCAGAGCACGATACCAGCGGAAAATTGTAAATTTCTCCGTCATGTGAAGAGTAAGGTAAATTATGAACATAACGAAAGTTGTTTATAATGAAGAGACGTTTCACGTGTGGTAAATGAAGTTTACAGAAAATCAATAGTATAAGAGAAAATGGAGGAAAACCAGAATGGTTTTCCTATAAACCCCCCGTCTATTCAAAGATTTTAAAATGATATGCATATTGAAACCTTCCCCGGTATGAGTATACTCTAAATATGAAGAATATGAAGTTTGGTTGAGATATATCCAGCCGTTTCGACATGATGGTGGAAAAACCATTCTGGTTTTCCTATAAACCCCCGTCTATTCAAAGATTTTAAAATGATGTGCGTATCGAAACTTCCCCGGGATGAGTATACTCTAAATATGAAGTTTGGTTGAGATCTATCCAGCCGTTTCGATGTGATGGTGGAAAAACCATTCTGGTTTTCCTATAAACCCCCCGTGTATTCAAAGATTTTAAAATGATATGCATATCGAAACCTTCCCCGGGATGAGTATACTCTAAATATGAAGTTTGGTCAAGATCTATCCAGCCGTTTCGACGTGATGGTGGAAAAACCATTCTGGTTTTCCTATAAACCCCCCGTGTATTCAATGATTTTAAAATGATATGCATATCTAAACCTTCCCCGGGATGAGTATACTCTAAATATGAAGTTTGGTTGAGATCTATCCAGCCGTTTCGACGTGATGGTGGAACAGACAAACAGACAGACAAACAGACACGAAACGTAAAAACCACCGATTCGGTCTTGAGTTGACCTAAAACGGATAAATATCTGAAAAGTTGGCAAAACAAAAGAAATTACAGACAGCGGACCCCCTACAATTTTATTTATATAGATATAAATGATATGAGTAAAGAAGTGGAATCAGAGATAAGGATTTTTGTGGATGATGTTATTTTGCATAGAGAAATAAATAACTTACAAGATTGCGAGCAACTGCAAAATAACTTCAATAATGTTTTGAGATGGACAGTACGCAATGGTATGATGATAAACAAGGTTAAAAGTTCAGGTTGTGAGTTTCACAAATAGGACAAGTCCTCTCAGTTTTAATTACTGCGTTGATGGGGTGAAAGTTCCTTATGGGAATTATTATAAGTACATAAGTGTTAATATAAGGAAAGATCTTCATTGGGGTAATCACACAAATGGGATTGTAAATAAAGGGTACAGATCTCTGTACATGATTATGAGGGTTTTCAGGGGTTGTAGTAAGGATGTAAAGGAGAAGGCATATAAGTCTCTCGCAAGACCCCAACTAGAGTATGGTTCCAGTGTTGGGACCCTCACCAGGATTACTTGATTCAAGAACTGGAAAAAATCCAAAGAAAAGCAGCTCGATTTGTTCTGGGTGATTTCTGACAAAAGAGAAGCGTTTCAAAAATGTTGCAAAGTTTGGTCTGGGAAGTCTTGGGTGAAAGAAGACGAGCTGCTTGACTAAGCGGTATGTTCCGAGCTTTCAGTGGAGAGATGACATGGAATGACATTTGTAGACGAATAAATATGAGTGGTGTCTTTAAAAGTAGGAAAGATCACAATATGAAGATGAAGCTGGAATTCAAGAATACAAATTGGGGCAAATATTAATTTATAAGAAGGGAAGTTAGGGATTGGAATAACTTACCAGGGGAGATGTTCAATAAATTTCCAATTTCTTTGAAATAATTTAAGAAAAGGCTAGGAAAACAACAGACAGGGAATCTGGCACCTGGTCGACTGCCCTAAATGCAGATCAGTAGTGAGTGATTGAATAATGAATGATTATCAATAATCTTGATTGTATATATAACTTTCACATGAATAATTCACACCAATGAAACTTTTCTGGATAATTTTAGAAACTCAGAATTTCCGCTCCTGGTACACAGATCACAAAAAATGGATTTCAGAACGCTGTTCTTCCTTGCTGCAAACAGAGAATGGTGTGGCCATCTTTATGTTGCAACAGCACAAGCTGTACTGATCTGATAACCCTGAAACCTACTACAGATGCAGACAACGGTGCCATCTAGCAGCTGGTGAGCACACAACACCATAGAGCCAACCTAAAGACAATTAGAGCCAAATTGCAGATACTTACTGACTTGCCTAGGTACATCAGTTGCCTTGACAAAAATCTGAAGAACTGAAAATTGTTTCAGCACAGACTGAAGCAGTCTAGAACTCCTGACCCATTTGTCCTTTATCATACGACCCAAATGACCCTGATGCCCCAAGTCCTGTCCATTTCTTGATCAACAGCTCATTGCTCCTACCAGCCATGCTTGATATATCACAGATGCCAGCAAATAGGTTTAGAAGGTGGTACCTTTTCATGCATTTCTGGAATTGTTAGCCAAAGGAGTACTTTGTCAACATCAGCAATGAGCAAAATGGCAAACCCAGCAACATTCCCTTAAACTTAGAATTCTCGTCCTGTAGAAAGAAGATAATGTGGCACCATTTCAGTGGAAGATGGGACATGTCACGGTGAGTCATCCCGGCAGTGATGGGGTGGTACAGGCAGCAAAAATCAAGACGTCCACAGGGTTGTTCAAGAGACCATCACCAAGTTTTGTCCATCATTTAGCAGGCAATCAGAAGCAAATGAACTCAAATTATTGAAACCCCTCATGTTTCAAGGGGAAAGGGAGTATATTCAGATTGGTCACAAGGGTCCAATCCATTGGTTATCATATTGCTACTAGTTTCACTCCTGGAGCAGAGTGGCCACACTGTGAATTCATCATTTGGGTAGCATCCACAGAAGATGGCTACAATTGTTTTTAGAACAGAAATACAATTCATTCATTAACAAATCCTTCCATGTGTGTTTTTTATGCCACCACTGGACTATCAAAGCATGGCCTAAGGTCACTGAGTTGAGGTACAAGGAGGTACATGGCGACGGGAGGCATAAATTCATTGCCAAACATGTAAAAGAACACGGTGGAGTTCAGGCCAATGATGGTAGTGTCCTCATATGAGGTCTGTTTACATGAGATGAATTGGGACCCCTGGTACATCTACCAATATTCCTCACCAGTAAACAATACAGGAACATACTGTTAGATCATATCGACTTTTTGTTCACCTCCAACACCCTGCAGGAGACCTATACCTACAGCAAGACAATGCACCCGCCCACTGCCCCCGACTGTTGCCAACTGGTTCAAAGAAAACTCCATGGATTCGAGGATGCATGTCCTAGCCCCCAAGGACAACCGACCTTCATCCTATTGATTACAAATGGGATGCTGCTGATAGAAATGTGCATGCCCTGGATCCTACTCTAACAAATTTCCATTGCATTATAGGAGGATATGCAACGGTCATGGATCAGTATAACTCCCCAATGCTTCAAGTGTCTTGTGGAGTCCATGACACACCACACTGCTACTGTCATCTGGATGAAAGCGGGTGCTACATGTTACTATCCAGGTATCTCTAATTCAATCGCTCATCACTGTATTTTTCTTCCAACAAAATAATGAAACTATCAACATACTGTAATACAAATGAGGTGCTCAGGGCTAGATAATGGTAAGCCACATTAAGGAAATTTTACAGGAGAGACATATGAAGGTTCAAAAAATTCCATAAATCAGGTGATGGACATAAGAGGTATGTTTATTGAATGATAAGGTACTACATACATTAAGGTATTCTTGTAACATGAAATAGAACCTTTTTAACTAATGCACGAGGGCAGATCAGAAAATAAGTTGCACTTCCCAGTTATGGCCATTTATTACACCAACTATACAACAGCAACACGACTATAATGACATACACTACAACGTCACTTTTCCACATAGTTTCCAAGAGACTCCAAACATTTCTGCGAACGCACAACCAACCTGTCGATGCCGGATGCATAGAAATTTCCTCCAGCGCTCTGCAACCTCTCGGAAACAACGGCCTTCACCTCCTTATTGGTTTGGAAACGTCGACCACCGAGCTCCATTTTGAGCTTACCGAATATATGAAAGTCACATGGCACTAGGTCGGGACTGTAGGGTGGATGTTGCCAGACCTCCCACTTGAAACGCTGCAGCAGTTCTTTCGTTTGGTGGGCCTTGTGAGGTGTTGCGTTATCGTGCAACAAAATCACACCGGCGCTCAATTTCCCCCAGCGCTTCTCTTTAATCGTTTTACGCAACCGGTGCAACGTTTGACAATACGACGCCGTGTTGATCGTCGTTCCTTTCAGCATGAATTCCACGTGCAGCAAACCCTCCCTGTCAAAGAACACTGTCGCCATAACCTTACCGGCTGAAGGTTGAATCTTGGCCTTCTTTCGTTGTGGTGATAAGGGATGCACCCATTCCATTGATGTTCGCTTCGTTTCGGGGGTGAAGTGGTGGACCCACGTTTCGTCGCCTGAGACGATTCGCCGCAGAAACCCATTGCAAGGAGGATTAGAAACGTTGTTCCTTGTGCTCATCGGTGAGAAGACGTGGGACCCATCTTTGACACAGCTTACGATATCCAAGGTTCTCGTGAACAATGGCGAACACACTGCCATACGACATGTTCAGCTGCGTCGTGATTTCTCTCAGTTTAATGTTCCGGTTCTGTCTAATGATCGCATTCACACTGTTGACCTTTGCACGGATCCTGGACGTTGCAGGCCTGCCTTCGCGATGGTTGTCCGTGATATCCGTGTGTCCGGCTTCGAACTGCTGACACCACTTTATGATACCTTGCCGGGAAATGGCCCGCTCCCCACACATAGCACTAATTTCACGATGAATGTCCGTGCAATTCTTCCTTTTGGCCCATAGGAATCGGATTGTCGCACGCACCTCATATTTGGAGTGAACGTCCAGTTGACGCGCCATTGCATTTGGCCGCTATTCACACGATAATAGACGAGACACCACAGCGACCTGCCTAACAGACATGTGGGCTGTGTCTGTCCCTTTCTCTGCTGTGCCCACGTTTGCGACACACAGTGCGCTGCTGCGGCGTTAGTGCAACTAACCTTTTGATCCACCTACGTACATAGTAGAAAAAACATTAAGTACAAGAAATCCATATAATTTTGTGGCTTGTCATTGTCTATCACCAAAGCTTCAGAGCCAATATTAGGCATCACTGATCACATCACTCTCGCAGTCATCTAAGAAACTGCCATCAATTAATTCAGGTTCCTCAACCTGCTCTGTGGTTTCGTACTGAGTCAGAGATAAATAATATCTGTGATGCACTGCAGGTATGTAGGGAAACTGGTCCATGACGTCAGACAGTTTCTTATGCTGTATAGGAATGGGCCTACGATTTTTTGGTGTTAAGGTCGCAATCCACGATGTCTGTGTAGGACGGCCATGCTTCTTGACATTAATTTAGCAGAAGTCTCTGTGAACAGTGTACTCTTCACCCTTAAAAATAAACAATAATGTCCATCTTACAACATGTTTATGAAACATATCGAATTACTAATTTAATATTAATTCGATATTCTGTGCCGGCTCTCCTAAATAATAATATTAATTATTATTATTTAATTAAAGTAATTATTTTTCTAATATTCTTAATTCTGGTTAATAGCTATGTTTAAGTACATACCCGATTACACCGGTGTTTACGTTTAGCCTTTTTACTCAACTCCGGTGTTTGCTGCTGCCATCGATGCCTTCCATTCTTAGCAGGTGAGATGGGCACCTCTCTAACAACGGGAGCTAAGTCTTCATCCTTGCGGAAGAAAAAAGAATAAAAAACTAATACTGTAGCATGAACCTATGAAACTACACTGAACAACACATCAATTTAACAGCTATATAATGGCAAGCCACAATAACCCCTATAGCAGTCACCTAGTGATGCCCATCTTAGTTCAACAGTCGTTTATGGTTACTTGGCTCCATATAAATATCTTAGAAACAGTCCCATAGTTCATACTTCCATAAAATATTAGCGTTACCTTACAGTACTACATGTACTGCATTGTCATGATAAGCCACATTGTCACATGCAATAATATGGCATGCCACATAATAACATTTTGTTGATGCTTACCTCTGATGTTGATGAGATATCACATGGATTTGGCTGATAATCGACATTACGTGGGATTCACTTTCAAGACAATCGGCTTCCGTCTCGGTTCCAAAATGGATTTTTTAATCGAAACAACAGCTCACACTGTTTCCTCTGTGAGACACCATCTTGCTGCGGCTTACCATACTAAAGAACAAAAATGAAGTGCTGTGTCTTGGTGCAATACATAACAACAGTGTGTGTGCTGCCATCTCTTGGTTTCTTCAAATACCACTCCTTCAGTGGCTTGCCATCCTTTAGCAGATACAAAATGCATACAAACCTCAATATTGTTCAATGTGTGGCTTACCATTATCTAGCTCAGAGTGCCTCAAATAATAAATTGATTAGCCATTTCCTAATTTCTAAATGAAAGTTTGTGTTCCTAGTTTTTCCAAATGGCTGGATTTAATAACTCACTAAGAAGATCTATATATACTGAAATGAAATTCTGTAATCTTTCTATTAACCCACAGGGAACAGAATTCAATATATTCGACAGTCATATCAGCGCACATAGTACTAACAAAAAAAAAAAAATCAACAGATAGCAGTAAACGACACTTTTAGCACTGGGTGAATGAGGACAAATAGGGTACTGCTATCACTTTCCTAGCTTACTACAAGCAGTAAGAAGCGATTATCTTTAGTCGTACATGCGTAGCAAGTTTTGAGACCGGCATTTTTACAATTTATTGCATTTTTTTGCAACATGGCAAGTAAAAGGAGAGCCAGTGAGCAGGAGATTGTTTCTATTTTGAACTCCTCTGATGCAGATGAAAGTGATTTTTCGTTTGAAAAGTTGGAAGATGGAAATTCAACTGGTGAGTCTCCCAAAGAGACTTGAGTGCCTCAGAGAAAGAAACAGGAAATGAATGGACTGATGTGAGGTGTTCTTTTTTTTTTTTTTGCTAGTTTTAAAGTCGTACTAACACAATGAAGGTTTTTGAGAACGCAAGGATGGAAAAGGACTACGATTGGGAAGGAAGCGGCCGTGGCCTTAATTAACCAGCATTTTCCTATTGAGAAAATGGTAAACCACAGAAAACTATCTTCTGGGCTGCTAATAGAGGAATTCCAACCCACCATCTCCCGAATGCAAGCTCACAGCATGCGGCCCTAATCGCATAGCCAATTCGCTTGGTGGACTTAAGTGATTTAGACCCAGGACCTTTGACTGCCATTCTGATATATAATATAAATCAAGGACCAATTTTACCCTCACATTTTGATATGGCAACTGAGGTAGAGTATGTTTCACTATTTTTTATACTAAAATTTTGACATATTTCACCAGGGAACAGTAATTCATGGAGACAAATAAAAACAATAGGCAATACCTCTAACTATATGCACAATCAAAGATTGGTCATTTCCAACTCGTTCTGATATAAGGCCTTTCTTTTACAGGGAATTCTTATGCCATTTATGCTCTTAACATCTAGCAGTCAAAAATGATGATAATTTCTTATGCACCTCTGAGACAGAGTACAACCAGCATTCAAGGTAAATTATTTATATTACGTTCATATGCATGTTTATAGCTGATGTTAGATATGTTTGATTGAGTTTTAATTTGCCATATTTTCAGTCTACGTACAGACATCAAATGCTTCTGCCCATGAAATGTTAAACCCTCTGTTCAAATGACTTTCCAACACTATCATGCTTATGACCTTCAACGAATGGGTGGGAGAATGAGTGGATGGACGAGTTGACAGGTGGAGAAAAAATAGCTTGCATATTCATTTTATATGATCTTGTTCAATCTCTTGAATGTCTAAATTATACCTAGAAATTCTCTTTTGAATAGTAATTGCAATATACAAAATATTAACAAATTACATTAAAATTATTAATCAACTGAACAAGTAGCATATTATTACTGTAATTAACACCCATTTATCTTCTCTTCCTCTTCTTCTTGGAATCAGGTTTTACTAGTGGAGGTAAAGGCAATTTCAGCACGACAACAGACTTATTGGTCTTAGATGCTGGAACAAGTCCAAGTATTTGACACAACTCCTGAACTCTGAAAGGAAAAAAAGAGGAAAATGAAATCACATTTGAATAATTTAATGTCCTTAAACTCTTGTATGTATAATTCAAGAGAGATGACTATTACTTTAACGTCTCTGACAACCGTAAAAGTAGTTAGTGGGACATAAAGCCAATAACATTATTACTATTACTTTAATGGGAAAAACAATGGGATTATCAGACCACAATCCAAGATACTTGGACGTTTCAAAGAATATAAACCCATTCACTACCAAAGCTGTATACAAGTAAGTATCCGCCAAACCATTATATTTATGTTTTGGTGCAGTGTCTGCTTTGCTGAATCAATGTATATATATATATATGGGACAGAGTGTCGTTTTGAATGAAATTCATTCACTTGCTTACATAAAACATTTATTACATTTTACGACACATTTATAAGATACATTCAATACACAACATTGGGCACTGTGGTCAGATGCACTCGATAATAGTAAGTCATATCACCCCTCATCTCATCTCGCCCAGAGTCACGCAAGCATACAATCTCTCATCCCCTTCGGTCCACACCACTTCCGGATGGGGACCTTCAAATGAATACAATGAAGGGTGCTGCCATCTGTCCTTATGTAATAGCGAGCAACTAGGCAGGACCAGCGACGCCTAGGACAGAACATGCTCCCCACCACTGAATCACCCTGATTCAACAGAATTAAACTGCCTGATATGCCCTCATGATGGTTCAGTTCAATTAAAGCACCACACAGGGACTGACACAGAGAGCTCAGGTTCAGTAACCACAATGAGTAGATCATTTCAACAAAAACACACATAAATATAACACTCTCTCTCTCTCTCGAGTTCTCAGTGCAAGTCACCACCACAACACCGTAAGTATACAATTTCAAAATGAAAAAAAGATACAAGTCACATGAAACACACATTATAGTGTTAGCCACAACGATCCTGTTTAGTGTTCAATAGGTAACAGAATTAAACTTCTTAACAGGTTCTTTCAAAAGACCACTGTTTGTTATGATGGTAGCCACCAGCGCAAGTCCATCCTTTCCAGGGTGAACACTCTCCACCACTGCCGATTTCCAACTTCCAACAAAGAGTAGGAAGGTTGTCCTCCTTCAGCAGTACAAATGTTCCAGCAGCTAGGTTCTCCTTGGGACAGGTCCATTACTTCCTCTTACTTACTTACTTACTTACTTACTTACTTACTTACTTACTGGTCAGCGCTACAATCCATGTAGGGCCTTGGCCTCCTTAATCACCTGCCTCCATTCGTCCCGATCCTTGGCTTTCCTTCTCCAGCATTTAACTCTCATCTTTCTAAGGTTGTCCTCAACATCATCAATCCATCTCTTCATGGGTCTTCCTCTCCTCCTTCTTCCTTCTGGTTTTCCTATAAAGACTTTTTTGACAGTACTGGTTTCTACCATTCTCTGAAAATGACCAGCCCACCAAATTCTTCCCTGCTTAATTTTAACAACATATCTGGCTGGCCAAACAATCTCTGCAGCTCTGCATTTGTCCCCATTCTCCATCCATCCTGATCTCTAACTGCTCCAAATACCTTTCTCAATATCTTCCTTTTCCACTGTAACAGCCACTGTTCTTCTCTAGTAGCCATCACCCAGCATTCTGAGCCATACATCACTATAGGTCTTAGTACTGTTGTGTATATTTTTATTTTAGTATTCCTACTGACATTCTTGGATTTAAACATATTTTGCAAGGCGTAAAAGCATTGGTTCCCACTTGTTATCCATTCCTGTATTTCCAGAGGTTGTATTGTCTGCAGTTATTTATTATTGAGCCTAGATATTTGAAAGTTGTAACTCTTTGATATTCCTTCCCATATATTCTCACTGTGGTCCTTTCTCTTGCTCCCTCTGTCTCTCCCATCTTCAAATATTTGTTTTATTTATATTCACTTCTAGCCCTAAGTCCTGTGTTTTCTCTTCTAACAAAGCATAGTTCTCTTCAAGAGCTCTTTTGTTTCGTGCAATAATTGCCACATCATCAGCATATGCTATCACTTGTACTAATCTGTTCAGGATGGTTCCCCCGGGTTGATGGTTAGTTGGCGTATTACTTTTTCCAATGCTAAATTGAATAGGAGTGTGGAGAGAACACTGTCTCAGCCCCTTTTCAACTAAAAACGCCTCGGACAGGTCCTGTTCCACTCTCACCTTGCATACGGTTGTTTTCAAAGTAATTTCTGTCAACCTAACCAATTTCCTCGGGATTCCAAACTCTCTCATAATTTCATAAATTTTACCTCTATCTAGGCTGTCATATGCTTGTTTAAAATCAACATACAGCTGGTGCAGCTGCTTGTCATAATCATAAAACTTCTCCAGTAATTCTCACAATATAAAAATCTAATCCAGTGTAGAGCGATTTTTTCTAAAAACTGCTTGGTAATCCCCTAGTATCCTTTCATCCATGGTTCCAGTCTTGAGGATAATATATTACTGAAAACCTTGTAAGTTCCATCCATCAAAGTAATCCCTCGGTAATTTCCGCATACTGCCTTATCTCCTTTCTTATGTATTGGACATATTATGACCAATGTCCAATCCTTGGACATTTTCTCCTTCATCCAAACCTCCTTTATCAACTCATGGACAGCCTTCTCTACTCCTTCTCCCCCATATCTCAACGGTTCTGTCTCCATCCCATCTTTACCTGGGGCTTTGTCATTCTTTAATGCTTTAATTGCTATCCTGACCTCTTCTAAATCTGGCTGCTCTATTAACTCTTCATTCAATTCTCCTTCTTCTCCATCATCACTGATGTTTTCCTCTTCTCTATCATCCTCCTTATTTCCATTGAGTACCTTGTAAAAATACTCCTGCCATCTTTCGAGCACTTTGCTTTTGTCACCGATGAGGTTTCCATCCTCGTCCTAAAAGAAAATAGCTCTTGGTTGAAATCCTCTCTTAAGATCTTTTGTTCTCTCATAAAACTTTCGTACCACATTTCTATCCTTCATTTCATCCAGTTCTTCGATTCTCTTTCTCTCAAAAGCTCTGTTTTTGGTTCTACATATCTTATCGGCTCTTCTCCGCTTCTCTCTGTACTCTTCCACTGCTTGCCTTGTCCTCCTTTGAAGCATTCTTTTCCTAGGTTCATTCTTCTCTTGAATTAGTGTTCAGCATTCTTCATCAAACCATTCTGCTCTCTTTACACGTTCCTTCTAACCCAAAGTATCATCTGCAACTTCACTGATAGTTGTTCTCAGTATCTCCCACTTACTTTCCACTTCTCCTTTCTCCCATAAGTCCTTTCTTATTTCCAAAGATTCTGCTATTTTCTTCTTGTATTTCTCTTGCAATTCCTCGTTTTTTAGACCCTCTACATTATGCTTTTGTCTTTCTTCTTACTTTTTCCATCCTTGCCAAATCTATTTTTTGTCTGTATTTTATTCTTACAAGATAATGGTCTGAATCAGCATCAGCATCTCTACAACTTCTAACATCCATGATGTCTGATGCATGCCGCCTGTCTATGATAACATGGTCCATTCGATTTCTTGTTACACCATCTGGTGATATCCATGTCTCCTTTATGTTTTTCTGCAGGTGCCAAGTACTTTTGATTATCATCTGCTTCCAACTTGCAAAGTCCATAAGTCTCAAACCATTATTATTACAGACTTTGTGCAAGCTTTCTTTCCCTACTACATGTTTATACACCTCTTCTCTTCCAATCTTTGCATTTAGATCTCCAAGGATCGTTTTCATGTCATGTGTTTGAACTTTGTTAATTTCATCCCCCAATTTGGTGTAAAATGCATCTTTTTCCTCCCCTTCTGCCTCTTCTGTAGGGGCATACACATAAAACACTGTAACATTGAAGAATTTTGCTCGAAGTCTCAATTAGCACATCCTATCGTTGATTGCAGTAAAGTTGATCACGCTTTGCTTTACAGACTTTTGTATGAGGAATACTGTGCCATTACTGCCTTCTTCTCCTCCACTGTACATCAGGATATGTTGACCAGACATTATCATCCCTTGCCCCTTCCATCTTAGTTCCTGCAATACTGCTATTTTCACTCCATACTTATCCAGTTCATTCCTTAATTCCTTCAACATGCCAGGTCCCTTTAATATCTTATATTCCACGTTGCTACTATGATAAATGTTTCCGTTTTTTAAGCCGTTTTTCTCGCCGGGTCCTCACCAAGTTATCCACTTTTCCTGTAGTATGTCTTAAGGTATCCATAACATCTGTCTTTATACGAGGTAGGGGAGTTAACCCTACACCTAACCCCCAACCTGGAGGACCAGGGTATCACTCTTAGTCTGGATCATCACCTTAGACCTGTCCAGCTTGGGTGGCCCTACCAGCAGCATGTGCTCCCGCCGGCATAGCTCTAAGGATCATTTGAACATGCAAGCCTCCAAACACCCAGCAAAATGTATTTTGACTTCGTCAAGGCAGTGATACCTTCTGGAGGCCATTTCTTCCTCTGTTGCGGTGAATTTAGGTAATCAGCAGACAACCTCTTCCACAACGGCTACTGCATTGTCTGGGTATGCTACCACTGGGACAATCTGTTGATGGGCAGGTCAGTAATGGTTGTAAGGAAGGCAACAACTAGAAAGTGAGCATGTGATAAATAATGAAGGTCATTAGGGTCATTGGATAAGGCAGTTAAAGGGCAAGAAATAAGACATGCTTCTATTTGCCCAATAAGGGTACACAGCTCCTCAAATGTTAATAGTGCATTACCCACAACTCTTCTCAAGTGGTATTTCATGGACTTGACAGGTGCTTCCTAAAGTCCGCCAAAGTGTGTAAACCTGGCAGGTATAATGTGCCACGTAATTCCTTCCCCTGCTAATGAACGCTTTATCTTTTCACAAGAACTGGTTGAAAGGAATGGTTTTTGCAGATCTTGCATCCTTCTGTTTGCTCAAGTGAAGTTAGTGCCATTATCACTATAGATTGTGGAGTATTTTCCACGTCGAGCAATGAATCTCCTCAAAGCTGCTATGAAGGCATCAGTAGAGAGGTCACTCACCACCTCCAAGTGAAGAATCTTGGTAGCCAGACAGATGAAGAATGCAATGTAACTCTTCATTGTCTGTTTACTTCTTACGTTTCCCCTCTTGACAAGGAACAGACCAGCATAATCAGCTCCTACATTAAGAACTAGGCGACTCTAAGACAGGTTAGACATTTGTGGATCACTCTTTGCATAACTGCCCTGATTGTACGAATTCAAAATGTTGCTCATAAAGATGCAATTACTAGTTGTGCAATCGAAGCCGACTTTCAACCTATTAGGTCGTGTTACGTACATTTAGTACGTGTTGAAGAGATGTTAAGTACAGAACAAAAATGGCCAACCAGACACCAGTGGGATCCGAACCCACAACCTCAAGTAAAGTTAGTGCCATTATCACTATAGATTGTGGAGTATTTTCCACGTCGAGCAAATGTACGTAACACGACCTAATAGGTTGAAAGTCGGCTTCGATTACAATGCGGTCGTGAAAATTCAATATTCATTGACTAGTTGTGCACCTGCATGCAAAAGCCTAATATGTTCTGCCATCACAAGAAGGTTTGTCAAAGCATGCTGGGGAAGAAGGATGAGCTGGTGCTTAGTAACATAAGATAGATTTGAATTTCAAGTCTTCCTCCTACCCTTAACATTCCCTTATAATCTAAGAAAGGATGTAAATCTGCAATTTTTCTCTTCTTTAAGATGCAGCATTTAGCATTAAGATCGGCTATCTCTTGAGCATAACACACTTGTTGTGCAATCTTGATACAGGAGTGCAAGGCCATCCGCAGCTCTTGTGCAGTTAATATCCCCAATCTCTTGTTTTGAGGATTGGCACTGTTTTGAACGAATCACCAACAATATGCAGTAATTCGAGTCAGTTGGGACAGTGACGAGTACTTCAGCATAAATTCATCCAAACTGGTACCTACCAACATAACTACAGGAAGTATACGTCTTGACTCAGGTACTTCCTCTTCCGTGTGGGACGACATTGTGCCTGGCCTTGGTTCAGTGGGCTCGGTTAACCAAGAGGGTCCGTGCCACCACAGGTTCATACCTTGTAGTTGTCCTGGAGCAACACCTCTGGATATTAGGTCTGGATTGCAACTGGTAGGAATGTGACTCCATTCTGCCTTGTGAGAATATTCTTGAACTGAAGAGACTCTGTTGGCCACAAATGTTTTCCACCGTGTAGCAGGAGATGCGATCCAAGCTAAGACGATGGTGGAGTCAATCCACAGGTACAGCTTGCTGACTGGGAAAGACAAAACTGGAAGGGTCTTGTGGAGTAGTCGGGCAAGTAGAAGAGCTCCACACAGTTCAACTCTTGTAGTGTCAGTTTCTTCAGCGGTGCTACTCTGGATTTAGAACATAATAATCTGACACAGGTCTATCCCATTTTGTCGACAGACTGTACATATTACATAAAATCAGCTTCATGGTCCGTATCGCACTTCAATAGATTCACAATTAAGTATTTAATTTATTTTCCACCTAGTCGATACAATGATTGCTTAAGGCAATTTTTAATGGTCAAAAGTGGTACATGTTTCGTATATTTTTAAGGACACTTCCTCTAAAGCATTACTTTGTCAATGTTATATATTTTTCATCTAAACAGTGTTATGTGGCTGAAGATGTTGATAATATACAAAACATGTACCACTTTTGACCATTAAAAATTGCCTTAAGCAATCATTGTATCGACTAGGTGGAAAATAAATTAAATACTTAATTGTGAAGACTGTACATATACACAAGCTCCATAAGCAAGTTCTGAAGCATCAGAAAAACCATAAATTGGTACATCAACAGGGGGTCTCTCACACATGACTAACTGCTCAATATAAAGTTCTCTTACTGCTTGCAGCCGAAAGTGAAATTCTTCCCATTCTCTGAATAGTTGAGGTAGGAATCTGTCATCCCAGTTCAGATTGACTAGCCAAAGTTTTTCAGCATAAAAATAAGAAATTACCAATGGACTGACTAACCAAGTGGATCAAATACAGATAAAGTTTTTCGTTACATGAGTTATATGAGTATCAGCATGATAGGGACTGTCTGAATAAAGGTTACCACAAATGAGAACAGTATCCATTACTGGATGCCATAATAAGCCTAAAGATTTCATGCTAGAACATTTATCGAGATGTAAAGGGAACTGGATTTCCCTGTCCTCTTCTGAATTTGCTTCCAGTAATGCTGGGTAGTTTCCACACCATTTCCTGAGGTGAAATCCTCCACTCTTTAACAAACTAGCGTGTGTGTAGCGTGCTTAAGTATCCCCTTGAGGGTTAGACTTATTCCTATCAGCTTGTTGCCTGTGCGATGGTACAGTGTGCTGTGAGATAGGGAAGTTCACCAGAGCTTGCCGTTTGTGCTCAATAAATTACAGCAAGTCATCAAGTAATGGAACCTGAGTGTCTGCCTGTGATAATTCCCAGTCTCATCTATTACAAGCATCAATTCCTTGAGCATACAGTTGAGTCAATATAACTTCATGCAGTGGGATAGTTCTAGGGCCTTGAGTGCATTCAAATAACTATTGAAAGTGTTAGAGTATCTGTAGCTGTTTCACTGGAGACTGATTTTAAAGTTAAGAGCTCTTTAACATGAGTGGCTGCTGTTAGTTTCTTGTTCTCAAATTTGTCCTTCAACATTTTCCATGCTACCTCGTAATTTGCCTCTGTGATGAGTAGATTTTGAATTAACTGCCTGGCTGGACCCTTGAATACAGGTGCTAAGTAATGAAATTTCTGGACACCTGGCAGATTGTTGTTGTTATGGATCATAACTTAAAAACAGTCTGCAAATGAGAGCCAGCTTGTGCACTTCCCATTAAAATGTGGAATGTTAATAGCCAGCAACTTTAAACTCGCAACGCTGCTGACCTGGGTTCTACCCGAATCTACCATGTGACGTGATGCGTCTTCAAGGTACGCTATTATTTTACTCATTTCACCCTTACTTTGTAGTATTTAGTGTCAAATTCAGCACATGCCTGCTCATGTGCTTGTTCATTTTCAATGTCTTCTAGTTCTAATTACCGAGCTCGATAGCTGCAGCCGCTTAAGTGCAGCCAGTATCCAGTATTCGGGAGATAGTAGGTTCGAACCCCACTGTCGGCAGCCCTGAAAATGGTTTTCCGTGGTTTCCCATTTTCACACCAGGCAAATGCTGGGGCTGTACCTTAATTAAGGCCACGGCCGCTTCCTTCCCACTCCCAGCCCTTCCCTGTCCCATCGTCGCCATAAGACATATCTGTGTCGGTGCGACGTAAAGCAAAAAAAAAAAAAAAAACTAGTTCTAATTCTGTCTGCAAGTCATCAAACTTCAACATTAATGTACTCATGTCTTCATACCGTAGTTTAATTTCATGAAAATTTGAATGCTGCTGAGTAATGAAATTTTCAATGAAGGTTTGCGCTTTAAACTATGACCTCTGCTTAAGAAGCTTTTGCCTCCATGATGGAGGGGGTAACACAAAGACAAGTACTGACCTGCCTTCTCAGCTTTCATTTTCCTCTAGTGCTGGAACATGAACCTGGCACTGCCAGGTGATGTCATTAAAGAGCACTTCCAAGTATTTTCATGCAACTGTTGAAATTAGACATCCTTATTTACATGCCATGCTGTTTCCACAAGGTCCTCATGGTGTAGATAATCTGGCCCAGTAATTGGACCATGTTTTGAACGTAATTCATTCACTTGCTTAAATAAAACATTTATTACACCTTATGACAGTTATATAAGACACATTACATACACAATATTGGCCACTGTGGGCAGATGCAGTTGATAATAGTAAGTCATATCGTCCCTCATCTCACCCAGAGGCATACAGTCTCTCATCCCCTTCCGTCCACACCACTTCCGGGTGGGAACCTTCAAATGAATACACTGAAGGGTGCTGCCACCTGTCCTTATGTAATAGTGAGCAACTAGGCAGGACTAGCGACGACTAGGATGGAACAGCCTTGCTTTCAATTTCTGCAGGAATGTTCAAAGAGACTAGGTTTTACAGATATACTACTCCATTTTGCACACTTTTTAAGCAATCTGATGTTATTTCATCTTCACTGAGGTATGATATTGCACCATCCTGAGGGGGTTTCTTTCTTGCACCATATTGGGCGACCCATCAATTGCTCCGGCTATTTTCCCCTCATCCAACCATCACTTCTACGGATCATTAAATGGACCAATGCATTTAATAAAAAACGATGCTAAGTGTTGGTAGCTATGCTCGCTTCTAACATTCATTGAATAAACAGTAACCGCATCATAAAATTTAAGCGATATCGCAATTTTCATTTCTCTTATCACATTTATCGATAGGATAATCCTTAAATTGCCACGCGACACCTCTCAGGAATAATTAAAATGCATCTGTGAATAGCATTATTTTTACGTGAGGTCAATTGGGAAACCGCATTTCCTTTTTAATAAATTACCATCGATACCATCCATCCACCGGAATCAATGTCAAGTTGTCCAAGTCCAATCATTCGAAGAAAAGAAAAGAAATTAAAATAAAAGTTTTTTTAAAAATTAATTAATTCAAAATCATCTATACCATAATGATATTAGCCTATCTTCAATAATAACCTCTAAATTGAATAATCTATAGTTTATTTCATGATTCTAGAATCATAAAAGAAAATCTGATAACATTTATTTACATCAATTATCTTCCTCCTCTCTATATGGAAAAATTTAAATTTAATCTATCTACAATCTGGTTCAACTGATCCTCTTGCACTTATTATCCGCATCATAAAAATAAAGAATAAATTCTCTTAATCACATAAATCGTAGGTACATATTCTATCTGTTGAAGAAGTAGTTTAATATTCTCTGAAATTAATTATCATAATAATAATGACAATTAATTGATAAGCAGAAAAAATTAATATGGGTTTAAAAAAATCTAAGTCCCTAAGCCTTAGTAAACTTCATAATAAATATGCTTAATCTGAGTCCATCAGCTCTTGTTTCTTTCTATAAAAAAAAAAAAGCTTATTTTCGTCGATATTAAATTGATATTCTGTCACTAACAAATGTATATCTTCCAATATTATAACGTCAGCAGTTGCAAGTAAGTTCCAACAGCTCAAAATGGCTATTTCGAATATATATCGATCATTAAATGAAAAATATTGGTCACTTTGACCATGTCATTTGGTTAAAATATTCAGATAACATCCTAAAATTAAATGTAGGTATCGTATAAAGATCAATTATTATCGTAGTTCAAATAGAAATTATACCTATCATGATTTATGGTTTCACCAATGTCCAATCAAGTATTAAAAAAAATTCATAGGAATGTATTTGGTAACCTACTTTATTTAATTGTGGTAGAGATTCAAATTATGAAGTTGCTCTATCAATTAAATACATTCTCGATACCAAACTTCAAATAATATTCAGTACAACGTTGACATATTCTCTAAGAAGACAACAAGTTTCCCTTTTTTTATTTCTTATTTGGATATTTAATCTGAAGACAGTTTACGGTAACCCACATACGAAATCTACGATGTATTTCATTGTATTCATGTACCACTAACCCAATATATCTCGCATTACCATTTTAATATCTTGCCGCATATGTCAAACATCACCATTGGCCAGTAATACGTCGTATTTACCACCAAAATTATCTTTAAGCATATCTATCTCTCCATTTACCAATATTAATTATCATAATATCTCGTCATTCATTCCCATAAATATATCTCAGCGAATAATTATTCGTAAAACCACATCAACATGTCACTTAAATCCTAACTTCCCTACGTAAACATTTATCATTTCCAACTAGGCAGCAAATCATCTAAACATATCATTAATGTACTGCAACGGTACATTTCTGGGTTAAGTTTCATTTGTAATACACATGAACAAGTTATCCTGTAAATGAAACACATGTATAAACTAAACAAGTTAATATTTACTCACATGTCATCGCGTCGTAATAGTAACCAGATCTAAGTTACTCAGAAATCAACTATCTTCTTTAAAACATTATGTCTGGGATATGTCTCTTTGTATACGTTGTTTCAATCCCATAATGGTTGAAAACATCACTTTAAATCTCTCCTTGTTCAATTATAAACATTCCTATACTATGACATTGATTATAAACTCTGGAAGAAATACCTACTGCCATAATGATAAATCAACTAGGATAATCTCATTGCAAAGATAGTATCGACTGAGATTTCATCACGAAGAACTCCGTAACAAGCAACATACCAATGTTCACTACAAATATTTAAATACTACGTCTACGACACATTAGTTTCAAGATAATAAAATAATTCTTTGGAACTTAGCTTGCGGCTGCTGATGTTAGATGACTGGGTTAGGCTCCGATGTTGTCATCTTAGGGCTGCGTAGAAAGTCCCCAACATCCATTACGTCACCATCAGGTTGTAGTCTCAAAACCCGGGTTAGCAGGAACAGCTGGGTGGTCTACGTCGGAAAGTCGGCTCCATCTCCGATTTAGCCTCTCATGTTGTAGCCGTTAGTCATATGTGAAAGAAACATTTCCAATATGACAATTAATATCACGTCCATATCCTTCAGAATGTTCTACAAAGAATCTAGATTATATTTTTGTTTCAGGTTATTATGTCAGAAATTCAATGTCAATTCCTTGTGACAGATTTTAACAGGTAAAATCATCAAATTAGCTTTTAATTTTTTTTATCCAGCCAATCAACCTATAATACGTTAAATTTGACTTGGTATTTCGTAACGGCGTTCAGTCTCTATTCCGACTACTGTCCGGATACTATTCAACTTCTTCTGACTTTCCGCCTCGATATTTGATCAGATATAGGCGTAATTCTAAAATTTCTTCACTGTGCAGGTTCTTCAGCTCTTATTAATTGAAATATCTCCCTTCTTCTTTCCGCGAGGATTATTTTTTTCGTGGATAAATTTACTTCGAAGTTTTGCGTACCAAATTTTTTTATTGTTCACCCACTTCCTCTTTTTTAACAATTTTAAAAACTTTCTATTATTTTTTTATCACGGCCGCATGGATCCTTTATAACTTTACGTCTCACTCCATGACCTAGGCATACTTAATTCGCCAAATGAACATCTTTCCCGTCACATGCATGGCCTCCTTGATTTTATGCGTCCGTATTATACATATTCTGAAATCACGGCCTATTTCACTTAATATATTCGTTCTTTTTAGATGTATGGCTCAATTACATAATCTTTGCGATCTCATTACCGTGCATGGCAAACTTTTAACATCGTATGACATCCTTTATTCCGTTATCAGGACGATGAAAACGGTACAATATCTTTCCGGCATTGTGTAGACATCACAATATCTCAAAGTACAGTAGAGTCTCGATTATCCGACCTAAACGGGACCTGGAGTATGTCAGATCATTGAAAATGTTAGATAATACAGAATAACTTTGAAAATGAACTAAAACAAACAGGAAGGCTATACTGTATCACTATGTTTTATGGTACTCTATTTATTGACTTATCAATTCAATTGTACAGTAGATGCAGTATTGAACGAAAATATTCCAAATGTCTTACGAAAAGAAACTTATCAACAATGTCTGCTTGCCTGCTGATTCACGTTTTCTTGGTGCGAGATCCCGCCATCAATGATAATCCTTCACTGTGAGTCATTGTTTTCTCCTTTTGTTCTGCAATGCCTCGTTCTTCTTCTTCATCATCCTCATTTTCGTTAGCATTCACAAAACAAATATCAGGGTCAGTTAGTTCAAACAGCTGATCTTGTGCACACCACTTACATCTTGAGTCATTGCATCCTCACAGCCAGGAATGCAATTCAGTAAGGGAACAATGTTTTCCATTTCTTCTTGTACCACCTCCTCCTGATGTTCAACCTCACTGAACAATATGTTCCAAGACTTTCTAATGTCGTTGTTTCAACTTCTTCCCAAGACTGCGCTATCCAGTATGCCACGTCTTTCATGTCGTTTCCTTTTAACTTTTCTATCATGTCGTTACCATTGTCCATTTTCTCTATCAGGGATGAAAGGAGTTTCTGCTGATATTTCCACTTCAATGTTTCCAGCACACCTTGGTCCATTGGCGACATAATGACGTCACGTTAGGAGGGAGGAACATGAAGATGAACAGCAACATTAACAGAAATGTTTTTAAATGCCCTAGGCTTCTTTACTTTACCGATCATAAGCAATTTGCTTTTAAGTTCCCAGTAATATTACTACAGACAAGAACAGTAACTCTTTCCTTACTACGCTTGCAGCCAGGTGCAGACGTCTTGGCTTGGGCTGTGAGAGTTTTGATGGCAGCATCTTGAAATTCAGCCCATTCTCATCACAATTAAAAATCTGATCACTGGTCAATCCTTAAGCAAGAATTATTTCTTGAAATTCCCTTTTAAATTTCACAACCTCATCGGATTTAGCTGAAAGTTTTTCTCCACAGATATTAAGCTGCCCAACGCTGTACCCTTTTTACCACCAATCAAGCCACCCAGCACTGGCAGTAAAATTAGGGTCCCCTTCATTAACCTCCTTCTGGAAATACACTGCCATTTATTGCAGAATGGGGCCAGATATTGACAAGCCTTTTTCCCAGTTTTAAGTGAACCAAAGAAATAGTGCTTCACTTACTTTTTCGTACTCACATTTTTCATTGTTTTTCTAATTTTCAGTGCATCACTTGTTGCTCTGCTAGAGCACCACTTTTCAATGTCTTCCCTCTTATGTTTCCAGTCTCCCACTGTAACACGTCCAACACCATAATCTGATGCCACTTTTTGAAGAGTTACCCCTTTGTCCAGTCTCTTTAACCCACTCAAGTTGTCTCCCACAGAAACAATCACTTTCTTCCATTTACTCGCCATACTCACAGGGAAGAACTATAACATCCGCGCCCAACCAATACTACACTGAACAACGACTGAAAAGTCACTGCACCTGTCCTTGAGGAAAAACCCAGTCCTACCGCACGCCCACCAGTGCTTGTCCCACGGTCGCACCCTCCACACCGGGTGTCCCAGAACTGCCTCCACCTAAAGTTCAAATTAAGTCTACCAGTGTCGGATAACATGGAATGTCGGATAAGCAAAGGTCGGTTGAGCGAGACTCTACAGTACACATTCATCTCCTATTGAAGAAAAAGAATGTTTTCTCATGAACAATGAATCGAAAGAGGAAGATAGAGAATATATGGTGTTAGAAAAAATGGTAGCAATGAATCTGATGGAGAATTGCCACCTCCTTCTGATAAAAGGATGAAGAAATCACACATTATAAAGTAGGCCAACCTATTTTCTTGGTTATCAGGTATGATTTTCCCATTTGTTCATGATTTTGATAACACCATTTCTGGAATCACCAATTTTGCACAATATTCCAGAAATAGTTTTGGTAAAAAAAAATATATATATATATATTGAACCCGAGTGATAGGGGTCGTAATTTAATCATGATTCGATTTCCGAAGTAGAATATGGTACGCGTATTGAAATTAAGAAAACTGGTTGAAAATATTCAGACCTAGGTAATGTTGAAATACGAGCTGAGTACGCGACATAGAGGAGCCGTGAGGATTAGCCTGTCACAATGGGTCGAGTGCTGTTCTCGGTAGGGGGCCTATTAATTTAGCGACCAGAAGATGCGGATGTACACAAATATGTTTCGTACAAGAAGAGAAAGGAGAGACAGGAAACAATGGAAAGATTGCAACATTTGCGCTGTGAAGATATATTTGTGTCAAGCAGAAACTTTCCGTGATGTCACGTATTCTCGGAATTAGAGAATGGGAATGACCAAAGCCTCAGGGCATGTTGTCAAGTTGTTACAAAGGAAAATTCAAATGAACCGCTTGCTCTAGTCCAATCACAAAATTCATTTGGCCAGCCAGGATTACCATCTTGAAAGATATGAAATAAAGTGTCAATTAATTTCGAAAGTAATCATTAATCAATTATATATGAATCAAATTAAGGAGATTTTTAGATGTCATGCGTAGAAGAATAATAAATAATAAGCTCCAAATTAAATAAATTGAAGACTGAATTTCTTGGAAACAGGGCATCTCAAATGCTACTGGCCGAAAGATGACCACGCCGTGAGAGACACTACGAAACTCGTGAATTATCTGTTAATATCTCCGAAATCTGCGATTGGTATTAAAATATGTGATGATTAAAATTTGTGAATTAATAATTATGAGTAATAATACTGGTGCTACTAAACCTTAAATGCTAATAAACGTGTTGTTTAAATTACGGTCCAATATTTTATAAATAAATGTCAGATATTTAATTTGCAAGTATTAGCCAGACCACGTAGGACTAATAATTGCGTGATCACGATTATCGAATTTCGGCGAATATAATTTCAGGCTGTTGCGATTATTTGTGGAAAGTGCCCTCAGAAGTAAATCAGATATAAAGAGAGATGTTGTAAAGATCATGCAGTCAGAAGATAAATATGTCATACGATGTTGTCGATGAGAAATAAGTCAGTTGAAAACTCTGTGATTAATAATTGAATAAAATGATGTTGAGATACGAAGAGAGATAAATTTCATATGGGGACAATTACCATATAATGAAGCTGTGTTGAAAGATAATGTGATACGAAGAAATGTATGAAATTAATGATATACACAGAGAAAATGAGTGTACAAATACGGGCAATGTAACAGAGTAAAATTGAATTACGCAGAGGGTAGGATTCGAACCCGTAATCGTACATACGAATTAAACGGACTGCGCCAATAGTCGTTTGCAAGACTACGGACCCAAAGATGAAAAGAGGTTAAGATTCCACATAAATGATCGTAGGGTGTGATGGTTTGGAATGACAAGTGATGATGATGATGATGGTGATGATGATGATGATGATGATGAAGGTGATGATAATGATGATGATAATAATAATAATAATAATAATAATAATAATAATAATAATAATAATAATAATAATAATAATAATAATAGGTATTGCAAATTTAAGGTTGGACCGTGATAAATGAAGGGACAATGATAAACGTGTTAAAGATGAATATAACTAATGATGTGAAACTGATGATAATAATAATAATGTTAGGACGGTGATAAATCGTAATGATCAAAATAATAATTATTATTATCATCAAAATAATAAAAATAAGGAATTTTTTTGTGGATGATTGAATATTTGAAAAGCGACCGGTATATCGAGACATCTGCGGACGTGACCAACTCATCATTATAATAATCATCATCATGTGAATAATATCATTATAATAATAATAATAATCATAACATTTGTATATTGCGACCAGTAATAATAATGATCACAATCATAATGTGGCAGTGTCACAAATCGTAGATAATAATAATAATAATAATAATAATAATAATAATAATAATAATAATAATAATAATAATAATAATAATGTTTGACCGGAACAAGTTAAAAGTTATGCGGACATCGTCCTATGATTACGCTAAATGGGCGCAAATGATAATTTCGTGGATGAATAATAATAATAAATTAAATTATTGACAGCGAAATCCCTCAGCGTAAGAATGTGAACAGAGATGATAATCATATGGTGTCTCATAACTACCTAAGACCCGGTTTGTTTATTTTTGCTTGAGGGGTGAGAGGACGTCATTGCCTGGTATTTCCCACTACACCTCGTATTATCTTATCGTGACATTGACCTATTGAGACCAGGTGGTCGAGCTCGGCATAATTAGATCATGCGTAAATATTTGTAGAGGCGAATTCCAGTTGGCATGGCATCCGCTGGGTAAATGATAGAATCCGTCCGTGAAATACATTTTTTTTGGTCATCGTAACATTACTCAACCCGATTGCCGACACTGGGAATTGTAGATATTGTCGGAGGTACTTAATCTAATTTGAATCGGGAAGCCAACGATAAAATTGATTATCCTCGGGCTCTCTACATAAAGAATGCTCGTCCTTGTGGACCATCAGATCATACAGACACTGGTTCGATCCCAACGTGATCAATTAGTGAATCATACCCCGAATTTGTGTTTCTTTTCCAGGATGGACATTATAAGTGTATTGTCACCACTTGTGAGTGACCTTATTATTTAATGTGTTGTAAAATCATTGTTTTTCTAAAGTGTATCTAAATTCAGCATGCCGGATGGCGCAATAAACTGCTCCTTCTGGCATTTATTTTCAAAGGAAACCATTCTCATAATCTTTTTATTGTAGTTAGATATTATGCCCTTGATAAAATTGAAATGTCACTTCCTAGTCCTATCATGGAGTCCTTAAATTCATGTTTATGATTGAGCGTCCCCCACTTTATATTTTTGCATGCCCCGTTCATCCCTGTGTTCACTGATGCCTCTACATTTATCACTATGATGACTTAAAATATGAACCGACACCCCTGAGATTAATGCTAGTCTGGGACTCAGAGAGTGGACGGGTACAATATACACACAAAAGTAACTTCTTCCTTTAAAGAAACCTGTCCCAGAGGGCTCACCTGGTCATGAAACATGGCAGTGAAAAGGTTAATAAACACAAAATTAAGTTTACTTGCATTACATTGAAACATAAATATAATTCGAGATTAGTTGCAATTTTATTTTAAGGGAAGGTTCACTTTTCACATAAATGTTGACTTTTAAATGAGAAGGAATGAGGTTCATACAATCACTATGATTTTTGGACAAAATGTATTAAACGGAAATCTTTAATTTCTATTCCAATTTTTCACATCCAACTCTTAAAATATCCTTGCACATTCAGTTTCAATACTCGATAAGAGGTGTTACGAACCCTGGTTAAAATACAGCTTGATTAGCATGGTTGAAATTAGGTTGCAAATGTCAACTTGCTAAACTGCTTCCCATTCTTCAGTAACACTGCCTGAGGTCCACACAGGTTGTAGAGAGCTCATCGATGAACACGACATCCAACTATATACTGCAAATGCTTGATGGGATTAAGGTTGGAGCTCTGTGCATTCCACTCTGAACTAAAGATTTCCACCTCTTCCAGGAAGTCTGACACACATCAAACAACACAGGGTTGCATCAACATGAAGTTCTCGCTTATGTAAGGAACACAAGGAATTACATGTGGACGGAGAGCTTCCCCAATACAATACAGTCACAACTCTGTTTTCAATGATTAACAGCTCAGATCACATGTTTGAGCTGATACCATCCCACACCATGATGAACTTTCCTCCATATGCCATCACTGACGATAAGGTACAGACAGCATAACATTCCCCTCGTCTCCTCCAAACCCTTTTCCTCCCATCTGAAGATCTGAGGTTTAAATCTCCACTTGTCTGTAAAAAGAACTTGCCTCCACCACTCCTCTGTCCAATCCTGATGCTTTTGGGCAAATTGCAAATAGGCCCTTCGGTGCCGTGTAGACAACAAAAGAATAAAGTAGACATAAACAAACATTTTGTATCACTCCACGTGTTCACATGTCTCACTGCCTGCTCTTTACGTCATTATGAACAAAAATGAAAATTGACATATGAACATGTTTGAATATTATAACCATATAGAAGTACAACCACCCAATTTCAGGTTAGGAAATGTTTGTAAATGACGATCTTTCAAATTTAGGTTAGGAAATTTTCATAATATAATTTGTAAAATAAAGTTGTGAATATCATGTGAGTTTGGTAAATTAAGATGTAAGAACACAGCATTTTAAGAAGGATTTTTAGTTAGGGAATATTGAACATGTATGTCCTTATATTAGTATAACTTTTAATTTGGGTAAGAGTCTGTAAAACTGGGCGAGTTGGCCGTGCGCGTAGAGGCGCGCGGCTGTGAGCTTGCATCCGGGAGATAGTAAGTTCGAATCCCACTATCAGCAGCCCTGAAAGTGGTTTTCCGTGGTTTCCCATTTTCACACCAGGCAAATGCTGGGGCTGTACCTTAATTAAGGCCACGGCCGCTTCCTTCCAATTCCTAGGCCTTTCCTATCCCATCGTCACCATAAGACCTATCTGTGTCGGCGCGATGTAAATCCCCTAGCAAAAAAAAGAGTCTGTAAACATAGCCTAGCAGTGAAGATTGTGCAACGAGGCTAACAGAGACTATATCGATAAAGTTGAAGTCGGTTGAAAGTGTTACCAAATACAGTAGAGACAATACGCGACACACAGCGAGATATCGAGGGACAGCTATTAGAGCTCTCTCTAGCGGATTGACCTGAGAACTACTGATTCTGTCATAAGAGCACGTATATTTGTGTGTGAAGTTTTTGGTGTTCTTTATGCATTTTCAGTGAGTTGACATAATTAAACAGTAGCGTGTGTCATTCCTTGATATCTCCTCTCAACATGAGGGGAAAGGTATGTGCTGTGTTTGGCTGCAGTAACTATGAAGTAGAGAAGAATGCGCGGTCTTTCTTCAGTTTCCTTCATGACAAGAAAATGTAAGTAATATTGTGTTTGCATATATATTCTTCCAGTGACAAAGAGATTTTTATAGTACTTCATAATCTTCTGACCTGCTCGACCCATATTTTAACTGGCTTAAAATATAATATGCATATTTTATTGTATAGTGCAGCAGTTAACCTTCAATACTGATGTGTTATTTTAGGTGTGATCTGTGGGTTTGATTTAATTCAGGAAAATACATATGCATATGAGTGTGGCTGGTTGTGTTCCAAGTTACCCCATTTGGAACACCGTAATGCGTTGTCAAGCACTGACGAAAATATGGGTGATTTAAGAAATGTACCATACATATTTTGTTGAAACAATATGATGATGCAAATTTGCTTTACCCTAATGTAATGGCATTATGGCAAGTATTGCTTATAGGGAAAGGTTGAATGTTTTTGAGGCTAAATTTATAGATTTTCTTTCTGTTAGTAGACTTTAAGTTAAAAGGAAAATTGTCCAGCTCTTAAATGTAAATTCATTGAATCATGTGTGTAAGGAATGTGCCGATATTTTTGTTGACAATTTTTTTAATATGATGATACAATGCTTTTAAATGAGAAAAAAGAAAAATCTAGCCATGAACATTCAGGCAGGTGTTCTAAAGCTAAAAAAGTAATGCACAAATGAAAGATCAAGCCTTTTCACAGCAGTCCATTTCACATCTTGATTATATGTCTAATTTCAGTCTTTAAATAATAACCTGTTAAATAATTCTTCATTCATTTATTCAGAATTGCTTTAGCAACTAACACTTTCTTTCTAGATGTAATTTATTTATCCATTTCTGTATATACATTTCCATTGATATTTGAATTTAGCACGAATTTTCAGGTCAAGCTACTTAGGAGTGCCACTTGCGACTTGTCTCCCATTTTAACAAGGCTAAATCCGGAAGTGTCGTATTGTCTCTACTGTATTTGGTGTTACGACAAGCCGTTTGGAAACCCGGGGTACAGCTAGAAAATATAGGCTGAAGATTGTTATTCATCAAGGTGGATAGAAGCGAGAGTTCTCTTATTTACGTATCGGATGCTCAGTAACCAATCTGAAAGCTCCGAAGGCCTCTTTTTACCCAGTATGGTAGCACGGCCGGTAGTACAAAATTCTTTCCACGCACTGTAAGCACACGAAACAGACACTCCGGTGAACTCTGATGTTCATTTCATGATATCGTCAATTGAACTGTCGGGATATGTTTCCACAAACTTATTAAATACATTTAAGACAATAGTCATCTCTCCAATTTTCAGAGGTTTCCCTTGCTTATGTTTTATATAACAATAGCCATTAAAACGAACTGACTCAAGGTCGTGTAACTGCGCGTGATTTTCCTCACAGCTGCGACTGACAGCTACCGATGCCAGATAAATAGGGATTTCCGAACAATACTTTATACTTCAAACTTTCAGAAACAACAAGTATTTTTAAATATAGAAATGGACTATTTACTTGACGGACAAAGACGGAAAGAAGTGTGAAGCAGTCAAAGTCGTGTGGTTTCGTTTACACTTACTTTATTCTCTAGTTGGAAAGAGTGTGTAGGTTTTCTTGATACCAGGCTCGCTTCTCTTTCTTCTGCATGTCTATAAGCTAATGTTTATATTGCAAGTTTATGTACAAGTTGATTTCTCATATCCACTGCAGTTAAATGGCATTCTCTCAAGACCTGCAAAGTTACAAAACGATCACCTAACACCATTGTACATCGTGGGTGACCAGATCATGAATGCATGTGATAAGTATGGTGTTTATTACATACTGTTACGTGTCAGCCCAATGGTACCTCCTTTAGGTATTTCCAGGAAGGGGATGGTGACTCAGACGACCTGGAATCTCCCAGCTGCCTTGTGGGGTGGGAAGGCCTTCCCATGCATTGTTCTCGCCGGCCGGCTTACCTGTGAGTTTCTCTGAGATTCAACGGGAATGTTCTGCCTCCAGTGACATCGTGAAATTTTTCGATCAAATTACGCGAGGTATAAAAAGGGAGACGAGCCCCAGAGAGTCAGTCAGTGTTGGACTCGGAGTCAGAGTTGGGCTCCGTGTGGGAGTCAGTGTTAGAGTGAGCGACAGTTGGGCTCCAAGGTAGAGCCAGTGTGACACTCAGTGAGTTGGGGTTTAGTGGTTGGGCTGAGGGCGACAGAGGTGTTGGCTGTCACTAGTGTCCCACCGAGGTCTGAACCAGGAGCTGTTGTTATGGTGTTGGAGTGTCCAGTGAGTAGCTGCATGGGAGATAGCGTACGGGACAGAAGACTGTGTACTGCCTTAGAGTACTGTGTGTGTGTGTGTACTTCTGTGGATTGAAGACTGCCATGAATCAACGATTGAAGCAGTTATCGTGAGCGTGAGGATAATTGGTCGTGGGTTAATATTCACTGTCGTCGGTACTGTCCTGCTGTTGGATACTGTTGAGCTGTTGCTGATTGTTGTTCACTTCATGTGACTGTGTGAAGTACCGAACGATCATTGGAGTCGAACCGACGAACAGTCGTTATGTGTTATATAGCCAGGGGCACTGTGTTCCAATCCAGCTGTCTACGCACAGTGGGTGTACGAGGTGACTGGACTTGAGGGAAAGTGAAAGTAAGGATTATAGACGTTTCCAGGTAGCAACCGTCCAGGACTCCTGGGTGTGTTTACAGAAGAGAGATTTGTAAATAGACTGGTAATCAGTGTGTGGCCATTCATAACTGGTTAGAATTGTTTGTTTTTAATTATGTGTGTGTGTGTGTGTGCATTTATTAGGCCATTAGAGTAATCAAACAGATGGAGTTTTATTCGTAACAATACAGTAAGTTCCATATTCCATTCCATATTGACGTCAACTATACAAATATGGTATTCCCAAAACCATCTCACAGCTCACGAAACACTTGTGGGGCTTGCTCTAACACCCCTGCAATATAACAATAGCTGCACCTTTCATCCGCTAATGCAATAGCTCTAGCACAATTTTCAGGATTTTGTACAAAAAATACATTCAGTGGTCCGCAACAACGATGCTTTAGAGAAGTCAAAGATGAAATTGTGAGGTATGTGTGCGTAAAATGCAAGAGCAGAATGGCTATACCACAGCGCAATAAATTCGTTCGTTGACCTTCACTGTCTGCGTTGTTGTTAGGCCTATACAACGCTAGCTGCTGAACTTGGCCGAACCGAGCAAGCGAGACGTACATGTAGCGGTAGCTGGTTGTACCTGACACAGAGTAAAAGTAACAGTTTTATAGACAACAGGAAATTTTCCCGATGGATCGTCATATTGTAGAGACGCGTGGAACAGGTATTGCCGGCGAATTTTCAACAGGTTCTCTTTGATATTATGATGCCAATATTAAGTTAATGGTCATTAAACCCACGGAAATAAAGAATAATTGTGCAGCTGCAAAAAAAATATGGCATAGCTAAAGCCAATGTTCGGCATTGGTGTGAAGACAAAGACAGTCTAAAAATGTGTACTGTACAAGAAAGACATTCATATGATTTTACAAAGCACTTTTTAAGCCTGATTTAACTTTTTTGAAGGAAAAAGTGGGGGTCGTCTTTCATTCAGCAAAATACGGTAGTTTACTCTTTCAGTGTCAGCCCGAGAACCACAGCACAGTGTCAGCCTGAGTATGTACTCAGGTACGTACAGCTTTGCTTTTATGGCTCCATTAGCAGATAGAAATATCATCTATAAAATTAGGAAGAAATTCTCTTTGCAACTGTGCTGCTCTAATTATTAATCTTCCTTGTTTGGTCTATATGGAGAAAACTGGACATCGCTTCCTCATTATCTGCCTCAATGGGATGATGATGTCAAAAGAGAATTATATTGTAATGATTCATCTAATGAAAGTGAGAGCTTAAGTGAATATGGGAAGTGAATTTGAACGTGATAGTAGTGATAAGGAAGATTGTGGTAATGCTCAGATTCATTCACAGGCAACACGTGGTGATGATGGCAGTTTGTATTCAGGAACTATAACTTTCCCTAAATTTGTTGTTAGTGCTCAGGTTCTTGACCAGGGCCTCTCAGGGTGCATGCACCAGTGCAATGCGCTGTGCACAATGCAAAAGACGACTTCGCTTGGTTGACCAGAGTGCAGACTCCCACTCCTCGATTTGGAGCAATAGCGCTGTCTCTCTCTTTCCCCACGACTGACTCGCTCACTCCACATGTCTCCCTCTTCCTCACTTGCTCCGTAGCGCTCCAAATACGAGATGAGTTGAGCCGAGCTTAGCCGAGTAGCCCAGAGACAAGGCGTTGGTCCGAGCCGAGCCAAGTGGGACCGATGCACTGTGCACAGGACCTCTGCGCCTCAGTTGGCATGCGTGAGATTTTGGGCATTTGAGAGGCCCTCTTCTTGACAAATTGCAATTTACAGGACAAGCACGCTTGAAAATTTAAAAAATTACCAATGTTTTTATAGAATTAGACTTTTAAATGTAATTTAAAAGTTTCCAGTCTTTCAAACACACAAGTTCAATAAAAATATTACACTATAACGTACTTGTAAAAAAGACTATTGAATAAGGAATAAAAATACACATTATTAAACAAAAAATGATATGTTTCGTTCTTAAAAGAACATCATCAGATTCTATCAAGTCACACTCAATATTTGGAAATATTTATGTTTATTTTTATCCAAACACCTAGGAATTTGAAACTTGGAACTTATCTTCATGATTTTTCTCCACTCTAGCATACAGTACAATGTGAGGCATTTGAAAAAAGAAACGTTGCTCTGTCCAGTGCACCCAGTATCTGTTGGGACTGACTTTCTACAAACTATTGCCTTTCCTAAAACTGAGGACATTTGAGAAATAAATAATGCCGGTAGGGAACGTTACTGGCTTTTTAAACTGTGGTGAAATACCTTAAAGTCATGCCAAAGCAGTGTTTGGACATGAACATGTAAAATCTTTAGTAGAACTGATTACAAATTTGGAGGGTTTTGTCTATCCCACAGCTCAAAATATCTATGGAGAGATAAAGAAATTTGAATCAGGTTTTGATAATGCAGAGAATGGCATTCTGATGGTGGATAATAATGTTGCTCTGGATTGCTGTGGCATTAAAAGCGCTGCTGTTGCCGAGGTCAGGCTTAAGTAGGCCTAACGTTAAAGGTGTCAACAAACATTCGCTCGTTGATTTCATCTTATTCTAATTGAATTGTTTTCTTAAATCTACATATCACAGATCCAAAGAACATCATACTGGCTGACATTAACCCCAAACTTATCAAACAGCTGTGCAAGGTTGAGTGTTTGGAAAGATCTGGTACAAGGTGAATCAGTGCATGGTTTCGGCGAACTAAAACAGCTCATACAGAAATAAGCAAGAGAAATACAGTGGACACTGCAGTGTTTGAATGCAATTAATTTGACATAATCAGAATTTTCAAAACAAGTGTTCAGAGGCAATTTGGATTCCATGTAGTAATGTTGATGCAAAAAGATTTCTTTCTATTTATAATACTGTTTTAACTGTGAAAAGAATAAATTTAAAAGAAAACAGTTTCACTTCAATGTCACTAATGTCTTTTGATAATTTGTAAGCATACATAAGCTATCACTAGAGCCTGGCAGTTAGGCAAAATGCCTTTTTTTAACTTCGATAGTTTAATGCTATTTTTTTTTTGTTGTTGTTGTGCATATTTTCTTATGTTACTTACGTATTAAAATTATTCAATGGAAAGAAAAAACATATAATTCCAATGATTTGTATTAAAAGTTTAACAGATTAATTTTAACCTAGTAGATAACAAATAACATATACACAAACTATATTTTCATATTACACAAATCTCTACTGAAAACTCTACAAGCCAAATGGTTGAGAGGGTTGTCAGGTCGCGTCCTTGCTACATAAAATTAAGTGCTGGTGGTGATTATTGTTTTAAGAGGAAGTAGAACTGGGTAACCATCCTCTACTAACACTAATCAAAGGAAAATGCAAGAGGTCCGATACTTCGAAAAGTGAAGGTGTCAGCAAAAGAAAGGGAAGGACCACAAAGAGCGTGAAACTGAAAGACTCCCCAGGCCTCGCAAATATAATACCACCGGGGTCAGAACAGAACAGGAGTTGACCAAGGGTGGTCAGATAGGAAACGCAACAGCGAGAAACCTGACACAAGCAATTGGAAGCAACGCCAGACACAGCTAGGGGAACCGTGGGCAGTCCCGCTTTCAGTCGCCTCCTGTTACGACACACAGAGGAATGTAAGATTCAGTTTTAAAATGTGATTTAGATGTGTGTTACGTAGCTTACATTAAAGCATCTTTATTATTTTAGTGCCCATTTTTTGTCATTATAAATGCCTATTTTAATTATTTTACTACCTATTTCTTCGGCAGCGCACCAGCCTCTCACCGCTGGGTTCTGTAGTTCAAATCCTGGTCACTCCATGTGAGATTTGTGCTGGACAAAGCAGAGGCAGGACAGGTTTTACTCCGGGTACTCCAGTTTTCCCTGTCATATTTCATTCCAGCAACACTCTCCAGTATAATTTCATTTCATCTGTCATTCATTAATCATTGCCCCTTGGAGTGCGACAGGCTTCGGCAGCCGGCACCATTCCTATCCTCACCGCTCGATGGGGGCTTCATTAATTCCATTCCTGACCTGCTCGAATGACTGGCAACAGGCTGTGGATTTTCATTTTCACTGCCTATTTCCTAAATGTTAAGTTTTATCTGCCTGCCTAGTTTAGCAAATGCCTAAACTTCCGGGCTCTAGCTAACACAATTAATAAACAATATGCAAAATAATCTCACTTCTAAAAGAAAATAACAGCCTCACAGCCGCGCACCTCTATGCACACGACCAACTCGCCTGGTACGCGCCCGGTTTTAATCTTGCTCTCTCACCTTTAAATACAAACGCATAAATTCGGTGGTTGTTATCAAAATGCCTAATCAGTTTATAGGTAGAAAATAGGAATTATTTCCCTTCATAAATCGCGCTTACCCAATAAAGTTTTCGTGAAGTCACTGCGTTGAAAAAATGGGAACACACTTTAATATTTTCGATCAGATTCTTCTCCCAGAAATTTTTCCCTCTAATAGCATGTAACCATTTCTTCCTCATTTCTTTATTTTGTGGAAACTGGTGAAATGAAAATGGGTTTCCCTGATTTTTTCAAAGAGGAACACTACAATAGCTCGGCATAGTCACGAAAATAATAATTTAAGCAACTTAAATTCGTGGATATTTAGTGGCATGAGTACACAGGAGACAAATGAAAAGTGCATTGCGCTTACCCAGTACAACAGCAGTGCGCTCTATCGGTGCTAGTTCTATACATCCTTATTGAGGGCTCACTATTCTGTCGCTTTATATGCATCTGTCTCTTTCTACACAGCTTACCCTAGTAATTAACATATATATATCCGTAATTAACATATATATATATATTTCTAAGAAATATAATTGTAAGAAATTACAGACAACAATTAGGAGATGTGAAAAATCTGTCTTTGAGACGACTGAAAGCAGGTATGTGAAAATGGAATAAAAAGATAAAAATATGACAAAAACACAAAAATTCACAGGGAAATATGACGATCTTGAGATGCAGAGGTTGACTCTCTACCACTAATCCACAGAGGGAGCTAATCAATTGATGATATGCAAGTAACATAATAGTTTGACTTCCATCGTTAGTTTTAAGTTGGGTTTTCCTACTTCAGACACCTGAAGTTAAATGGTTAAAAAACCAGGAATAATATTCCTTTCATTTACATTGCAAATCTTTTTTTTTTTTTTTTTAAATGGTGCCCGGTAATGACGACGTAGTGTTTTATTCTCCGAGTAAATTAACCGTAAAATGTGACGAAAAGTGCGGAAAATGTCGAAAATTAGTGAAAAATGGAATGCTGTGTGATTCATGTGATCGATGGTGGCATTATAAGTGCGGAAATTGCCCTAGAGACGTAAAAACTAATGAAAATGTTGACTGGATTTGTGAGCAGTGTGTTCGGAATGTTGCTGTTGGGGACGGCGTTGACGAAGCACCGAAAACAGTTGATGAGGAATATAAAAGTGTATTAGAAATTATAAACATTCTAAAAAAGGACAATGAGACTCTTAAAGTCGAAAATCAAGAATTAAAAGAAAGACTGCGATCGCTAGAATTTGGGACTGACCATTCTTCGAGTGATATACCGGTACAAGTAACAAACTCGAGCACGTGGTGTCAAGTAGTTCGTGGATGGCCGGCTAAGAAGAAATATACAACTGAATTTCCGGAAATAAACATCAGAAATAGGTTTTCTGCCCTAAATAATTTAATTCTGGAAGAAAGTGATCGCACGCGTGAAACCAAATCATCGCGATCCGTTGCCGTGCCGAGTTTAAAATTTAGGCCTAGAATTCAGATTCAAGACCCAGTTAGGCCTAAATCAGCGAAGGTAGCTGTGTTTGGTGATAGCCAAGGAAGGGGAATTGCGGGAGTGATTAACGACGAGAATATAGCAGCAACCGGAGAAATATATCCAGGAGCTTCTATCAGCAGTGTTGTGGAAAATGTAGAAGCAGCAACTACCAACTTCGGGAGCGGCGATGCAGTGCTTATCATCGGTGGGACGAACGACGTAGCTCGCGACGACGCCAAGAATGTAAGATCACAACTTAAACATACACTAGGGAAGCTGACCCACACTAACGTTTTTGTAGTGAACGTGCCCCACAGGCATGATTTGAGTAGAGACTCGTGTGTGAACATTGAAGTGGACAAGGTCAATACAGATATTGTTAACATTTGTAAACATTTTCGCAATACTCAGGTTATTGAATGCAGCAGTTTTGAGAGATACTGCTATACAAAACATGGCCTCCATCTAAACAATTCAGGTAAACGAAAGATAGCAAATATTGTTCTAGATTTTATTAATATTAAGATATGTACTGTAAAACAGGCAACTCCCTTGAGTTATAATACTGACCAGGAAAACTAGTAGAAAGAGCCAGCTGTACTTCAAGCTGGCTCAGTCAACTAGAAAAAGAAACTCAGGATAGTAAGGAATTTCAAGTTACCCAATTGCATCAGTCAAGTTTTAGGGAGGAAGGGGGTCTGAGATTGCTCTTGGTAAACTGTCAAAGTGTAGTAAATAAACAATTAAAATTCGGTACATTGATGGAATCTTATGAGACTGATGTGGTGATAGGAGTGGAATCGTGGTTGAAAGAAGGGGTGGGTAATAGAGAAGTATTTCCAGAAGGGTACACAGTCTATCGTAGAGACCGAGGAGATAAAAAGGGAGGGGGGGTGTTTATTCTGGTGAAGGAAACTTACTGTTCACATGAATGGTTTACCGATGAAAGGGATGAAATATTAGGGATAAAATTAGTTTGTGATAATATGAAGGAGGTGGGAATTATAGGAACATACAGGCCTGGAAGAGAGGAAAGAGACATGGAAATCTTTGAAAAAATAATAGATTATACTCGTAAAAACAATAATAATGATATGGTAATAATTGGGGGAGATCTAAATTTGCCTGAAGTTGAATGGAAAGGAGCTGCAAGTGAAGCCCATGAACAGAAACTGGCAAATAAGTTCATTTGGGAGGGAGGATTTACACAAGTAGTACAAGAACCTACTCGTCTCAATAACTTACTAGATGTATTCTTGGTTAAACCATGGGAAATTGTTGATAAAACTGAGGTAATTGAAGGAATAGGAGACCATAAGGCTGTAATAATGGATGTAGGACTCGTACCAAAAAGGCTTAATAAGAGGGTTACACAAGACAAGAAATTGTACAGAAAAACTAAAGTTGATGAATTTGGGACTTACCTTAAATCACAATTCAGTTGTTGGATAAGTGAAGGGAGTAACGTGGATACACTTTGGGCTAAATTTAAAGGAATTATTTGGGAAGGAGAGAAGAGATTTGTACCTGTTAAGAAGGGTAAAATGACCTCAGACCCTGTTTATTATACAAGGGAAATAAGAAAATTAAAAAGAAAATGTAGAATAGTAAACAGGAAAATCAAAGAGGGTAGGGAGAGTAGAGAAACTAGAAAACAGCTAATGAGGGAACTGAATAGAGTGAAAAAGGAAGCAAAAGAGAATTATATGAATGGCATACTTCAAGAGGGTAATGACCACAAAGAGAAATGGAAAAAGCTGTATTCATATATCAGGAATCAAAAAGGAAAAGGAATCCAAATTCCTACAATGGTGGGAGAAGGGGGTGAACACTATTTAACAGAAACTGAGAAAGCAAACCTATTTAGTAGGGAATTTAGAGATTCAGTAGATGATTGTCAAGAGTTGGAAACCGAAACAGAAGATAGAGAGGGAGAGAGACAGATGGAAACAAGAAGCTTCTCATTCACAAACGAAGATATTTTCAGAGAAATCCAACTGCTTCAGCAAGGAAAAGCAGCAGGAAGTGATCAAATTACTGGGGAGGTATTAAAGACAATGGGGTGGTACATAGTGCCTTATTTAAAATTTCTCTTTGACTATGTCATAAATAATAGTGTAATACCAAAGGAATGGAAGGAATCTATAATAATACCAATTTATAAAGGAAAGGGTGATAAAAGGAAACCAGAGAACTACAGACCAATCAGCCCGACCAGTATAGTTTGTAAAATTCTGGAGAGTTTAATATCGAAGTACATCAGAGGGATATGTGATGATAAAAACTGGTTCATGAGGAGCCAGTATGGATTTAGAAAGAAATTTTCTTGTGAGGCACAACTGGTGGGGTTTCAACAGGACATATCAGATCAGTTGGATTCAGGAGGTCAGTTAGATTGCATAGCCATAGATCTTTCCAAAGCCTTTGATAGAGTGGAACATGGAATATTATTAAAGAAATTGGAGGGAATAGGATTGGACGTAAGGGTTACACGTTGGATAAAAGCATTTCTAAATTCATGGGTTCAGAAAGTCAAAGTAGGAAATATTGTATCTCAGGAAGAGAAAGTTTGGAAGGGAATTGCACAGGGTAGTATAATCGGTCCGTTACTTTTCTTAATATACGCAAATGATTTAGGGAACAATATAACATCAAAAATAAGATTGTATGCAGATGACATAATTGTTTATAAGGAAATAAACAACATTGAGGATTGTTCAGAATTACAAAGGGACCTTGAAAGTATCCAACAATGGGTTGAAGAAAATAATATGAAGGTTAATGGAGGCAAATCAACTGTTACAACTTTTACAAACAGGAGCTTTAAAACTGAATTTGAATATACTTTGGATGAGGTAGTTATCCCAAAAGATGGCAAGTGCAAATAGGTGTGAGATTTGAAAGTAATTTGCACTGGAAGGGTCATATTGATGACATTGTTGGGAAAGCATACAGATCATTACATGTCATAATGAGGCTACTTAAAGGATGCAACAAAGAATTAAAAGAAAAAAGTTACTTGAGTATGGTTCGTCCACTATTGGAATATGCAAACAGTGTTTGGGATCCTCACCAAGAATACCTAATAAAAGAAATAGATAGTGTGCAGAGGAAAGCAGCAAGATTTGTAACAGGGGATTTCAGGAGAAAGAGTAGTGTATCAGAAATGTTAAAGGAACTTGGGTGGGAAACTTTAAGTAAGAGAAGGGAGAAAACTAGACTTATAGGATTATATAGAGCCTATACAGGAGAAGAAGCATGGGAGATATCCGTGAGAGGCTTCAGTTGGAAAATAATTATATCGGCAGGACTGACCACAAATATAAAATTAGAAGGAATTTTAGCAGAAGCGATTGGGGTAAATTTTCATTCATTGGGAAGGGTGTGAAGGAGTGGAACAGTTTACCAGGGGTAGTGTTTGATCCTTTTCCAAAATCTGTACAGATATTCAAGAAGAGAATAAACAGCAACAGAGAAAATAAATGAAGTGTTAGAGAGCATTCGACCAGTACAGGTTATTGTAAATAAAAAAAATGTGTGTGAATAAATTAATTCCATCCCCTGGTCTAAGGAGTTTGGACAGCCAAAGTAGGGGACTGCCTGTAGGGGTAAAGTACAGTGGGGACTTCGAGGACCCTGGGACCGCTACGGTAGCTGTGAAGGCCCTTCAGGAACTCTGAAAAGTGGTGGCAAAAGGGGCTCTGGTTAAGACGCAGCAGGTCGGTATGCTACTTAGGATCCAGAACGGGTTAAAAAAAAAAAAAAAATAGTAAATAAAGAAATGCAATGTAAATAATTATGTTATACCGGTTGTATAGTGTCATTAGAAGTAATTCCACATACTGTATATCAGTTGACTATATTTGTAAGTAGTACAGGAGATATTATAAGTAGAATTTTGTAAACAATATAAATTTATTAAGGATGAGCTGTGTGTTTAATAGAAAACATTGTTAGCGTAAATTGTATAATATTGTATTATAGGAAAAATTTTCTTCTCTTGTTAATTTAATATTTAGTGCTTGACAATAATGTATTTTAGTGTACCATTTGCCACCGAGGTAGACACCTCATTTGCAAACAAAGAGATTTTGAATTGATTTGATTTTGAATTTCCATCTAATTTCCTTGTTCTGATGATTTTATGTCTACAGACAGAGTTATCTCTCTCTCTCCTATGCCTAGCGACTACTGGATGAGGAGCAAGGGATTTGAATAAATTATCAAGGGAAATGTTCGATAAATTTCCGAGTTCATTGAAAATATTTTTTGTAACTCACCTTATTCCTTTAACTTTCTTTAACTCCATGAGTGGTTCAAGATCCAGGGTAAAGTTATTTCCTAATATTCCAAGAATAATAACATGGCACAGGATCTTATCTTCCATTGATTGTGGGCGCGACCTGGAGAAGTAAAACAGAAACTAGTAAATAGATTACCATATACAACAAAACATACGGAAGGATAAGAATGTTCAGAATATACTGTTGGCTTACAAAGGATACACTATGACGTTTTATGTCTTTAGGCTTTGTGCATTCTTTACTTAATGTTCTTTCAACCAGTGGTATGTCCTAAGTCATAACGTTAACTACTTATGGCATATGGCTTTTTGAAATTTCCAGCAAATACAATTTGCGATAGACACTCCCCTGTTGCTTACTGTAGATTATTTATCATCCTCTCCACTAAAGAATTTCATTGTTCTCCTCCTAATGCACTTGGTGTTCGGTGCTTCAACAGAAAGATATTATTTTATACAAAAAAAAAATTCAAAATATTCCTTCGATCTGTCTAGTGTTTCTATAAGATCTATAGTGAGTTTTCCTGATTCAACCAAAATGCTATTACTTTTCTTTTCACTCCCTTTCTAGATTTCTTTATTACAGTCCTGGAAGGTTTCCCTGTCCCTTGACCTAGGTTTTACCTCCAATGTTCCAAACTTTTCCTATGATTTCTGTTTGGACTTTGCAATTATTTCTTTTGCTCTCTTTCATCTATGTACCATTTTCTATCTACACCCATTCTTGTTTGGAGCCATTTTTTTATATACAGTACCCCTCTTTTTACCTTTGCAAGCTTCCATACTTTTATCATTCCACCAAGATGGGTGCTTTTTCCCATCTTTACACATTGGTGTTCCTAGGCATTCCCTTGCTGGTCCTATCACAGCATCCTTGAATGCCACCCCTTCTCTTTCTATACCCTGAAAGTGTTCAATAAGCATATCCATTTAGTTCCATCTAACTTCCTTGTCCTGATGATTTTCTTATCTGCAGACAGAGTTCATTTTCTCTGCCTAGCAACATCTGGATGAGGAGTAAGGGATTAGAATACATTATCAAAGGAAATGTTCGATAAATTTCCAAGCATTGAAAATATTTAAGAAAAAGCTAGGTTAACAATTATAAATAAATGTAAATATAAGGTAAACAATTGATAGGAAATCTGCCACCTGGGCAATCACCCTAAATTTAGATGACTGACTGACTGACAGGCTGACAGACAGACAGACAGACAGACAGACAGACAGACAGACAGACAGACAGACAGACAGACAGACAGACAGACAGACAGACAGACAGAACCGGTCCTGGACAACAGCGAGGCCCTTAACAATTATACTATTCACCTGGTTACCTCTAAAAATTAGCAAACATTGATTCTGAATGTCACTTCTTTCCTCCTCCTTCTTAGAAATGAATTGTAAATCCAAAGCGAGAAAGGTCTTACTTAGGGTTAAATATTTGAATTCCTCATCCGCTGGACCCTAAAAGCGATAATGCTGTTCAGCGCCAGTGGAAGCTTCATTTCCATTTGCGTCACATCCAGGTAAGTTCAATGTGACCGCACTGCAAAATGGAGTGATATCGAACTGTTTTAGGGATGGAAATGAAGGGAAACAGGAGCAAAAGCAATAACCTTGGTAGGGAAATATTGTTAATGCGACAAAAGGGTCTCTCCACATACAGTACTAGTTGTGGGAGCAATGATACAGTAAAATGCTACTTCAGAAGATAATTAAAGTGTGACTTAGACAGTAAAACTACATTAAATCTAATCATCTTAGTTCTCTTCATTCAGACAGTTGTCAAAAACACGTTCTAGTCTAGCTGATGATAATGATGATGATGATGATGATGATGATGATGATGACAGCAATAGCAGCCGTGCCTGGTCAGCTTGCGTGGGGGTTTGGCTCTGAATTGAGTAAGAGCTAAGCATAACCCTGCGTGAGACACTGGGATAGGGGCTATCAACCCCGACATGGCGTGTCCCAATGGCTGATAGGGGAAGTTCCTATAGATATGCAGTACAGGTGTAAAGAAGGCATAGCCAAATTAGCACCTGCGGATCAACTGAGGTAAAGGGAAAATAGTCAATGGCCTCGAAAGCAGAAGAGGGCATATCTCAATGGCAGAGAGGATGGAAAAGCCAACTCAAATCCACTTTGCGTCAGACTTGCAGCAAGCGGCAAAGTGGTCAGCGTCATCACTAGAGGTGCAGGAGGAAATTCATGTTCTGGAACTCATCACTCCAGTCCTAAGAACTGGACCTAGGTCCAAACCTGTGATAATCAAGTACTATGGGGGGTGTTAGAAAACAAACTTTTACCCCAGGTGGTAACCAATTCACTGCTGTCAAGAACAGTACAATCAGACTGTCGGATTCTAGGGAGTCTGGACTGACACGCAAACAGAGGAGTTGGAAACTTCTGGCCAATTTCACCCCAACAGCAAAACCTTCAATACAATACAATACAATACAATAAAAATATAGTACAAACTTACATATTTATTATGATGTTTATATAGTACATGTTTCGCTCCATTTCGTGAGCATCATCAGCCAAACTATCATTAATCTAAGATTGTATAAGATCATAAAACAATTCTTTTGGTACAAGATTGCTCCTATAAAACTAATTGATAATCTTATAACATTTTAAAAGTCACACAACAATAAAACTATGTCTTAAGCTAACACTTTTTGTCTAAAATCTTCTTCAGTCTAACATTTTATTGCTGAAACTCATCTGGTGAACATCTTTTAAAATTGTTTAAAAATAAGAATAAAATAAAAAACTTTTGAGATCTGGCTAGTTGTGTTGATTTCTGTTGCTTAACTTGTATAATTGTCATTAAAACTTCATAACGGTATTGAATATTTTCTGCAGTTGATGATTGTCATTATGGTCGATAGACTTATTCTCGTTGCTGGAGTAACATTTATTAAATGTATTGGTATTAATTTATATTATCAATGGGGTAAAACTGTTCGTGAACAAACTTGTTGATGAAACACTTTCTGATGTGATATTGGATTTAAAAGTTTCTCGAACGTTCCATAATGGCTCGTTGGTATATCTGCAATGAAAGATAAAAATTATATGTTTATGGTTTTGATTGTATTTCTGTATAACATCTTATTGGAAGAATTGTCACTTACTTTCCTTTCTGCTGCATAATTGTTTGGTGTTACTCCTAGCCTTTTGAGAACTACTTGTTGTCCTGTTTGCACTTCTTGTGTTGTATGAGTGAGTGTGGATGAGTTTACGTTTTGGTGGGGAGGGGGAAGGGGAAGTTAAGGTAGGCGGCGTATTGATAGCTGCAGTAGACTGTGGAGGGGATAGTCTAGGAGAAGTGAGGGGAGGAGTTGAGTTTGTTTGTATCAATAAGCCATTATCTTTTATCGGATTAAAATGTTTATAGAATTTATTTATATCTGATTTGAGTATTTGTATTAGTTCCGGTAATTGTAATAAGATGGGATTCTTTATTTCTATTTCATCATTTAGGTTTTTATTTTTATTGTATTGTTGATCTAAATGAATGTATATGTTTTCCAATTCCGTCATTTCTTTTCCTTTTTCTACTCATTTTTAAATCCCTTTCAATAGTTGTAAAACTGTGTCCAGTTTCATGCATGTGTGTACTCATTGCAGAATGTTTCCTGTGTTTGGCTGCATTTACATGTTCGAGATATCTTATTATAAATCTTCGGCCAGTCTGGCCAACGTATGAAAAATTGCACTCTGCGCACGTGAGCCTATATATTCCAGATCCTTGATATTGATTACTATTTATATTAACTTTATTGTGGTTGAAGAAAATGTTTATTTATAAATATAAATATGTAAGTTTGTACTATGTTTTTATTGTATTGAATAGGTGATAATTAACAAAATTATAAGAATTTGCATCATAAGTGGTATGTTCCGAGCTGTCAGTGGAGAGATGGCGTGGAATGACATTAGTAGACGAATAAGTTTGAGTGGCGTTTACAAAAGTAGGAAAGATCACAATATGAAGATAAAGTTGGAATTCAAGAGGACAAACTGGGGCAAATATTCATTTATAGGAAGGGGAGTTAGGGATTGGAATAACTTACCAAGGGAGACGTTCAATAAATTTCCAATTTCTTTCAAATCATTTAGGAAAAGGCTAGGAAAACAACAGATAGGGAATCTGCCACCTGGGCGACTGCCCTAAATGCAGATCAGTATTGATTGATTGATTACAGACCTACGCTGTTTCGCACATTGCGGTACCATTTACAGGCAACACAAACCTATGGTGTTCATCACATACGGGTACTAACAACAGGGACTTGTACTATCCCGTGGTGTTCCTCATATAGTGGGTACTAATCATACGCAAGCCAGAACCATGGGTTCCCTCATCCCATGGTGTCGCTCATATAGTGCTACTAATCACAGGTACTGTAACAGCCGTCACGCTCTCGTTTGCTACTAATCACAAACCTATTTGGTACCCAATATAGTGGTACTACGCGCAAGTAAAAGCGACCCATGGTGTTCCCCGCGTGGTGGTTCTAACTTGATCATCCCTTGGATGCCCCTTTTAGTCGCCTCTTACGACAGGCAGGGGATACCATGGGTGAATTCTTTGCCTGTGTCCCCCACCCACAGGGGGTTGTGGGTTTGGTTCGCAGGAGGTATTTTATTTCCCTCAAGTCCGCCGGCAAGCTGGTTAGGATCCCCCTATCCGCTACCTGGGACACGCCACACGGGAGTATCACCTCTCCTCCTGCTATGCCAGCGTAGTAGGTTCGTGGTAATGATACAAAGTTGATGCTGTAACATCTTCAAATGCCAATGACCTCAGCAAGAGTCAGTCTTTTTATAGTGAAAACAGAAGGAAAACAAAAAGTACTATTACATACATATTAATGGCCAGCCAACTTACCTGCTTCTGTTGCTAAAAATTGTGAAATTATTCACAATTTTTAAATTGACAATCTCTGAGAATGGGCACACACAAAGATTTCTCCTTCGTAACTCTGCATAAAGCATGCTGTATAGTTTCAAAAGGCACTCTGCATATAACAACATTTTTAAGTGCTGTATTTTATTCTCAGCAGGCAATTTTTTCAAATAATGGAGAAAATATGTGGAGTATCTAGAACAAAAGAGAATGAAAGGAAATAACAGCAGGAACATGATAATGAAAAATGTTCTTGTCTAATTATTGATTCTCCTCACACTAAAACACAAATTAAAAAACGGGAAATCTCAAGGTCATAGGAATAATAACTGTGGATTTAAAATTCGACAAATAGAGATTTGATCCTTCAGAAGTACGACATATTCCTCCCTTATTTTCATTAGTCACAACAGCAATATGCATACGAATATACTGGAAAGGGAATGTACAAGTGTACAAATAAACACTGAAAACAGGAATAGGAAAGGAACACATACTAAGGACAAACAACACAATGCCAGGCTACTGCGGGCTTTGTCCTTGCCTTGTAGTTTCCACGGAAGAGTGAAGATTTCTCAAGAACAGCTGTCTCTATGAGTATAGACGTCTGCCCCTTGATGACATGTGAAACACAAAGAAACTTAACAGAGCTGAGACAAAATTTATCAGGAAGTCGAGTGATGAGGACAGAGCCCATCCACACTTCAATGCCATTAATGACTGGACAACTGTATGAACTGGCTTAACTGGAACTACTATGGGTCAGTATGATGCAGGTCCATCCTTTGCTGCCACCACAGCCTCTAATCTTTGAGGAAAACTTCCTACTAAGTTTAAGCAGATGTCAGTAGGTACCTCCTTCCATCCCTCCTGAAACGTGGCAAACAACCTTTAGCTATTTTGGGGTAGCCTAGACTGGCTGTTAATCGGCACTCCAAATTATCCCAGAGATGATTAGGGCATTGGGCTGGCCATCTGATTTCGTTCACTCATGTTTCAAAGTGGTTCATGGTGTGGGTTACTGTAGTCACGTCCTAGTTCATGAACCATGGGCAAGGGCTGAGTGGCCTAGTAAGTGGTCCTGAGAGTCGGGATACCAGTTGCTATGGAATGGGAGTGGGCATCTCGGACATATTCTGAGTCATGGCCCTCCTTGTGCTCAGGCGGCTAGGACTATACAATCCACCGGTGGTCCATAACCCGTTAGAGGAAAGATCCTCACTTGGACTATGTGCAAGTAGGGTAGCATCCTGTTTCATGAATTTACCGAGCTCAGAACATTTTAAGCAAGCCTCGGACCTATGGGAGTAATGGAGTCCCACTCCCATTTGACAGGCGAGGGACTCCTTGGAAACAACTTGGCGAACAAAATGGAATTCGATGGGGAGCTATCAATATTAATGGGGCTTATGGAAGAAAGAAAATAGAACTGGCCGAGTCAGCAAAGAGGATGCATCTGAATGTGTTAGGAGTAAGTGATATTCAGGTAAGGGGAGATAACGAGGAAGAGATAGGAGATTATAAAGTGTACTTGACGGGTGTTAGAAAGGGAAGGGCAGAGTCTGGGGTAGGGCTCTTTATCAGGAATACCATTGCACGCAACATAGTTTCTGTTAGGTACGTAAATGAGCGAATGATGTGGGTAGATTTGTCAGTTGGAGGAATTAGGACTAGAATTGTCTCGGTGTATTCACCATGTGAGGGTGAAAATGAGGATGAAGTTGACAAGTTTTATGAAGCATTGAGTGACATCGCAGTCAGGGTCAACAGCAAGGATAGAATAGTGCTAAAGGGCGATTTTAATGCAAGAGTTGGGAATAGAACTGAAGGATACGAAAGGGTGATTGGTAAATGTGGAAAAGATAAGGAAGCTAATGGGAATGGGAAGCATTTGCTGGACTTCTGTGCTAGTATGGGTTTAGTAGTTACAAATACATTCTTCAAGCATAAGGCTATTCACCGCTACACATGGGAGGCTAGGGGTACCAGATCCATAATAGACTATATCTTAACTGACGTCGAATTCAGGAAATCTGTTCGGAATGTACGAGTTTTCCGGGGATTTTTCGATGATACAGACCACTATCTGATCTGTAGTGAACTGAATATCTCTAGGCCTAGGGTAGAGAAAGTGAAATCCGTCTGCAAACGAATAAGGGTAGAAAATCTCCAGGATGAGGAAATTAGACAGAAGTACATGGATATGATTAGTGAGAAGTTTCAAACAGTAGACAGTAAGCAGGTTCAGGATATAGAAAGTGAATGGGTGACATACAGGGATGCTGTAGTAGAAACAGCAACGGTATGCCTAAGAACAACTGTGTGTAAAGATGGGAAAAGGAGAACATCTTGGTGGAATGATGAAGTGAGAGCAGCTTGTAAACGTAAAAAGAAGGCTTATCAGAAATGGCTCCAAACAAGGGCCGAGGCAGACAGGGATTTGTACGTAGATGAAAGAAACAGAGTGAAACAAATAGTTGTTGAATCCAAAAAGAAGTCATGGGAAGATTTTGGTAATAACCTGAAAAGGCTAGGTCAAGCAGCAGTCAAACCTTTCTGGACATTAATAAAGAATCTTAGGAAGGGAGGGAAAAAGGAAATGAACAGTGTTTTGAATAATTCAGGTGAACTCATAATAGATTCTAGGGAATCACTGGAGAGGTGGAGGGAATATTTTGAACATCTTCTCAATGTAAATGGAAATCATCCTGGTGGTATTGCGAACAGCCAAGCGCATGGGGAGGAGGAAAATGATGGTGAAATTATGCTTGAGGAGGTGGAAAGGATAGTAAATAAACTCCATTGTCATAAAGCAGCAGGAATAGATGAAATTAGACCTGAAATGGTGAAATATAGTGGGAAGGCAGGGATGAAATGGCTTCATAGAGTAGTAACATTAGCATAGAGTGTTGGTAAGGTACCTTCAGATTGGACAAAAGCAGTAATTGCACCTATCTATAAGCAAGGGAACAGGAAGGACTGCAACAACTATCAAGGAATCTCATTGATTAGTATACCAGGCAAAGTATTCACTGGCATCTTGGAAGCGAGGGTGCGATCAGTCGTTGAGAGGAAGTTTGATGAAAACCAGTGTGGTTTCAGACCACAGAGAGACTGTCAGGATCAGATTTTCAGTATGCACCAGGTAATTGAAAAATGCTACGAGAGGAATAGGCAGTTGTGTTTATGTTTTGAGATCTAGAGGAAGCATATGACAGGGTACCGAGGGAAAAGATTTTGGCTATACTGGGGGACTATGGAATTAAAGGTAGATTATTAAAATTAATCAAAGTCATTTATGTTGACAATTGGGCTTCAGTGAGAATTGATGGTAGAATGAGCTCTTGGTTCAGCGTACTTACAGGGGTTAGACAAGGCTGTAATCTTTCACCTTTGCTGTTTGTAGTTTACATGGATCATCTGCTGAAAGGTATAAAATGGCAGGGAGGGATTCAGTTAGGTAGAAATGTAGTAAGCAGTCTGGCCTATGCTGACGACTTGGTCTTAATGGCAGATTGTGCCGAAAGCCTGCAGTCTAATATCTTGGAACTTGAAAATAGGTGCAATGAGTATGGTATGAAAATTAGCCTTTCGAAGACTAAATTGATGTCAGTAGGTAAGAAATTCAACAGAACTGAATGTCACATTTGTGATACAAAGCTAGAACAGGTCGATAATTTCAAGTATTTAGGTTGTGTGTTCTACCAGGATGGTAATATAGTAAGTGAGATTGAATCAAGGTGTTGTAAAGCTAATGCAGTGAGCTTGCAGTTGCGATCAACAGTATTCTGTAAGAAGGAAGTCAGCTCCCAGGTGAAACTATCTTTACATCGGTCTGTTTTCAGACCAACTTTGCTTTACGGGAGAGAAAGCTGGGTGGACTCAGGGTATCTTATTCATAAGTTAGAAGTAACAGACATGAAAGTAGCAAGAATGATTGTTGGTACAAACTGGAAGGAACAATGGCAGGAGGGTACTCGGAATGAGAAGATAAAGGCTAATTTAGGAATGAACTCGATGGATGAAGCTGTACACATAAACCGGCTTCGGTGGGGGGGGGTCATGTGAGGCGAATGGAGGAGGATAGGTTACCTAGGAGAATAATGGACTCTGTTATGGAGGGTAAGAGAAGTAGAGGTAGACCAAGACGAAGATGGTTAGACTCAGTTTCTAACAATTTAAAGATAAGAGGTATAGAACTAAATGAGACCACAACACTAGTTCCAAATCGAGGATTGTGGCGACATTTAGTAAATTCACAGAGGCTTGCAGACTGAATGCTGAAAGGCATAACAGTCTATAATGATAATGTATGTATGTATGTATGTATGTATGTATGTATGTATGTATGTATGTATGTATGTATTAAGAATGTTATCACTATTATTCACTCTTTGATCTAATGAAGTCTTCTATTTCTGATAGACTAAGTTGTTTATGTTCTAATAAATTCTTTCTAATGATTTGTTTCCTCTAGACTACCATTCACACGACTATTTCCTTCCTATTATTTATTATGCATTACTCACATGAGTGTCTCAAACACACACAGTGTCTAAATGTGAATCACGTAGCTGCAATATTTAAATTCAATAATTTCCCTGATTTGGCACATTGGTTCCAGTCACAATTACACTGTTTCTGTAATTCATCTCACTACAACTGCCTTGCGCACAAAGAAATATTTCTGCCTCTGGCATATTAGCCAGCATTTATATAGATCATCTTAAACATACTACAATAATAGGACAAATAGAAGGGCTTGACCTATGGATATGCTTTGTAGACGATACCTTTATTAGTCACAGAATCTCCCCAGGGGAGGAGCAAGCTTCAGAATGTACACATTGTTATTTCACTAGACAGAAAGTCGCATCAGTTGCTGCTAGACCCCTCCAAGGATACAGCAGGTTGACAGCATAACAAGGTGACACACCATTTTTAAATACTAGGTTCCCTTGTGCAAATTTTAATACACATTAATACAGAGCAGTTCCCCATTTTTGTTTCACTGCAGTCTTTGGGGAAGCTTTTTAATAACATCAATAAGACAGCAATCAGCTTCAGAGGATCCCTTAATAAACAAAAATTCAAGACCCATTTTAACCAAATTAAAACAAACGACAATACTCACTATGGGAAGAAAGAGCAGCTGACGAGAACAGTTTTTAAAATTAAGGAATAACATCGATATGAAAAAGTCCTTTTCAAAACCTTTTCTAAAAATGAACAACTAAGAAAAACATACACATTAGATATGAACAAAAGTGCTGTATACTAACAAATTTTTAACATCTATCTAAGTGAATAGGAAATTGTTTTAAATTAGGTTAGAACATAAGTAGATCCATCTTCCCTTCCCATTTCACTGCCCCACTCAACCCTCCCCACATTTTGAATTTTTTTTATCTTTTTAAATCAGTTTTGTTTTAAGCATAACAATGGTACTATTTTCTTCTTCTTCTTCTTCTTCTTCTTCTTCTTCTTCTTCTTATTCTTGTTTTATAAATGCATAAGATCACTTTAGTCAGTCTATCGTTCATGTCTCTTTGAAGGGATTGCTTGGTCTTCGCGGTCCTCCCAGTACTTTTTCAGATGCTCCGATCTTTGTGCCCTTTCCTCGGTTGAAAATGTGCGTGTTGTGGGTTTGCTTTGCATAAGGGTAAAGCGGAGGTTTGTATTCTTGAGTTTTGTATTCAATTTTATCTTATTTGTGGTGTCTTCTACTGTAAGGCCTATTTCCTTCAGATCCTCTCCTACTTCTCTGATCCATTTACATCCTGTTGTGATATTTTTTGAGACAAGATTGTGTTGTACTAGTTGTTTCAGAAGTCTCTAATCCTGCCTCCTCATGATATGTCCAAAGAATTCTAATCTTCTCTTACGTATAGTATCTGTAATGAGTTCTAGTTCTTTGTACACTACTTTGTTAGGTATTATCTGCCACTGACCATCTTTCTGGTATTTTTTGTTGATGCAGGTTCTTCCAATCCTCCTTTCAATTTTCTGAAGTCTGTCAGTCTTTGACTGTTTATTCAGGTGAAAAAGTGTTTCTGCTACATATGTAGCTTCCGGTTGTATAACTGTGTTGTAGTGTTTTATTTCTGCATTTATTGATAGACAATTTTTTGCAGATGTCCCATGTTAATTTTTGAGCTTTAGCTAATCTATTTGTTCTTGTTTGGATTGAGATTTTTTCATTAAGGTTATATGTTATTACTTCTCCAAGACATTTAAACTGAGTTACTATTTTGATTGTATTACCATTTATGGTAACTTCTTTTAGTTGTGTTGGTTTTAGGGCATAATTTCTGTTTTTTCAAATAATATTTTGATGCCAATTTTACTTGCAATGGTTTGAAGTTCTGATATCTGGGTTTTTGCTTCTTTTATGTCAACTGCTAGTAATGCAAAATCGCCAGCAAAACCCAGGCAATTTGTTTTGATTTTTTGGCCAATCTTTATTTTTGGGGGACATTTCCTAAACAATTTCATCATTACCATCCCTAGAGCACAATTAAATAATAGTGGTGAGAGCCCATCTCCCTGCCGTAGTCCAGTTTTAATTTCAACCATCATCATCATCATCATCATCATCATCATCATCATCATCATCATCATCATCAATGTCCCACTCCAGTCACCCAGGTGTGGTTAACAAGCCTCCTCCACTCTTTCTGTCCTTCCACTTTTCCTGCTCCATTACTTCCGCCACATCCAATCCAGCTTCTCTAATGTCCTTCCAAATCTGATCCATCCACCTTCTTCTCGGTCTTCCAACTGGTCTCTTTCCCTTAACTTCTCTTTCCAATTCCCTTCTTGCTACCCGTTCCTTTCCCATTCTTTTTACATGTCCGAACCATCTCAGTCTTGCTTTCTGTATGTTCTGTACTAACGGTTCTATATTTAGCTCTTCTCTGATTTTAATATTTTTAATTCTATCTCTTCTTGTCTTTTTTACCGATGTTCTTAAAAATTTCATTTCCACTGCTTGGATCTTACTATCTTGTCTCTTATTAGTTACAAGCGCTTCTAGTCCGTATGTTTCAATTGGTATGAAATACTGTTTACATAATGTTAATTTCATTCTCTTGGGTACTTTGTCATCCCATAAAAGCTCTCTGACTTGATGATAAAATGTTGTACCTTTATTCAGTCTGTTGTTAATTTTAGGGTTGATTTCATTACTTCCATTAATAATGCTACCCAGATATGTAAACTGTTCTACATTCTCTAACCGTTCTCTGTCTATGTTCACTTGGCTTCTCTTTTTCTCTTTTCCACAGTGCATGACTACAGTTTTCTTTTTTACTAATTACCAAACCAAACTCCCTCAGATTTTCATTCCAAATGTCCAGTCTCTTTTGTACTTTCTTTTCTCCCTTTCCCCAAATCACTACATCATCCGTAAATACCAAAGCATTCACTTCATCACTACTGATACTCTGTTTTACACGTTTTATGATTTCATCCATCAATATAATAAACAATAATGGCGACAGTGCACTTCCTTGCTCGAGACCTTTTATTGTATAAAACGTTTCAGAGTCCCCACTCCCCACTTGTACACTGCTTTTACTCTCATGATACAACATTTTTATCTTGTTAATTAATGATTTTGGTACATTCCTTTTCAGTAGGCATTCCCATACATGTTTTCTCTTAACTGTATCATAAGCTTTTTCCAAATCCAAAAATACAAATATGATTTCCTTGTTCCTTTCCAGATAACAAATATCAAGTCTATTGTTGATCTATTTGGTCTAAAGCCATATTGTTCTTCCTTTAACTGTGTTTATATTATATACCTCACTTTTGTCTATGACTTTCTCCACTATTTTTAGCCCACGTGATAATAAGGCTATACCTCTATAAATTTCACATTTCTTCCTATTTCCTTTTTTGAACAGTTCCTTGTTGCCAATCTTCAGGTATCCTTTCATCTTTCCATATGGCATTGAGGTCTCGGTAATGCCACTGTAGTTCAATGCTTCCTGGTGCCTTAATCACATCAGCGTTGAATTCGTCTTTTCCACTTGCTTTACCTTTGGTCATTGCTTTCACTGCCCATTCTAGTTCCAACCATGTTATCGGGTTCTCTTCTTTTTCTCCATCTATTATTTCCATTTTCTTATCACCTCCTTCCTCCGAGCAGTCATCCTCATTATAAAGTTTTTAAAATACTTTGCCATCACCTTCTGAAGACCCTTTTCGTCACGTACTATGGATCCATCTTCCCTCTCTAATGCCTTGATTTTTTTCTTCTTGATTTTATTACTCTGTATAATAGTTTCTCATTTCCTCAACTATCTTGCCCAATTTTGTTGGTAAACTCTCCCCAACATTTCTCCTTTTCTTCCTTGATACTCACCTTTACTTGTAGTTTCAATCTTTTGTATTCCACATGTAACCTTTTTATCTTTTTCTCATCCTGATCTTTGGTTTCTTCTTCAATAGAATTTTAGAGATTTTTACTAGTTTTAATTCCACAATCAATAATCTATGATCACCTTCCATACTTTCACTGGGGATTATCTTCGTATTCATGACGTACCTTCCCCATTCTCAGTCTTTAAATTAACTGTTATTATAAACTCGATGATTGTTCCATACTGTCCATCCCAACTATATCAGCTGATCTTATGGCTATTCCTCTCCATAAACCATGTGTTTCTTTATTATCAGGTTATTTCTGATATAAAAGTCCAACAGTTTCTCTCCATCTTCATTTCTATCGCCATACCCATATGGGCCCAGAACATTCTCATATCCCATTCTATCAGTTCCCACATCAGCATTCAGATCTCCCATTATCATGATCCCATCTTCAACAATGTATGTTTCCAGTTCCTTGAGGAACTCTTCTTTTTCTTCCACGCTAAATCCTGTCTGTGGAGCATACACCTGTATCATCTTCAGTAGTTCCTTGTTTACATGTATGTGGATTATTATAATTCTTTCATTTACATACTCAACTTCAGCTATTGGTTCAACATTCTGATTCACTACAAATCCCACTCCATTTCTTTTTTCTTTACTGTTACCCATCCAGTACAAGGGTTTCTTAGTTTCTTCATTCCTCCCCCTTTCCATTTTACTCCACTTAATCCCTGGATGTCGAGTTTTTGTCTCTCCATTACATCAATCAATTCATTTTCCTTCCCATTCATTGTTAAAATATTTATTGTTCCAAACTGGGTTTTGTTCTCTGATCTAACACTTGCACGAACATCAGGATTACCATCATACTGTGCAACTGTAGTCAGAGACTTTTCAATTCCATTTCCATTTTTAAACTTCCATCCGAGGCTTGTATTGTAGTTGAAAGCAAGTACAGATTTACTCATCTGCTGGCCTGCTAAGCCTAACGCATCTGAGGATTTTCTTTTGGGGTTTACTCCCTTAGCCTTTGAAGATCCCTCTTCTCCACAAGGCAGTGGTTTCCTCTTCTAATTTTCCCCAGAGAGGATGGGTTGCCTCATTCACCATCTTTACGATATTTCGAAACTACACTTAACTTTTGATTTGGTGTTAGTGAAAGTCAGTTTTATCGTGTTTATTAATTTGGGGTGTAGTCTAAGGTGTCTTAAAGTTTTAAACAGGGATTCTCTATGGATGCAATAATAAGCTTTCTTGAAATTTACAAATGTTATCACCATATCTCTGTTTCTTCTCCTGTTATAGTCCATTGTCAACTTAAGACTCATGATCTGGTCAGGACAGCTCCTCCAGGGTCTGAAACCTCCCTCTTTTTTTTTTTTTTCAGGGTGTCGACCTACAGAGATCTTTTGCCCCTACTTGCACCATATGATATAAACCTGCGTGTAATTAGAATTGCGGAAGTGTAGTGTTGAATGTGAGGAAAGGAACGTCAAGGACGACACAAACACCCAGTCCCCAGGCCAGGGATATTAACTGTTTACAATTAAAAACCCCTGACCCGGCTGGGAATCGAACCCAGGGCCGCCGGGTGACAGGCGGACGTGTTGCCTCCTACACCGCAGGGCCGGACTGAAACCTCCTTGATATTCTCCTAGTTCTTTCTCAAGTTGTAAACTGATCTTATTCATCATCATCATCATCATCATCATCTAAAGGCTTCGCCTTGTCGCTGCAACCATTGATCTCTTCTCTCTGCGATCCTTTTCATCTCTCCATAACCTTGGCATCCCATCATCTCAACTACCTCTTCAATGATCTTCTTCCGTGGTTTCCCTCTGCCTTTCTTTCCCATCACCTTGCCTTCGAACAAGTTCTTTATGAAGTTATTATGCCGGAGAATGTGACCGAAAACTGATGCTTTTCTCCTTTTTATCGTTGTTATTAAATGTCTCTGGGTGTTTATTTCTCTAAGCACTGCTTCATTAGTTTTCTTCTCAATCCAGCTAGTTCTAGTCATCTTCCTCCATAGCCACATTTCCACTGCCTCTAGTCGTTTCACGTCCTCCTTCAAGAGAGTCCATCCTTCACAGCCGTATAGCAGCACACTCCAAATGAACGTTTTGATAAATAATTTCTTTTGTTCAGTATTTAAGGATTTATTAGTTAAGAGCTGCTTCTTCTCCTCAAAGGCTTTCTTACACAGGGAAATCCTTCTTTTTATTTCCACAGTGCATCTGTTGTCATCGGTAATAACTGATCCTAAGTAGCAGAACTTGTGCACCTGTTTTATTAAAATATTTCCAATTCTGAGCTGTGCCTCTGGCTTCATTTTAGATTTGCTTACAACCATAACATTAGTTTTATTTACATTAATGTTAAGTTGGAAATCTTTTAAGATGGATGTTAATTTGTTGAGCATGATCTGCATGTTCTTCTCATTGTCAGCCAGAAGTGCAATATCGTCGGCAAATCTAATACAGTGTACAGTTGTTCCATTTATTTTAATGCCAGGTGTTCTGGATTTAAAAATTTTCATGGCCTCTTCAATGTACAGATTAAATAGAAATGGTGATAAGGAACACCCCTGTCTTACTCCTTTCCTGATTCTCACCTTGCATACTTTATCATTACTTTCGATGTTTATTCTTTGATTGATGTAGAGGTTAAGTATTGCTTTTCTGTCTTTCCAGTCCAAATGAATGTCCTTCATAATTTTGAACAGCCTTTTCCAATGAACATTGTCAAAAGCTTTTTCCAGGTCTACAAAAGCTATATATGTATTTCTGTTAAGCTCCAGTCTTCTCTCCAAGATGGTTTTAAGTGCTATAATAGCTTCTCTTGTTCCTACTCCTTTCGTGAACCCAAACTGATCATCATCTAGATTCTGCTCAATTTTCATTTTGATTCTGTTTTTTAATATGCATGTGAATATTTTTGCTGCATGTGAAACAAGACTTAGTATTCTGTAATTGGAGCATTCTGTTGAATCTCCTTTTTTGTGCAGAAGTACTGCTTTGCTTTCAACAAAATCCTCTGGCATATCTCCGTTTTCATAGCAGTACTGGATGATTTTGAAGAGTTCATCCTTCAGCTTTTTTCCAGAGTTTTTCCACAGTTCAGCAGGCAGTTTGTCTGGTCCAGGAGCCTTGTTTTTTTTCAGCTGTTGCAGTGCTGTTTCGAATTCACTTCTCACTATGGGAGGACCTAGTTCATCTTGTGAAACCTGGTCTTGTTTTATGATGTACTCATCTACATTGTCAATTTCTTCTCCATTATATAGATCCTCCAAATACTCTTTCCATCTCTTCATTACCTCCTCATCTTCTATTAACAGACTTCTTTCCGTATCTTTTATTACACTGGATTTCATTTTAGCCTTGAATTGTGTTCTTTTTACTTGATTGTATGCTCTGTCAACATTTCCGATTTTCATATCATGTTCTATGCTTTTACAAATGTCATTCATCCATCTTTCTTTCGCCTCTCGGCACTTTTGTGTAACTAAGTTTTTTAGTTTCTTATAGTTTATCATTCCTTCTGGGGTATTTTTCTGATGTTCTTTGTTTCTTTTCTGAATGAGATTTAGTATTTCTTCGGTCATCCAGTTCTTCCTGGGTTCAAGCGTCTTTTTTCCTAGCACTTCATCTGCTGCCGTTGTAAGTGAAGCTTTGACAGCGTCCCAATCTGTTTCGTTGCAGTTGTTGTACATGATCGTATCTGTCTTTTCTTCGAATGCTACTTGTGTTAATGGATCATTTAACTTTTCTAGATTCCATTTCTTGCTTCTTGGTTTCCTAAACTTCTTCAGCCTAATTCAACATTTTGCTAATACTGGGACATGGTCGCTGTCGATGTCTAAGCCAGGATAGCTATGGCATGAAGTTACCTGATTTCTATACCTTCTCTTAACTAGAATGTAGTCAATTTGGTATCTGTTATTATCTCCGAAATCCTTCCATGTGTAATGTCTTCTATTAGGCATGTCAAATACAGTGTTCATTATGATCATGTCCTGTTCTTCACAAAAGTCCATCATACGTTCTCCTCTATCATTTGTTCGTCCTAGACCGAATCTGCCAGCAACTTTTCTAGTAATATTGCTGCCAACCACAGCATTGAAGTCTCCCATTATGATTATGTTATCTTTGTCTTTGTTTAGTTTAATTATATCTTCTATTTTATGATACATTTCCTCAACTTCATCGTCGTCATGTCCAGTAGTAGGGAAGTATACCTGTATTATTACCATATCTGTTGGTTTGGCAGCTATTTTCACCATCATTATTCTATCATCAACATGATATGTGTTTAGCACGTTTGCCCACTTCTTTCCTAATATTACAGCTACTCCATATTGTCCACCATTTTCATTTCCACTGTACACAATTCTGAACGGGTCACTGTAGAAATCACCTTTGCCAGGCCATCTAGTTTCACATAATCCCATGATATCTATTTTGTTTTCATCCATAATTCGTTTGAGTTCTTCTAGTCTTCCTGTTTTTAGCATTGTTCTTGTATTCCATGTCCCTATTTTAATCCCTTCTCCAAACTTCTGAGGTTTTCGCTTGCTGACGACCTGGGATACCTCAGTTACTCCCCTGCCGGATCTTGGTGTCCGAGTACCATGATCAGTAGTATCTAAGTTACAATTCGTACTATCCATGGTTGCTATACTAGGAAAAATAATGTGGTGGTTTCCCGTTGCCTTCCACATCGCAGTTTTACTGCCATTCAAGTCTTCTTGACCATGCCAGTAAATTTTCAGCGACAGTCCAGTAGACACCTTAGTCCTGCACTGTGCTGATACTGATAGCGCTGCTTCCACTACCAGGAAGAGAGACTCCTCCGCCTTTCCAGCTGTTGGGACATATCCTCATCCACCCTTCAAGCCGTTGGTCCTCTTCACCTGTAACCCTAGGTAGGGGCCCTATAACAGGGTGCTACCATCCGGAGCCAGATGGACCCTGGTTTTTTAACGAGGTTTATACTCCTCCTGCTCCTCCTTCCTCATCACTTGCGAGATGAGGCCTCGGGCTTGCAACCGGCATGGCGGACGATTATTGAAAGGATTTTGTATACTATGTCTAGGAGTGAGATTCCCTTGTAGTTAATAGGGTCCCTTTTGTCTCCTTTTTTGTACAGTGGGTGAATGAAGGCTGTCGTCCAGTGTTCTGGTAGTTCTTCTTTAATCCAGATAGAGACAAGTTGTTGATGGAGGGCAACTTTTGCTGATCTTCCTGCATATTTCCAGATTTCCACAAAGTTTGATCTTCTCCTGGTGCTTTGTAGTTTTTTAATTTATTCAGTGCTTGGTAGACTTCCTTTATTGTGGGGGGGGGGGGGGATTAATGGTCTATAGTGCTGTTTTTATTGGGGTGTTGGTGTCCAAATGAAGGTGTTCTGTAGGTTCCTCACAATTTAGAAGCTTGTTGAAATATTTAGCCAGAATTTCTGCATTGTCTTTATTGTTATGAGCCAGCTTACCATTTTCATCCTTCATCAGCAGGGTCAGGGGTACTATGATGGTTTTTTGAGAAGAAGAAAATTCTATGCAATTTCACCTAAGCGATGTTATGTAGCTGAAGATGTTCCTAAGGAATGAAACGTTCTACAAATAATTAATTTGCTTAAAGCAAATATACAGTATCAAACAGGTGGAAGTTTACTTTTAATGATTTAATGAAATGGCCATATCGGTGGGCATCAATAATCATGCCACTTTCAGCCTTGCTGAGATCTCTTTGTACTTCCATTTTGACTGCTGTACCTAGCAAACACTTCTACCTAGTGTTCATGGTCTTATATAGGCTCATAACATTTGGAATGATGTATGTGATCAAGCTATTTTCCTTTCTGTCGGTGTCCGGTCATTAATGGCAATGTAGTGTATGAAGATGGCTATGTACAATTATGACAAAAATATATTGCTGTGCAAACCTAGTTGGAACGCTATGAGCGCAAATGTGAAGTTTTCCTGGGCCATATCATAACGATGGATGAAACATAGGTCGAATTGTATACGCCCAAACTGAAACACCAGTGAACAAATAGCATCATTTCGGGCCCCAGTAAAGTCAAAAGTGCATCAGAATCCCAAGAATGTGAAGGTGATGGTGGTTCTGGAGTACAAATGTGATGGCACTATCATGTACCATACCCAAAGACAGACCGTGAACGTGCACTAATACTGCTCAATTTTGGAACATCACCTTTGGTTAATGTTGCAAGAAAAGCAACTAAACTTTCTGCAGATGCCTCCCATCATTTCGCAGAGCAACACTTGGGTGCATGTCATGCAACCGGTGGCTGATTTATATGCTGTATAGGGGACTGGGAAGTGCTCTATCATCCCCATATTACCCTAACTTAAGCTCCTGTGATTTTGATTTGATACTGAAGACAAACTCTTCTGAACTGTTCCTGAAGTTCTGTGGCAATGTGTTCTACACAAGGCTGGAGACTACAGTGAGGAACTGTAGATATTTCATAGACATATCTCTCTTGTATTAGTAGCAATTACAGTAATAGGTTGCAGATGAATCAGAGAAATAAGAGAAGATCTGAAGGAAATTAGCCTTACACCAGAAGACACCACAGGTAAGATAAATTTTTTTAAAAAAATCCAGGACACACACATGCACTTCACATTCACAAGAAAGAAACTCACAACATGAATACCTTTCAACACCAGAAAGGGCATGAAGATCGGAAAATGTGAAAAAGTACTGGGAGGACCGCAAGGCTCGAACAGTCTCTTCGAAGAGACTGGAATAATGGACTGACTAAAGTGATCCTAAATGGTCATAAAAATGAAAGAAGAAGAAGAAGAAGAAGAAGAAGAAGAAGACATTAACAAAGATACAGCCCTTCTATAACATTCACAACACATACAGTTATTAAATTAATACTCTTTTAATATAAGCATTTTTTAAGGAAAAGCAATATAAAATGAATGTTTCTAACAGGCATGATGTCCTCATGTCTGCCATTCTTTTATTCATAAGGTTGCAGCTAAATGTAGAGATGGGATTCATTGAACGGAACAGTGGTTTAGCTCGACATTCGTCAGTCCATTTTCACCTAGATCTGCTGAGCTTATCTTCTCCAGCAACTTCCCAAGTGTAGATCTTATGTCTGAAAGTTTTGCGGTCTTCAATATCTGTAGGTATGACGTTGGTGTTATTGAGACCAGTTATCTTGGTACTAGATACTCTTCACGATTTCCACACTTATCGTGAATACGTGCTAATGTTCATATAAGACGGCGTAGTGAAATGTGCAGAGTTGACAGCCGTCTGCTCTCTCAGTTGGAATTATTATTATTGTTGTTGTTATTATTCAGTTAGTTCGTTTTCTCGACCCATAAAGGATCATATAAAGCAAATTGTGATTTGTTGTTATTTTTCTTGATCTTCCAGAACTCTTTCATCATGTCGCTATGTTTAGCTTGATGTTCATCAGTCCATTTTCTCCTAGATCTGCTGGGCTTATCTTCTCAAGCAACTTCCCAAGTGTAGATCTTATGTCTGAAAGTTTTGCCGTCTTCGATATCTGTAGGTGTGATGTTGGCGTTATTGCCGGGAATCAAAGGCCTCCGAGGATGGCAGCTGATAGTGCTAACCATTACGCTAAGAGGGGGGGCATCTTTAAAGGTACTCAACAATTGCTTTAAACCCAACCCACAGGGTGTTTACCTTTTTATTTACTATTTTCCACCAATCATAATTACTATTTTTTTTTACTCCCACATGCTTCTCTAATCAACCATACGGTACTGCCTAATATTCCTATTTTTACAACCCTCCTCTCTATCACACTTGATTACTCAGTCATTTGCTACTCAATTATTGTTACTGGAGCAATCTTGTCTGTAATGGACCTGTGAAGATGATTTATAGTAGTACCATAGTGTATCGAAGAGGAAGTGCGACATCTTCTCCGTTCGCCCGTAAGAGAGCTCAAAAGGTTGGTGGGACACCCGCTTGGTGGCAGTACAGGCGATTGCGATGTCAACAGAGACCCTTGGCCATTAGCCCGCGTTATATTTGCCTTCAGATGTAGTAATTTTTATTGCTCATTATTGTCGCTATCAGAGATGTTTCGACAGTTTGCATTATTAGTGTATTCACGAATGAGTTGTGTGAGAAGTGTTATGTTTTAAATACCTTGGTCTTTGTTGCTATTGTGCTGTAAGGCAACGTATATCAGTCCGGGAGGAAACTATTACATCATGCCCTCGTGTTTTGTACCCGGCTGCAGATCTGGATATGACCGATCGTCTTCAGGTAGGCATTTCTTTAGGCCTCCTAAAGAGAGTGGTGTTTTACTGAAATGCGAGAAGGCTATCCATAGAAAAGACCGAAAATTAATTCATAACTGTTTCGTTTGTGGCATTCATTTTTGCGATGACTTTCTAGTGAAAGTAGACTCGTTTACGGTGAATGGTGAAAGAGTAGAGATACCAAGACAGCGCTGGAAATTAAAACCAGAAGCATTTCCTCACATATTTCCTAATCTACCCAAGTATATTTCTAAGGCAGTTAAGAAACGCAACTCCCCCACGAATAGGCAATCCACACAAAGAGATTTCTCTAATAAAAGCCCTGAACAGATCGTAAATATCAGTGATAGTGATCAACCTGTATGCTCAGTAGTTGAAGATAGCTCTAATGTCGCAGATGCTAGGAAAACAATGAAAGAGGAGATTGAAGAATCAGAAACGTAATTTCATTAGAACACAAAATCAACTCAATGTTGCTAAAGCTAAGATACATTTGCTTGATAAAGATATTACATACATACATACATACATACATACATACATACATACATACATTATCATTATCGACTGTTATGCCTTTCAGCGTTCAGTCTACAAGCCTCTGAGAATTTACTAAACGTCGCCACAATCCTCGATTTGCAACTAGTGTTGTGGCCTCATTTAGTTCTATACTTCTTATCTTTAAATCGTTAGAAAGTGAGTCTAACCATCGTCATCTTGGTCTCCCTTTACTTCTCTTACCCTCCATAGCAGAGTCCATTATTCTCCTAGGTAACCTATCCCCCTCCATTCGCCTCACATGACCCCACCACCGAAGCCGGTTTATGCGTACAGCTTCATCCATCGAGTTCATTCCTAAATTAGCCTTTATTTCCTCATTCCGAGTACCCTCCTGCCAATGTTCCCACCTGTTTGTACCAACAATCATTCTTGCTACATTCATGTCTGTTACTTCTAACTTATGAATAAGATATCCTGAGTCCACCCAGCTTTCGCACCCGTAAAGCAAAGTTGGTCTGAAAACAGACCGATGTAAAGATAGTTTCGTCTGGGAGCTGACTTCCTTCTTACAGAATACTGCTGATCGCAACTGCGAGCTCACTGCATTAGCTTTACTACACCTTGATTCAATCTCACCTACTATATTACCATCCTGGGAGAACACACAACCTAAATACTTGAAATTATCGACCTTTTCTAGTTTTGTATCAACAATCTGACATTCAATTCTGTTGAATTTCTTACCTACTGACATCAATTTAGTCTTCGAGAGGCTAATTTTCATACCATACTCATTGCACCTATTTTCAAGTTCCAAGATATTAGACTGAAGACTTTCAGCACAGTCTGCCATTAAGACCAAGTCGTCAGCATAGGCCAAACTGCTTACTACATTTCTACCTAACTGAATCCCTCCCTGCCATTTTATACCTTTCAGCAGATGATCCATGTAGACTACGAACAGCAAAGGTAAAAGATTACAGCCTTGTCTAACTCCTGTAAGTACCCTAAACCAAGAACTCATTCTACCATCAATTCTCACTGAAGCCCAATTGTCAACATAAATGCCTTTGATTGACTTTAATAATCTACCTTTAATTCCATAGTCCCCCAGTATGGCGAACATCTTTTCCCTCGGTACCCTGTCATATGCTTTCTCCAGATCTACGAAACATAAACACAACTGCCTATTCCTCTCGTAGCATTTTTCAATTACCTGGCGCATACTGAAAATCTGATCCTGACAGCCTCTCTGTGGTCTGAAACCACACTGGTTATCATCCAACTTCCTTTCAACGACTGATCGCACCCTCCCTTCCAAGATGCCAGTGAATACTTTGCCTGGTATACTAATCAATGAGATACCTCGATAGTTGTTGCAATCCTTCCTGTTCCCTTGCTTATAGATAGGTGCAATTACTGCTTTTGTCCAATCTGAAGGTACCTTACCAACACTCCATGCTAATTTTACAACTCTATGAAGCCATTTCATCCCTGCCTTCCCACTATACTTCACCATTTCAGGTCTAATTTCATCTATTCCTGCTGCCTTATGACAATGGAGTTTATTTACTATCCTCTCCACTTCCTCAAGCATAATTTCACCAACATCATTTTTCCTCCTCCCCATGAGCTTGGCTGTTTGCAACACCACCAGGATGATTTCCTTTTACATTGAGATGATGTTCAAAATATTCCCTCCACCTCTCCAGTGATTCCCTGGGATCTATTATGAGTTCACCTGAATTACTCAAAACACTGTTCATTTCCTTTTTCCCTCCCTTCCTAAGATTCTTTATTACTGTCCAGAAAGGCTTCCCTGCTGCTTGACCTAGCCTTTCCAGGTTATTACCAAAATCTTCCTATGACTTCTTTTTGGATTCAACAACTATTTGTTTTGCTCTGTTTCTTTCATCTACATTCAACTCCCTGTCTGCCTCGGCCCTTGTTTGGAGCCATTTCTGATAAGCCTTCTTTTTACGTTTACAGGTTGCTCTCACTTCGTCATTCCACCAAGATGTTCGCCTTTTCCCATCTTTACACACAGTTGTTCCTAGGCATTCCCTTGCTGTTTCTACTACAGCAGACCTGTATGTCACCCATTCACTTTCTATATCCTGAACCTGCTTACTGTCTACTGTTCGAAACTTCTCACTAATCATATCCATGTACATCCGTCTAATTTCCTCATCCTGGAGATTTTCTACCCTTATTCGTTTGCAGACAGATTTCACTTTCTCTACCCTTGGCTTAGAGATACTTAGTTCACTACAGATCAGATAGTGGTCTGTATCATCGAAAAATCCGCGAAAAACTCATACATTCCTAACAGATTTCCTGAATTCGACGTCTGTTAAGATATAGTCTATTATGGATCTGGAACCCATAGCCTCCCATGTGTAGCGGTGAATAGCCTTATGCTTGAAGAATGTATTTGTAACTGCTAAACCCATACTAGCACAGAAGTCCAGCAAATGCTTCCCATTCCCATTAGCTTCCATATCTTCCCCACATTTACCAATCACCCTTTCATAACCTTCAGTTCTATTCCTAACTCTCGCATTGAAATCGCCCATTAGCCCTATTCTATCCTTGCTGTTGACCCTGACTACGATGTCACTCAATGCTTCATAAAACTTGTCAACTTCATACTCATCTGCACCCTCACATGGTGAATACACGGAGACAATTCTTGTCCTAATTCCTCCAACTGACAAATCTACCCACATCATTCGCTCATTTACGTACCTAACAGAAACTATGTTGCGTGCAATGGTATTCCTGATAAAGAGCCCTACCCCAGACTCTGCCCTTCCCTTTCTAACACCCGTCAAGTACACTTTATAATCTCCTATCTCTTCCTCATTATCTCCCCTTACCTGAATATCACTTACTCCTAGCACATCCAGATGCATCCTCTTTGCTGACTCAGCCAGTTCTACTTTCTTTCTTCCATAAGCCCCATTAATATTGATAGCTCCCCATCGAATTCCATTTCGTTCGCCAAGTTGTTTCCAAGGAGTCTCTCGCCTGTCAAATGGGAGTGGGACTCCCTTACTCCCATAGGTCCGAGGCTTGCTTAAAGTGTTCTGAGCTCGGTAAATTCATGAAGCAGGATGCTGCTCTACTTGCACATAGTCCAAATGAGGATCTCTCCTCTAACGGGTTATGGACCACCGGTGAATTGTATAGTCCTAGCCGCCTGAGCACAAGGAGGGCCACGACTCGGAATATGTCCGAGTTGCCCACTCCCATTCCATAGCAACTGGTATCCCGACTCTCAGGACTACTTATTAGGCCACTCAGCCGTTGCCCATGGTTCACAAACTAGGACGTAACTACAGTAACTCACAAACATGAACCAACTTTATCATATAATATCAAAGAGAAATTTCACCGAGTCAAAACAATTCGGTTCTCTCAGCAAAAAACAGAAAATTATAGTCGATACAATGTTAAAGAAATGTCAAGCGAAAAGTAAAAAAGGAATGAGATATAGTGATGAATTTCTTCTTGATGCACTTCTTTTAAAAATAAAGTCTGCCAAGGGTTATCGACACTGTTTAAATCATGACTTGCTGCCTTTGCCTTCTGAATCTCACTTGAGAAATTTGGTGAAGGGGCTAAAATGTTCGTACGGCATAAATGAGCATGCTACCTCTGCCATAGCTAATTTTTTTAATGGAAAGGAGGAACATGAACGCTTAGGGATGTTGATATTTGACGAGGTGAAGTTACGAGAAGAAATTCGCTTTAACTCGGAATCATTGCAAGTGAATGATTTTGTTGATTTGGGGAAATTTACTGAAGATAAAAGCAAGGGTCAGTTGGCAAATCATGCTCTAGTTTTTATGTTTGTTCCTTTACTATATAACTGGATACAACCCATAGCGATATATGCTAGCCGGAACGCCACCTCTGGTGATATAATTGCAAACATTCTCATTCAAGTCATCATACAATTAGAGCAAGTAGGTGTCCGAATCATTGGTTTCACATCGGATGGTAGCCAGTCGAATAAAAAGTTGTGGAAATGCTTAGGGATATCTGGTAACATAAAGAATCTGAAGTGTTATATTTCCAATCCAGCTGACTCCAACAGAAAATTATGGGCATTTTCAGACGCACCACATATATTTAAATGTGTAAGAAATCATTTTCATGACAAAGGATAGGTTAATTATAATGGCAATATTGTTGATTATTCATTCTACAGAAAAGTTTACGAATGTGACTCGTCTCCTGAATTTTCCGGATTGAAAGTTTGCTACAAACTGACCTCTGCCCACTTGGATCCTAATTCTTTTCAGCGAATGAATGTAAGACTGGCATTTCAACTATTCAGTAGATCAGTCCCTAATGGTATAGCATTCTATCGGGGTATTAAAAAACACAGGGTTTAGAAGACAGTAAATAAACGGAAATTTTCACAAGCGATTTAAACTGTCTGATTGACGCATTAAATTCATCTATTCCCACTCAAGCACTGTATAAAGGATCACAGGCACATGAAACATTAATTAAATGGCAGAATGTTCTCAGAGATACTCAAAATTCATTCGCTTCACAAATGACACTGGAGTCCTTAAGAGTTACCGTGGAAAATACCTTATAAGTCTCTGAATATTTGTGGGAACACAATTATAGCTATGTTTTGACAGGAGAATTTAATCAAGATCCCCTAGAACGTCATTTCGGTATCCTGCGATCACTACATTGTGATGATCATCCGTCCACTATTGACTTTCTACATTTACACACATTGCAGTCTAGTTACGTACCGTCTAAACTTGCCTTATCGTCTGGCGGAAACTGTGATTACAGAGCTGAATCCCCATTGACATCTCTTGTTAATCAAATGCGTATTCTTGCAAGAGAAATTGAAAGTAAAAATCGTGCAGTGAAGACACAAGCTGTAGATGAAATCAGGGAAAAAATTGTGAACATCGAAAATGACATTCAAATACCAGACTGAGAAAACAGTTTACCTGAGTTAAGTGGGCGGAATTGTAACAAAGAGTACTTAGTGTATCATTTAGCCGGATACATAGTGAGGAATATTTCAAAAGTGATTCAGTGTGATTTATGTCGTCCTTTCCTTTTTGGCAAACCGACTGATAGTGTGCCTGCTTCCCTAACACTAATTAAAGATTGCGGCTCAATGCAAAGCGCCACATATCTCACGTATGTGTCGGAAAGTGTTTATAATGTGTTGTTGCGAGTGAAAAATGTTGTTGCGGAAAAGCTATCGTGTATGGATAGTTTATGGGGTGATACTTTCTTCGAGTGCTTGGATAAATTAGATGTCATTAAAGTGAAGTCATCGTAGTTGGGGTGCTGTGAAGATCATGTGCTGTGTTTGCTACCAAAACTCGTATTTCACTACTTGAAATGTCGATTCTTCTTTCGCACGAAGGAGATAAGAAGGGAGCTGGTTACTTCGAAGGCAGCGAAATCATCCAGGAAATATTCCTAAGTGTCCAGCAGATGAAATCATTTTCAAACGTAAGTTGCATGCTTGAGTTTCTTAGTAGATTTTGAAGTAGTAGTCCCGATAATGCCTCTGTTATCCTCTCACTCAGACATCACTGTGGATGGCAGTGCCATCTGTGCGGCGGTCCACGGTAACTCGTGAAGACGTCGCACTTCCTCTTCAATACGCTATGGTAGTACTATTTTCAAGGTTGAAGGAACCTGTAAAACTAACACAGCTGAGACTGGTTTATACGTAACTCAGTTCTGTGTAATTCTGTTTTATATGTAAATTTCCACAAGTCCTGGCAAAATATAACTTTAAACATTTTTAATAAACCTCATTTGTACATAACCCATTTATACGTAATTCGGTGTTTCACTTTTGTTAAATGCAGTTTATTTGTACACAAAACAAAAAGCCCATGGTGCAAGAGCCCTGAAGGGCCATGGCCTACGAAGCGACTGCTGTTCAGCCTGAAGGCCTACAGATTATGAGGTGCCGTGTGGTCAGCAAGACGAATCCTCTCGGCAGTTATTCTTGGTTTCATAGACCAGGGCCGACATCTCATGAAAATCTCACTTCCTAGTGTATGTAGCATGTATACTGCGGAGCTTTACGCCATCTTAGAAGACTGCAGTTTGCACTGGGTGACGAAAGAAAGAATTTTCTCGTGTGTACCGACTCATTAAGTTCTCTGCAGTCTATTGAAACCTGTTTCTCGCAACACCCACTGGTGCAGCAGATTCATGACCTGCTAGCCAGGTTAAGTAATGTTGGCACCAGAATCACATGCTTCCAAGCCACGTTGAAATTGCGGGAAACGAACTTGCAGATGAAGCTGCAAAGGAAGCGGTACTTTTACCTCCAAGACCTGTTAATGTACCTGCTAAAGATATTTGTTCTCAGCGATGTCGAACCATCTTGGTGTCATGGAAATCGGAGCGGCTAACTATCCGAACTCCCAACAAACTGAGAGCAATTAAGAAGACAACTGCCGTGTGGCAGTCCTCTTTCCACCCTTCACGCAGAGATGCCATAGTATTGTGTAGGCTGAGGTTAGGTCATGGACAATCTCCGCTCTCTTATCTCCTAAAGAGGGAAGAACCCCCAGTGTGTTGTTGTGGGGCCGACTTCACCATTACCCACATCCTCACAGAGTGCGCTGATCTCTCTGGCCTAAGACGGAGCCTAGGCCTGCAGGAAACACTTGAATGTATATTAGCCGATGACATGACTACTGCTGATCTTGTCATCCGCTTTATGTGCGACAGTGGATTAATCAAGGGTACGCAAATGGCAAGTGTTCTGTTACTCAGGGAACGCACGTTCCCTTTTGATTTGTTAGAGATTTTTTTGGCTTAATTCAATGCTTTTCTGTTATATTTTGTACTTCGTTTTGAAATTTCTTTGTTGAATAGGTAGTTTTGTTTTATTTTAAATTTCTTTTCCACTTAATTTGTTCAGAGAGGATGAATAACTAGTTGTACTTCCTCTTAAAACAAAAATCACCACCACTCTCGCTGCCATCTCGCCATCAGATGGCTCCTCAATATTGTAATCTCGTAGGCTGAGTGAAAATCGAACCAGCCCTCTGATTCAGGTAAAAAATCCCCACCTGGCTGGGAATCAAACCTGGAGCCTCCGGGTAAGAAGCAGTTACGCTACTCCTACACTGCAGGGCAGGCTTATTTGTATACATACATACATACATACATACATACATATATACATTATCGTTATAGACTGTTATGCCTTTCAGTGTTCAGTCTGCAAGCCTCTGTGAATTTACTAAACGTCGCCACAATCCTCGATTTGCAACTAGTGTTGTGGCCTCATTTAGTTCTATACCTCTTATCTTTAAATCGTTAGAAACCGAGTCTAACCATCGTTGTCTTGATCTACCTCTACTTCTCTTACCCTCCATAGCAGAGCCCATTATTCTCCTAGGTAACCTATCCTCCTCCATTCGCCTCACATGACCCCACCACCGAAGCCGGTTTATGCGTACAGCTTCACCCATCGAGTTCATTCCTAAATTAGTCTTTATCTCCTCATTCCAAGTACCCTCCTGCTATTGTTCCCACCTGTTTGTACCAGCAATCATTCTTGCTACTTTCATGTCTGTTACTTCTAAATTATGAATAAGATATCCTGAGTCCACCCAGCTTTCGGTCCCGTAAAGCAAAGTTGGTCTGTAAACAGACTGATGAAAAGATAGTTTCGTCTGGGAGCTGACTTCCTTCTTACAGAATACTGTTGATCGCAACTGCGAGCTCACTGCATTAGCTTTACGACACCTTGATTCAATCTCACTTACTATATTACCATCCTGGGAGAACACACAACCTAAATACTTGAAATTATCGACCCGTTCTAGCTTTGTATCACCAATCTGACATTCAATTCTGTTGAATTTCTTACCTACTGACATCAATTTAGTCTTCGAGGGGCTAATTTTCATACCATACTCATTGCACCTATTTTTAAGTTCCACGATATTAGACTGTAGGCTTTCGGCACAATCTGCCATTAAGACCAAGTTGTCAGCATAGGCCAGACTGCTTACTACATTTCCACCTAACTGAATCCCTCCCTGCCATTTTATACCTTTCAGCAGATGATCCATGTAGACTACAAACAGCAAAGGTGAAAGATTACAGCCTTGTCTAACTCCTGTAAGTACCCTGAACCGAGAACTCATTCTACCATCAATTCTCACTGAAGCCCAATTGTCAACATAAATGCCTTTGATTGATTTTAATAATCTGCCTTTAATTCCATAGTCCCCCAGTATGGAGAACATCTTTTCCCTCAGTACCCTGTCATATGCTTTCTCTAGATCTACGAAGCATAAAAACAACCACCTATTCCTCTCGTAGCATTTTTCAATTACCTGGCGCATACAGAAAATCTGATCCTGACAGCCTATCTGTGGTCTGAAACCACACTGGTTTTCATCCAGCTTCCTCTCAACGACTGATCGCACCCTCCCATCCAAGATGCCAGTGAATACTTTGCCTGGTATACTAATCAGTGAGATGGTGGTGGTGGTGGTGGTGGTGATTATTGTTTTAAGAGGAAGTACAACTGGGCAACCATCCTCTACATAACACTGATCAGAGAGAAAAAGGAAGGGATCCGACACTTCGAAAAATGAAGATATCGGTCAAAGAAGGACAAGGGCCACGAAGGGCGTGAAAATGAAAGACTCCCTAGCCCTCGCAAACCTAATAGCGTCGGGGTCGGAAAAGAACAAGAGTTGACCAAGAGAGGTCGGATAGGATAGATGAAGGTGAGGAGTCTGGCACAAGTAAGTGGAGGTAATGCCAGGACTCAGATGAGGCCCCGTGGTTGCCAACCCATGCTCCAAAGTTCAGAGCCCCTGTGGCCCCTTTTAGTCGCCTCTTACGACAGGCAGGGGATACCGTGGGTGTTATTCTACTGCCCCCACCCACAGGGGCGTAATCAGTGAGATACGTTGATAGTTGTTGCAATCCTTCCTGTTCCCTTGCTTATAGATAGGTGCAATTACTGCTTTTGCCCAATCTGAAGGTACCTTACCAACACTCCATGCTAATTTTACAACTCTATGAAGCCATTTCATCCCTGCCTTCCCACTATACTTCACCATTTCAGGTCTAATTTCATCTATTCCTGCTGCCTTATGACAATGGAGTTTATTTACCATCCTTTCCACTTCCTCAAGCATAATTTCACCAACATCATTTTCCTCCTCCCCATGAGCTTGGCTGTTCACAACACCACCAGGATGATTTCCTTTTACATTGAGAAGATGTTCAAAATATTCCCTCCACCTCTCCAGTGATTCCCTGGGATCAATTATGAGTTCACCTGAATTACTCAAAACACTGTTCATTTCCTTTTTCCCTCACTTCCTAAGATTCTTTATTACTGTCCAGAAAGGTTTCCCTGCTGCTTGACCTAGCCTTTCCAGGTTGTTACCAAAATCTTCCCATGACTTCTTTTTGGATTCAACAACTATTTGTTCCACTCTGTTTCTTTCATCTACATTCAACTCCCTGTCTGCCTCGGCCCTTGTTTGGAGCCATTTCTGATAAGCCTTCTTTTTACGTTTACAAGCTGCTCTCACTTCATCATTCCACCAAGATGTTCGCCTTTTCCCATCTTTACACAAAGTTGTTCCTAGACATTCCCTTGCTGTTTCTACTACAGCATTCCTGTATGCCACCCATTCACTTTCTATATCCTGAACCTGCTTACTGTCTACTGTTCGAAACTTCTCACTAATCATATCCATGTACTTCTGTCTAATTTCCTCGTCTTGGAGATTTTCTACCCTTATTCGTTTGCAGACAGATTTCACTTTCTCTACCTCAGGCCTAGAGATACTTAGTTCACTACAGACCAGATAGTGGTCTTTATCATCAAAAAATCCCCAGAAAACTCGTACATTCCGAACAGATTTCCTGAAATCGACGTCAGTTAAGATATAGTCTATTATGGATCTGGTACCCCTAGCCTCCCATGTGTAGCGGTGAATAGCCTTATGCTTGAAGAATGTATTCGTAACTGCTAAACCCATACTAGCACAGAAGTCCAGCAAACGCTTCCCATTCCCATTAGCTTCCATATCTTCCCCACATTTACCAATCACCCTTTCATATCCTTCAGTTCTATTCCCAACTCTCGCATTGAAATCGCCCATTAGCACTATTCTATCCTTGCTGTTGACCCTGATCACGATGTCACTCAATGCTTCATAAAACTTGTCAACTTCATCCTCATCTGCACCCTCACATGGTGAATACACGGACACAATTCTTGTCCTAATTCCTCCAACTGACAAATCTACCCACATCATTCGCTCATTTACGTACCTAACAGAAACTATGTTGCGTGCAATGGTATTCCTGATAAAGAGCCCTACCCCAGACTCTGCCCTTCCCTTTCTAACACCCGTCAAGTACGCTTTATAATCTCCTATTTCTTCCTCGTTATCTCCCCTTACCTGAATATCACTTACGCCTAGCACATCCAGATGCATCCTCTTTGCTGACTCAGCCAGTTCTACTTTCTTTCTTCCATAAGCCCCATTAATATTGATAGCTCCCCATCAAATTCCATTTTGTTCGCCAAGTTATTTCCAAGGAGTCCCTCGCCTGTCAAATGGGAGTGGGACTCCCTTACTCCCATAGGTCCGAGGCTTGCTTAAAATGTTCTGAGCTCGGTAAATTCATGAAGCAGGATGCTACCCTACTTGCACATAGTCCAAGTGAGGATCTCTCCTCTAATGGGTTATGGACCACCGGTGGATTGTATAGTCCTAGCTGCCTGAGCACAAGGAGGGCCAGGACTCAGAATATGTCCGAGATGCCCACTCCCATTCCATAGCAACTGGTATCCCAACTCTCAGGACCACTTATTAGGCCACTCAGCCGTTGCCCATGGTTCATGAACTAGACGTGACTACAGTAACCCACAAACATGTATACAACAAAATTAAAATAATATTCCTATAATCAAAACATAGGTGAGTTAGAAATGCGATACATTAGAGTTGGCACTGTTGTTGGTGGACTTCAGCTACAGATGTCCGAGGGATACGGTGCAGCAGTGTAATGAAGGTCGAGGTAAGTGATTGTGTTGCATTTAAATAAAAGAGAAAGATTAAGAGACAATTGATTTGCATGTAACAAGTTAAAATAATGCCACAGACATATTAATTTCCTGTTGTTACCAAAAAACAGGTGAATTAAAAATGTGATACATTAGAGTCAGCATTGTTGGCAGCGGGACTTCAGCTGCAGATGTCGGAGGGGTGCAGTGGTATAGTGAAGGAAATGGTAAGTGATACTGCAACATAATGCTAAAGTAGAAAGATTATGACACAAGTGTTTGAGACATAGGATATGCTTCTATTTTAACTGTAAACAGCTTATGAAAATAACAGACATTAAAATGATGCTGAGAGCTGGCATTTGCCATACTGAGTTATAAAAACTATCAGTAGAAATTTATTGGAAGTTGCTGTCAGTTGGCCATGGAGAATGGAAAGAGAAAAATTACACGTTGGACAAGGAAGTAAAATTTATATGAGAAGTGGCAATAATCCACATAAAACTAAAACTGAAACAGCTGGAGATTTAGGAGCATATACCTCACTTCGCACAGAAAAAGAAATGCTATTTTTTAGACAAATGTTTTTAAAACTGGGTGTAAAATCAACAATGTTGGTTAATAATTTTTCAAACCTGATATAATAAAAGAATCATATATTAAAAGAAAGTTCTATGGGGGGAAGACTCAGGGTCAGATCGCTATGTTGTTAAGATCAAAATAAAATTAACTCCAAGGTTAAGAAGAGACCTCCAAATAAATATAGAAAAAAATTCGATCCTACCACCTTCATAAATAATACGGAGTACTATAGGAAAACAGAAGAAGGATCTGTCAACACTAATACATTAGAAGAACTGATCACCAAACTAAAATCGATAGCAGAAGAGTTAGCTCCAACAAATCCTAGGAAAAAAAACATGAATGGTGGGATGAAGAATGTGATCAGGCAATTGAGATGACACCAAGCTTGGATAAATCATCAAGCACAAAAATCAGAAAAATCAAATTTAGAACTAATAAAACAAAGGAAGTCAACCCATAAAATCATAAGACAAACGTCTTAAAAATGCCTTACAAAAGATAGAAGAGAGTTTTAACAAAAAACAATCACAAGATTATTACAAAACCCTTGGCAAATACCTTAAAAAGGATGAGCCCCCAATATTAATGCAGAGAGATAAATCAGGAAGGTTAGCCCATAGTAATCAAGAAAATGCAGAGATCCTCGCAGAGACATTCAACAAACTCTTAAATTGCGATGACCCACTGGAAACGCTGGAAGTAAATACTAACACACCCATTTTAACCACCCCAGATCTAATAGATCCTCCAACCATCAATGAGGTAGAATTCGCAGTTAAGGAACTAAAAAATTTTAAGCCATGTGGTGAATACCTAGTCTTTGCAGAAATCTGGAAAAAGGCAGGGAAACCAGCAATCATAAATTTACATCAGCATCTAGTCAAAATGTGGATCATAGAGAAAATCCCAGAACATTGGACCTCAGGTGTAATCCATCCATTATTCAAAAAAGGAGATAAAACTAATCCTATGTTGTTAAGATCAAAATAACCCTTTTGGACTGCACTTAGAAACTTTTCTCTTGCATAATTTACAATAGGATAAAAAACATTCTGGAACCACAACTTGGAGAATACCAAGGAGGATTTCGCCCATACAGTAGTTGCCCAGACCAAATTATCAATCTGAAACTAAAGGAATATTACAAACACAGAAATAAACAGCTGTTCATTTCATTCATAGATTTCAAAAAGGCTTATGATAGTATACACAGACCCACTTTAAAAATCCTCAGATCATATGCCCTTCATCCTAAATTAACAAACATTATTGAAATAACTTTAAGCAACACAATTTCAAAGGTGAAGTTCAGGGGAGAAATGTCAAATGCTTCTACAATAAATACAGGCCTCAGACAAGGTGACAGATTATCCCCACTGCTCTTCAATGTGGTTCTAGATTACATCATGAACATTTGGCAAAAAGAAAACCCACCTAAAATCATAATTTTAACCCTCAATAAGGACAAACTGCCTAGGGTTTGCAGATGATTTTGCTCTTTTAGCCCTTGACATATAAGAAGTCTGTGCTCGGATCACCAGTCTCCAGAAAATTACATTAAAAATAGGATTACAAATATCCTTTGAGAAAACTGACATCATGCCAATGAGACCCCTTGACATAAACGAAGTCATCATAAATGATCAAAAAATTAACACAGTCCTACAATTTAAATTACCTTGGAGAAATCATTATGCACAACATAAGCAAGAAAGCAACATGGATAAATGGAACCAACAAAAGGAAAAAAGCACAGTTTCTAACCTGGTCAACTTATAACAAAAAATTCTTGTCAACTGACACTAAGATTCAACACTACAAAGCTGTAACTTTGCCCGAAGCCACTTACGACAACATAATGGCAGTTATACCTCGGGAACAGTACGGCTTTACTCCCGGAAAATCAACTATAGAAGCGGTGGGACACGTACTCCAATTCATAAGCGAAGCCCTGGCTAAACCCAAAGGCCATGTATATGCAGCATTCGTTGATTACAAGCAAGCTTTTGACGGGGTAAAAAGGGATAGAATACTGGAAAAACTAAAACCTGTGTTAGATGAAGAAAGTCAGATCTTTAAGTTCATAGCAAGCATCCTCCGAGAAAATACAATCAGAATCCATGATGGCCTAATCCAATCCAAAGGAATCCAGCAAACAAACGGAGTACTCCAGGGAGATCCTGTAAGCCCCATTATGTTTAACGTACTTACCCATGATGTGATACAAAGGATACAAACAGAAGAACTGAGGATGTGGTTGTACGCCGATGACATGATCCTGCTCTCAGAAAGAAGAGAGCCCCTGCAAGAAGCCATAAACCAATTGGAAGAGTGGTCCCAAGAAAATGACCTAGTTATAAATAGGGAAAAGACAAAAATAATGAAATTCAGAAAAGGAGGAAATTTGGTGAACACATAGATTCACTTGCGGGGAAGAAGTACTAGAAACAGTCAAAAGCTACAAGTACCTAGGACTCGCACTGTAAGTGACAGGACATGCCTTTTCCAAGCACATTGAAGACAGAGCTGTAAGAGCAATAAAGGCGACTTTCGTGACAAAGGAATTGAATCTACTATCCATCACAACAGCATTGAGATTATTCGACATAAAGATTGCTCCCATTGCCTCATATGGCATACAGCTTATATGGAACCACCTCACATACTCGAATCTGAAGAGATTAGAGGGAATTAAAACAGCCTACCTGAAAAGAGTATATCCTGGCAGACACAACCTTCTTTATAGAAGACCTGATGAAAGCTCATAATCTGATACCAACACCACAAAGCACCAGATTCCTAGGAGACAGGCGACAGAAAGCGAGGGACATCAATCCCGGACTCCTCACCACCCCAGCAATGACAAGCAATGAATGGAAAAAGGCCAACTACCAACTGTGCCATTTATATACGAGAATGGCAGCCCACGGACTACATCACCGAATATGTTCAACCAAGGGATACCACAGCACCACCGACAGATGTCAGTGCACCATATGTGGAGGACCATGCAACACGTATCATATCACTGAGTGCAAAGACAGGGCATTGACTTTGTCACACTATGCAAATGATGTTAATTTCGTTTAATTAATTAATACCTTGTACACAATGTGTTTAATAAATTATATATAAATCTGGGAAAGAAGACACGAGGGCATTGGATCAAAGGAATTCAAGAGGATCTCAAAACAGTTGGATTTGAAATTACACACGCAGAGAACAACAATAAAATTGCCACCCTTCTTAATAATCACAAATTTTCAACTGAAATGCTGCATAGAAGGCCTGTAGAGATTTCAGAAGAATTAAGGACACTGCGATCAGAATGAATGAAGAAGTACTGGGCAGATAAGAAGAATCAAACAGTACAACCTTCAAAGAAAAAGTGTACATGGAAGACTCAAGTGGTCCAATGTGGCCAATAAAGTTAATAATAATAATAATAATAATAATAATAATAATAATAATAATAATAATAATAATAATAATAATAATAATAATAATAAAATAATCATAAGTACAAATTATGTTGTTAAACTTATATATCTGAAATAGCCTATAAATCTAATACCTCTGATGTGTTAGTGTGACATTAAACAAGTAGCAAACTTTTTCCTGAAAATAGTTATTTTTAATAATTACCTATATGACATAATATCTAAACCTGATTTGTAAGTAATTCTTAGTTAAATGTAAAATCCTTCACCTTAATATATGTATCACTCCGGTTTAACTCTATTCAGCACAGGTGAACGAAATAGGGAAACTTTGTTTTGGACTTGCCTTCAAATTATAAAATATAACAAAGAAAACTTACTGATCCTCAGAGCAACTCTCTATATTCTCTAATATCCTCTCTGCTTCTTCTTGCATGCTATCCAGCTCATACTGGGATATAATATCACTTAGTTGATACACCTCATCAACAGAGCTAGCTAGTCTATTGCATGGAATGAGGGAATCTGAACCGGCCGCAGAAGGCACAGAAAGATCCTCTTCAGCTATTTGTACTCCTGAGGCTGCTTCGTTAAGTTGATTTGCCATTGTCTCCACTTCAAACAACATTCGTTCCCGCAATTCTGTACGTCGTTTGATTCGCTTTGAACCAAATGTCTTATGAAGAGTTGAAAGTCCAATGTCATCTTGTAATGCACTCACATTTGCTTCTTTCTGATCATCATCAGGAAGAACTGGAGCAAGCTGAACACTATCAACTTCAATCAACCGAATCTAAAATAAAAAGTCAATTATGAATTCACAGCAACTCCTCATGGCAAGATTCATTACATGATTCCTAGAATAAATAAAACAAATATACCATAACATTTTCTCTCTTCAGATAATTCCAACAATGTGACTCATTATTTACAAAAGCACACTAAAATACTATGTTAAGTCTCTCAAACATATAAAGACATCCAAATTATTTTTACATGTTGTTTCTATTTATTTATTCATACAATTTGCTTTACATCATACCAACACAGATAGGTCTTATGACAACAGTGGGATAGGAAAGGGCTAGGGATGGGAAGGAAACTGCCATGGCCTTTGTTACCTGGTGTGAAAATGGGAAACCATGGAAAACCATCTTCAAGGCTGCCGACAGTGGGGTTCAAATTCACTATCTCCCGAATGCAAGCTCACAGCTCAAAATGTCTGCAAGTTTAAAGTCAAAATATTAAAAATTGTAAATTATGTGGCACTTTAAACAGGAACTTGCAAAATGCTACATTAATTGGCCTGGCATTCTTTTTGCTATTTGTTTTACGTCGCACCGACACAGATATGTCTTACGGCGACGATGGGATGGGAAAGGCCTAGGAAGTGGAAGGAAGCGGCCGTGGCCTTAATTAAGGTACAGCCCCGGCATTTGCCTGGTGTGAAAATGGGAAACCACGGAAAACCATCCTCAGGGCTGCCGACAGTGGGGCTCGAACCCACGATCTCCCGATTACTGGATACTGACCGCACTTAAGCGACTGCAGCTATCGAGCTCGGTCCTGGCATTCTTGGCACATTCTCTGGATGACAGCATAACACTACTAGGGTTAAACATAAAAAGATATTTTTGTTTTTAAATATCAATTTCCATTCAGTATTGAAGGGTGATAAAACGTTTGATACAGTCCTTAATTTCTGGTGCATAACAATACTGATCAGGTCTTCTGCATGGCAATGTGGATGCATTTAAGCATTTGTCACAAGCAGCATGAAGAAGAGTATCCAGAGTGAGCAGGAAAACATCTCCTGGAGATGCAAATATGGGCAAGTCGCACATGACATGATGGCAGAGGCAGAGTGTACAGAGCAAAACTCCACTGTCCTAAAAGTGTTCCAGTCTACAAAGAACAGTTACCCAAGCAATGTGCTGCTTGATGTATAACCATTTTGGCTGACAGAGAACAGAGAAAAAGTTTAATGTGCAACGAATATTACAGGTCAGGTCAGGATCACCCTACTACTGTGTGACAGTAGACAGTACTATCTGCAGCTGTCTGGCCGAGGGTCTGGCGACCAGTACCAAACCTGGCAAACTAAAGGAGAATCAATGGCTCTGAGCAGAGGAATTTCCCAATAGCAAATTTGATGAAATGTGTGTAGAAAATAACGCACAAATTTATCACAATGCTGCTGCCTTGTAGATCGGATAGGGGACTATCAAAGGCTAAGGGAGTTGTCCCTGACAGAAATACCTCATCTTGTGCTAGGCCCAGCAAGCCAGCAAGGGGAGAAAATTGTCAAATTGCTTTCAACAGTAAAATGAGCCTTGTATGTAAACAAAAACCAAGATACAGTCCAGACCTCCTTCTATGTATAATTCTTTTAAGGACGATGGTGAAAAGCCCAAAGTTAAACGGAATTATTCAAAGAAAATTCCCGGACAGAAAAACAAATTCAAAATAGCAACATTAAATACCATAACTCTGACAATTAAATGTTAGTAGGTTGTAGATCTCATGGAAAGAAGAAAGTCTGAGGTCCTATATACTGAGCAAAACAAAGTGAAAGGGAAATAAATTGCTGCAGAAAGGTTACAAACTCTACTGGCATGGAAATAAGAAGGAAACAAGAAATGGTGTGGCATTCATACTCAACAAGAAAAACGATGCTATGGCAGATATTGAATTATGTTAATGAACGGATTATTAAGCTACATCAGAAAATCAACAAAAACACCCATACCATTGTTCAGGTTTTTTTTCCTACTTGTCTAAGACTGCACTAACACATAAAAGGTTTTCAGTGATGGAAGGATGGGAAAGGGCTAGGACTGGGAAGGTAGAGGCTGTGTCCTTAATTATCACTGTTCGGGTTTACGCTCCACAGACTGAGTGTAGTCAAGAAGGGAAAGTTGACTTTCTTTTTGTGATAGTAAGTTCTGAGAATCCAAGGAAACATCTTATGGTGACGTGCAATAATGTAAATTAATTGAAGTTCTCTGTAAAACATAAAGAATTTCACCTTGTTTTCTTGACATGGCATAAGCCCAAAAGCCCACATCATGTCTATAAGCACGGTCCGTGAAAGCATCAATGGCATCAATGTTATGTCAAATGGTGGGAAGCAAGGAAAACCGACCAACAAACATCATGCTAGGAAAACTTTACATACCTCAGCAGCGTAATATCTCGAGCTACACTAGCCACAAAAGAAGTGACTTCATAGCCTGGGCCACAATAAATATATAAATAGATAAATTGATAAATAAATACATGTCACATCTTTCCAAGATGCTGGCGGCTACTGAAGAGTTGAAACACCATTGCAAGTCACCTTTGTAGGACAATGAAGCAACAGGGCATAGAGGAGGTATGCACCTCTACTTGTATAAATGCATTCCTTTGACTTATATAAAAAATGAATTTCCCCATACGAAACCGTAATTAAATTTAATCGATTATGAATATTAAAATATTCAAGCTCTTTAGGCTTCATCAATCATAAACAGACAGTGTTTTGCCCCAGTGTGGCAGGGCTCGTATCTAATATAATCAGAAAGAATGATTTCCCAGAGCTTGCATGCAACACATGATGCCTATAATTATCTACTTTATGTCAATCACCCTTACCTTTGTACACAGGATTTACTGTAACTACTTTAGTGCAAAGGCTTTAAAATTCTCTTTCTGGAAATGGTGCATGTGACATAAGTAGCAAATGGGTTTTACAAAATTGCGGAGAATGTGTGCAGTTTATTTCCCAATGTACACAAATTAATTTCTAGTGCAAAGAAGATAACTGTCAAGTGAGTCCAGATCTTCAAGGAGACTGCTCCTGAACTTCCGTTTCCTCCACAACTAGTATTTACAAGATGGGGGACGTGGATTTCTGCTGTCTTATACTATTCAGACAACTTTGACAAAATATCTGAAGTGATTGCTGCTCTCCCTGAAATTTATGCTGCATCAGTCTGTTGTGTGAAGAAACTTTTCACCTACGCCAGTGTCAGGAATGGTTTGTCTTTCATAGCAACCTATTACAGTAAATTGGTGCAAGTGATCTCGAAGCTTGGAAAGAGAGGGAAGCCCCTTGTGGCTTCAATGAACACTGATAAAGAAACTGTAAACCTTAGTGAAGCCATTCCAGGTGAAGTAGGAAGTGCTGTCAGTGAAAAGTGCATGCGTGTTTTGTCTGAAAATCTAGGTTTACAGAAATTGAAGCAAATTTGCCAAGTTTTTGAAAAGTGATCCCTTAGTAGACACAGATGGTCCATTTATATTACCTTGCTTTAAATACGCTCCCAACACATCACTATTAATAATCTTGACCATAATGGCCAGTATTGGGTCCGTATTGACTTAATCACAGTAAATATAGAGATGAATGATCTGCCTAGTCAATACAATGTGTTAAAAAAAATTATATTTACGTTTCACATTTACATTATATCTAGTACATGTTTCGAGTATATGTACATTCTCTTCTTCAGCTAGTTAAGTTAAAATTTGTGTATACAATAAGACCTAGTGAAAATGGGCCCCCCTTTAATTCCATGCCACCATCCAAAATTTTTAACATGTTACATTGTACTTGTCATAGATTTAGTTTTCTTAAACTAGGTCTTCATTAGGTCTTATTGTATCTGTGTCGGTGCGACATAAAGCCACTAACAAAAAAAAATAAAAATAGTATTGACAGTGTGTACCTTAAATAATTCTTGATCATTAAACAGAAACACTCGTGAAATTTTAGTAGTGAAATGTAGTGAAATTTTAAGTGTAATGGTTATGCAATGAAATACAGCAGTAGTGTTATCTGATGATTAGTATTTGGAACAGCTTACATGAGACTGTACAATTCTATTCCTCAGCACAATAGAAATGATGAAGAGGTCCAGTAGACGGAAGAATAAACTCTACAGGTTAAATAATAATGTTATCTTCTTTTCCTATGTGTTTGATAACAATATTACTGGTTTTACATCCCACTCACTAACTACTTTAAAGGTTTTCGGAGATGTCTTCTTTGTGTTTAAAATCACACTAACTCATGTAAGGTAGCCGCCATGGCCTTGATTAAAGTACAGTTCCAACAGCTGCCTGGTGAGAAAATGAGAAACCATAGAGGTTCAAATCCACATCAAGGTGATGCCGGAAACATGTACACAGGGAGGGGGTTGGGCCTTCATCTTTTGTAAAATGAGTGGAAATAAGTGCAGTTTCAACAAAAAGTGTTTGAGAAATGGTATACAGTGTAGAGTTTGTTCTAGTCATTGGAATGCATTTCAGTAGCATGAGCCCACCCTAGCACACGAGGGCGAAACGCTGGCAACCAAGAATTAGTTAGCAGGAAAATTTATAATGTCCAATAACGGACCATTTATATTGGTATTATAAATTTACTCATTCAGGACAAATATTTCAGATTCCCTATGGGAATCAACATCTATATCATCTGATGGCCAAGCAGGCATCAATTTTTGCTGATGAGACAAAGTCTCTTAGTGCATTGGCACTGCCGGTGGCTCCAGTTAGCCTACGCAGTGGCCTCCACGGTATGCACTAGCCAGCGTATTGGTAGGTGTGCTAGGTACCAACTGACGAGCCCACCCTAGCACACGAGGGCGAAACGCTGGCAACCAAGAATGAGTTAGCAGGAAAATTTATAATGTCCAATAACGGACCATTTATATTGGTATTATAAATTTACTCATTCAGGACAAATATTTCAGGGTAACTTTGACAATGAAAGGATGGAAATCAATGCCACCGAAGGGGCCGTCAACAGAAGCGAGGAATACAATGAAGGTGAAGTAGATCTTGCTGATCAGTGACAGTCATGGATGGCAATGCAATGGAATTCTTCGTTCAAAATTAGGCTAAGGTAACTAACTGCCAAGTATTATTAAATCAAATGCACATTTAACAAAAACTGTGAAAAACATTGAAAGTAAGACAGAAAGATGTGCTGGTGATAATGGGGGGAACAAATGATGTAGGGCTAAATGAAAATGTAATTAGTGTGGAATTGGGCATTCTACAAGTCAACTGCTAAAAATTAACACACAAAACCAATGTAATCGAGAGGGCAAATAAACATATGATAGGGTTAGTTAATGCATCTAAAATTGTAAACAGGGAAAGAATAGCAATTCATTTTGAATGTGAGAGGTTACCTAGGGATCATTTTACAAGGCATGGTCTTCACATGAACAGGCAAGGGAAATTTAATTTTTTAATTTTTTTAATTTATTTATTTATTTATTTTTTTTGCTAGGGGCTTTACGTCGCACCGACACAGATAGGTCTTATGGTCTTGATTTATGAATTTCATTTTCCGTATTGACATTTACCAATCTTCATAAAAGGAAAGAAAAATTCCACCTAATCAATACATTTATTTTCTTGTAAACTATTACAATCTAGGACCGGTTTCGACCCTTCATAGGTCATCCTCAGCTATATCAGAATCACATTTGCATTTCTATCTTATACCTCTGAAAGACCTTCATGATGTATTGTTTCATAATTTTTCAGTGAAAACTTATCTAAACACTTACAAATTTCTAAGCGTTGTGTTAAAATTAAAATTAAAATTTTGTAAAAAAAAAAAAATTTTGTAATTTTAATTTTTAATTTTAACACAACGCTTAGAAATTTGTAAGTTTTTAGATAAGTTTTCACTGAAAAATTATGAAACAATACATCATGAAGGTCTTTCAGAGGTATAAGATAGAAATGCAAATGTGATTCTGATATAGCTGAGGATGACCTATGAAGGGTCGAAACCGGTCCTAGATTGTAATAGTTTACAAGAAAATAAATGTATTGATTAGGTGGAATTTTTCTTTCCTTTTATGAAGGTCTTATGGTGACGATGGGATAGGAAAGGCCTAGGAGTTGGAAGGAAGGCAAGGGGAAAATCAAGTATGTGACAGGCTAGGAAAAAAACTGATTGAGAATTTGAATATGCCACTGAGAATTAGAGAGAATAAAAATCAGAACGGGAGCAAACCAACACTGCCAGATCGGTGGGTGATCAAACTTAGAGATAACCCCTCAGGTAACATTTTTTTTAGGGTAAAGGTAAATACATCCAAGGATGTAGATAATTACTTATCAATAAGCAACTCAAGAAAATGCATCAAGGAGCCCAAGCCCATAAGTAGAACAATACTAAAGAAGCATAGTTTAAATTATCTTAATGATCATTTGGATAATCCAGAAAATTATAGAATAGCAGAGGGACAACAGGATCTTGATCATAGTAAATAATTGCAAACTAATGTGGACAGCCTTACTTTCAACCTTTCATATTAATTTACAATCATTAAGAAATAAGTTACATGACATAGAATTTTTTCTTGATACATTTCCTTGTGTTGTGTGTGTTAATGAACACTGGCTTAGAGAAGAGAAAGTCAGTTTATATGTGCTATCAGGATATGAATCAGTGTCAAGTTATTGTAGAAGAAAATTTATACATGGAGGTGCGGAAATTTTCTATAAAATCAACTCGATAACATACTGCATTAAATCTTGATAGATTTTGAGATGAAAAATCATTTGAGGCAGCATGTATCATGTTCTCTAATATAAAATTGATAATTATTTCTTTATACCATGCTCTTAATTCTGATGTTAATATTTTCACACAAGGATGGGAGCAATTAACAATGTTTTTTTCTTTTTTTTTTTTTTTTTTTACTATTTGCTTTTCATCGCACTGTCACAGTTAGGTCTTATGGCAACGATGGGACAGGAAAGACCTAACAAGAAAGAATCAGCCGTGGCCTTAATTAAGGTACAGCCCCAGCATTTGCCTGGTGTGAAAATGGGAAACCACGGAAAACCATCTTCAGGGCTGCCGACAGTGGGATTTGAATCCACTATCTCCCGGATGCAAGCTAACAGCTGCGCACTCCTAACTGTACGGCCAACTCGCCTGGTGATAGTAGAGTTCAAACCCACTATCTCCAGGCTGCAAGCTCAAAGCTGCGCACCTCTAACCGCACAACCAACTCACCCGGTATGGAGCAATTAACAAAACACTTAGAAAAATACAAAGAATTTTAACATTATCTTTATAGGAGATATTATACGAACTTTTAATGTTGAAAACATTTCTCGGCAGACAAAGAAGGGGTCCCCATACTACAAAAAACTTAAAATTAAGCAATTTCCTCAATTGTGCCAAAAGTTGACAGGCTAAAGCGCCCGGAAAAGTTTCAAATTGTAAATCTTGGATAGCTCTATCAAACTAAAAAAACAAATTTCAGAAATCACTTCCGGCCTAATGCAGTTCCGGAAAAACAGCCTAAAATCGCTTGTTTATTTACATGTTTTCTTTTTTTTATTCAAATCCTAGCCAAGTTAACTTATTTACATAATTCTTTCTGTAATGTGTTCCTTAGTTCAATACCCTCAGGTGTTGTTTTTTTTTTTTTTTTTTACTTTTTGAAAAATGTCCACACTGAATGTAGTTATAAGGGCTTAAGTGAAACTCTGCACTGACTCACATTAGCGCTCAAAGCGGTGCTTATTAGCACTCATAGTGGTAGAAAAAGGCAAACTGCTGATCTAATTGACTGGATAATGATGATTAAGGAAAGGATTGTAATTTTTAGGAATAAATAAAGAATATATTCTCATACTTGATTATATTTTATTTACCTAAAATTCACAGCTCATATCCCTAGGATGTTTTCAACATTGACTTGTTTGGCTGAAGGGCTAGAACTGTGAATTTTTCTGTGATTCTTTAAGGTCATACAACTGTTATCTCATAAATAATCAGCCTCCTAAGAATAATTCCTGCCTAGACAACATAATCACAAATGTACATAAAAATAATCTAATGTATGGGGTCATACAACCTTTATGGTCATACAACCTCTGTTCTCTGACCATAAAGGTCTGTGGCTTAAATTTCCGTTTGCAAGTAAGGGAGCACGTAATACCAAGCAGATTATAAGTGTTTTAGTTCATTAAATGACAGAAATATCACAAGATTGAGGAATAAATTAATGGAAAGAGGCTGGCAAAATCAAAATTTGAACTGCAGCAGTGAAATGAAATGGCATATGGCTTTTAGTGCTGGGAGTGTCCGAGGACATGTTCGGCTCACCAGGTGCAGGTCTTTTGATTTGACTCCCGTAGGCGACCTACGCGTCATGATGAGGATGAAATGATGATGAAGACAACCCATACACCTGGACACTGCAGCAGTATTACAGAAGCATTTGGAAGATTTATAGTTAAAATAAGCTCTTACCTGAATGTAAGCTGTCCCATAAACAGGTAAGATAATAAATAAGACAAACGATAAAACAAGTAAAGCTAGGTTTATGTGGTATACTCCCTTTCAGCCATTAAGAAACTAATGATATCCCTTTATAAGAAATCTAAGAATGGTAGCTTAGAACATAAAGCAAATATACAGGAGGGAAATTAAATTAGCAAAAGTTAGGGCCACAGAAGACTTTATTAGAAACTCTAAAAATAAGTGTAAAGCTGCCTGGGCAGATATCAATTGGGAAATTGACAGGAAGGTAAGAAAGGAACCAGTACCCATTGAACCAGATGTCTTGAGTCATTTTTTCATGAATAAAGTACAAAATATTGCCAATCCTAGTAATCAATGTATAGACAGGGACAAGGCTCAACCTACAACTATGCCAACAGTCATAGCAGCACCAACAAGGAATTTAACCAACCAAACAAAGTTCACATGAGAAGAAGTCACACTGTGTGATATTATGAAAATAGTTACAGAACTTAGTAATTCTAAAACAGATGACTGTTACAGTTTCTCCAACTCCCTTTTAAAAGAAATTACTTTAACAGTCCCCCCCCAAGTACAATCGCAAACTGAGAGAGAGAGTGTGTGTGTGTGGTTTTTCTTTTTTGATTTTCCAAGTAATCCGGAATACACACTCCCGTCAATTACCCCCACTACCCCATCCTTCCGCCCCGCCTTAGTTCCATACCCCTGCAGATGTTCCGCCTCCTTCCTTCCCCTCGCCTCCTTTACCGCTGCCCAAACACTTCGTCCGGCTCCGTCTGTGTAACAACATGTTTAACATGCTGCTCAAGGTGAGTAAATCATCATTCAATGATCCTTATGATTCTAGTAACTTCTATACATTGCTTCCAACGACTAACTTGGCTATTTTCTCCTTCAGGTTTAAATTGAAGTGGGAATTCATCTTTATTTACATCACGATCTTACGAGATCAAAGTAAACTTCCCCGGAACCACCTAACATTAAAGAAATAAATGTCACATAGACAACAGCACAAATTCACTCATTCAGAATGCACACAAACTGAACTATGTAACGAACAGCCGGAATTTTAAGAATTTTACATCACAGCAATCTATTATATCATAATTTTAACTTATCTCATGTATCACTACAGCATTTGTATTTTATAATGTGTTAAAATGTGTTTTAGATGTTTTAGGAATATATATATATTGTTTAATTTGTAATTAAGGCTGATGATGGCACATAGATGCCAAAACTGGTACCATTTGACCAATTGACATGTGATTGAATCACATTAAAACGTCTTTGTATTGAATAGGTGGACCTTGAAGGCATTTCATTTTATTGTACTCACCCATGGTGTCGCTCATATAGTGGTACTAATCAGAGGTACTGTAAAATCCACCCCGATTAACACACTGTCGCTCTTAATCACAAACCTATTGTGTACCTAACATAGTGGTATTTCGCGCAAGTAAAAGCGACCCATGGTGTTTCCCGCGTGGTGGTACTAATAACGAGTAGTCGCATGGTTCTAATTCGATCATCCCTTGGTCGCCCCTTTTAGTCAGTCGTCTCTTACAACAGGCAGGGGATACCGTGGGTGTATTCTTCGCCTGCGTCCCTCACCCACAGGGGGATGTGTGTTTGACCCGCGAGAGCTATTTTATTTCACACAAGTCCGCCGACAAGCCGGTTAGGACTTCCCTATCCGCCATGTGGGAGTATCAGCTCTCCCCCTGCTACGCCACCATAGTAGGTTCATGGGTGATTCATTCTTCTGGCTCAGGAACTGGGTGTTTGTGTTTGTCCCAACATGTTGCTCTTCATATTCAGACAACGTACTACACTACCAACCACCACATAAACACGTAATAGTGATTACATCACCCCGTATAGGGTTGGCATCAGGAAAGGCATCTGGCCATAAAATAGGGCCAAATCCACAAGTGCGACACAGTTCGCAACCGCGACCTCATAGGTGTGGGTAAAGCGGTAGAAAAAAAAGAAGTGGCATATCTTATTTGGTTCAGTGTCCTGCTTTACATTTTGTGGTAATTTGTAGTAGTGTATAAAACTATAAAATCACAATACCTATTGCTATTACTACCATGTCTTATTTTTCAGAAGGCTAAACAGCAGTATATTAGAGTACTAGAAAGATTACCTGGCTCTTAAGTTTGAGTGCTGGCTCCTAGATTTAAAAACATTTGTCATGGCCTGATATAAACAACTCTACAGCCCCAAGGCAAATACTATTATTTATACTTACATTATTGGTTTTCTTATTTCGTATTGCCATTAGAGTACGGCAAATTTTAGTATCATGAGGTGCTTCAGAACCTTTGTAAACAATGCCGTCTGTTGAAGACATCTCAAAGATACGCTTTTCTCCATTTTTGTCTTCATTATACATACGGCATTGAAAATTTGGAGCATCTTCTGGCCGTAATAAACCATTCTGGAAGGAAACTAAAACAAGAGAGAATTGAACATTTCCAAACAAAACATTTCAATACCTTAAGTTAGGTGAAAATGTAATAAGCAGTTTGGTCTATGCTAATGACTTGTTCTTAATGGCAGACTGTGCTAAAAGCCTATAATCTAATATCTTGGGAGCTTGAAATTGGTGCAGTGAGTATGACATCAAAATTAGCATTTCTTATACTAAAGTGATATCACTAGGGAAGAAACCTAAGAGAAATGAATGACAGGTTGAGAATACAAAATTGGAACAGGTAGATGATTTCAAGTATTTAGGATGTGTATTCTCCCAGGATAAAAGTAAAGTAAATGAGACTGAATCAAGATGCAGCTAAGCTAACGCAGTGAGTTTGCAGTTGCAATCAACAGTATTCTGTAAGAAAGAAGTCAGCACCTGGATGAAACTATCTTTACACTGGTCTTGTTTTCAGATCAACTTTGCTGTACAGGAGTGAAAGCTGGGTGAGCTCAGGATATCTTATTCATAAGTTAGAAGTAACAGACATTAAAGTAGCGAGAATGATCACTGGTACAAACAGGTGGGAACAATGGTACAAGGGTACTTGGAATGTAGAGATAAAAACTAAGTTCGGAATTCAATGGATGATACCAGTATAAATGGTCCGTTATTGGACATTATAAATTTTCCAGCTAACTCATTCCTGGCTGCCATCGTTTCGCCCCCGTGTGCTAGGTTGGGCTCATCAGTTGGTACCTAGCACACCTACCAAGACGCATGGCTAGTGCATACCGTGGAGGTCACTGCGTAGGCTACTTGAAGCCACCGGCAGTGCCAATGCACTATGAGAGACTTTGTCTCACTACCAAAAATTGATGCCTGCTTGGCCATCAGATGATATAGATGTTGATTCCCATAGGGAATCTGAAATTTTTTGATAGTGAGACAAAGTCTCTCAAAGTGCATTGGCACTGCCGATGGCTTCAAGTAGCCTACGCAGTGGCCTCCACGGTATGCACTAGCCATGCGTCTTGGTAGGTGTGCTAGGTACCAACTGATGAGCCCAACCTAGCACACGGGAGCGAAATGATGGCAACCAGGAATGAGTTAGCTGGAAAATTTATAATGTCCAATAACGGACCATTTATATTGATATTAAAAATGTACTCATTTGGGACAAATATTTCAGATTCCCTATGGGAATCAACATCTCTATCATTCAATGGATGAAACGCTACACATAAACCAGCTTCAGTGATGGGGTCAAGCAAGGCAAATGGAGAAGAATAGTTTAGCTATGAGAATAATGGACTCTGTCAGGAAGACCAAGAAGACGATGGTTAGACTCAATTTCTAATGAAGATGGAAGTAAACGATGCCACAGAGCTAGTTACAAATAGAGGATATGGGAGGCATTCAGTAAATTCACAGAGACTTGCAGACTGAATGCTATAGTGAAGACATGCGTATGTGTATGTAAGGAAAAAAAGGGTGTAAAAATAGCTATGTAATGTTTTAAGATACAGTATATGAGTAACAACGGAATGAAAAGGAAATAAATATCTCCAAACTACATACACAGACTGTAGAGTTATGTTTTGAAGCTACTCTTCAATTTTCCACGAACAGAAGTTTAGCAGTTAGCTGATACAAAATATAACAAAGCCAAGTTGCCCTAAATGAGTGACATTAAGTATGTACAATAACATATGAAAACGCAAAATACCTGTACAGATGCATAAAACACATTTTTAACAAATGAACCAAAGACATGAAATGATCATTTAAGTACAAAATTAGAAATGAGATAAATTTATGATAGGTTTTACATGTAGTTTCTACCACAAATCACTCCAATACAGGGACTTCAGTTTCAACTTTATTCAAAGTCATCCTCAGCCTATAAATACAACAAAAAACATGCTAAGTTTCTGTTACTTCATCATCGTCGTCATCTCCCATTATCCAGCTGCAGCTGGGTAGGGGCAAATATGGTCCTCTCCACTTTCTTTGGTCTTTCCACCACTCCTCCTCCAACACTGTGTCCCAGTCCAGGTTTTTTTCTCTAATACTGCATTGAATTGTGTGCTTCCATCTCAACCGTGGTCTTCCGCGGCCTCTCCTTCCTTGCATTTGCATTTTGGCTCTTCTCTACTCTATCATTCATTTTTCCACTCCAATTTCTTTCCGGATTTTCTCATTCCTTATTTTGTCTCTTCTATTCTTCTGTATCATACTAGAGAGCACGTCCGCACGTGGTGGATAGGAGGACCCTACAGTATGTAGGGCTGGTTGAAATAACCAATACAACCTGCGGATCAACTGGTAGCCCAATTCCTGGGGGCTTTAAAATACTGGGAGACCCTCTCTCCAGGGGTCATAAATATGTAGGGCCCCTGCCCTGGGTAATGGGTGAAGTCCTCAACGGCATCTATGGCGGAGAATATGAACTTTGGTTTGGTGGAGATGGCGGAAGGGGCAAACCCGTAGCGTCTGTACTCCAGAGGAACAGCTACGAAAGGCGTCTGTCTCCGTGTTAGGGGCAGCCTAAGTTTGAACCTGGCAGTAAGTATAAACTGTCTTTGGACGTGACGAGCCCATCGTAACAATAGCCTATATGGATAAAGCAGATATGGTGCTTCTTTTGTTACTTATCATAGGTAAAGACTCCGTAGTATTTCAAACTAAGGTACATAAAATATCAAAAATATTACATTTAAAATATAAAACAGCTAGACATACCTTCTGCAGTGTGAAATTTAATTATTATTGTGTCAATACAAGGTACTGACAAAGGAAAATTGGGAAGTGGGTATTTTTCAAAATAATCAAAAATATAGGATACCATCAGAAAATAAAATAAAAGTCTTATATACAAATTACCGTGTGTTAACTGCAACTCTGTTTACAACAGCCAGACAGGATGACATTTTAAAATAAGAACAAAAGAACACATTACCATATTTTTTTGGACCATAAGACGCTATGGACTAGAAGACGCACCCTGATAATTTGATGAAAATTTAAGGAAAAATATAATTTCACTGTAGTTTCAGTCCAGCTCTGTGGCTAAATGGTTAGCGTGCTGGCCTTTGGTCACAGAGGTCCTGGGTTCGAATCCCGGGAGGATCGGGAATTTTAACCATAACTGGTTAATTCCCCTGGCATGGGGACTGGGTGTATGTGCCGACTTCATGACACGATGCGCAGGTCACCTATGGGTGTCAAATCAAAAGACCTGCACCAGGCCTCTCCGGAGGCCACATGCCATTAATTATTATACTGCATTTTCAAACAAAATTTTACAGAAATAATTTAATATTTTTCAGCATGCATCCTTAAAGAGTGCTTATTTTTGCCAGGTTCAACAAGTGATTTTCTTGCTTTCACCATCCGCGTATCATTTCTCAGTTGATGGAGATTAGAAATGACTTTCTGATGCCCTATTAGGATGTAATTTTGCATATTCCACAACTTTTAATTTGTATGCTATGTTGTAAGAAAACCTCTTCTGTACAAATGACATGGTGTATGGTAAATTGCCACTACTGGAACATGCCACTACTGAAACTTGTTGCTGATTACAAACATTTTCTTTCTACACTTCCTTGAAGGCTACCTATAATGGTATTCAAGGTCGCAGCTCTTTATGTTTGCCTGGTAAGATAAGGAGGCGGGCGAGGAAGAGGTTGCGAGCAGTCTCGTTAGGAATTCCCTGGTTACTCCCGTTCCTGACAGACAAATGCAGGTATACCACAGCTGCTGTTTCTAACTACAGTAATTAAAGGGGTCAACTGCTGAGAATACTGCAAGGAAATTTTTGAGCATTGGTGATGATAGACCTTTGGACCATAAGACGCAGCCATATTTTAGGCAGTATATTTTATAACAAAAAGTACATCATATGGTCCAAAAAATATGGTATATCATGAAAATTACAGAAGTCCATGGAGTTGCAATTTGCCAAACACCTTATACCAGAGATCAATTTACACTGAATTGGGAAAAACAGACAGCAGAGTATGTTGTAAGGGCAGGAAGCAAGAGGTGGTGATTTGTTGTTCAAATCAGAGGTGACTGGTGAAAGCTTATTGAATATCCATTTTGGACTGTACCAGCCTTGCAAGAAGAAACAGTTGGTGGTTCTAAGTTAGTGTCAAATTATTGAGGGGTATAATCATCAATGCTCACATAAAATTGCTAACACCCACGTATTAAGTTAAAAACTGAATTTCTAATTTACAACACCGTAAATAGTTTCAAAGATAATCCAGTCCAAAAAATTAAGTAAAATAAATAAACACAACATTGGAAATAGTTTAAGTATTACCAACAGTCAAAGCAAACAGTACAAAATCATTAACTGCACATGTATCTGATATCTTGACTTCAAGCAGATAGGTCATTTTCCACCCTTTTTCTTTTCAATGAAATTATTAAATTTATGATTTTCTTTATGGTGCAACAGTAGGTTTTAAATAAATTATGCCTCGTGGTCAAATATGATTTGGTGCAACACTATTTGTTAGTGAAAAACCACATTATTTTACATTCCTATTTTCTGAACTTTCAGATATCTTTGATGACATTCATGTCAGCATTCCAGAACAGAGCTTAATTACAATAGCAGAGACTCTGGGATATAAATTAAGATTCATATTAAGAACAGGAAGAGAAAATTCTAAATGGATTCTCTGCACAGATGATCTTCAGATTTATTATTACTCTCACCCACAAGACATACATATACACAGAGTCAGAAAAAAATTGTACTTAAGACAGTTCAGTGGCTATCCCAAAAATAATCAATAATATTTGTTAATAAACCCTAATAAAACTCAGAATATAATACTTGGTACAAGAAGAAACCTTAACTCGTTAAAAAGTAGACATGAACTGCCCCATTATTAAATTATACTGCCGTGCCTTACTGTACGCCAGTAAGAAACCTATGAGTTATAATGACTGAGATGGAAAACTAGACTGAACAAGTGACAAATACATGCTGTAAAATTCAGAAGTTCCTTTCTCCTCTTAAATGCTGCTCTACTATACTTCCAAAACTTAAAATACAACTGGTACAATCCCTAATCTTACTTGTTCAAAACTATCACAGCACTGTATTTATGGACATATCTAAAGACAGTAATAAGATTCTGAATGAGTGAATTTGTGCTGTTGTCTATGTATGTGACATTTATTCCTTTAATGTTAGGTGGTTCTGGAGAAGTTTACTTTGATCACGTAAGATCGTGACGTAAATAAAGATGAATTCCCACTTCAATTTAAACCTGAAGGAGAAAATAGCCAAGTTAGACGTTGGAAGCAATGTATAGAAGTTACTAGAATCATAAGGATCATTGAATGATGATTGACTCACCTTGAGCAGCATGTTAAACATGTTGTTACACAGACGGAGCCGGACGAAGTGTTTGGGCAGCGGTAAAGGAGGCGAGGGGAAGGAAGGAGGCAGAACACCTGCAGGGGGATGGCAATAAGGCGGGGCGGAAGGATGGGGTAGTGGGGGTAATTGACGGGAGTGTGTATTCCGGATTACTTGGAAAATCAAACTGGTTTTTTTTATTTTTATTATTCGTTGTGCTGACCACATGACACCTCGTAATCTGCAGGCCTTTGGGCTGAGCAGTGGTCGTTTGGTAGGCTAAGACCCTTCGAGGCTGTTGTGCCATGGTTTTTTTTTAATTTTTAATTTAGAACTCCATCCATAAGGGGCAACATGGAGATTGCGACACTTGTGCACACAAAGCCATGACAACTAGGTGAAATGTGAGAATCATATCGCAATTTACATATAAATCTAATACAAGTGTTTAAACTCCATTCAAGAATCGCTTTCTGCCCTTACAACATACTCTGCTGTCTGTTTTTCCCAATTCAGTGTAAATTGATCTCTGGTATAAGGTGTTTGGCAAATTGCAACTCCATGGACTTCTGTAATTTTCATGATATACCATATTTTTTGGACCATATGATGTACTTTTTGTTATAAAATATACTGCCTAAAATATGGCTGCGTCTTATGGTCCAAAGGTCTATCATCACCAATGCTCAAAAATTTCCTTGCAGTATTCTCAGCAGTTGACCCCTTTAATTACTGTAGTTAGAAACAGCAGCTGTGGTATACCTGCATTTGTCTGACAGGAACGGGAGTAACCAGGGAATTCCTAACGAGACTGCTCGCAACCTCTTCCTCACCCGCCTCCTTATCTTACCAGGCAAACATAAAGAGCTGCGACCTTGAATACCATTATAGGTAGCCTTCAAGGAAGCGTAGAAAGAAAATGTTTGTAATCAGCAACAAGTTTCAGTAGTGGCATGTTCCAGTAGTGGCAATTTACCATACACCATGTCATTTGTACAGTAGAGGTTTTCTTACAACATAGCATACAAATTAAAAGTTGTGGAATATGCAAAATTACATCCTAATAGGGTATCAGAAAGTCATTTCTAATCTCCATCAACTGAGAAATGATACGCGGATATAGAAATAATTGTAAGTCACTATTTTCAGTATGTACAACATGACAATATAAATGATGGTAAGAATAATGATAAAAATAAGTGTAGTAATAAAAACAATTGTAGTTATAAACAGCAAATACCTTCCTAATTTTTAGAAGGAATATGAGCATATTCATCATCATTTCTATTATTACTATTTCATTTCTTGCTATTAGTACAACTAGATTTTATTTTCTCGTATGTTTTCATGTCATTTTTACTATTTCTATTATAATTTTAATGTTATACGCTACATCCTAAAGGAAGTAGTTAAGAGTAATAGAGGGCCTTGAGCCCTAACTTCACCAAGAATTATAACATTCTCCAAAGCATCAATTCAGAGCATTAACAGTGAAGAGTAGTAATCATTTAAAGGTCCTCAACAAGCACAATATAAAAACAGAGTTTGACACCATCACAAAAAATTGCTCACAGTTTAAGTAAAAGCAAGGACAAATTGTCCCACTATTACACCCTGGAGTGTACAAAATTCCCTGTATTTGTGGCAAGGTACACAACTGGCCAAACATGCCGGTCCATTGGTACTCGCATCAAGGAACAGCAATGAAATATCCGTCTCAACCAGCCAGACAAGTCAGCAATAGCTGCGCATGCCCTATCGTTGGGTCATGATGTGTTCCACCATGTTCGAGTTCTTACCAACACTAAACACTACACATCTAGGATTATATGGGAAGCTGTGGAAATACGTAAAAATTGTAACAATTTCAACGGGGACACTGGCTATCAATTAAGTAATATGTGCTTGCCAGCCATTAAGGATTTACTTAGGTACCTAGTTCTCTTCCCTGTCCTTTCACTAATGTTATTTTGTTTCCATGTTTTCAAAATTGTACTCTCCTCATCACCAGATAGTTCATTCCAGTCTAGGTGTTTACTTTCAAAACATGTGTAAAGCTGTTATGGCCCCCGCCCTCTCCGATCGACTCACACTCATTAACCTCTGCTTTTCCTACACACTTTCTTTCCATTCTTTAGCTCTATTCTATTCTTTTCCTCTATCCTATGAGTCTTTCACTGCACTTTATTTTATTTTATATTTTTATATCTATTTATTTCTTCTCCTCTCTAAAGAACTAGAGAAACTGGGAAATGACTTTTGGTCTCAGTTTCAATGACGGTGAAATACTGACATTCACCTCCCCATGGTAGAGAGGGGGCAACGGTTGTGTATATATATATATTATATACAGTTGGCTAACAAATGCAGGGACTGAGTATCTCCCGGTATAAGGAGACCACCTTCTACCAAAAGCCAATGGCCTCCCAGGAGGGTGGATGAGCGGCTAGAAGGAAGGGCACTTTCTTGCTCTTGGAGTGAGAAATTGCTCCTAAAGACGGAAGAGCAACTAGATGTCCAACGGCATAGGATGGGGAAGAGAACAGGAAACCACTCCATTAAAGACCTGAATGGGTATCCCAAGCATCGGCTGGTTGAGAACCTTAAGGGGTGCACCCATGTCGAGTAAGTGTACCTGCTAAAACTCAAGAAATAAATATTTGGCTGATGGACCACCTGCTATACATTATAACCAGCAAATCCTATTCTAATAGAAGGGGTGAGGGTGAGTACCTGGTGCCTTAAAACTGGGACTACTCAGCTAAGGTATGGCAACCCTGACAGAAAAGTCTCTGGCCCTCCAGGTTGGGGGTTGCACACAGGGTTAACGGCTCTATTGTGGGGGGGAAAAAAAAGAAGAAAAAGAAAAAGGTTGTTACGAATATCTCACATTTGCCTCGGATGAATAAGAATGGATATAAAAATATGACGACCATGCAATGGAAATCGGCTTTACAAATAGGACCCTGTATAAACCTGGATCCTTCAAAATCCTCAGTCAACAGCTGGAGAAGTACAGAGTGGGAATTGCTGCAATTCAAGAGACTAGGTTATTAGGTAATGATATACAGGACACGGAGAGTCTATTGAGAAGGACTGTGGAACATTATGATGGAGTTTGGCTTTCCCATAAAATTAATTAACATATGCAAACTGTGTAGGGATGGTAATGTTAGCTGTGTTTTGCTCAAGGGCAGTAAATCTAAAGTTCCTTCCAGAATAAAACTGGTCTGAGACAAGGTGATGCACTATCTCCTCTTCTATTCAACATTGTACTGGAGAATATTATCAGGATTTTTGCTCTTGTAACTGCTGGCATGATATTGGGGAGACAACATAAAGTCCTTGCATATGCGGATGATATTGTTCTTATTGGCCGCAATGAATTAAAAATTAGGCAGTTATTTGTGGAACTAGAGGAAATGGCAGCAAAAATTGGCTTACGGGTAAATGATAAAAAGACACATTACATGGTTGTACAGAGACCGAACCATGAGGAGGTTGACAGACTGCCTTTGAAGGTTAGGAAATATATATTTTAAAGAGTAGAGGAGTTTAAATTCCTTGGTGTATTAATTTATGAGCAAAACCAAAGGCAACAGGAACACCAAGCTAGAATTAAGAATGCAAATAAGGCATTTTACTCTATGAGCCCTACATTAGGCTCCAAGTATTTAACAAGGAATGCAAAAATGATTATCTACAATACAGTCATTCGACCAGTACTTCTGTATGGTTCTGAGACATGGAGTATAACCAAGAAAGAGCAGCAGCAGTTGCAAGTCATTGAGAATAAAGTTTATAGAAAAATATTTGGCCCATGGTTCGATCCTATCTCTCAAAGCTGATAGAAAAGATCTTATTATGAGATTTACACCCTCTCTCAACAACACACTATAATGGGTGTGATAGAATCCAACAGAATGCACTGGGCTGGACATGTACTGAGGATAGATAAGAAATGTGTTTTTCCACCATTCAATACACAATTTATTTTAATAGATTAAGCTAGTACCGGTTTCGGCTCTTTAACGGCCATCATCAGCTAGTACATGTTTTGTTTTACCCATTAGACAATACACAAGTTGTTATTGTATTAGGCATCCGGATGTCTAATGGGGGATGGAATAATAGCATATAATTAAAATATCAGTGGTCAGGTTAAAAAGTTATAAATAGAGCATGAGTATGTAAAACATATTAAAAACACACAGGTCACAATATATAACATTTAAAAAATTTCAACACATTAAAATTGTACGTATAGGTAGACACTTGTTAAAATTTTTTCAATTTATGTTATATGGATTCCATTCTTCTGTCCTCTGTGCAGATCCTTCTAAGTAATGCTGATTTTAGTTGTGTAGGGTAATCTTCGAGGACATTTTGAAACTAGTGTACGTCTTATTGATGTGGGCCTTTGTCATGATGAAATTTCGTTATGTTATATATCCCAACTTGTGATATACTATGGCAAGTTTCAATACAGCAAACAGCAGGTCTCGAGCATGTATTTAGAAGTAGTCGGTGGTAACACTTCTCTCGTCTATGTTTGTTCTTGTAGTCTGTAAAGATAAAGTGATATAAGTATGCCGGTAGTGTGTGCATGAAATTTATAAATAATAATGTACTGAGGATGCAGAATAATAGAGCACCAGTAGATCTATACACGGGATCACTTAATGGGAAAAGACTTTCCAGAAGACCCCAAAGCACCTGGAAGAAGGAGATCAACAAGGTATGCCGGACCCTCCAAATTGATAACTGGGAAGAGCAGGCTCAAGATCGAAAAGGATGGAAGAGGATTGTGAGATCGGCGCAGGACCTTCACGTCCCTCAGAAGCCTATGGAGGAGAGAGAAAGTATTTATTTCTTCTATTATTTCATTCCTGATAACCTTGCTGTTACTTCACAACGCACATACGGTGTAACAAGAGACATCTTAATTGGAGCTTAGACGGTGTCGTCAGCTCCCACTTGGAAGGCTTGCATACAGTGAGCCATCTGGTGATGAATAAGGGTACCACTTACTACAGATCAAAGGTAAAGAATTCTTAAATTTGAACCTTTGTTACTGGAGAAGTCTTCCTCATGAACAGTCAAAATTTTCTTCTGAAGATGCTGAGCAAAGTTCTCTGTGAAACGTAAAGAATTTCACCTTGTTTACTTAACACGACAAAAGCACAAAAGTGTATTATCATGTCCCTATCAATTGTTTATCTTGTCTTTTCTTAAATAATTTCAGAGAATTTGGAAATTTATTGAACACCTCCCATGGTAAATTACTCCTATCAGCAATTCCACTTCCTATAAACAAATATTTGCCCCAATTTGTCCTCTTGAATTTCAACTTTACCTTCAAATTGTGATCTTTCTTACTATTAAAAACACCACTCAAACTTATTCGTCTATTCATGTCATTCCACGCCATTTCTCCACTTACAGCTCGGAATATACTGCTTAGTCCAACTGCTCATATCCTTTCTCCCACGTTTCCCCAGTCCAAACTTTGCAACATTTTGGTAATGCTACTCTTTTGTCGGAAATCACCCAGAACAAATTGAGCTGCTTTTCTTTGGATTTTTTCCAGTTCTCAAATTTAAGTAATCCTGGTGAGGGTTTCATACACTGGAACCATACCCTAACTGGTGTCTTACCAGACTTATATGCCCTCTCATTTACATCCTTACTCATCATCATCATCATCATCATCATCATCATCTTCATTTCCTGTTTCCAGCTTCCCGGGTCAGGTTGTGAATCAAGGACCTCCATCACTGCCTGTCTCTCCATCACTCTTCTCCTTTTCCTCCCGTCTTCTCTATGCACTCCCACACTGAATCTGTCCACCTCTTTCAGGGTCTTCCTCGTGGTCTCTTTCCTGCTAACTTCTCTGAAAAAGCTTTTTTTTGGCACTCTCTCTTCTGCCATTCCCATCATATGCCCATACCACTTTAGCTTTGTTGTATCTATCCTGTCTTGAAGTTTCAAGATTCCTGTCCTTTTCCTTATATTTTCATTTCTAATTCTATCCTTTCTGGTCTTGCCCTCGATACCTCTTAGGAATTTCATCTCCGCTGCCTGTATTCTACTCTCCTCTCATTTTGTTCTAGTCCATGATCCAGCTGCACAGGTTAGTATGGGTTCATAATAGGTTGAATATAATACTTTCTTACATTTCTTCAGGACATCTTGGTTCCACAAAATACCCCTTACACTCTGGTAGAAGCTGTTTGCTTGTTGTATTCTTTTCCCAATTTCGTCAGTTATCTTTCCATCTTCTGTGATCACAGTTCCCAAGTACTTGAAACTTTTAACCACTTCCAGAATTTTACCATTCAGTTTTATCTTTCCTCTTCCTTCCTTCCTTCCTTCCTTCCCCTTGTCATCACTATTGTTTTACTTTTCTCTGTGCTTACTTTCATCCCAAATTTTTCTATCTCTTGATTCCATCCATCTACTTGTTTTTACACTTCCGTTTCATCCTCACCCCATATCACTATATCATCTGCAAACAACATGGCTTTTGTTGCCTGTCTTCCCAATCTCTGTTTAATGTTCTTATGAATTTCATCCATGACTATGATGAATAGTATGGGAGATAGTACACTCCCCTGTCGGAGATTAGTTTCAACTTTAAACCATTTTGTTTTTCCTATACTAGTCTTCACACTACTAACATAATTTGTGTACATAGCTTTCATCATTTGCACTTCCCCTCTGTTAACTTGTTTTTTCCTTAATGTGTCCCATACCAACTGTCTGGGCACACTGTCATAAGCTTTCTCAATGTCAATAAATGTCATCACTATGTCTACATCCTTACTACAACCCCTAAATACCCTCATAACCAAATGAAGAGATCTGTAACCTTTAATTACAGTCCCATGTATGCGATTACCCTAATGGAGATTTTTCCTTATATTAACACCTATATACTTACAATGATCTCCATAAGGAACTTCCACCCCATCAACGCAGTAATTAAAACTGAGAGGGCTTTTCCTCTTTCAACCAATTATATTTGTCCATCTTCAGTCACTGACTTCCGAGACACAGACAGTTGATGTTGGTGTTCATTAGTAACATTACAACTAGAAAGGCAGTTTTGTACAATGTGGTCATATAATTCACATCTTGAAATTGGATAAAAGTCAAGCCCCACGGTCGTCAGCCTGAAGATGGTTTTCTGTGGTTTCCCATTTTCACATCAGGTAAATGCTGTAGCTGTACCTTAATTGAGGTTACACCCACTTCCTTCCAACTCCTAGTCCTTTCCTGTCCCATCGTCACTATAAGAAATATCTGTGTCAGTGCAACATAAAGCAAATTGTAGGGGGGAAAAAACAGAATGATTTATAAACAATTAACAAGTGATGTAGTGGGCAGAGCCATCTTGTGCTTTACTGAATTTTTGTGATGAACTTCTTTAAAACAGTCTGCTAACTTAGAATATTCTTATAGAACATTTTATGATGGAATTTCTAAATACAAGATAGTTTTGAAAGCAAGTCACCTAAATATGGCAGTTGAAATTACTATTTTCACAAATGGAGGACATTTTGGAATTATTGAAAATTCCTCCCAGCTGCCAGATAGAAGGCATGGGACATGCAGGGCACGTCCAGGAAAAGGAGGATGTCTCGTCACTCTGTACTTACAGTGATCCCCATGAGGTACAGATCAGTATGAAAATAAGAAAATGGAAGGAAACTCTAGATTAAGAATTACAAATTTTTTTGTCAGCGACCTTCCCTGTTTTGAACAATTCTGTATATTTAAAAACATTATGAAAAATAAAGTCAGTCAGTCCGGCCATTCTATCCGGTCGATTTCCTTCATTCTTTTTTTAACTGAAAGGTATTCATGCACAGATTTGTCATCAGGTACTATAAATCACTTAACTTCCGCCTTCCTCATATTATCTGATTTTTTTCAATTTTTTTTGTCTTTGAAGCAATCATATCTTTGGTTCTAATTGAGGTATAGAGTTCGTTTTGGCCTAAGAACACTCAGTAGATCAGACTGTTTCATTTCAGTTCTTAACTATTGAAATTGGTTGATTCTGAGGAAAGTTAAGAGTGCACATTCAATTTGAATTTCTTCAACATATTTTCTCATTGAAGCAATCATATCTTTCGTTCTAATTGAGGTACGCTGTTCGTTTTGGTCTAAAAACACTCAGTGGATCAAGCGCTTTCTTTTGAGGTAATAACTACTTAAATTGGTAGATTATTTTCAGGGGAAGGAGATTGCAGGCTAAGGGCTCTGTTCAGGATCAGAATTCAGGACAGGTGTCTGTTAGAAATCGGTACAAGTCACTGCAGGTAGAGACCCCGAGGAAAGATGAGGAACAGGGAACGGTTGCTGAGATGTGTGGAAGTAGGAGGAAGGGAAAAGGTAGGAAAGGGAAATGTAGTGTCGTGGAAAGGAAAAGACAGGTGGAACAGGGTCATGGGAGGGAGAAAAGGGAGGAGGAAGTAGCTTCTGCAGCTATCAGGAAAGATAGGGCTGACCAGGAGGAGAGGGGATCAAATGAGGTGGGTAGGGTTGAGGCTCTGGTCATGGGGGATTCCATCGTTAGACATGTGGGGAAAGTGTGTGGAGGAAAGGGAACCAGGGTAGAGTGTTATCCAGGAATTAGGTTGAGGCAGATGTTGAGGAAAGTGGAAGAGAAGGAAGAGTGAAAGGAGAAGGTGGTAGTGTTTCACATTGGTACTAACAACATAAGGCAAGCAGGTATAAGTACCAACATAGTTGGGGATGTGTGGGATCTGGTAAATGCAGCACGGATGAAGTTTCAGGAAGCGGAGATGGTTATCATTGGAATACTCTGTAGGAGGGATACTGACTGGAAGGTGATTGGGGATTTAAATGAGACTATGGAGTGGGTATGTGGGAAACTGGGAGTGAGATTTCTAGATCCTAATGGAGACAGGGATCTGCACCCAGATGGCCTTCACTTAAACCGCAGTGGTACATATAAGTTAGGAAACTTGCTTAGAAGGGTTATAGGCAGGTACATTCAGGGAAACGGGGTGGCCTAGGGAGCGGTGTTAAGCGAACAGGGAACTGGAAATCAAGTAGGGATGACAAAAATGTTAGTGCTCAACTGTAGAAGCATTGTAAACAAAGGAATCGAATTAAGTAATTTCATAGATATATACTTACCAGATATTGTAATAGGAGTTGAATCATGGCTGAGAAATGATATAATGGATGCAAAGATATTCTCACAGAACTGGAGTGTGTATCGTAGAGATAGGATAGGAACGGTAGGAGGGGGAGTATTCATTCTGGTGAAAGAATTTGTAAGCTACGAAAAAGTTAAGGATGAAAAACATGAAATTCTGGGTGTAAGGCTCTTCTCTAAAGACAATAGGCAACTTGATGTCTTTGGAGTGTACAGACCAGGAAAGGATAGCGCAGAATTATTTGATAAGATAATCAGCTATGTTGGAAATGATATGGAAAGAAATGTGATAGTAGCAGGTGATCTCAATTTACCAAATGTCAATTGGGAAGGCAATGCGAACGACAGGAAGCATGACCAACAAATGGCAAATAAGTTAATATGGAAAGGGCACCTGATTCAGAAAGTGATGGAACCAACTAGAGGGAAGAATATTTTGGATGTGGTGCTGATAAAACCAGATGAGCTCTATAGAGAAACCAAAGTAATAGATGATATTAGTGATCACGAAGCTGTTTTTGTCGTAGTTAAAAATAAATGTGAAAGAAAGACAGGTATTAAAATTAGGACTATTAGACAGTACATATGGCTGATAAAACAGGCATGAGGGAGTTTTTAAAAAGTAACTATGATCGCTGGAAAATGGTAAATAAAAATGTAAAAAGGCTCTGGGATGGGTTTAAAGCAATTGTTGAGGAATGTGAAAATAGGTTTGTTCCTTTAAAGGTGGTAAGGAATGGTAAGGATCCACTACTTTATAACAGAGAAGTAAAGAGACTAAGAAGGAGGTGCAGACTGGAAAGAAATAGAGTTAGAAATGGTTATGGAAGTAAGGAGAAATTGAAGGAACTTACTAGGAAATTGAATCAAGCAAAGAAGTCAGCTAAGGATAACATGATGGCAAGCATAATTGGTGGTCATACAAATTTTTGTGAAAAATGGAAGAGTATCTATAGGTACTTTAAGGCAGAAACAGGTTCAAAGAAGGACATTCCAGGAATCATTAATGAACAAGGGGAGTGTGTATGCGAGGATCTTCAAAAGGCACTAAAGAAGTATTAAAATTTACCTATGATAACAATGACATTTACAGCAAGATACAAAAGTTGAAAACTAGAAAAGCAGCTGGAATTGATAAGATTTCTGGGATATACTAAAGACAATGGGTTGGGATAAAGTACCATATCTGAAATATTTGATTATTGTTTGGTTGAAGGAGCTATACCAAATGTGCTTAGTTTAGTGACATACGGTACGGTACCGGTACCGTATTTAGGATACGTCTGAAAGTTGTTTAAAATTGCTGTAGTGTACTTTACAGTAGTATACGAGTAATATCCTATTAGAATTTAGTGTGATTATTTTATTATTGTAAAATATTTGTGTAGTACTGGTGTAGTAGAGGTATCCGTAGAAACTCTTACTAAAATACTGTTGTTGTAATTAAAATAGGCTTAATTGCAGTTTGGAATTGTGTAGTTCTTGTGTAGGCTATTACTTTCGATATTCAGTAATTAACAGCAGTTTTTATCCTGTCAGGGTTTGTAGGATTAAAAAAATAGAGCACGACTAAGTAGTATTGTAGTGTAGTCATATATTAATTACCTTATTGTTGTGTACTATCCCAGACAATACATCCCTCCTCCGTTCATTTATTTTTTGCAAATAAGTTATTTTATTTTTAATTTCATTTTTTTCCCCGTGAAGAATGGCTAAGGAGCGCGAGTGTACTTACTGTGAGTGTGGCGAGGCATTGAGGGGTATGAGGGAGGAGTTGGAAAGTTTGAGGGAGACAATTAGGATTCTCACAGAAGACAGGAAGGAAGATAGGACTCCCTCAAACAATGTACAGGTTACAGTAGGTGTACAAGAGGGAGGGGAAGGAAAGGGAGGAGTTGTAGAAGACAGGTGGTCTAATGTTCTAAGGGGAAGGAGATTGCGGGCCAACGGCTCTATTCAGGATCAGAATTCAGGGCAGGTGTCTGTACGAAATCGGTACGAGTCACTCCAGGTAGAACAACAGAGGGAAGATGAGGGACAGGGAACTGTTGCTGAGATGTGTGGAAGTAGGAGGAAGGGAAAAGGTAAGAAAGGAAAATATAGAGTAGAGGATAGCAAAAGACAGGTGGAACAGGGTCATGGGAAGGAGAAAAGGGAGGAGGAAGTAGCTTCTGCAGCTATCAGGAAAGATAGGGCTGACCAGGAGGGGAGGGGATCAAATGAGGTGGGTAGGGTTGAGCCTCTGGTCATGGGGGATTCCATCGTTAGACACGTGGGGAAAGTGTGTGGAGGAAAGGGTACCAGGGTAGAGTGTTATCCAGGAATTAGGTTGAGGCAGATGTTGAGGAAAGTAGAAGAGAGGGAGGAGGGAAAGGAGAAGGTGGTAGTGTTTCACGTTGGTACCAACAACGTAAGGCAAGCTGATATAAGTACCAACATAGTTGGAGATGTGTGGGATCTGGTAAATGCAGCACGGGTGAAGTTTAAGAAAGCGGAGATTGTTATTAGTGGAATACTGTGTAGAAGGGATACTGACTGGAGGGTGATTGGGGATTTAAATGAGACTATGGAATGGGTATGTGGGAAACTGGGAGTGAAATTTCTAGATCCTAATGGGTGGGTAGGAGATAGGGATCTGCGCTCAGATGGCCTTCATTTAAACCGCAGTGGTACGTATAAGTTAGGAAATTTGTTTGGAAGGGTAATACGGAGGTACATTCAGGGAGACGGGATGGCCTAGGGAGCGGTGATAAGGGAACAGGGAACTGGAAATCAAGTAGGGATGACATAAAATTGTTAGTGTTGAACTGTAGAAGTATTGTAAGGAAAGGAATAGAATTAAGTAATTTAATAGATATATATTTACCAGATATTGTAATAGGAGTTGAATCATGGCTGAGAAATGATATAATGGATGCAGAAATTTTCTCACGGCACTGGAATGTGTATCGTAGAGATAGGATAGGAAAGGTGGGAGGGGGAATGTTCATTCTGGTGAAAGAAGAATTTGTAAGCTACGAAAAAGTTAAAGATGAGACACATGAAATTCTAGGTGTAAGGCTCATTTCTAAAGATAACAGGCAACTTGATATATTTGGAGTGTACAGATCGGGAAAGGGTAGCACTGACGCGGATTCAGAATTATTTGATAGGATAGTCAGCTATGTGGGAAACGACATGGAAAGAAATGTGATTGTAGCGGGAGATCTGAATTTGCCAGATGTAAATTGGGAAGGAAATGCGAACGACAGGAAGCATGACCAACAAATGGCAAATAAGTTAATATGGGAAGGACAGCTGATTCAGAAAGTGATGGAACCAACCAAAGGGAAAAATATCCTGGATGCCGTGCTGATAAAACCAGATGAGCTCTATAGGGAAACTGAAGTAATAGATGGTATTAGTGATCATGAAGCTGTTTTTGTGGTAGTTAAAAATAAATGTGATAGAAAGGAAGGTCTTAAAAGTAGGACTGTTAGGCAGTACCATATGGCTGATAAAGCAGGCATGAGGCAGTTTCTAAAAAGTAATTATGATCGGTGGAAAACGGTAAATAAAAATGTAAACAGACTCTGGGATGGGTTTAAAGAAATTGTTGAGGAATGCGAAAACAGGTTTGTACCATTAAGGGTGGTAAGGAATGGTAAAGACCCACCTTATTATAATAGAGAAATAAAGAGACTAAGAAGGAGGTGCAGACTGGAAAGAAATAGAGTTAGAAATGGCTGTGGAAGTATGGAGAAATTGAAGGAACTTACTAGAAAACTGAATCTAGCAAAGAAGGCAGCTAAGGATAACATGATGGCAAGCATAATTGGCAGTCATTCGAATTTTAGTGAAAAATGGAAGGTTATGTATAGGTATTTTAAGGCAGAAACAGGTTCCAAGAAGGACATTCCAGGAATAATTAATGAACAAGGGGAGTGTGTATGTGAGGATCTTCAAAAGGCAGAAGTATTCAGTCAGCAGTATGTAAAGATTGTTGGTTACAAGGATAATGTCGAGATAGACGAGGAGACTAAGGCTAAAGAAGTAATAAAATGTACATATGATAACAATGACATCTACAATAAGATACAAAAGTTGAAAACTAGAAAAGCAGCTGGAATTGATCCGATTTCTGGGGATATACTAAAGACAATGGGTTGCGATATAGTACCATATCTGAAGTACTTATTTGATTATTGTTTGGTCAGAGGAGCTATACCAGATGAATGGAGAGTTGCTATAGTTGCCCCTGTGTATAAAAGAAAGGGTGATAGACATAAAGCTGAAAATTACAGGCCAGTAAGTTTGACATGCGTTGTATGTAAGCTTTGGGAAGGCATTCTTTCTGATTATATTAGACATGTTTGTGAAATTAATAACTGGTTCGATAGAAGGCAATTCGGTTTTAGGAAAGATTATTCCACTGAAGCTCAACTTGTAGGATTCCAGCAAGATATAGCAGATATCTTGGATTCTGGAAGTCAAATGGACTGTATCGCGATTGACCTGTCTGAAGCATTTGATAGGGTGGATCATGGGAGACTACTGGCAAAAATGAGTGCAATTGGACTAGACAAAAGAGTGACTGAATGGGTTGCTATATTTCTAGAAAATAGATCTCAGAGAGTTAGAGTAGGTGAAGTTTTGTCTGACCCTGTAATAGTTGAGAGGGGAGCTCCTAAGGGCAGTGTTATCGGACCTTTATGTTTTCTTATATATATAAATGATATGAGTAAAGGAGTGGAATCGGAGGTAAGGCTTTTTGCGGATGATGTTATTCTCTATAGAGTGATAAATAAGTTACAAGATTGTGAGCAACTGCAACGTGACCTCGAAAATGTTGTGACATGGACAGCAGGCAATGGTATGTTGATAAACGGGGTTAAAAGTCAGGTAGTGAGTTTCACAAATAGGAAAAGTCCTCTCAGTTTTAATTACTGCGTTGATGGGGTGAAAGTTCCTTTTGGGGATCACTGTAAGTATCTAGGTGTTAATATAAGTAAAGATCTTCATTGGGGTAATCACATAAATGGGATTGTAAATAAAGGGTACAGATCTCTGCACATTGTTATGAGGGTGTTTAGGGGTTGTAGTAAGGATGTAAAGGAGAGGGCATATAAGTCTCTGGTAAGACCCCAACTAGAGTATGGTTCCAGTGTATGGGACCCTCACCAGGATTACCTGATTCAAGAACTGGAAAAAATCCAAAGAAAAGCAGCTCGATTTGTTCTGAGTGATTTCCGACAAAAGAGTAGCGTTACAAAAATGTTGCAATGTTTGGGTTGGGAAGAATTGAGAGAAAGAAGAAGAGCTGCTCGACTAAGTGGTATGTTCCGAGCTGTCAGCGGAGAGATGGCGTGGAATGACATTAGTAGACGAATAAGTTTGAATGGCGTTTATAAAAGTAGAAAAGATCACAATATGAAGATAAAGTTGGAATTCAAGAGAACAAACTGGGGCAAATATTCATTTATAGGAAGGGGAGTTAGGGATTGGAATAACTTACCAAAGGAGATGTTCAATAAATTTCCAATTTCTTTGAAATCATTTAGGAAAAGGGTAGGAAAGCAACAGATAGGGAACCTGCCACCTGGGCGACTGCCCTAAATGCATATCAGTATTGATTGATTGATTGATGGAGAGTTGCTATAGTAGCCTCTGTGTATAAAGGAATGGGTGACAGACATAAAGCTGAAAATTACAGGCCAGTCAGTTTGACATGTATTGTATGTAAGCTTTGGGAAAGCATTCTTTCTGATTATATTAGACATGTTTGCAAAATTAATAACTGATTTGACAGAAGACAGTTTGGGTTTAGGAAAGGTTATTCGACTGAAGCTCAGCTTGTAGGATTTCAGCAAGATATAGCAGATATCCTGGATTCAGGAGGCGAAATGGACTGTATTGCGATTGACCTATCTAAGGCATTTGATAGGGTAGATCATGGAAGACTAGTGGCAAAAATGAGTGCAATTGGACTAGAAAAAATAGTGACTGAATGGGTGGCTATATTTCTAGAAAACAGAACTCAGAGAATTAGAGTAGGCGAAGCTTTATCTGACCCTGTAATAATTAAGAGGGGAATTCCTCAAGGCAGTATTATTGGACCTTTATATTTTCTTATATATATATATATCAATGATATGCGTAAGGAAGTGGAATCAGAGATAAGGCTGTTTGCAGATGATGTTACAAGATTGTGAGCGACTGCAGGGTGACCTCGATAGCGTTGTGAGATGGGCGGTGGACAATGGTATGATGATAAACGGGGTTAAAAGTCAGGTTGTGAGTTTCACAAATACGAAAAGTCCTCTCAGTTTTAATTATTGTGTTGATGGGGTGAAAGTTCCTTTTGAGGATCATTGTAAGTACCTAGGTGTTAATATAAGAAAAGACCTTCATTGGGGTAATCACATAAATATGATTGTTAATAAAGGGTACAGATCTCTGCACATGGTTATGAGGGTATTTAGGGGTTGTAGTAAGGATGTAAAGGAGAGGGCATACTTTGTACATTGCGGGCAGAGCCAACGGGAAACTGTTAGTAATTATATAAAAGTAAACAACTTCACATTCCACACTGGATTGCAAAATGAATGTAGGTAGGTAATCTGCTGACAGAACATTCTTAATTTTTTAGTTCCTATTACTCTTTGCAGTTTTCTATGATTAAATAACATTACTAAAATATTTAAAACATGCATCTGTTTTTATATGTTCATGTTTTCCCAGTGTATTGTTTATTTTGCAGGACAGCCAGGCAATTTTAGGGCAAATGAGTGTGCCATGGCAGGCCCTTTGAGAATCATGGGTTTAGACTGAACATTAGTGTAGAGGTGGTGGTGGTGGTAATTGTTTTACGAGGAAGTAGAACTAGGCAACCATCCTCTATATATCACCAATCAGAGAGAGAAAATGGAAGGGATCCAACACTTCGAAAAATGAAGATATCAGCCAAAGAAGGACAAGGGCCACGAAGGGTGTGAAAATGAAAGTCTCCCTAGGCCTCGATACCTAATACCGTCAGGGTCAAGAAAGAATACGAGCTGACCAAGGGAGGTCAAAGAGGATAGATGAAAGTGAGGACCCTGGAGAGAAGAAGTCATGTTCAGCATTTTAGCACATGGTAACTAGAGGACAACTGAGCCTCTGCTGAAATCAAGAACAGAGAGGGGCACATTTTCAATATTTAGACAAGAAACTTCTTTCGGATGAGCAAGTCTCATTAAAATTGAAATTAGTACAGTACCGTACTCTATAACAGTTTCTCTGAACTAGTTACGACCATGTGCAGCCTTTACACGTGCGCTCTAACTAGCAGAGATATCAGCAAGCTACAACCTGAGGAGATGAATTTCTTGGAAACAATCATCCAGAAAACTAGAAGGGATAAAATCAGCATTCAACACCAAGCACATATCAAGCAACCTGTTTCTGAAACTATAGCCCAAGCTAGATTTACGATTTTCTGGGCACGTGAAGAGAATGGGCTTCTGGATAGAAAAAGTGGCGAGCGTACCTTTCACAGCCATGTTGCGGTACTGTGTCTATTCATAACGAAGACTGAAAATATAACTATATAGATGAAAAGGTACTGGGCGAGACATATATATTTTTTTACAATTTCATTTACGTCGTGCTCACACAGATAGGTCTTATGGCGGCAATGGGATAGCAAAGGGTTAGGAGTGAGGAGGACGCGACCGTAGCCTTAATTAAGATTCAGACCCAGCATTTGCCACGGAAAACCATCTTCCGGGCTGCTGACAATGGGGTTCGAACCCACTCGCGAATGGAAACTGATAGCTGCGTGACCCAAACCGTGCAACCACTTGCTTGATACACTGGATGAGAATAGGTGTCCAATATTTACAAAACTTTCATTATTAACACTCGTAAATAAAATTAAAGCACTGCAGAGTAAATATGTGTGGAAGAAGTCATTAACTTAAAGATAAAAGATTTTCTTATTTAACTACAGGGACACAGGAACTAATTTTCTTCTCCTTTATCAATTTACCAGTAAGAGCATTAGATCACATTAAACAATAAGGATATTAACACGAGTGCCAAATGACTGCACTTGGGTATGTGAGAGCATTCAATTTCTTCACGTCCCCATATGGGATCGTATGCTTGTTCGAAATTGAGAACTGTGCAAACCCATTCAGGAGCGCAGTAAGTGTGTTTTTCAAAACTGTATAAAAGCTCTTTCTACCATCTGCTGGCCATCTATTTAAGTAAGTGCAAAATCCACCTTTCATTCGTCAATTTCTGTTTGGGCGCGACCCTATATGGGTACGTCAGGAGAGCTTTGTAAGCTGACAAATTCATTGCCTATCTCGCGGGTTGTTTGTGTAAGTGTGCAGTGCTGTTAGTTTTCTTTTGTGCGGGTTAGTTTTTGCATTACTATCTTTAAATATTTATGAGTAAATCAAGCCGTAAAATACTTAGTGCAGATAGTCCTGATGATTTATTGAACAAGTCGGACAATTAATATATCGACAAAGAATCTAGTATAATATGATAGATATTATATATCGTGTTGAATGGTGGAACATCCCTCACTTAATTCCTATTATATAAGTTATACGTCAACATAGAAATGAAAATTATAACTTATAAAAGAATCTAGTAACAGTGATTTTGAACCAAATACAGACAATGAGAATGTAGAAAGTAGTGACAATAAAATTCAGAAAGTGCTGAAAATGAGTTTCAAAGTGAAAACAAGGATGGGATTTTGATACAAGGAACAGCAGGGAATAACAACAACAACTGGGGACCCTTGCATTGGCCCTCAGTGTGACATACCTTTTCAAGGGACAGAGGCACTTAACAGAGGGATGGCTAATGATTCCGAAGCTTGACCTAATTACATTTACTGTTTGTTACGAATGAAGTAATGAATTTAATGGTAGAAGAAATGAACCATAATGATCAGCAAGTTTTAATGACTAAGCATTAAGTAGATCAAGCCGGCTTAAGGAATGGGTGGACACAATATCGGATGAAATGGGGAAATTCCTCGGTTTACGCTTGTAGATGGGTCTTGTCTAACTACCATCCTCTGCACGTTACTGGAGTGATAAAGACTGTTTTTATACAAGTGTCGGGACATAACTATTGTATAAGTGCGACCCCATATGCGGGTACGTGTACAGTTCGTAATGACCAATACGACCCCATTCAGGGTCGCACTGTTTGACCAAATATAAATATAATTTAACCCGCGAGTGGTCGCTATATGAGATTTTCTTTCACGTTGTTTTGTATTGTGAGTTTTCTTCTCAGTGATGCAAGGGAGGTGACTGTTCCCTCTTCTAGCTGCGTTGATAACTGTCGTAAGACGATTTAAATTTGAAGGGTAAGCATCCCCTCCTCTGGTCGGAACAAAGATTCGTATGAGTTTGTGCGCCCTGTGTGAGAGGTTCTCTCATCACACGGCCAGTGGCGTTCGTGTTATGTTGAAGTCGAGAGATATACTTTATCCTGTTGTAGGTGTTAGTATTTGACTTAAGTCACGCGCAAAACATTCTTCATTTGCAGTTATTAATAAACGAGTCTTCACAAATTATGAGTCGAGGAAGAAGCTGGGTAATAAGAGCTGTTACAAACTCCAGCTAACTCAAAAGTTAGAGGGAAGAGCTATTTTACTCTATCCTTGTATTCGTATTGCGTCTGTCAGAAACTCCTATATTAATAGCTGCCTCTGTAGATCAGTGGTAGAGTGTCGGCCTCCGGATCCCAAGATAGCGGGTTCAAACCCGGCAGAGGTAGTCGGATTTTTGAAGGGCGGGAAAAAGTTCATTCGACACTCCATGTCGTACGATGTCGGCATGTAAAAGATCTCTGGTGATACATTTGGTGTTTACCCGACAAAATTCATTAAATCTCAGCCATAGACACCCAAGAGAGTTTCGGTTTACTCGGTCTGCCATCTAGCGGGCCTAGAGTAAAACGGAACGTCGAAATTGACGAGCAGACAGCCAGATGGCGTCAAATTGAAATGTCTGCACACGGTAGCTGAGGCCATACGATTATTATTATTATTATTATTATTATTCCTATATTAATAAAAAATTTACTGGTTTTGCATCCCAGTAACTACTTTTTACAGTTTTTGCAGATGCCGAGGTGCTGGAATTTTGTCCCACAGGAGTTCTTTTACATGCCAGTAGATCTACGGCTGACGTATCTGAGCACCTTCAAATACCACCGGACTGGGCCAGGATCGAACATGCCAACTTGGGCTCAGAGACCCAGCATCCTAACCGTCTGAGCCATTCAGCCCGGCAATCTTGTGAATATTCGTACTAACATGTGACTGAACTAACGACTAATTTCCGTTGAGTAGTAATTTGTTTCTGTGATATATGGCTGATCATTTCATTTTTTAATCTTTTTTTTTTTTTTTTTGCTAGTGGCTTTACGTCGCACCGATACATATAGGGCTTATGGCGACGATGCCGGGTGTAAAAATGGGAAACCACGGAAAACCATCTTCAGGGCTGCCGACAGTGGTATTCGAACCCACTATCTACCGGATGCAAGCTCACAGCCGCGCGCCTCTAACCGCACGGCCAACTCACCCGGTTCTAAAATGTATAACGCAGACTTTGCGTCTCATTTCAGCAATTCATTTTACTCTTACGCCCCGAAAAATTATGAAAGGTATATTTATTTCAAATTAATTTTAATGTGAGAGAAAGTCTCACGTGCGATCACTCGTGTTGCAATACGGCTAGCGACCACTCGCGGGTTAACCTAATATATCATAAATATATCATCGTTTCAGCGATTAGCTGAATTGTTGAGCCTGTGACCGTTTTGTCACCAGAGAATTACTCGGCGCTATTAGCTCCCGGCACTAATCTGCAATCCCAGGAATTTTGGTCTGGCACTCAATGTGTTAAATCTAATTCGCTCTGACCCGATTTTAAATTTCCCACGTAATCACCCGATGACTTCCTGTAAGTTTCAGTACGGATAAAGCTTTGGGATTGAAGCAAGTATCCCATTACTTTGCCTTAAATATTCAACAACAAAAACATAAATATGCTGTGTTTATGTTTCAGAATTCCCGCCGATCTAACATTTATTAGTGATTAATACAGTTTTGGGGGAAAAATAATGTTGGCAATCGTCAGAAAAACAAAAATATTTGTATCGCCAAACCGAGAATAAAGAGCAAACGTTCACTTTGCATCGCAGAGCTTGTTACAGTTAAACAAGGTAATCTTTTGAAATTGTTGTATCATATTTTGATCGATACTTGGTAAATCTCGCCATAAAATGAATGATTAATTTGCACTTTCCTCACTTTCAGTTGACAACACAACCGTGCTGTACCATGTGAGTATATACTACAGTAGCTTTGCTTGTTCATAATTCAGACCAAGTGACATGATCTTACCTATTATTGGGTGTAATTTGTCGCTTTTAAACTTAACGTCGGTAATGGTGCATTTTGTTCCTTCCATCATTCCTACCATAATGAAAGATTACAACATTCTCCACAGCAGTAATACTCAGACAGACACCCGCAGTTGAAAACACTTCCAAGGGTACCAACAGAACCCATAAAAAATCACTAGTTACTGAGGCATCGCTCCTGAGTATAGATTTTATCGATGCTGTCCTGTTGGTATGCTGCTGCAGCCACTACCACCTGTCGGAGGAGTGCGGGCAGACACTTTCTCCCTCGTAGGTTGTTGAGTGTGACAGCTTGTCGCTCAAAGAAAATGGTAAGTAATCATTAACGTATATACTAATAATGTAGGACTGCATGCTTAATGTCAGCAGTTTATATGTAATTTTATAAAACTGAAGTATTACGCTTGTGTTTATAATCAGCAAAGCGAGAAAGACAATTACGATATCATTCATAGTGATTTAGAAAGTTTACGGCTATAGTCTAAGTAGTATTAAAGTCCTTGATATGGCTTTTCTGTGACAGGGTGTTTTATTGTCTTATAATATGCTGTTACATTTGATATGTCATGCTATCTGTGAGTTTCCTTATAGTATCGCATGCATCCGGTGTTTTATGGATTCCGGATTCCTTAACTTTTTCCAAAGTCTTGGACATGAATTTTCCTTGTTATATTAATGGTAGGGAAAAATTTCCATGGTCATCTATCAATTAATTATGTCTAGGTATTCAGCATGCCATAGAGTGTAATGATGAAATTGTCCGGCTCCATTGCTAAATGGTCAGCGTGCTGGCCTTTGGTCACAGGGGTCCCGGGTTCGATTCCCGGCAGCGTCGGGAATTTTAACCATAATTGGTTAATTTCGCTGGCACGGGGGATGGGTGTATGTGTCGTCATCATTTCATCCCCATCAAGACGCGCAGGTCGCCTACGGGGGTCAAATCAAAATCAAAAGACTTGTCCTCGGACACTCCCGACGCTAAAAGCCATACGCTATATGTACAGTGCATAACAGTCTTGTTTGTACACCAGCTTATTGCAACGAAATAACGGTTAAACTTTTGTATACAATTATTGTGATGTATTTTATTACCCATATCGTAATAGATACATTAATAAACAATTTAAATAATAAAGAAACATATACGTGACCTTACAATTTAACACAAATACAAGCAATGTACCATAACCGGGCGTTTCATCGTGCAACAATCTTGTTTGTACACTTGCAGAAGAAAATGAAAATTTCATTCAAAACACTTGTTTCCTTGGATTTAATACCCCGATGAGTATCCTCTGACCTTGAGAACTGCCTTGCACCTTCGCTGTATGGAATGAACCAGATTGTTACATCTTTCTGGATCGGTTTTACCCCTTCTTCGTCAACTGCACTTCTTAACTGCTCAAATGATTGAAGTTTCCTTGCATGAACCCTTATTTTTAGGTCGACCAACAAAATTTCTGTCGGTTTCAAGTCAGGGGATTAGGCAGGAGTTCGCAGTTGCGTTGGTAAGTTCTATATCAGCCAATGTTTGCAAATATTAGCTGTGTGCTTGGGGTCATTGTCTTGCTGAAAGATGCAGCGAGACCCCAACCCCATTTTTACTGCACTCTGTTTGACATTGGTCTTTAAAATGTTTAAATAACCTCATCTGTCCATGATCTCATTGATGATTCCGATATTTTCCCCTCCACAAGACGACATGCACCCCCAAATCAGAATTGATCCACCTCCATATTTTGCGGTGGCTAGGGTATTTGCAGGTTTATTGGCTGTTTTTACTTGTCTTCATACAGAACTGTTTCCATTCGAATCGTATAGAGATATTTTGGTCTCATCTGACCAAATAACTTTGTTCCAGAACGTATAATCATTGTTTTCACACTCTCTGCAAAAATTCATTCTGGCTTTTCGATTGTGTTAGTAACAAACGGCCTTTTCCGTGGCCGTCTACTGTGATAATCATATTTCTATAATATGCTACGAATTGTCTGACTTGAGGTTTTCTTCTTCGTACTTCCTTCCAGCATTACGCGGATCCTATGTGCACTTAATTGTGGATTCTGTTTTACTTGTTTCACAATATAACGTTCGTCTCTCCTGTTCAGTATCTTTTCTTTTTCTTTTCTTGGCAAATTATTTGTGGTTCCTCTATATCTGAATTTATCCAACACATAGTGTATTGTGGAATGCCGTTTATTTACTTTGCGTCCAACTTCAGGCAAAGGATACCCTTGCAATCCAAGCGATAAAATTACATTTTTTAGTTTGTCACTTAACTCTGTTATTTTACCTATTATGTAACTCACGGCCTGGTGCACAAACTGCGAAAGTATACACACTAGCACAGCACATATACACACCAGCTAACTAGGAGTGTTCCCGAGCAAATACGAGGTAGTGAACGTGTACAAACAAGACTGTTGCAAGCAAGTAGGCCACTACACAACATATTTCACTCCCATTCTTTAAATATGATGTACCGAGACTTTTGATCGCTAACATCAAGTTCTCAAAACCTTGTGCAATAACTTATCCAAGTCTCGTGCATTGGTTATGTACTATTTAGAAATTATAAAGACATTATATCTGTTAAATGTGGTGTACAAACAAGACTGTTTTGCACTGTATATTATGATGAAATTGTACATAGAAATGGTTGAGATGATGCTCGAGCTTTATAAGCATTACAGAATCCTTCGCAAGAGAATACTAGTTGTTCTCCAGTCTGCATCAAGCTTCGAAACTGAATTGACCACGCGGTTCGAGGCCTGTAACTGTTAGCTTGTATACGAGAGATAATGGGATTGAACTGAAGATGGTTTTTCGCGGTTTCTCGTTTTCACACCCGGCAAACTGGGACTACGCCTTAATTAGGACGACGGTCACTTACTTCGTAGTCGGGTCCTATACAGTCGTCGACGTAAGACCTTTCCGAGTCAGTGCGACGTAAAACAAACAGCAAAAGGAAAAATCTTAGAAAGCGAATCATTTATAAAACAAGTACCGGTATCAAGTTTAATTGCTACATTTCCTGATTTATGTTGCATTTATTCGAACGATATTTTTATTATTCCCTTTCAGCAGGGAGTGTGCAGTTAGTTATATTCGCGCCTACCTGCGAGAAATTGTTCTGCAGACATCTCTGATGAAAATTCTATAACGTACATGTAGAATGATTCTTGATAACCTTATAACTTATAACTATCTGAAGGTCACCAGCTCTTTGGACTGTCTCCATACGATGAACAGATATCTCCTACAGCACTTCCCACCAGCCGCCACCAGCTGGGCAAGAAGCACGCAGTACCGGTACTGACGAGAGAATTGGTGTAGATCCAACCAAATCCACTGCACAACCTGAACACATTTTGAAGATTCTACGTCGAAATTTGCTGTGGCTGGAGACTACCCCCAAAGAAGATCTAACTGTCAAATAGTAGAGGTATTGGCTTCCAGGAACAAACACCTGGAACCTGCTCTCTCACTTTGCTTAAATCCTCATGTCAGTTGTAACTTCATCCTTATGTCTTACGTATAGGGTTTATGTTCTGGTAAAAATGAAATGAAATGTCGTACCGTATGGCTTTTAGTGCCAGGAGTGTCTGAGGACATGTTTGGCTCGCCAGGTGCAGGTCTTTTGATTTGACACCCATAGGCGACCTGCGCGTCGTGTTGAGGATGAAATGATGATGAACACGACACATACACCCAGCCCCCGTGCCAGCGAAATTAACCAATGATGGTTAAATTCCCGGCCCTGTCGGGAATCGAACCCGGGACCCCTCTGATCAAAATCAAGCACGCTAACCATTTAGCGGAGCCGGACTATGTTCTGGTGTTATGATCGCACTCTGCGTCGTGAGGGCATCGAGAATGAAGGTGGACACGAATTCCTCTTCTTTTTTTTCTTTCTCCCTCGCAGTGGTTTAATGTCTCACTAACACATTAAAGGTTTTGAGGAAGGGAGCGGCTGTGTCCTTGATTAAGTTGCAGCCCCAGCATTTGCCTGGTGTGAAAAGGAAACCACGGAAAACTATCTTCAGGGCTGTCGACGGTGTGATTCGAGACCACCATCTCCCTAATCTTAACCGCACGGTGGGGACGAATTTATTTCTTGGCTAATCTAGAAGTATTTTTCCTTAGCTTCGCACTACGTCTCCAGGCGAATATCGGAACGTTCCGTAACATATAGCCCATGACATTCCATTTCCATACCACACTCCACAAAATAAATCCACTTTGCTACAGAGCCAGGGCCTCGCAGATTTTTCAGACGAACTTGACGCGCACCAGTAGTACGGCGCTATTGACAAAAGGTTTCGCAGTTGTTGGCATGAAACAAAGACAGTGATATTTTTTAGGGAACTGTGGTCAATTTCTCGTTGACACTTGTAATATTTCACTTGCCGTGTTTTCAATTTTTGGAGTAATTTTAACGGATTTATCTGAAACTACCTGTTGGGTCCGTCTTAAATGGGTTAGTCTTTGTACAGTTACGGAAGATGTATCTTCCATAATCCATTTGCAGTAATGTTATCTAGCAGAGATGAGTGACAGCAGAAGTGATAGAACACACTTAAACTAACACTCCTTCTGTGGATCAGTGGTAGTGTCACACTCCATGGCTTAACAGTTAGTGTGCTGCGTTTGGTCCAGGGGGTTCCAGGTTCGAATACCTGCTGTATCGAGTATTTAAACATTCATTAGTTAATTTCTCTGGAGCGAGAACAAGTTGTATGTGCCTTCGTCAACATTATCTGAAACTACCTGTTGGGTCCGTCTTAAACGAGTTAGTCTTTGTACAGTTACGGAAGATGTATCTTCCTTAATCCATTTGCAGTAATGTTATCTAGCGGAGATGAGTGACAGCAGAAGTGATAGAACACACTTAAACTAACACTCCTTCTGTGGATCAGTGGTAGTGTGTCGCACTCCATGGCTTAACGGTTAGTGTGCTGCGTTTGGTCCAAGGGGTTCCAGGTTCGAATACCTGCTGTATCGAGTATTTTTGAACATTCATTAGTTAATTTCTCTGGAGCGGGAACAAGTTGTATGTGCCTTCGTCAACATTAGAATTCATCTAGGTAAGGCTCCATCCTTACATACGCGCAGGTCGCCTATGGGCATCGGTTCGAAACACCTGAACCAAGATTCTCCGGAGGCCATACGCCATTATTAGTGGTACTGTACCGGCCTTTGGATCCCAAGATCGCGAGCTGAAACCTGGCAGAGGCATTCAGACTTTTGAAGGGCGAAAAAATATCCGTTCGGCACTGCATGTCGTACGATGTCGGCATGTAGAAGATCCCTGGCACACTGGTGTTTACCTGACAAAATTAATTAAAATTCAGCCATAGGTCGCCTAACAGAGATCCGTTCTTCTTCTTTACTTCATAGGGCCTCTAAATATTGGTTCCTAATTAGCGTCGACCTCTAAGATCTTTTGCTACCATGTTTTTCCTTCATTCCCACCTAGATATACCTGCTCCCTTCACAAAGCTGCAGGTTATTCTTATTGGATTTTTTCTCTTTCTTCACCTGGTAGTCCTAGAGTGGAGAGTCCGACTTTACCCAGCACCTCACATTCGAAAAGTATGTGTTCAGCTGAATCCTCTGCTTCATTGCATTTCCTACATATGTTGTCTGTTATTACTCCAATTCTATGTAGGTTTTTGTTTTTCAGATGGCAGTGTCCTATCAACAGTCCTACTACCCATCTTATATTTTCTCTGCTGAGTTTCAACAGTTCTTTAGTATGCTTCTTGTTTGGGTCTTTTATCAGTTCTTTTGCAAGCCTGCATCCTGGAGTATTTTTCCAGTTTCCATGCGTTTCTTTTGTACCCATTTTCCTATGTAGTGTCGGGCTTGTCCATAGGAAATCCCGCATACAGGTTCTGGGCCTACAAAATATGTTTCTGCCCCTTTCCTGGCCAGTTTATTTGCCTTTCATTTCCTTCTATACCTGCGTGCCCTGGTACCCATATTATTTTGACAATGTTGTACTTTGAGAGCTTCAGGAGAAGTGAGTGGCAATACCAGACAATTCTGGATATTATCCGGACTGCCTCCAGTCCCTTAATGGCCGCTTGGCTGTCCATAAAAATGAAAATATTCTTATTCCTATAGTTCATTTTTAGATTTTCTTCAAGACATATTGTGATAGCTATCATTTCAGCTTGAAAAACTGTAGTGTGTCTGCCCAGGCTCATCTGGATTGATCTCACAGATCTTCCCCCATTGATCCCTCCCCCTGTGCCATCCACAGTCTTTGAGGCATCAGTCCACCACACTATATCTTCTTTTTCAGTATTTCATTTGTTGATATCCCAGCCTTCTTTTTTTATTATCTGGGTCTCGAACGGTTTTTCACAGTTGTACTTTGGTATCATATGATCAGAAGGCATGTGTAGAACTTCCTCTGTTATTACTCTGTTAATTTTACAGTGTCCTAGATTGGGTCTTTGTGCATTCTAGCACTCTGATTTTGCCAATCTATATGAACTCATTCTAGCCTGTCCTTTTATGAAATTGCATAGTGATGCCATTCTCCGTAGGCTATCCAATCTACTGCTGACTTTTCCTTGACTTACTTTCTGCCACCAGACGTTTGTAGCATAGGCCATCAACGGTCTAATGATCATTGTGTATAACCACATTACCATTGATGGTCTTAGGCCCCATGTCTTCCCAGCGGCTCTTTTACATGCATACAGCAAGTTCTTGGCCTGGATTATGTTCCTTTCTATATGTGGATTCCAGGTTAACTTTTTATATAACACTACACCTAGGTGCAGTGCCTGTTCTTCCATATATATATCTCTTGCCCAAAGAGTTTCAGTGATCTCTTTCCCTCTAATTTTCTCCTTCCTGAAAAAGGGACCAGAGTTATCTTGTTCGGGTTGACTGATAGTTGTTCTTCCCGACACCAGTCCTCCACAAGGTTGAGTGATCTTTGCATGAGGTCCTGGATAACACTCATCACCTTACCTCGTACCACAATCACTAGGTCATCTGCATATCCTTGTGTATAGAAACCCTGAACGTTGAGCAGAGTTATGATTTTGTTCACCATGAGGTTCCACAGCGGAGGTAAAAGAACTTCTGCCTGAGCACAGCCTCGGGTGGCCCTAACCGTCAGCATTTCTTCAAGCAGGGTTGCTTTTATCTTCCTTCTGTCTAACATGGATTTAATCCATTTGAAGACGGTTTTACTCACCTTGTTCTTTTCCAGTGCTTTGATCGTAGTGTCATAGGTTGTATTGCTGAAGGCTCCTTCTATATCTAGAAATGCTGCCAGTGTAATTTCTTTATATTCTAGGCTTTCCTCTAGTTTACAAACCAACTAGTGGAGTGCTACCTCAGTGGATCTGCCAGGTCTATATGCAAACCGATTTTTATGTAAAGTTCAGTTGCACTGTTCTTCTGATATATTTATCCAGAATTTTCTCCATTGCTTTCAGCATGAAGGAGGTTAAACATAATGATCTATATGCTTTGGCTTGGGCATAGTTTGCCCTTCCAGGCTTAGGTACGAATACTGCTTTAGCTTCAGACCATGATTTCGGCATGTGACCTAAAGCTAGACTAGCTCTGAAGAGGTCCGTCAGGGCATTGACGAGTATCTCCCCGTCCTTCCTGTAGGAGTATCGGAAGTATCTCATCTAGCCCCGGAGCCTTTATAGGATGAAACTTGTCGATTGCCCATTTTACATGGTTGTGTTTTATTATTCTGTTGGCACAGTTCCAGTCTGCTCTTCGAGCTCCGGTCTCTGTTCCAACTATTTCTTCTTCTGTCATCTCATCAGTCTCAGGAAAGTGACACGCCATTAGCATCTCCAGCGTGTCCTTCCCCGCCTGAGTGAACGACCCATCTGGTTTCTCCAGTGTCCCCACCTGATTTATATGGGTTGCTTTAACAACCTTCTGGTGCCTTGCTGTTTCAGTGTGTGATTCCACTTTCTCACAGAACAGTCTCCAAGATTTTCTTTTTGCTTTCTGTGTCTCTAAGTTATAATCATATACTTATATCCTATGATAAACATCCCACATACCATTTCTAGATATTCTATACAACATCCTAACCTCTTTTTTAATTTTGGCTAGTTTGTTGTTCCACCACCTTACTTTTTTTTCCTTCTTTTTTTTTTTTTTCTTTTCTTTGAGAGGAACAAGAAGGATTGCAACAACTATCGAGGTATCTCATTGATTAGTATACCAGGCAAAGTATTCACTGGCATCTTGGAAGGGAGGGTGCGATCAGTCGTTGAGAGGAAGTTGGATGAAAACCAGTGTGGTTTCAGACCACAGAGAGGCTGTCAGGATCAGATTTTCAGTATGCGCCAGGTAATTGAAAAATGCTACGAGAGGAATAGGCAGTTGTGTTTATGTTTCGTAGATCTGGAGAAAGCATATGACAGGGTACCGAGGGAAAAGATGTTCGCTATACTGGGGGACTATGGAATTAAAGGTAGATTATTAAAATCAATCAAAGGCATTTATGTTGACAATTGGGCTTCAGTGAGAATTGATGGTAGAATGAGTTCTTGGTTCAGGGTACTTACAGGAGTTAGACAAGGCTGTAATCTTTCACCTTTGCTGTTTGTAGTTTACATGGATCATATGCTGAAAGGTATAAAATGGCAGGGAGGGATTCAGTTAGGTGGAAATGTAGTAAGCAGCCTGGCCTATGCTGACGACTTGGTCTTAATGGCAGACTGTGCCGAAAGCCTGCAGTCTAACATCTTGGAACTTGAAAATATGTGCAATGAGTATGGTATGAAAATTAGCCTCTCGAAGACTAAATTGATGTCAGTAGGTAAGAAATCCAACAGAATTGAATGTCAGATTGGTGATACAAAGCTAGAACAGGTCGATAATTTCAAGTATTTAGGTTGTGTGTTTTCCCAGGATGGTAATATAGTAAGTGAGATTGAATCAAGGTGTAGTAAAGCTAATGCAGTGAGCTCGCAGTTGCGATCAGCAGTATTCTGTAAGAAGGAAGTCAGCTCCCAGACGAAACTATCTTTACATCGGTCTGTTTTCAGACCAACTTTGCTTTATGGGAGCGAAAGCTGGGTGGACTCAGGATATCTTATTCATAAGTTAGAAGTAACAGACATGAATGTAGCAAGAATGATTGTTGGTACAAACAGGTGGGAACAATGGCAGGAGGGAACTCGGAATGAGGAGATAAAGGCTAATTTAGGAATGAACTCGATGGATGAAGCTGTACGCATAAACCGGCTTCGGTGGTGGGGTCGTGTGAGGCGAATGGAGGAGGATAGGTTACCTAGGAGGATAATGGACTCTGTTTTGGAGGGTAAGAGAAGTAGAGGGAGACCAAGACGACGATGGTTAGACTCTGTTTCTAACGATTTAAAGATAAGAGGTATAGAACTAAATGAAGCCACAACACTAGTTGCAAATCGAGGATTGTGGCGACGTTTAGTAAATTCTCAGAGGCTTGCAGACTGAACGCTGAAAGGCATAACAGTCTATAATGATAATGTATGTATGAGAGGACAGTTGTCATGGAATGAGTCTATAATGGCCTCTTCTAATAGTTCCTTTGCCTCATCCAATTCTTTCTGTCCTCTCACGTTAGTTGGAATTTTTTGTACAGCCTTCCCTACAACTTCTCTGTATCTACCCCAGTTAGTTCTTTTTGGGTCTCTGTACATCTCAATCCCACATAGCCTTGCATCTGTTGCAAATTGGATGTGCTGGTGGTCTGCCAATGATGGTTCCTCCAGCACCTTCCAGTCTTTAATAAAGTTTGCAATATGCGTAGTGCTTAGTGTAATGTCTATTACCTCCCTACGATTTGTATTTATAAATGTAAGCTTGTTTCCTTGGTTTAGTATTGTTAACTCAGTTCCAATAATAAACTCTAGTAAAGACTCACCTCTTGCATTGCAGTTCGTACTGCCCCATGCTGTGTGGTGTGAATTTGCTTCTGCTCCAAGGACTAAGTGTTCACCTTTCCTCTTTGTGTTGCAAATTAGGTTCTCAACTTCTTCTGATGGGGGGCAGATTAGTTGAGTCATTTGGGAGGTATGCAGAGCCTATGGTTATTTTTCTGGGACCTTCCCAATTTCGAAGTTTTATCTTGGCCGCCACTAAATCCTTTAAACAATGTTCCTGCAACAGAAGGCATTTTAGTTTTCTGCTCACAAGTAAACATGTTCTAGGCATATTCGATGTAGTATCGTACATTAGCTTACCTCCAGATTCCACCAGTCTTGCCATTCTGCCCTTAACTACCCATGGCTCTTGTACAAGAGCTACATCGATAGCCTCGGACTTGAACTTCCTGACGAAATTGGCCACAGCTGATTTTTTATGTTGTAGGTTGGCCTGTATAACTTTCAGTACCATCCTTGCCAACACCAGGTTTTGTTTTACCCTTAATTACTTGAAATTTGATCTGCCCAAGTACAAGCTTGGCCTTAAGGCCTCTTTTCTTGAGCTCTTCAAAATCTCTTTCATTAAGGGCCAAAACAATTGTTCTTCCTGTATCATCAGTAATTGTTGCATTCAGCACTCTCCACTCTTTCGTCAGAAGTTTGGTGTCATGCTGATGTATCCTGACAAGCACATCATCAACCTTCATCGTGTCATGGAGGAGGAGGAAACTTGGTGATGACCTTTGTAGTATTCAGCACCTGCTTGGCTTCTGTGACCACCAAATTCTCCCCTTTCCAAGGGTTGCAATTGGCCACTGTCTGTTCCAGCCAGCTTTTAGTTTCTGGATTTGCACAGGTCAGTACAGTTGCTCCACTTTCCAGCCTTGGAGACTCGAGGAAGCCTGGAAGGCATCCATCCGACAGCGGTTTCATTTGCGCTATCAGAGCAGATGAAAGTTCCTTCACTTCTTCCACCTTCAGTTTCCTGCCTGGAAAGATTTTAGGTATTATTGCTACCTTGATTGAAGTCAGTTTTTCCGAAAAGGACATCACCGTCTCTTCTTTCTGTTTCTTGGCGGGCGGTTTTGTAGCCGAACTTGATGGCGTACTATCCCCAACCTTGGCCTTTTGGTCGTTGTCGGAGGGATAGCCTCTCGCCGATCCCTGTTCCTTGGCTTCTTCTCCGTCCAAGTTCCAGACGCTATTAGTTGGCGACAGCCTGTCCAATTGGGACTTCTGCCTCCATTTTTTCATCTTGGGCTTGCTCCCGGATCTGCTCTACTGGAACTTCCATGGCTTCCCTTGATGTCAAAGTTTTTGAAATTGGTTCTTTATAAGCATTCATATTTTAATCAATAATAGGGTTTTTTCCCCCTTCTAGGGTCCTGAGCATCGTTTTCAACATCCGTGGTGAGGCATATAGCCAGACATTGTCCTCCTGCAACTCAGGCTCTCCGTAGCAGAGACCGCGCCCCTCACTTGTCTGTCCAGCGGTCTGCCCCTGGCCCGAAGCTAGCCAGCTTTGTTTCCCCTTCATTAGGCCTACTCACGTGGTCTCCACTTGGCATTATCATGACTGAGTTCACAGCCATGACTTTCCCCCTAGGTTGGGATCGCCCCTTTCCATCCCTTGGCTCATTCAGGCTACGTAGAGCCAAGTGATGTGTTGGTTTCAGCACCCTGCAGTGAGCGTTCACCTCAATCACCAGCCCTACTTCACCTGAACCACCGTTTCATCCATGTGGATGAACCATGGATGCCTCTCAAGTATGTGTGGGTAAGGGCTCCACTTCCAAGCCTTGACTTGGGCTAGTAACAATACAGAGATCCGTTTCTGTCATCTGGTAGAGTAAAACGGGGCATCAAAACTGACACGCAGGCAACCTAGTTAGCATCAAATCACAGTACCTTCACATGGTAGCCAAATTCATATGGTTGTTGTTATTGTTATTATTATTATTATTATTATGCCCGAGATGATTCGTCGTGCTGACCACACGACACCTCGTAATCTGCAGGCCTTCGGGCTGAGCAGCGGTCGCTTGGTAGGCCAAGCCCTTCAGGGCTGTAGTGCCATGGAGTTAGTTTTATTATTATTATTATTATTATTATTATTATTATTATTATTATTATTATTATTATTATTATTATTATTATTATTATTATTATTATTATTATTATTATTACCTTAACTAAAATATTGTCAGTGCATTGTTGAATAGTTTTAGGGGCTAACCACGGCAAATACAGTAGAGACAATACGCGACTCTTACGGATTTAGCCTTGCTAAAATGGGACACAATTCGACGGTGGCGCCCCTAGTGACTTGATCTGAAAAAATCGCGATAAATTCAAATATCAATGGAAATGTATATACGGAAATGGATAAATAAATTACGTCTAGAAAGAAAGTGTTATTGAGATATTAACTTCGAAGTTGCTAAAGCAATTCTGGGTAAATGAATGAAGAATTATTTAAAAGATTATTATTCAACGACTGAAATTAGATATATAAACAAGGTGTGGAAATGGACTGCTGTGAAATGGCTTGATCTTTCATTTATGCATTACTTTTTTAGCTTTAGCATTCCTACCTGAACTCTTACGGTTGGATTTGTCTTTTTTCTCATTTAAAAACATTGTATCATCACATTAAGACACTTGTCAATAAAAATATCGGCACATTCCTTACACATATGATGCAATGAATTAACATTTAATAGGTGGACAATTTTCCTCTTAACATGAAGCTTACTAACAGAAAGAAAATCTATAAAATCCCGGCTTTAATCTAAGAAAAGGGATAAAAGGAAGAAAAGTATGAAAATGTTGTCGATAGTGATGCTTTGAGGAATATTTACGTACAATTAGAGTAAAAATGTAACATACCCTTGGCTGTATAGTCGAGGGTTTTTAAAGTCGCTGGCCTGGAAATGATCTGAACAGATCTTATAATTCTTATATAAGCGTAACGTCCCTTCTTTATTGTAGACCTTATCCAAATCACTTCTGTGACATTTCAAAACCCTCAGATCACACCTACAACAACACATCGGTATTGAAGGTTAACTGCTGCACTATACAATAAAATATGCGTATTACATTTTAAGCCAGTTAAAACATGGGTCGAGCAGGTCAGAAGATTATGAAGTACTATAAAAATCTGTCACTGGAAGAATATATATGCAAACACAATATTACTTACATTTTCTTGTCACAAGGGTAGCGAAAGAAAGACACCGCATTCTTCTCTACTTCATAGTTACTGCAGCCAAACACAGCAGATACCTTTCCCCTCATATTGAGAGGAGATATCAAGGAATGACACACGCTACTATTTAATTATGCAACTCACTGAAAACGCATAAATAACACCAAAAACTTTACACAAAAATACACGTGCTCTTATGACAGAATCAGTAGTTTTCAGGTCTACTCGCTAGAGAGAGCTCCAATAGCTGTCCCTCGATATCTCGCTCAGTGTCGCGTATTGTCTCTACTGTATTTGACCACGGTCATCAATCCAACGTTCTTGAACATGATGACACAAGAACTCGTATGAATAGATACACGAAACACACTCCGAACATATAATCCATTTGGTCACTGACGATTACGTATCCATATCACTGTTCTCCATTCGTCTCCTTTCAATTGACTTCATGGCAAGTCTCTCCATTCATCTTCTTCCAACCAACTGAACTATCCAACTGACTTCTCCAACTGAACTCACTGACCATCTGTGGCCTTACCATCCAAATAACTGCAGCTATCGTATACATCCCATATATATAGCCATTAGTTGACACCTGGTATAACACCCACGTCAGAGCTCAAAATAGATATGATGTCACTTCCACCCAGCTACAAATGTTACATATTATGTTGAAATAGCCTAAGGCAAATACGGAACTCCCTAAATATGATCTCATCGCTAAAAGCATACAACGACAGAGCGATAATTAATCAATACATAGCAAAATCAGATGATAGAATTGAATCAAACAATAATAATAGTAATAATAATACAGATACAACAATAATAATACAGCTAAAATACACTGACTGACAGAGCAAATACAACACCAAGAAGGAGTGGTCAGAACTTTATGCCAATTGCAGGGTAGACTGACGTCACTGAGGTATGCTCATGATGTGAAATGCGCCGCTGTGCTGCGCACGTAGCGAACGATAAATGGGACACGGCGTTGGCGAATGGCCCACTTCGTACCGTGATTTCTCAGCCGACAGTCATTGTAGAACGTGTTGTCGTGTGCCACAGGACACGTGTACAGGTAAGAATGCCAGGCCGCCGTCAACGGAGGCATTTCCAGCAGACAGACGACTTTACGAGGGGTATGGTGATCGGGCTGAGAAGGGCAGGTTGGTCGCTTCGTCAAATCGCAGCCGATACCCATAGGGATGTGTCCACGGTGCAGCGCCTGTGGCGAAGATGGTTGGCGCAGGGACATGTGGCACGTGCGAGGGGTCCAGGCGCAGCCCGAGTGACGTCAGCACGCGAGGATCGGCGCATCCGCCGCCAAGCGGTGGCAGCCCCGCACGCCACGTCAACCGCCATTCTTCAGCATGTGCAAGACACCCTGGCTGTTCCAATATCGACCAGAACAATTTCCCGTCGATTGGTTGAAGGAGGCCTGCACTCCCGGCGTCCGCTCAGAAGACTACCATTGACTCCACAGCATAGACGTGCACGCCTGGCATGGTGCCGGGCTAGAGCGACTTGGATGAGGGAATGGCGGAACGTCGTGTTCTCCGATGAGTCACGCTTCTGTTCTGTCAGTGATAGTCACCGCAGACGAGTGTGGCGTCGGCGTGGAGAAAGGTCAAATCCGGCAGTAACTGTGGAGCGCCCTACCGCTAGACAACGCGGCATCATGGTTTGGGGCGCTATTGCGTATGATTCCACGTCACCTCTAGTGCGTATTCAAGGCACGTTAAATGCCCACCGCTACGTGCAGCATGTGCTGCGGCCGGTGGCACTCCCGTACCTTCAGGGGCTGCCCAATGCTCTGTTTCAGCAGGATAATGCCCGCCCACCCACTGCTCGCATCTCCCAACAGGCTCTACGAGGTGTACAGATGCTTCCGTGGCCAGCGTACTCTCCGGATCTCTCACCAATCGAACACGTGTGGGATCTCATTGGACGCCGTTTGCAAACTCTGCCCCAGCCTCGTACGGACGACCAACTGTGGCAAATGGTTGACAGAGAATGGAGAACCATCCCTCAGGACACCATCCGCACTCTTATTGACTCTGTACCTCGACGTGTTTCTGCGTGCATCGCCGCTCGCGGTGGTCCTACATCCTACTGAGTCGATGCCGTGCGCATTGTGTAACCTGCATATCGGTTTGAAATAAACATCATTTATTCGTCCGTGCCGTCTCTGTTTTTCCCCAACTTTCATCCCTTTCGAACCACTCCTTCTTGGTGTTGCATTTGCTCTGTCAGTCAGTGTAATACTGATACAGATGAATGCTTGTAACAGGATTTGAACCGTTACAGTACGTTGGTGAAAAATGAAGGTGAGTATTAAGACGAAAACAAACACCTCGCTCCCAAGCTAGAGGAATTAACCAGACACTGTTAAAATCCTCGGCCCGGCTGGGAATCGAACCCGGAGCCCTCTAAACCGAAAACGACTACGCTGACTACTCAGCCAAGGTTATGAACATGTCGGATCTATATGCTCTAATAAAAAAGAACCGTAGCATCGAGGACCTTCGCCAGCGTTCTTCCAATTGCCCGTTTCGTCTTTGATGTCGTAGAAGAAAAATGTCTTCGGTTTTGCGATGTCTCCATATGACGGGTCATTGTCTCGCCCACTTTTATGCATGTCGAATTGCCTGTAGTCAGGCTGAGTAGCTTCAAACGGTAGAGCTCTGGACTTCTGAGCCCAATTTGGCGAGGTCGATCTTTGTTCAGACTAGTGGTATTTGAAGTTGCTCGAATACCCCAGCCTCGTGTCAGTAGTTTTATTGGCTTGTAAAAGAACTCTTGCGGGACAAAATTACGGCACCTCCGAAAACCATGAACGTAGTTAATAGGACGTACACCGATATATTATTATTATTATTATTATTATTATTATTATTATTATTATTATTATTATTATTATTATTATTATTATTATTATTATTGGCCAGCTTTTGTCGCAGTCACGAACGACTTCACCTTCCTACGTGCTGTTCCGTAGCTATTCCTTCAAGACGGTGTACTGTTATCAAGAAACATGTGATAGGCTACAACCGTTTCTTCTTACGTAGCACGTGTGTGACGTCGTCGTTCCAAAGCTACGAATTTTTGTCGTACATAGGATGGAATCAAGGAAAGTAGTTCATTTTAATTCTAAGTGAATTTCGACCTTGTCAGATATGGATATTTTTCAGAGTAACATTAAACTATGGTTACTCCAGTTAATTGGCACTTCGTCTGCTATTATATGTTTCAAAGTTCCATTCCAACTTTCGTTCTGGGGCGACTATAGTAAAGACTACTAAAATTATACTCAAAATGATCTCATTCAGAGTAATAAGCAACCCCATACCATCGAACGGATCCCAGTCATTGCCTGCTTTAAGGACGGTTTTTCGTGGTTTTCTGTTTTCATGCCAGACGCATTTCCGGATTCTGCCACAACCGCTGCCTTCTCTATCCTAGCGTCGCCGCAAAGTTTTCTAGGTGCGATGTTCAACAGCTAAAAATAAGCAGACCTACTGTCGATTTTTTTATTATGGACACTCGAGTTTAGGATTTGATTACTAACGAACCGATTGGCCTATTGCAAATTAAGTTATGCCAATATTTTCCTTGTTTAATTCTGCATTAGAGCATATAAGACAAATTGTTTTCGAAATTCATTAATTGCCGTACTTTTTATTTGTGGTAGTAGTCAATATTGTCCGGGTTCTCTAGGAACAGCTCACTTAAAAATATATACATGGAAAACTACTTGGCTGATGGTAACGAACTTTGTATATGTTATAGCCACGTGTATTCGTAATGTAATACTCATGTTACAATCTTTTTCAATCACCCCAAAAAAAGTTCTTATCATTTTTCTATAGTAATATTTTCTCAGCCCAGATAAACGTAAAACAGGAAACTTGGACTTGTTTTGAAGCACTGAGTCGTGGTTATCAGAAACTATAACCACTGTAACCGTACAGTGTGATACTGAATTTATGAAGAGTTATTATACTGATGGGAAGTTGTGCGCGCGCTGCACCGTGCGATTAACAACGGGCTGGGTGATTGCCGCGTTCAGTAGTGAACACAGCTTTTTGTTTACTTTCAACATTTTATTTTATTTCTTCATACAAATTCCACTTCTCGTCACCTTTTCTCATAAGGACTTTGGGCGTTCAACTGCAGGTTTACAAATGGTTGGCTTCCTAATTTAGAAATGTCACAATACAATTTTTACATTGCTACACAGTTCAAAAAAAAAATAGGGGAACATGCTCTTGAACGTATGCCATGCTCCATAAAACAATATCTCACACCCAGGGATATTACCAACTAAACCTTTATTCTTTATCTTTGAAGCATACAAAAGAATATCGATGGATTCGCGTTCATTTTCAGAATACAGACGGAAATATCCAAATAGGGACGAAAACAAAGTGATAACAGTCCTCCAGGGTGGATTTTTATCACAGTTGGAGAGCTTCAGTATGGTGTATGTCCTCCACGAGCATTTATCACAGCTTGGCACCTACGTGGCATGCTCCGTATAAGTCCACGGAGGTCACGTTGTGGTATCAGGTCCAATTTTTCAATGAGAGCCTCTTCATGGTCTTGGAGTCTGAGGTACAACAGGACGCCCACGAAAGCTTCTGTAAAGCCTATCCCACACAGGTCAGAACTCATTGCTGGCCGTTCCATCTCTTGCATATCCAGTTCTCGCAAGACACCTCTGGTGATGCGCGTTACATGAGCCCTGGCATTGTCGTGCATGAGTACGAATTCAGGGGCAACACCGTATGCAGCAACCAACACATGCTGTAGCAGTCTCTGCTCGATGCACCCGCAACGGTAAGATTACCACGGACGACGACAAGATCCGTACGGCCATCCATACTGATGCCACCCCACATCATCACAGAACCCTATCCGAATCGGTCGCCTTCTTGGACAACATTTGGCATGTAATGCTCAGCACGGCGTATCCATAAACGTTGACGTCCATCACGCTGGACTCGTCTGTGAACAACACAGGTCTCCATTGGCGAAGTTGCCAGTTGACGTGGATACGGGCAAACAGAAGGCGAGCTGCGCTATGTTGCGGCGTTAAACGAGGCACTCGAACAGGACGTCTGGGTCGTAAGGACACTTCCTTACTGTCTGGTCAGACGCAATGACTCCAGTGACCCTCCTGAGGTCTTGTTGCACTTCTCTGGCAGTTGCTGAACGACGCCGCAACGCACAGGTGGTCAGATATCAGTCATCCTGTGGTGTTGTAATGCGTCCACAACCTTGTCCAACCCTCCTTGTGAACTGGCCTGTGTCATTGTAGCGATTCCACAAGCGGTGAATTACTGACGGAGAGACATTGAGATCCACAGCAACACGACGAAAAGTCCATCCTTCCTGGATCAAAGTGACGGCCCTTGCGACTTGAACCTTGTTAAGATGTCTCATGGGATGTGCTGGTTTACGTACAAACGTGCTCAAATGACCGCATTAGTCTGTGTACTAGGGATGGGCGCGACTGAAGCCTGGAATCGAGATTGTCGACTCCATCGACTCAGAACACCGGGCTCGCTTCGCATGAAGCCTGGCGACTCCAAGCTAACTTGACTCTCATTGCGGAGCCGCTAGCATGTCGAAGCGCGGAAAATAACATGAAATATCATGCATGTTTCTGCTCATTTTCCCATTGGGATTTTTAAGAGTATTGTAGAATGAAGTACGGTATCGTTAACGAAGACGAAGGGCGTAATGGTGTAGTTGAAATAAAAAAACCTTGTCAAGTCAGAAAGTATCGGCATTTAATTTCACGTTTGTATTTGTCGTAATCAGGAAACTGATAAACAGATATCGATTGTAAATCATTATGCATTGCACATAAAATATGAAAACAAATCTAATATGCGGAAAGCCACTAACATAATTCGAACATAGATGAAACCATTAAAAATAAACACTATATGCACTCTCCGGTTTTTCTTTCTTGTGTATATTATTTATAGGGTATTAATTTTCACCGTGAGTGCGATGTTACCTGGAAAGATTTTCCAGTGAACTGGTTTTAGGTTCGTCATAGGTATGTCATTTAAATCCAAATTGGCGACTATTTCAGAGTATTCTGTCAGAATATATTATTATTATTATTATTATTATTATTATTATTATTATTATTATTATTATTATTATTATTATTATTGTTTCGAGGTATCTGTGGAACAGCAGAGGTGAAAGAAGGTGCTGGGTGGAATAGGTCTCAACTTACTTAATTTAACCCTTAAATGCGCAATTTTTTAATTTCAAAAATTTATTTATTTTCAGTCACAATTATGATAAATAATCACCAAATAAAAGACAAAAATTATATTTTCAAAATCAATGTCAACATATAAGTGTTTTCCTTTGTTTTGCACATATGCAAAGCTGTGCAATTAAGTACATAACCGTACAGGTTCAAGTTCATGAATGTCCTGAGTTAAGCAACAGTTTCAGCGATTGATTTTGGATTTGTTGGTCTCAATTCACACTCTACTCCAGCTAGTTAGCATGGAAATCCCTGAAACAATTCTTTTCCCTGTTCAAGCAGAAGTTCACTTTGCATTTCTCACACGTGATGAAGGTGTAACCCTTGCATAAAGGCATCTTACAAGTTGTACGTTTTTTATTCCACAGGGGCCAATGATCGTTAGAATCTTTCCTTACGTCAGTCTATGGAATTGATGATCCTCGAAACTTTTTTCTCTGTTCAACGAAATCTGAACTTGGTCGACCTCGCCTAGAATTCTTTTTTCCAATTCTACACAAGATTTGTGTAAGATCAATGCGAAATTGTTTCTGGTTGAGAAGCTTACCACTTGCTTGCTCACATTCATTTACTTTCCTGTACAGAATCCAAGCATTTATAACAGTTATGTCAACCAAGTGGAAAAACAGTCGAAAATACCATTTTCTCGACTTCATTTTGTTGTGATGTCTTCCCACGTTACTGTCAAGCAAGTCCACGTTACCCATGTGTTTATTATACACTGGAACAATAGCTGCACAGTCAATTTCAACGTGTTCCTTCTTTTTTCTGTCGTATCGCATGACTTTTGTCTTTGGAATTTCCCCTACAAATGTTGATAAAAATGTCACATTGCAGTTATCCTTGAATGCAACACATGAAACATCAACAGAGTCAATACAAGTGGAATATTCTTCCGAAAATCTGCGAGGTTTATTTTTCATTTCTTGATCACTTGGAAATTTACAGTTGGGTAGTCTGTTTCTTTGCACAGTTCCAACAGCAAAAATACCTTGCTTGAAGAGATGAACTACTAGAGGTAGTGACGTGTAGTACCTATCAAAATACAGTTTGTAGCCTACATGTCTTGGTATTTTACGAGCAAGTCGAACAACAACATTGCCACTCGCTCCTAAATCAGGTTCACCATCAAGTCGAAATTTTGCATCATTCTCTTGCCCACTGTATATTTCAATCTTGTGAGCAAATCCCATGTCTCCACACAGCACAAAGAGTTTATATCCCCATTTGTGCGGTTTGTCCTTCATGTATACTTTCATATGATGTCTTACTTTTGTTGCACACATTTATTCATCAACTGCAAGCCTTTCACTCATAGGAACAGATAAAAACTTCTTGTTCAAATGATCAAGTACAGGCCTAATGTTATATGACTTGTCATGATTATCATCACTAGATTTGGGTTGCTTTGAGTTGTCATTGAAGTGTGAAAAGCGGCGTAGCTTTTCAAATGACTTTAGAGACATTGTCTCTTTTACAATATCTACACCTACTACTTCATTCCAGTAATCCCTCACATTAGTAAGTGAAGACACTGAACTGATAATGCAAATTCCCAGAAACTTCTGAATGTCATAATGTGTTGCATTTAGGGCTTTGTTGGGATCAACTTGGCAACTGTACAGGTTAGTCTCGTCAGCAATCTTTGCTAGGATGTCGTCACTAAAAAAGTATTTGAAGAACTGATATGGTGACTGTAGATCCATTACATCATCTGGCAATACTGAATTTCCAACAAACTCCCGGTTTCTTTGTGAATAATCAACATTTTTTTTCTTCCACACAACTGGCCTACGTTCCATTTTATTTACAGTGTTAGTTTTGTGTATTTTACTTGATGCAGATCCTGAAGAACTTGCGTTTATACTTCCTGAAGACCGAGCTATTACTTGGTTGTTTTCATATACAACTGCCTGTGTGCTACTTGAACTAGTATTTATTCCATTTGCATTCAAATCAACAGTCCTGTGTGTTTCACACATTTGTTTCCTATTCTCACCTTCCTCAGGATAATCTTCTGAATCTGGGAGAAACTGATCAACATGAATACTTGGGTCATTATCACTATCGTCACTTTCCAATCCATCTTCACTTTCAGATGGACAAACTAATGCCATAATATCCTCATCCGTAACTAATTTCTTCACACCACCTTCAAGGAAACTTAGTCTGTTCATTTTTACTACTAATAGTAATAAACAACACACTAAAACTGCGAAAGTCACAGATTGAATACTGGTTCAGCACATCCTAACCTCTATAAAACACCATTATGGTTTGAGTTACGATGGGTGCAATTTTGCACATATGCAAAGTATATAATTATGTCGTTGTACAAACTCCACGGGTATCAAATACGGTCAAAACACTTCCAATGTCAATAATAGGTACACATTTAGTAATACACAATTTTACACTCCAGTAGATTGATGCTACAGTTCATCAGAACTAACACAAACATTGCCTTGTCAAAGAAGATATAGAATCCAGAGATGAATAACAAAGAGAGAGCATTACTGCTTCAGTAGTGCCATCTAGCCAATTTAAATCCATGGCACATGCAAATGCACATCTCTAAGAATATACAAAGGGGAAATAACATTACCATACTTTCAAAGAGAAAGCATAGCTAGCTTACAAAATCTCCTTTGCATATATGCAATGCTGCACATTTAAGGGCTAAAACTTTAACAAAGGTTATATTTTCTTTTCAAGATAAATAAATAACAGAATATAACAGGTACCAAGTAGCAGATCAACAAATTAAGAAGGTACAATTTTAGTTCATTACAAAATTTGGGCTTCGAGCCCGACACTCACGAACCTTGAGCTATAAGCCCAACTTTACCTATATACCAAGTTCAAACAAAGGGGCAGAAAACCCCAATCATGCCAAGGAGCACTGGCTCCTGATTACCATATTAAGCCTCCTCGAGGCACACAGAAACCACATTTAAGAAAGAGCAAACCCGCTCTCAAGTTTCAAGCCCATCAAAGGCCACAACAAACAATACTTCAAACTGCCCTCAAGGCATACCAAGAACAGGGGTAATAAATACCCAACCTACTGGGCCTATTCAGTAAAGAAGCAGGTTAATTACATGGCCCAAAATACCAACTTGACTGGGGCCGTAACTTGCACTCCTACTTGGCACTAGGCCGCATACACAAGGGCTAATCCCATACTAAAGAGGTGACTTGAATAAGAAGTATTTATTACATTAAGAAAGGAAGAAACGGTCGTGAAAACAAAGTCACCTCAAAACAATAGGAGTGTGAGCTCGAGAGGGTTTAGCACTCTCTATCCCAATTTATAGTTAAAGAGACGAAGTTTTACCAAGTGTCTATTACATTTTAAAGATAGGTTACATGAGAAAAGTTTCGAACCTGACCCGAGGGTTAAACTGCTGAGCTAGCGAGAAATGAAGTTATTAAATGATCGTTACCTTATGGATGAACGGCTGCCCGAAGAAAGAGGCGCTTCCCGCCCCCTGCTACATAATCACACCAGGAGAGATGTTACTGAAGTGGCCCCGAGACAAGAAAATCAGCAGTTTATATATCCTCGTGGAACATTCGAGACCTTTCATGAATGATAAGACACACCCACAGCAGTTTATTGGTTACAGAACACAGTTACAGAGCAGGTTGGGGAAGAAAGCTCCGATTGGCCGAAAATTAATTTAAGAAATTCGGAATTGGCTAATTTCAAAACTGGCGGAAAGAAAGGATTAACATTGCCAACTCTCAAACCACAGCACAAAATTTATCAAAAACAAAACTTATGAATGTTAAATTTCTTCAGGACAGTTCATTCCTTTACACCAGAGTGCGTTATTATAGTTTTGCAGAGACATCTGTTAGAGAACGTCCAAATTTCTTGATCAGGAGGAAACAAACACAAGTCGAAATAGACACCGTTCAGACACTGCAAAATTACCAAATTTACTGTGGTGACATCTTTCGAGAAACCATCGGATTAATATAGTTTGTTAAAGTTCAGGCGTTCTCCTGTAGAGGAGTTTAAACTGGCGCAATATTTGAATTTGCATTGTGGAGGTGTACCGCCCGGTACAATTATTATTATTATTATTATTATTATTATTATTATTATTATTCACGAAAGACCCTTTTTGCGACAGTCCTGGCGGGTCTTGGCCTACCAAGTGACCTCTGCCCAGCTCGAAGGCCAGTAGATTACGAGGTGACGTGTGGTCAGCACGACGAATCCTCTCGACCGTTATTCTTGGCTTTCTAGACCAGGACCCCTACCTCACCGCCATAACGAAAGCAGAATACAGGTAAAAATCCCTGACCCGGCCAAAGTCGATCCCAGGGCATCCCTAGAATGCGGAGGCGGCTATTATGCATCACACTAATTGGTAATATATTGGTTGAAAAATAATACTCGAAGCACTATCTTTTCTTCCTGTTTTACGTCATTGAAGTTAATATTGCCGATTATTTAAAAGTATACTGTCAGATTATTATTACCACTACTATTATCCTCGTCATCATCGTCGCAAAATAGACCTACAACATTATCAATAACGATGATAATAAATCGAAACAATATTTAATGTTTGCTGGCTAATAATCATCTTACCGGGCGAGTTGGCCGTGCGGTCAGGGGCGCGCAGCTGTGAGCTTGCATCCGGGAGATAGTGGGTTCGAACCCCACTGTCGGCAGCCCTGAAGATGATTTTCCGTGGTTTCCGATTTTCACACCAGGCAAATGCTGGGGCTGTACCTTAATTAAGGCCACGGCCAATTCCTTCCCATTCGTAGGCCATTCCTGTCCCATCGTCGCCATAAGACCTATCTGTGTCGGTGCGACGTAAAAACAAAATAGCAAATAATAATAATAATAATAATAATAATAATAATAATAATAATAATAATAATGTATTCATCGTATCACAAGGGAGGAACGTGGAACTATAATTCCACGCAGTTCCGAAAACAGTTGTTAGATGGCGTAAATGCATCAGTGGAGTCGATACTGGAGTCGAAAGTGTCGGTTTCAGAGGCAGCAGTTTCGACTCTTCGCGACTCCGTTCGCAACCCATCCCTACCGCGTTCCTAACAACGACACACGGACGCACCGCTATTCACTTTGTTTTGAGGGGTCACCTGACATTTTAATGCATGGCTACGCCTAAAGATGGAGTATAACTTCGATTTGCCATATCTTGAGTAGCTAATGTCTCAAGGTATGCTGTAGGACCATTGGAACCTCATCTACCAAATTAACGTTCACATACCAGACGTTGCAAGACATGTTCCCCGAATTGTTTTGAACTGTGTATTTACATATCTTAACTTTCGTTCTGCCTTAATCCGTTTACCCTCCGGAGTTGGTTTTTGCTGAAGCGTGAGACTTTGAGTCGGGGGATACAACTGGAGAGGAGGACCAGTACCTCACCCAAGCGTCCTCACCTGCTATACTTGTGGGGGATGGGAAGATCGGATGGGATAGACAAGGAAGAGGGAAGGAAGCGGCCGTGGCCTAAGTTAGGTTCCATCCCGGCATTTGCCTGGAGGAGAAGTGGGAAACCACGGAAAACCACTTCGAGGATGGCTGAGGTGGGAATCGAACCATCCTCTACTCAGTTGACCTCCCGAGGCTGAGTGAATCCCGTCCCAGCCCTCGTACCACTTTTCAAACTTCGTGGCAGAGCCGGGAGTCGAACTCGGGCCTCCGGGAATGGCAGCTAATCACACTAACCACTACATATTTTTACTATATTAAATTCTGTCAGTATTCTTCGTCTGAAAAATCGCTATGTACCGATAAATCGGAACTGCTGTCATTCATGTTGATTATTGGCTCGAAATGAGGGACATTTTCAGACAGTCCATCTTCCACCCAGTGGTAGTCTTCCATTTTCCTAGCGCGTATTTTTACATTGTTTCCAGAGTTTTAAAAGCGTAGAAATCGACATATGAGTAAAATCCCTAATATATTCCAACAGTTTCAGGCGGAGGCTTTTAATTGTGGGGAATGCCTTATTCATGTAAAAATCGCGTAGCCTATATTTATTTCCTCTAGTGTGGCCGAAGTAAAATTATCGAGTTGGATTTTCGAACGCCCCGGCCTCAAACACTGCTTCTTTCTTGACCTGGATGATATGTTTCTATTCATTCTCCTTTGAAGCGGCTTCTACTGTCTTCCCTGACGACAACGATAATCCAAGACAATCTGCCACTTTCTGGTACACAGGGAACCTGTCCCCGCTACATTTCCACCTCACTTTGAAGGAGACAAATAGCACTCAAAACTAATATAAGTTCGCCTCTCGGAGGCATTTTGAAGTCACGTGGCTAACATACAGAACACAGGCAGACTGCCCGGGGCGAATGTACGTGGTGCGGCAACCCTGAACCTGGTTTCACCACCACGCACGCTGTTAATCGCACGGTCCAGCGCGCACAAAACTTCCCATCAATATCACTCTTCATAAATTCAGTATCACACTGTACGGTTACGGTGGTTGTAGTTTGCGATAACCTGGGCTGAGGAAAAGTTGCTTTAGAAAAATGATAAGAAGTTGTTTTGGGGTGGTTGAAAAAAATGTTAACTTCAGTATTACACAACGAATGCATGTGGTTGTAACATATAAAAATGTAATTACCATCAAACCAGTAGTTTTCCATGTATATATTTTTTAGTCAGCGGTTCTTAGAGAAGAAGCCAAAAACCCGGACAATATTTACTACAACCACAAATAATAAAAAATTAGTGAACTTCAAAAACTATTTTGTTTTCGGCGCTCTAATGCAGAATTAAACAAGGAAAATATTGATATAACTCATTTTGAAATAGGCCTATCTGTTCATTTGTAATTAACACCAAAACTCGAGTGTCCATAATACACTGACTGACAGAGCAAATGCAACACCAAGAAGGAGTGGTCAGAACTTTATGCCAATTGCAGGGTAGACTGACGTCACTGAGGTATGCTCATGATGTGAAATGCGCCGCTGTGCTGCGCACGTAGCGAACGATAAATGGGACACGGCGTTGGCGAATGGCCCACTTCGTACCGTGATTTCTCAGCCGACAGTCATTGTAGAACGTGTTGTCGTGTGCCACAGCACACGTGTATAGCTAAGAATGCCAGGCCGCCGTCAACGGAGGCATTTCCAGCAGACAGACGACTTTACGAGGGGTATGGTGATCGGGCTGAGAAGGGCAGGTTGGTCGCTTCGTCAAATCGCAGCCGATACCCATAGGGATGTGTCCACGGTGCAGCGCCTGTGGCGAAGATGGTTGGCGCAGGGACATGTGGCACGTGCGAGGGGTCCAGGCGCAGCCCGAGTGACGTCAGCACGCGAGGATCGGCGCATCCGCCGCCAAGCGGTGGCAGCCCCGCACGCCACGTCAACCGCCATTCTTCAGCATGTGCAAGACACCCTGGCTGTTCCAATATCAACCAGAACAATTTCCCGTCGATTGGTTGAAGGAGGCCTGCACTCCCGGCGTTCGCTCAGAAGACTACCATTGACTCCACAGCATAGACGTGCACGCCTGGCATGGTGCCGGGCTAGAGCGACTTGGATGAGGGAATGGCGGAACGTCGTGTTCTCCGATGAGTCACGCTTCTGTTCTGTCAGTGATAGTCACCGCAGACGAGTGTGGCGTCGGCGTGGAGAAAGGTCAAATCCGGCAGTAACTGTGGAGCGCCCTACCGCTAGACAACGCGGCATCATGGTTTGGGGCGCTATTGCGTATGATTCCACGTCACCTCTAGTGCTTATTCAAGGCACGTTAAATGCCCACCGCTACGTGCAGCATGTGCTGCGGCCGGTGGCACTCCCGTACCTTCAGGGGCTGCCCAATGCTCTGTTTCAGCAGGATAATGCCCGCCCACACACTGCGCGCATCTCCCAACAGGCTCTACGAGGTGTACAGATGCTTCCGTGGCCAGCGTACTCTCCGGATCTCTCACCAATCGAACACGTGTGGGATCTCATTGGACGCCGTTTGCAAACTCTGCCCCAGCCTCGTACGGACGACCAACTGTGGCAAATGGTTGACAGAGAATGGAGAACCATCCCTCAGGACACCATCCGCACTCTTATTGACTCTGTACCTCGACGTGTTTCTGCGTGCATCGCCGCTCGCGGTGGTCCTACATCCTACTGAGTCGATGCCGTGCGCATTGTGTAACCTGCATATCGGTTTGAAATAAACATCATTTATTCGTCCGTGCCGTCTCTGTTTTTTCCCCAACTTTCATCCCTTTCGAACCACTCCTTCTTGGTGTTGCATTTGCTCTGTCAGTCAGTGTAAAAAATCCGACGGTAGATAAGCTCCCAATGAAATATTCTTTACCATCTACTGTAAAACTTATCCATACTGATAAGACGAAGGTGCGCTCAGTTGAGCATCTTAGTCCTTACTGCAGTCTGCAATCGACTTTTTTCGTGCACTTTAGTATGTGGTATGTGTCACAATTTTTACCGCACAGCACACACACGCAATCTACGTCTGGCTTGTGAATTCGCTTGTTAATACACAGCTTGTAGTGAAAGCCGTGTATTGAAAGTCTGGCTGTCACATGTCTTTGCTTCTGGTTTTCTCTGGTCCAGGACTTTTCCACTATAGCAGGTGAGCTGTAGAATTCCAGCTGTTTTTCTTCCCTCTTCTTATTTCAGTTCCTTAGTAGCTCTTGGTATGGTCCTGTTGACGGTAGGTGGGGTTGGGTCCTGATGTCCTCTATGAAGTAGGTTTCTCCCATCATCTCGTATAGAAGTCGTGAGGGGGCTGTCTTCCCTACTCCCATTGCTCTTTTCATGTATATCGCCTTCACCTTTCCAATTTTGGTTAATTCACCTATTTTTAACTTTTCCCAGATGATCTGTATGCCTTAGGTGATGATCGGGGCTATCGCACTTCTAAATAGTGCCATCGTCTTGCTGATGGACAGGTTCCTGATATTCTTTATGTAGTATATTGCCCTGATTGCTGCCGCTGTCCTTTCTTCTACGTGAAGATTGTATGATTATGCTGTTGTTTGCAGTGTAACCCCTAGGTATTTGAATTTGTTAACTCTCTCTAGTGGATTGCCTGCAAACACAATTTTGTCAGTCGTTGCTGCTTTTCCACCCTTCCTAAAAGTCAACTGTACAGTTTTCTCTTGGTTTATAGTGACATCGTTTTCCCTGGCCCAATTCTCCAGCTTGTTAATTGCTTCTTGTACTTCTGTTCTTATAGGGGACCCGATCACCATGTCATCTGCATAAACTTATCCATACTGTCATTGGGTTACATGGCACCATATCTAAAAACCCAATCGTTCTTGCGAATGTTCTTATGTGGTGGTTTTAGTCATTCCTTATCCAAGCACGTTTTACTCATTCGGGAGATACGACACATTCGTTACAAATTAAGCACGCGCTAAGGTGTTGTTTCGCTTTCCTCTCCTCTGCATGTCTACAAGTTCAAAAACTAGCGTTTTTTTAGTTTCACAGACCGTATCTTTATAATATTCTATCATATTAGTATTCATTAACTTGATTGTATCAGTTTGAAGTTTTTGGATCAGGCATGCCCTGTTATTGGCCTGGTTGTCACAATTAGATGTACTTGCTTATGGCATGTCGGTTCCTATTTTTCCTCCCTCGGCTGGATCAGTCCGCTGCAATACGCTGCCAATCTGAAGTCTTCATAGGTGTGGTAGGCTATATGTCAAACAAAAATTCACCAGGAAAATCGACAGGGAGCTCCTGGACCATACTTTTGATTTGTTTTTGCTATTCATTGGTTTAACGTCGCACCAACTCGGACCGATCTTTTGGAGACGATGGGATAGGAAAAGGCTAGGGCTGGGAAAAAAGCTTCCGCGACCTAAAATAAGGTACAGTCCCACCATTTGTCTGATATGACGATGATAAATCACGAAGAAAGATCTTCAGGGCTGTCTATTGTGAAGTTCCAACACATCTCCTGAATGAAAGCTACACGACGCGAACCGCGCAGCCAATTCCCTTCGATGGGCCATGGTGTTTGGTGATCGGCAATCTACATTAATAGAAAACTATTCTGTTTGAACTGCATGAAATTGTAGAATGTGGACGAAACCAGATCTAATACGTAACTAGTACCATTTTTGTTTACAATTTGCTTTACGTCGCACCGACACAGATAGGTCTTATGGCGACGATGAAATAAGAGAGTGCTAGGAGTGGGAAGGAAGCGGCCGTGGCCTTAGTGAATGTACAGCCCCAGCATTTGCGTGCTGTGAAAATGGGCAACCACAGAAAACCATTTTTAGAGTTGCCGACAGTGGGGTTCGAACCCACTATCTCCCGGATTAACTTTCATTTTGTAACGCCGTTGGCATAACGGAGTAGTGAAAATGTCGTTATTTTTGACGTTGAGGTAGACAGAGAGAGAACAGATCTGCAGTATTCCTAAACGCCTGTAAGACGAGGGAAAAGCAAAGTCAGCCCAGCTTGTGTATATGTTACTCTTGCTTACCATTCGAAGTTCTCTGGTTAAGGCGATCATTTCAACTGGTATCGTCTACGTCGGAATTCTGCACCCGAAGCGCTAGAGGAGATTTTTTCCTTAATTCCTCGAATTCCTTCGTCAAAGACTACGATTCGAACTCTGGAGATAACACACAGTAGGCATTGGTTACTAAGATTTGGTTAACATGTCTTTTCTCCAAATGTGTGCATGAAAAAACTCCACATCACAATGGAGGTCTGTAGAAAAATATACTGTATATGGGAATAGTAGCTCAAAAATCTGTACGCCTCACCAAACTCTAATCCGGTGTCATGGAGACTCAAATAAAATTTAATGATGTGTCGCTCAGCAGGATGAAAATACTGATTTTGTTTCTTACGAATATGCATATTACTTGGACATTCAGTAAAATATGTCATGCTTACTAATGGCAGTTCTTTTGCTGCTACGAATAGCCTACGATGTACATTTAGTTCTAAGTAGGGGTGAACCCAGTATTTTCTTGATGTCCTTTGCCTCCGCCGTAGTGCAGTGTAATAATTGTAGAAAACCATATATTCTTCATCACTTGATGTACTGGACATGATCAAGAATCCGCAACAACAAACACTGTAGAAGGTACACAAATTACAATACGGAAATACACAAATCCCCCGATCTCTTCCGAGGTAGTGTCGCTCCGTTGGCGGATGCACGCTGTAAAATTCGCATGCCTGTAGCCCACCTTCATGCAGCTAGCAATTCGCTCCCGTGTGCGGAAAGCCTTAATGCCATTTATAGATTTCGCGGCGGCGTTAACTGATCCTTAATATGCAAAGAAAACAAATTTCCCGGCGTTTGAAATGTAACACCTAGATATCTGCAATATGTGACTGACTTCAATTGTTGATCACCGATTAGAAAAGTTTCTAGTATTCCTCTTTTCCTGAATGTCATAGAAACCGATCTTCAACTTCAGTTGATATTCTTCTGCCCATTTTATCACTAGCGGTACCGTTTCCTGAATGTCATAGAAACCGATCTTCAGTTGATATTCTTCTGCCCATTTTTTATCACTACCGGTACCGTGTATTAAATAAATTTTGTAAATCTGACTGAGATGTTGATGTCAAAACCATGTCATCAGCATACATGAGAATATTGTGGCAGCAGTGAAAAGTAAGGGACTCAAAGGGTCACCTTGAAGAACATCTAGGTACTTAGAGCAAATACAGTAGAGACAATACGCCAAATACAGTAGAGACAATACGCGACACTTACGGATTTAGCCTTGTTAAAATGGGTGACAATTCGACGGTGGCGCTCCTAGTGACTTGACCTGAAAAGTCGCGCTAAATTCAAATATCAATGGAAACGCATATACGAAAATGGATAAATAAATTACGTCTAGAAAGAAAGTGTTATTGAGATATTAACTTCGAAGTTGCTAAAGCAATTCTGGATAAATGAATTAAGAATTATTTAAAAGGTTGTTATTTAAAGACTGAAATTAGACATATAAACAAGAGGTGAAATGGACTGCTGTGAAATGGCTTGATCGTTCATTTATGCATTACTTTTTTTGCTTTAGCATTCCTGCCTGAACTTGTACGGTTAGATTAGACTTTTTTTCTCATTTAAAAATCATTTTATCATCACATTAAGACACTTGTCAATAAAAATATCGGCACATTCCTTACACACATGATGCATTGAATTAACATTTAAAAGCAGGACAATTTTCCTCTTAATTCTTATATAAGCGTAACGTCCTTTCTTTCTTGTACACCTTATCCAAATCACTTCTGTGACATTTCAAAACCCACATATCACACATACAACAACACATCGGTATTGAAGGTTAACTGCTGCACTATACAATAAACTATGCGTATTATATTTAAAGCCAGTTAAAATATGGGTCGAGCAGGTCAGAAGATTATGAAGTACTGTAAAAATCTCTTTGTCACTAGAAGAATATATATACAAACACAATATTACTTACATTTTCTTGTCACGAGGTAAACGAAAGAAAGATCGTGCATTCTTCTCTACTTCATAGTTACTGCAGCCACACACACAGCACATACCTTTCCCCTCATATTGAGAGGAGATATCAAGGAATGACACACGCTACTATTTTATTATGTCAACTCTCTGAAAACGCATGAATAACAGCAAAAATTTCACACAAAAATACACGTGCTCTTATGACAGAATCAGTAGTTCTCAGGTCCATCCGCTAGAGAGAGCTCTAATAGCTGCATCACGGTGTCCGCCATTTTGGGGGAGGGGGGAAAAATAAAAAATTTAAAATTTTTGGAATTTTTCCGTAGGTTACACGCTAATAGCTATCCCACTGCCAAATTTCAAGTTTCTAGCTCATGCCGAAGTGGGTAAACATTTATGTCAGTCAGTCAGTCAGCCTTCTGGCTTTATATATATATATATATATATATATATAAGAATAAGATAGAGCCGGGCAATGTGCACGCTAAATAGTGCAGACTTTCATTTGGAAATTCATTGCGGCCAAACGGTAAGTCGTATCGAGGTAAGGATTTCACCATCAGACGTCCCATTTAGTCGCCTACAGTACTGTCTGGGGCATTTTCTCGTATCTTCTCTATTTATACCATAGAAAGGGGTGAACGTTTCGATCCATATCAAATTTCGTCCGCTTAGCACCAATTAAAATATGGTAATTTTGCCAACATAGCAGACAGCTACAGTCTTGAAACTTTGCAGGCAGGTTGACGATGAAACGGCCTATAATTTTGGTTATTTGAGGTTTTGCCGTATCTCAACGGACTTCACCATAGATTGCTTAAGGATCATATGTTAGGCTGAAATTTCAATAGTGTTTCCACATATACGCTCCGTTCTCCCATACTTGCATGACAGCTAGAATAACGAAAGTCAGTCTACGTATGGCCAATGGCGTTCCAAGGAGCGTGCTGAATTTCGTTGATCTATCTATCTTACGAGTGTGTGAATCAGTAAAATAATGTATGGAAATTTAACAAAAATGACCAAAACCGGGAAAATGAAGCTCAATCTAAGGTAGAAGGAGTCGAGATACGACAAAAAGTCATAGGACCAAAGTTGTAGATCTCTTCATTTTAAGGTAGGAAAATGCAGTCCGTTTATTGATAACAATTACCGTTTAGCCACAAGAGAGCTCGAAACGAAAGCCTGCACCGTCATTAAATTTGGCTTAACATTTCGAATTTTTTACTGGATAAAATATATAAGAAAGATATAAAGATATAAAGCCAGAAGGCTGACTGACTGACATAAATGTTTACCCACTTCGGCATGAGTTAGAAACTTGAAATTTGGCAGTGGGATAGCTATTAGCGTGTAACCTACGGAAAAATTCCAAAAATGTTTAATTTTCAATTTTTGCCCCCCTCCCCCCAAACAAAATGGCGGACACTGTGATGCAGTACCCTAGAAAATTAAAATTTGGCAAAGTTCTAGCTCCTAGCCTGTAACCGACGTAGAAATTGCAATAAGTTAAAATATTTAATATTTTACCCAGTAAAAAAATTTTACGTGCTAGTAAATCTACCGACACGAGGCTGACGTATTTGAGCACCTTCAAATACCACGGGACTGAGCCAGGATCGAACCTGCCAAGTTGGGGTCAGAAGAGGGTGCGTTGTCAGAACCCTGGTTGTTGGCATGAAATCAGAACGGGCTTAATGCAGGTCTGCTTGCTTGTTAGGGGTTTCACTTCTGGAAGGAGACGTCATGTAACCCCCTGTGTGTAGAATAACACCCACGGTATCCCCTGCCTGCCGTAAGAGGCGACTAAAAGGGGCCCCAGGGGCTCTGATCTTTGGAGCGTGGGTTGGCGACCATGGGTCCCCCAGCTGAGTCCTGGCTTTGCTTCCACTTACTTGTGCCAGGCTCCTTACTTTCATCTATCCTATCCGACCTCTCTTGGTCAACTCTTGTTCTTTTCCGACCCCGACGCTATTAGGTTTGCGAGGGCTAGGGTGTCTTTCATTTTCACGCCTTTCGTGGCCCTTGTCTTCCTATGGCCGATATCTTCATTTTTCGAAATGTCGGCCCCTTCCATTTTTTCCCCTCTGATTAGTGTTATATAGAGGATGGTTGCCTAGTTGTACTTCCTCTTAAAACCATAACCACCACCACCAGACGTCATGTAGTCAATGAACGCTGTTTATTGTTCAACTCTTGTGAGAGGTTAGTCATCATTCATTGCTGATCTGCAATTAAGAGCTGCCGCCCAGGTGGCAGATTCGCTATGAATTATTTACGTAATCTTTTCTTAAATTATTTCAAAGAATTGGAAATTTATCGAACATGTCAATCACTAATTCCTATTCTTATAAACGAATATTTGCCACAATATCTGCGTTTAATTCCAGCTTAATCTTCATACTTTTAGAAACTCCGTTCCAGCTTATTCGTCCACAAGTGTCATTCCACGCCATCTCTCCATTGACTGTCTGGAATATACAGCTTAGTCTAGCCACCCAACTTTTAGTCTTGGTTTATAGCAGCTTGTCCCCTTCCCAAGTCTGAGGATGGTTGCCTAGTTGTACTTCCTCTTAAAACAATAATCACCACCACCACCTTCCCAAGTCTTCCCAGCCTAAATCCTGTGGTATCATCTTTGAAATCTATTAGTGGCAATAAATCTATTATTATCTTCTTTGAAATCCGAACTTTTATATTTTTCCAGTCTTTTGTTATTGACATGGCGGAAAATACATATAACTCTGTAAGTTAAGCGTATGAAATTACTACATTGTATTATACAACATTATTAAGATGTCCTCTACACTGGTAATGCTGTTAGATGTCATTATTGTATTTATTTTTCTTAAGAGGTCTTATAATATGTTCTTGGTTATAGAAAGCAATCTCGGTAAAGTCAGTGGCGCTAAACGGTGTTTCAAATCCGAGAGACGTGAATTAATTGGCCGGTGAAAGAGGTTTTCCGTGGTTACCCAATTTCACGCCAAGCAAATTCTGTGGCTGTACCTTAATTAAGGCCACGGCCGCTTCCTTCCCACTCCTAGCCCTTTCCTATCTCATCGCTGCCATAAGACCTACCTGTGTCAGAGGAACTTCAAATGCATTTTCTCTTTCCTCTTCTTTTTCTTTCTTTATTTTTTTCTTTCACACTGTTTTCCTAGTGGTGGTGGTGATAAATGTTTTAGGGAGAAGGAGGCATACAACTCTTTGTATTCTCCTTCATGTTGATAATATCGCAATGTTAGATGTTTAACGGCCTTTTAGTTGATATAGTTTTTGAGGTAAGCCTGAATGTCGAAATGTTGTTCCTCGGACAATTGGCTTTACGTCTCACCAACACAGATAGGTCTTATGGCAACGATGGGACAGGAAAGGGCGAGGAGTGGAAAGGAAGTGACCGTGGCCTTAATTAAGATACAGCCACAGCATTTGCTTGACGTGAAAATTGGAAACCGCGGAAAACCATCTTCAGAGCCAGTAGCGGCGAAACATTAGATTTTTATTCCATTTTAGATGGCCAAAACTTGGAATGATAGGAAATATTATTAAAACAAGCAAGTTGTACAAGCCCTATAGTCTTAACAGCTAGCTGGCCTTCTGACCTCAACTTGGCAGGTTCGATCCTGGCTCAGTCCGGTGGTATTTGCAGGTGAAGAAATATCAAAATCAATCAGTCACTACTGATCTGCATTTAGGGCAGTCGCACAGGTGGCAGATTTCCTATCTGTTGTTTTCCTAACCTTTCCTTAAATGATTTCATTGATTTAAATTTGAATTATTTCAGTACACCAGCCTCGTGTCAGTAGATTTACTGGCACGTAAGAAAACTCCTGCGGGACTACATTTCGGCACCTTGGCGTCTGCGAAAACCGTATAAGTAGTTAGTGGTGCGTAAGGCCAATGCTGCTGTTATTATTATTATTATTATTATTATTATTATTATTATTATTATTATTATTATTATTATTATTACTACGGACTTTCCGTAGTTTGCAGAGGTGTAAGAAGGTGCGAGCATGAATGGGTGGATAGAGGAAAGATCAAATTTTAATTTAAAACTCTAAAATTCGAAATTTTATTTCTTTCCTTGGTTTTTGGTTTCTTTTCAGATTTTAAACTTTGTTAAACAATAACACATCACAGTTGGAATTGCAACTTAGATGAACATCAGATAACAATTGGAAGATAATGTTAGTTTGTGAGCTCGAGTAACGATAATAGAAAAGTCTAGAACAATCAGGCAACCATAATTTTCCAAGATGAGCTTGAAGCTCCCAAGTTACAGATTTAACAAGAGCAACCACTGCTTCATTCAAGAACTCCTCTAGGAGACTTACTTTCCAAAATTTACTACGTTAAAAGAGCGGCTTTGCTCCACACAATTACTTTCTAGGAGACTTCTTTCCAAAATGTACAAGATTCAAGCCTTTCCAGGGCACAACCTAACATTTACACACACACACACACACACACACACACACACACACACACACACACACACACACACACACACACACACAGAGTAACCATTGTCTTAACTGCTCAACAGTCTGAGTTACATTTAAATTGGAAGTTACACTTTAACAGGGGCAATGAATGCCCATTCTACCTGGCCTTAGTGGAAAAATTATAAAGCTATTGCCCGAAAATCAAAATGTGAGGAGGCGAACACTTGCACTCCTTTGAAATTTACTAGAATATTATTAAAATCTTATGTGGGTTTATGGCCCGTAGTTTCAGAGGCTTAGCCTATACTACGGAGGTGACTAGATGGATAGACAATTTAAATTACAAAAGGAAGAGATAAATTTTAAAGTTTACAACATCATAGTCACTTCAATACCAAGTTGAAGGGGAATAACAGAGGGTTCACACCCCTTATTCCCCAAGTTAGACTAAGATCTTTCGAATAGAACTTTACATTAAGAAAGTGAATCCTTCCCCTTCACGTTAGCTTTCTGATACTATTACATGATTAAAAGATGTCTGCCTCTACCTTCAGCTGGTGGGTCTTCCGGAGATGGACGAGGCAAGCCGCCTGCCTCCGCTATGAACACACTCTAAACCTCTTGACTGGAGCGATCGAAAGACATGGCCCAGAAGGTCCCAGCTTTTATCCCCCTGTGGGTGGGGGCGGTAGAATAACACCCACGGTTTCCCCTGCCTGTCGTAAGAGGCGACTGAAAGGGCCCCAGGGGCTCTGAACTTTGGAGCGTGGGTTGGCGACCACGGGACTCCTAGCTGAGTCCTGGCATTGCTTCTACTTACTTGTGCCAGGCTCCTCACTTTCATCTATCCTCTCCGACCTCTCTTGGTCAACTCTTGTTCTTTTCCGACCCCGACGCTATTAGGTTTGCGAGGGGTAGGGAGTCTTTCATTTTCACGCCTTTCGTGGCCCTTCTCTTTCTTTGACCGATATCTTCATTTTTCGAAGTGTCGGATCCCTTCGATTTTTCCCTCTGATTAGTGTTATATTGAGGATGGTTGCCTAGTTGTACTTCCTCTTAGAACAATAATCACCACCACCACCATCCCAGCTTGTATGGCGGAGAGGAAGATTACATACTTCTCTGGGCCGATGCTCTGTCCACACCCACAATTTTGACTGGTTGATTAAATAAATGTACAAAATTCCTTATTGGCTAAAATTTTAAGCAGGCGGGAAGAGATATAATTGCTAGTAACCTAAGAACACGAAAAGGAATTTACAACATTTCGGTTCTGAAAACATCGAAAGTACAAATTTCTTTGAAAATTAATTGTTCTTCTTCTTCTTCCCACCAGATGGGGCACATAAGTAGATAGTAGAGACATCTGACGATAAACGTTCAAACCTCTCCCACTACCCAGTTTGAAGTACATTATGCAGATAGCCTTCTAAAAGGCACTTCGTTTCGTTGGTGTACCTCCGGTACAGACCTCCACCCCCGAAAGTCTTTCCACGGTTGACACAGTTTGAAATTGTACATGTTAGAAAATATTGAAAATAATAGATCGAAATCAAAAAAATTCCTTGAGAGAACATTCACCAGCTATTTTGCGAAAAATAATTCCTGAAGTGTTGTTGAAGCCCGGTAAGTAACGTCCAAGTTTACCGAGCTCGATAGCTGAAGTCGCTTAAGTGCGGCCAGTATCCAGTAATCGGGAGATAGTGGGTTCGAGCCCCACTGTCGGCAGCCCTGCAGGTGGTTTTCCGTGGTTTCCAATTTTCACACCAGGCAGATGCCGGGGCTGTACGTTAATTAAGGCCACGGCCACTTCCTTCCACTTCCTAGGTCTTTCCTTTCCCATCGTCGCCATAAGACATATCTGTGTCGGTGCGACGTAAAACAAATAGCAAAATAAAAAAAATGTCCAAGTTTGACGGCAAGAGCGGCCGCCACTGCCGATGCCTGGATGGGGTCACCGGACCCCCCAATACCCTCAGATACGTCTCTCCCGCTACCTTGAGAGGGGTAACCCTGGTGATGGTCGCCGCGGACTAAATATAGACGTTCTGCCCAATGATGAAGTGGGCGGATGTGGCACCGCATCTCAGTCCTTTACACTAGTGCTGGTGCTCAGGTTTGCCGTAGAGGAGGAGACTGGACCAGAGCGAGGTGGGCCCTTATTACGCGCCGGCACCTCTCGCCAGTTGTTGTGACACAGCCTCAGGTGACATTAGGGCACTGTAACAATAATTCCTGTTTTTATTTTTTCTGGGGAGAGTTTGTTTTTGGCGGGTGGCATAGAGGACGAGTGTGTAGAATCCAGGCTCAGGTTTGGAGGCAGGGGCAAGGTAATGGCAGATCGGAAAAAAGGAAGGGGAAAAAATCTCACTGAAGGGAAGGTTTGTACAAGAGAATACCTTAGATATTTTTACAGTGATAACAGGGCAGAAGGCCTCATCTTTCAACTTACATGAGAAAATTTAAGATTCTAAGCTGTTAAGGAAAGAATCCATGATTTTTTGGCCTATACTGAAAAACAGAGATATCATACCGGTTTTACTTGGGACAGATGAACCCTAAAAATCCTCTCTCTGTCTAGATTGCTCACCAAAAGGGTGACCGGCGTTAAGAAACCCAGAATAATGCACGGTCCATTAAATATGGGGGCAAACTTTCATGCAGGACAAAACATTTTACCATGACTTGGTCTCCAACCTTATAATTGGTGGGTCTCCGTCTACGATCATATCTTTCTTTAACTTTCTCATGAGAAGCTTTCAAGTTACTTTTGTCCTTCCTCCACAGTACCCTGATATTATAGGGATCTATGTCTCTGGCAAAATCTCATAGATTGACCGTAGATTAGACAACGGTGTGTTAGGAACGAATATAAATATGAGAGATGCAGGTGTAAACTTGTGTGATTCGTGAACAGCCGAGTTGAACGCGAAAGATAACCAGTGCAGAAAAGTATCCCATCTATAATGGTCTTCATGGTGCCTTGGCATTATCAGAGACTATGTATTGGCAAGGACCAAAATAAGCGAAAATAGTATTAAGGCAAGAAATGGTAGACTGAGCGGTGGCCAGCTTTGTTGGAAATAGCCATGAAAACCGTGTGAAACCATCTACACATGCAAGAATTAATTTGTTCCCGTTCCCCTTCGATTGAGGGAAGGGTCCGACGCAATCTATATAAAAGCGTTCCATAGGGCGAGGTGCTTGATGAGGTGATAGTAGCCCTAGCTAAGTGGACAAGGTGGGCTTACTGAGCAAGCAAGATTTACAAGCTTTACCCATATCCCTAATTTCGCCATCCATACTCTTCCAGATAAACATCTCTCTCATTTTTTCTCTAGTTTTGAAGATGCCTAAATGTCCCCCTAATGGAGTCTCGTGATAATACTTGAAGATCATGGGCACAAGAACAGCTGGAACTACAACTTTCATCTTTTGATCATGCCTAGAAGGGCAACACAGTACTCCATTCCTCAGAACATAAGGGACAACATGTCCCCCACAAAAAAGGGTTTCCATAATGGGAGCCAGCACTGGATCTTCCCGTTGATATTTTTCTATGTCACGGAACAACATAAATGCATCAGTCAAAATAGCACTAACACCAGAAGGTATGGAAGTAGGAGGAGAAGAACTTTCCTCTTGCTCAAGGGAATCAACGTCACCAGAAAACATGCGGCTTAACTCATCTGCGACCACATTCTCTGTTCCCCGAATGTATCGCACTTCAAAGTGAAACGCCAAGATACGTTCAATACGACGGGGACTAGCCAAAACCCAACTTAGAGCCTGATTGTCGGTTTCCAGTTCGAACTTGACATGTTCGAGATGCAAGCGGAATTTCTCCAAGGCAAACAGGACCGCAAGTCCTTCTGGCTCATTAAAGGAGTATTTGGCTTCTTGAGCCGATAAGGTCCTAGACGCATAGGCAATAGGCCGCCTTCCGAGTTCGGTTTCTTGAAGAAGGACAGCAGCAACTGCAGATCATGAGGCGTCGATTTGAACGATGAATTTCTTAGAGAAATCTGTCATAGCTAAGACTGGGGCGTTACAGAGAGCTAATTTCAGGTCTTGGAACGCAGCTTACTGCGATGGCCCCCATTCGAACTTGACACATTTCCTACGAAGTAGGTTTAGGGGCGCCGCCCTATTAACGGAGTTCGGAAGAAATTCACCATGCCAATGAATCTAGCAGTTCATTTAACATCTTTAGGAGGCTTAAAGTCACGAATTGCCTGAGTTCTACAATGGTCTATTGACACTCCATCGCCCTTAGAAGGACATAGAAGACGCTCTTCTACCACTTGTTACGGATTTTCCGTGATTTGCAGAGGTGTAAGAAGGTGCGGGCATGAATGGGTGGATAGAGGAAAGATCAGATTTTAATTTAAAATTCTAAACTTCGAACTTTTATTTCATTCCTTGGTTTTTGTGTCTTCAGATTTTAAATTTTGTTAAACAATAACAAATCACAGTTGGCATTGCAACTTAGATGAACAACATCAGATAACAATTGGAAGATAATGTTAGCTCGTGAGCTCGAGTAACGACAATAGAAAAGCCTAGAACAATTAGGCAATCATAATTTTACAACATGAGCTTGAAGCTCCCAAGTTACAAATTTAACAAGAGTAACAACTGCTCCATTCAATAACTCCTCTGGGAGACTTAGTTCCCAAAATTTACTAAATTAAAAGAGCGGCTTTGCTCCACACAATTACTTTGTAGGAGACTACTCACCAGTTATTACAAATTTATTTGAAAATTAATTGTTTTTCTTCCCACCAGATAGGGCATATAAGTAGATAGTAGAGACATCTGACGATAAACGTTCAGACTTCTTCCACTACACAGTTTGAAGTACGTGATGCAGATGGCCTTCTAAATGGCGCTTCGTTTGATTGTACGGAGTCGGTGGTACCTCCGGTACAATTATTATTATTATTATTATTAGTAGTAGTAGTAGTAGTAGTAGTAGTAGTAGTAGTAGTAGTATCTGGATATCCTGGAAGTGAGCTAGGGAAAATCTAAAGCAGGAACAAACAACCGTAGAGACGAATGAATTGACTGCGACACCATTAGTGACAAACGGGGAGGAGAAAGATTAGGAGAAATGGGTAAAGGTTGCCTACAAAAACAGAAGAGGGAAATGAAGGAGGATAAAGATATTCAACCTTTAATAGATGGGGTGGATTCTGGCAGAATGGAGGTTATTGATAGTGGGGAAAACCAAGATAAACGGACCCATTTAAAACCAAGGGATCCTTCAGATGCTGTCCTTATCAAACCAACAAACGGCAAGACCTTTGGAGATGTTTCGAAGGGTATTCGGAATTAAATAAAACCAGAAGACAGCGGTGTGAGCATTCGATCTATTCGTAAAACTCAGACTGGGGCGATTCTTCTCGAGTTTAATAAAGCCACATAAAACGAGAACAGGGACAGTTTTAAGAAATCTTTGAGAGATGCCCTTGGAACGGATGACGATGTGAAGTCTTTGACCCTCCGCACTACCTTGGAAATTCGGCCCATGGACAGTATCACCACTGCTTTAGATATAGAGGAAGCTGTAAGACAGGATCAAAATTTCGAAGGAGAACTGAAAGTTTCAATTAATAATCCGAACAGCAGAAGGCAAGACCTTGCTATTGTTGAGATAGAAGATAAGGAGGCTCGGGAACTTTTTGAAATTGGCAAAATTAAAATAGGATGGTTGAATTGTAGAATTCGAAAAATGATCATGGTACCTCGCTGCTTTCGATGCCTTTCCTATGGGCATCATGCACAAAACTGTAAAGGTGCCGATAGAAGCAAACTTTTTAAAGTGCGGAGAAGTTGGGCACAGGGCGGTAGGTTGCAAAGCAAATCCGAGGTGCATAATTTGTACAGACATTAATGTTGACGAAGCTAATTGAAGTCATGTTCTCGGCTCAGGAGCCTGCACAGTGTTTCGTGAAGCTCTCGGAAAGACTAAAACTAGTGGTAAATGATGCAGGTTATTCAGGCAAATATGCACAGGAGTCGAACTGTCAATGATCTTATGACGCAGATGACCTTTGAGATAGGAGTAGACATATTTCTTCTTAGTGAACTTTATCAGGACAGGGACCACACAGGATGGCTCGTGGATAATTTTGGGACAGTTGGCATTTGGACACTAGATTTGCGTAAATGCACAGTATCAAACCAAGACAGTATGCGGAGATGGTTTTGTTTGGGTTCGCACTTGTAGATATGCTTCCGTGAGGTGTTATTTTACTCCAAATGAGTCAGTATTTGATATTCAGGCTAAGCTGGATGGCCTAGAGGATGTATGATGTATTATAAGGGTTTGACAAATGTTTAATCGTTGCTGGTGATTTCAGTGCCCAAGCACTAGAATGGGGTATGTCACAGTACGACTCTAGATGGCGCCGAACTATGGAGATGGCCGCTAGGTTGGGTTTGATGGTCACTAATATTGGAAATGTGCCAACCTTTCGACGACCGGGCTGTAGGGGAACTATACCAGACGTGACTTTTGTATCTGAGGACATCGTGTCGAAAATCAATGACTGACGGATGATTGAAGAATACACGGGAAGTGATCACCAGTACATTATTTTTCGTGTCTTTCCTAAAACTCCACAGATAAATACTACATCGTATAAACCAGCACGGTGTAATATAGAAAGTATGGGCAGAGAGAAATTTCTTGGTGTCTTAAGAAATTAAATGGATAGTAAAACAGAACAAAGTCGTTGTAAAGGGAAAGAAGCGGCTGAGAAATGTGTTGAACTAACCATGACGCAAGTGTGATAAACAGTTATAACTTGAAAACAATATTCTCTCACCTATGGGTAAATAATGCAACTGTCTAGCTCGAATTATTATTATTATTATTATTATTATTATTATTATTATTATTATTATTATTACTTGTAATGCATGGTTATGAAGTGTTACATCATATGTACAGTACATACGATACGATCGCTGTTGTTGTGAGGTTATGTCATGAAACATGTGCTGTACATAAATATTTATGAGTTCAGTTAATGTAAATACCTGTAAATTAAATTATGTAATTTATTATTACCTGTATATGATGTGTAATCCGCTACAGAATTGTGAAACACACTGTAACTTCCTGAATGGCACTAGATCATGGTAGAATATTCTATACATTATAATCATGTTGTTAGGCACTCGAGAATTTACGAGAAGGTATTTTGGTAACTATCTTTCTAGAAGCCTGGCCAGGCACCTATCTAAGGAGGCGATCTTGACGGTGGAGAAGAGTTATTGTTTAGTAGAGTTATGGTGTAGCAGGAGTATACTTGTGACCTCGTGTCGTTGTGACATGCAGTGGTTGCAGTCTCCATGTTGAAGTGATAGGCAGTTGTTAAAATGGCGGCTTTGTTGATGCGTGTATTTTGCTAGTGACAGCAGTGATTAAGGTTATGAGTGTTTAATTTGTAAATAGATGTGAATAAATAACTGTACATACTGACAGCATTTCGTGTGCGTCTTTGTGGATACGTTAACCATGCAGCTTATTTGGCGAGCATGTGATTTGTTCATGACTCGTAATACATTACGCAACAGGAAGAGTTAAGCGTATTGGTGGACCAGAGAAATTTGCTGACCAGAGAAGACGTTGTCTGCAACATAGACGGAGGGCACAGAGAGCACGAGTCAGCCAAGAAGACACTTCACTCAGCTGAGTGTAAGTCGGCGAAGAAAGAACTGAGAAATGCTATTGAAAAGAGTAAAGTCGACAAATGGTGGAAAATGGCTAAGGAAGTGGATGACGACCCATGGGGTTTAGGATACAAGATGGTTATGAAGAAACTTAGAAGTTTCTCGATTTCGATCATGGACTCAAATTCAATTAAGGATATTGTGGATACATTATTCCCAGATCATCTTGAGAGGTCTGCTGCTGCTGCTGCTGCTGCTGCTGATGATGATGATGACTACATGTATGACGTGCCACTTTTTACACCAGAAGAATTGACGAGAGCGATTAACTCCCTTAGAAATAAAAAGGCTCCAAGACTAGATGGTATCCCAGCAGAGATAATAAAGCTGATACCAGATTTCTGCCCACATCTGAAGCGGCCTGCTATCGGGGGTGTTTGGTGTTCGCTTGAAAACCACTCGGCTAGTTTTAATAAGCAAAGGGAAATCTGACGGACATTCGATAATCGATGCAGTGTGGGAAGTGTTGAATATAGCAAAAAGTGCACAAATGTGTCATCATTCTCGAAAAGTGACACTTCTTGTGACTCTGGATGTCAAGAACGCTTTCAACTCGCTAAGGTGAAATGACATGTTGGAAACGCTTCAAGAAACTTTCAAACTACCAGAGTATATCATGCGCATAATGAGAACTGATTTGAAAGATCGCACTCTAGTATATCACGCATAAGATGTGCATAGAGTGAAACGGCTCAAAACTGGTGCCGCACAAGGGTCCATCCTTGGCCCATGTAAGTGGAACATTGTGTATGATGGATTGTTGAGGTTAGAGATTGTCGTAACCACAAAGACGCACACACGAGATACAGTCGATTGTGAACACTATTTTATTTACAAATTTTATACACATTATACACGCACACATTGATGAACCGCTATCTTGACAAACATTTGACTGATACATTAGCATGTCAACCTATTATGAACACAACAAAATCACAACATGAGTTCACTTGACTAACGACTTTCATTAGCAACTCTCGCTAACAACTCAATTCCAATTTCCAAGACTGCCTCTTTATATACATTGTCTGGTTGGCTTCTAGAAAAGTATGACACAACATGCTTTCTCATAATTTCTGATCTCCAACAACCTATTTACAATGAATGGAATGTTCTCTACAACTCTAGTGACAAGATAAGTTATTCTGGACTATTAACCTGTGTTCACAAAATTACATAGGATATACATCATATTTACAGGTAATAATATTATTATATACGATTAATTACGTGTTCTTAGATTAAATAAACTCTTATTAATATACGTACATACAGCAGATGTATCATGGCATAACCCCCACATGTTTTGTTACACAAGACAGATCATACAACACACAAATAATACGATCACGATTTATATCAAATAAAGTCCGTACATAACTACGTAAATAATAATAATAATAATAATAATAATAATAATAATAATAATAATAATAATAATAGACGTAAACAAATTCATAACCACACCTTACGAGTCATAATAACTCAATATTTCACTATTTACCCATGGGTCTAGAGAATTGTTCCAAGTTATACTAGTCCATTATACTTGCATCAGTATCCCCCCTATGACTTGAAACCATTTCAACTGTCTATCTCACTCGTCTACCTTGCCTTGGTCGTAGATTATATCTTCTCTCTACCTCGACGTCACTGGATTTTCTCTCCTCCTCTTGACAGGAACTTGCCGTGTGGGGGGTCAGTGTCGCCTCGCTGCCAGCCTCCTCCTCGGCGGGATTCGATGCATTCTCCTTCGCATGACCAGATTGTCCCGTGTCATTAGTAGCCTCTCCTCGAGGTGGACCCGTGGCAGTACCAGGCTTACTCTGTATGCGCAGCGGTTGGGTGACTCGCCGCAATTCCGATGCGTGGACCTTGACAGGAGGATTGGACTTTAGTGAGTAGACACCATGGCCCAGCTGCCTATCGACCTCGACGGGAACAACCCACTTAGGTGCGAGACCTGCGTGAAACCCTCCAATCTTATTACTGACTGAGTACTTGTTGGCCTGGTAGGAGGATCTGAGTCTCTTTGAAATCTTGAGTCTTAGCCTGGGTAAGGGATATCTTCTCGGCCAAAGCTTGCTTTTCCTTGATGTCCTGATACTGTTTATGCTGCCACTCTGCTAGGGAAACAGCTGCATCATTTTGACCAGAAGTGGGTGGTGGAAGAATCTCCTTATTCCCGGCGCCGTATAGTTGTGGACCAAGGAACAGCTTCGCTGGGGTATAGCCAGTGACACGGTTGGTGCGTCGTCGCATGGCAAAGAGTGACTGCGGTATTTGACGGTCCCACAGTCGATGTTCCTTGTCTATTAGGTGGACCCGTAGCATCCATTTTAGCTCCTGGTTCTGCCGTTCCGTTGGATTGCCCCTTGGGTTGTAGATAGGGGTAGTCCAGTGCTCCACACCCCATTCAGTCATCATTTGCTACCACTTTCTTGATGTGAACTGACTCCCGTTGTCTGACAGAATGCACCGTGGATAAGCGTAGCGGCTGAATACCTCATCCTGTAGAAGACTGGTGATGCTTCCTTTCGTGGCTTCTGGTGTCGGAAAGGCTTCGATCCATCTTATGAAAAGATCGGTGATTACTAGGAGTCCTGTTTTACCCCTTGGTGTTCTAAGGTAACGATCCATCAAGTCTAGGGCTATGACCTCCCAAGGGCGTCGGCCGTCTTCCTCGTTGACTGGAATCTGCCTTCCTGTTGCTCGCCTTGGTACAGGCGGAGACGAAACGCCCTTTCGCATAGTCAAGGATGTCTTTCCGCATGTTGACCCAGAAGAATGTTCGTCGAATAGACTGATATGTCTCTTCACCTCCTGGATGTCCGACTTCAGTGCCGTCGTGGAGCTTCTCGAGGATGTTCGTCGTGTGCAGTCTAGGAATCACCACTACTGCAGGCGTGTGAGTAGAGGTGAGATATGTACATCAAGTGTCCTCCGTCAACCCAGAAGTTCTTGTAGCACAGCTTTAATTCCCTCGGGATGAGTCGACTATCGGTGTGCTGTCTCCTAATCCACTGCGTCATGATCCTACAGGTCTTGTCTTGTTTTTGCCATTGCTTGATTACTTCCAGATCAAGTTCCTTCATGATAGTCATAAGAACAGGTTCATTGGGCTTGTTCTGGTGTTTTTGTGGAAACTCCCTCTCGACAATGGTGCTCCTAGCGCCAGGTTCCATCACCGGGTGCCTTGCCTTGAAGTTGCATTAACTGGATATCTCCAGGTCTACGTCGACTTCCACATCCTTGCGAGTCTGGAGCTTTCCATCGTGCCAGGCGACCCTCAGACGTCTGTCTTTTCCCCAAAAGATTTCATGAGCTGCATAGCCTAGGATCATCTTGTATTCTACCAAAAGTCATGACCTAATATGATGTCCGGTATTAGGTTCTGAATCACTGCTACGTTTATTACAATAGGCAGGTCCATACAATTAGCGGTTAGGTTAGTCTGTCCTTGGATGGAATAGATTACCCCGTCCGCTGCTTCCACTAGACTTCCGAGATGGTAAAACTTCATGGGCGTTAGTAATCTGGCAACAACCCCATTTACAAACGAGTAACTTGCTTCGCTGTCGAGTGTGGCTGAAAAATTATCGTTGCCTATCCTCAGGATGATAGCTGGGCGAGGTTGGTCTGTTCTGCTCACAATCTGACAAATCCCTTTCCTTCTTGTTCAGGCCTGCTTGTCTGTTGGGTCTTGAGGCACATTCCTGTTCCCTGTCCCATCCCCCCTCATCCAGAATGGGCCGGACCTAGTTTTTCCGGCGCAAAAGTTGGGCATTTGTTCTTCAGGTGTCCCGTTCTTCCACACTGGTAGCATTTCCTAACCGAGTTGGTCTCTTCTGTGGCTTTACTCTTGTGTTCTTCGTCCGATTGGATGAGGATTCTACGTAGATCATCAAAGGATCTCGGTTGTGATACATTCACTAGGGGTCTAATCTTATCATGGAGTAGCTCTACGATGTCTGGTAAGATCTCGTTTCTCTTCCTTTAGGATGCAGCCGCTTAAAGAGCTGGTACTTCTGGAGGACAACGCGCTAGCTCTCATACCGGTGGGTTGTGCATCAGTCAGTAGTTTCCTTTTCACAGAGCTCTGCACCCCTTCGGAATTAAACCTAGCAAGGAATTCCCTCTTGAAATCAGTCCAGTTTAAGTTTAAGCCCTTCAAGCTATTCCACCAAGTAGCGGCTTGCCCCTCTAACTGCGGTGTGACGAGTTGAACGAAGATGTCCTCCGATAGATGAGTTCATCCTAGTTGACTGACCGATCCTTCAATGAAGCTAGTCGGGTTCTCTTCCAGTCGCCCGTGGAATTCCGGAAGGCTCTCTATAATCACATTCGGGTCTAGGTGTCCTGTATTGCCGGTTAGGTTTGAGGGGGTTGAAGGTGTGGTGATAGGTTCCGTTCGAGTTAATCTATCTTCTACGGCGTGAAGGATGCTCTCTCTCATATTCTGCACATCTCCCTTGTTGGTCGAAATCCGGTTTTCTAACCTTCCTTCAATGGCAGAAATACGGCTTCCAAAATTTCCCTCGATAGTAGAAATTCTCCCCTCAGTCTGTTGTTTTATGTCGGAAACCTGGGTTCCACCTACTCCTTGAGGTTCGAGATGCCCCTTCCAGCTGGCTTATCCTGCTATCGATCTACTCAACCTGCCCCAGTTTTGACCTGATGTCCGATAACTGCTGTGTTGGTTGGTGACGTCGCTAATTTGGGGTGAATTTTTCTCATCTCCGGTTGAAATTTTCGATTCTAGGCACTGTTCTACTTTGTAAACCTGCGTATACACTTGAGATATTTGTCTAGTTAAAACTGTATTAACGTCAGAAATCTTTTCATCTGCTTTCAAACCGAGCTCGATAGCTGCAGTCGCTTAAGTGCGGCCAGTATCTAGTATTCGGGAGATAGTAGGTTCGAACCCCACTGTCGGCAGCCCTGAAAATGGTTTTCCGTGGTTTCCCATTTCACACCAGTCAAATGCTGGGGCTGTAAATTAATTAAGGCCACGGCCGCTACCTTCCCACCAGCCCTTTCCTGTCCCATCGTCGCCGTAAGACCTATCTGTGTCGGTGCGACGTAAAAAAGCTAGCAAAAAAAACATCTGCTTTCGAAATTTGTTCGGAAATCTGTTCTGTTAAGGTGGAATTGACGTCTGAAATTTTGTCATTTACTTTCGAAATGCTGTCGGAAATCTGTTCTGTTAAGGTGGAATCAACTCCTGAATCAACGTCTGCGATTTTGTCATTTACTTTTAAAAATTTGTTCTGTTAAGGTGGAATTGTGTCTGTATCATGCTCGTTAAGTTGGAACCCATTTTGTTACTATTTACCTCATCTTCCGATGACGAGTCCAGTTGTTCGTCCACCTCGATAAAAAGAACCTTTTGGGATCTTCACGGTTTTTAATGAGGTCTTCTCGTAGCCATGTCTTCAGTGATTTCTTATTGCCGTTCTTCGGAAGCTGTCCTTTTGCGAGTTCGTCTTGAAGTTGTTTTACAGACATCTTTTCCAGTATCTTTTGCATTTTGTTCTGATTTCCACGTACACTCTTATTCACTACCGAAAATTATTTTCAAGTCCTGTCACGGTCGCCACTTGTAACCACAAAGACGCACACACGAGATGCTGTCAATTGTGTACACTATTTTATTTACAAATTTTATACACATTTACACACACACGCACATTGATGAACCGCAATCTTAACAAACATTTGACTGCTACATTAGCATGTCAATCGATTACGAACACAACAAATTCACAACATGTGTTCACTTGACTAACGACTTTCACTAGCAACTCTCGCTAACAACTCAACTCCAACTCCCAAGACTGCCTCTATATACATTGCCTGGCCAGGCTTCTAGAAAAGTATGACACGACATGTTTTCTCGTAATTTCTAGTCTCCAATAACCTATTTACAATGAATGGAATGTTCTCTACAACTCTGGTGACAAGATGCGTTGTTCTGGATTATTACCCTGTGCTGCACAACATTACGTTGGATTTATACATCATATTTACAGGTAATAATAAATTATATACTATTAAAAACGTGTTCTTACATTAAATAAACTCTTATCAATATACAGTACATACAGCAGATGTATCACGGCATAACCTCGCATGTTTTGTTACACAAGACAGATCATACAACACACAAATAATACGATCACTATTTATATCAAATAAATTCCGTACATAACTACTTAAATAATATTGATAATAATAATAATAATAATAATAATAATAATAATAATAATAGACGTAAACAACTTCATAACCACACCTCACAAGTCATAATAACTCGATATTTCACTGTTCACCCGTGGGTTTAGAGAATTTTTTCCAAGTTATACTAGTCCATTACACTTGCAGCAAGATGCCGGAAGACACTATGCTAGTGGGCTGTGCTGGTGATACAGCTATTTTGATAGTAGCTCGAAATTTGGAGCTGGCTCAGTTTAAGCTCCACGAACCTACTACGCTGGCGTAGTAGGGGGAGAGGTGATACTCCCACGTGGCGCGTCCGAGGTGGCGGATAGGGAGTTCCTAACCGGCTTGCCGGCGGACTTGAGGGAAATAAAATACCTCTCGCGGCCCAAACAACCCCCCTGTGAGTGTGGGACGCAGACGAAGAATCCACCCACGGTATCCCCTGCCTGTCGTAAGGGGCGACCAAGGGATGGTCCAATTAGAACCATGAGACTACTTGTATTTAGTACCATCACGCAGGGAACACCATGGGTCGCATTTACTTGCGCGTACTACCACTATGTTAGGTACGCAATAGGTTTGTAATTAGTAGCGACAGCGTGTGAATCAGGAGGTGGGTCCTACAGTACCTGTGATTCGTACCCCCTATATGAGCGACACCATGGTTCTGCCTTACCTATGCTCAGTTCCCACTATGGAGGAATTCCACGGGATAGTACGAGTCCCTGTGGTTAGTCCACTTGCGTGAGGAACGCCATAGGTTTGCGTTGCCTGTAAATAGCGCCGCAATGTGTGAAACACCATAGGTCTGTGTTACATGTGCGCATTACACTACCTGTGAATAGTACCATAATGTGTGGAATACCGCGAGTCTCTGCTACTTTTGATTAGTACCGCAACATTACACATAGCATGGTTCTACTTTCCTAGCGATAAATACCATTATGAGAGGCCGATGACCTGGATTTTGGACTCGATTCGACTATAAGCATAATCGATTCAGCATCGTGGTATGGAAGCAGTCATTTGGTCAGTAATACTGTTGTTTTGTGCCAGCTTCTGTGCATGTGAGGCACTGTGAGTCGGATCCACTGATCGTTTTAAATTCATATCCGTTCATTTATTCTTCGTCCTCACGCTTTGAATTCTGGTCAGTGGAGGATTTTGGATTTTTAAGTTGTCACTTCATTTCGTCTCATTTCGTACCATTAGAGGCCAATGACCTCGATGTTAGACCCCTTTAAACAACAAACATCAATCAATCAGTTTAAGCTAAATCAGGTGATGCGACGAGTGAAAGATTGGATGGCGACTTACAGATTACAGCTGGCAGATCATAAAACGGGGATAGTTCTCTTGGCAAGAAAAAGGATCATGACCGTTATTCCAATGTATACCAGTATTGGACAAACAGTAATCGAAACATCTAGAAGTATAAAGTACCACGGCGTGACACTTGATACCAAACTTACATTTTGGGATAATATCAAACGGATGACGGATAAGGCGGTCAAGGATTGCGCTGAGTAGATTATTGTAGGGTTGGGCAGACCGGAACATTCACTTGTTCCGCAACATTAGGAACTTGAGGCGGAGTGCTCCGGTACAGAGTGCCGAGACACGGGACACAGGGCACAGGACTGTAACTGCGTCCTAGAGAGAACTTCGAGAGGCAACAGGACATGCTCCGCTTCAGCTGGAATGTGCCTGAACCGAACGTGCTGTGCCAAGGCCGCACTAGATAGATTAGTTGGCCTTGGCTGTGTCTGCCTATCGATACCGGCTGTGTGCCGCCCTGTGTTGGAGTGTCAACATTTTTTCATCCAGTTATATCTTTAATTCCAAAGCGATGACCCGTATTTTCCTTGGGCTTAAAAGTTTCCTTAAAGTCCAAATTAATTTTTAACATCAATCCCCGAGAAAGTGTTGAGGGAAATTTTGGAGATATTGAAGAAAGTAAATGGAAGTTGAGAGGGAAGGAATTCGAAGTGCAGAGAGCATAAGGCGGGGCGCACATTGGGACGCAGGCGAAGCAGCTAAAGCAGTGCAGCGCAGAGCAGATTTTTGTAATCCACACAAATCATTGCACCATCGCAAGTTGACAGACTGAGCAGAGCAGGCCGGTTCTGCACGTACTTCCGCCTACCACGCGATGTCTTCGAAACACAGTTATCTGCGCACGTGTCACGCAGTTAAGAAATGGAGGAGAAAATTACCACAGCCATTCAGTCTCACCATGTTTTGTAGGTACTATGTGAATCATGTGGACTGCAATGCAGTATGTACGTATATATGTATGTATGTATGTATGTATGTATGTATGGATGTATGTATGTATGTATGTATGTATGTTCGTGAGAAAATGGCTGAACAGAATTTAATTAAAATCGGTATGTAAATTCGGGGAATAAGGCACTACAGTCCAGGATATAAATCATTTTATTCACGCTGCGTAACAAGGTAGTTTAGAGAAAGGCCTAAAATGTAATCCACCGAGCAAGTGGCCGTGCGGTTAGGGTCGCGCATCTGTGAGCTTGCATTCGGGAGATAGTGGGTTCGAACCCCACTGTCGGCAGCCCTGAAGATGGTTTTCCGTGGTTTCCTATTTTCACCCTAGGCAAATGCTGGGGCTGTACCTTAATTAAGGCCACGCCCGCTACCTTCCCAATCTTCCACCCTTCTTCCGTCGCCGAAAACCTTCGATATGTTAGTGCGACGTTAAACAAACAGCAAACAAAAGAACGTAATCCTCATATATCTATGAAACAATCCATGACCCAAGTTCTCGCAACATATAGAATTTAAGACAAAGATCTAATGCTGATTATGGAGAGCATCATCGCCGACTCCGTCGCCGTCATCCATCATCACATTTATGTGAAGAGATAAATACGGAAAATCATTTATCATGTCTTGTCAAATATAAATGCAAACGCGTTCACAACAGATTGTCAATGTTGATTGATTTTAGTATCTTGTGTTTTGTGACAACTAGATGAAAATCTAGCAGTACATTTGTAAATACATATTTTTCCCTCTCCCCCACTGTGATCCTATTAATGAATTTACCATGCAAGTTGGTCGTGCGGTTAGGATCGCCTTGCTATGAGCTTGCATTCGGGAGATAGGGGGTTCGAACCCCACTGTCGGCAACCGTGAAGATAGTTTTCCGTGGTTTCCCATTTTCACACCAGGCTAATGCTGGGGGGGGGCTGTACCTTAATTAAGGCCTCGGTCGCTTCCTTCCCATTCCTATTTCATCGTTGCCATAAGACCTATCTGTGTCGGTGCGACTTAAAAAATATAAAAAATAATCATGAATTAAATTCTTTGCTTAGTCCATATGAACGCCGAACATCGGTAACATAGAAATATTGTTCAGTCTTGTAAACTGGCGAAGGTGGTTGTTTTTATTGCGATTGTCTTAAGCTGAATAACCGCGTTGCCATCAGCACAAGGGAAATTGTGAAGATGACTAACAAAATGAGAAAAATCGCGAATGCTTGAAGAAAAAGAAAAAAGAGCCTCTTTATACTGGATGCCCCAGTATCACAGAGTCTAAAGAAAACATGTTATCTCTGAAAACCGACGAGACCCTGCGTGGCAATGTGCGCTCACGTCCACTTCGCAATTTCGTAAGCTTCGCGGTGTTCTGCTCTGCTCTTCCCTGCTCTGCGGCCAACTGCTTCTCAACGTGCTCCCGGCCTAACAGCAGAAAAGTACAACAATGTATTCATCCAGTTATATTTTTAATTCCAAAGGGACGACCCATATTTTTCTTGGGCTTAAAAGTTTCCTTGAAGTCCAAATTAATGTTTAACGTCAATCCCCGAGAAAGTGTTGAGGGAAATTTTCGAGATATTAATTACTAATTACTCACAATACAGGCCAATACATTCAACTCGTGAAAATATTCTTGAATTGGTTACTTTTAAACACCTGCACTGCCATTGTAACCGTGTTATGAGTATTTTATATTGACCGGAAAAATCTTAACCTAATAGCAGCCTTTAACGTGATTATTGGGCGCGAATTTCAGTGTTCCGACTGTTCGTTCACGTTCCCTGCAGCTTTATGCTGGACCATGGCCATAACTACACACAGGCACACTCCCAGTTCCCACTGGCGCGGAGCATGTAATGTTGCCTCTCGAAGTTCTCTCTACACTGCGCAGTTGCAGTCCCGCGTCCCGTGCGCCCGCTGCACAGTTCAGCTAGTAGGCGAAGGGCAGTGCATAGCGGCGCTTCTGATGGGACAGCGAGTCAGTGTCTCCGGCTCGCTTGAGAATGTTTCGGAACAATTGACACTCGGTGTTCTGGAACAGCGGAACGTAACTGTGCACCGGCACCTTGTGCCGAAACAGGGACATAGTGCCCAACCCTAGATTAATGAGCAGCGTTAAAGGTCCAGAGTCTAGCAGACGTCGACTTCTGATGCCGATAGTTCACTCGACACTTCTATATGGCGCTGAAGTCTGGTGTGAATCTCTGAAGTTTGAAAAATACCGGCGAAGGATAGCTGCAGTGCAGCGGAGATCAGCTTTGCGTATTACAAGCGCATATCTGACAGTTTCCAAACCTGCGGTTCTTACGAAGGCAGCGGTAGCACCGATTGATTTACTTGCCTTAGAGGGACAGGAAGTTTGGCGAACTCAAGGGGAGCTCGTAAAGAAACGTCCTAGAAGCTAGCTTATAGGCTACGAATGGAACGATAGCAGCAAAGATGGGAGGAAGATCCTCGAGGAAAATGTACTAAGCGGCTGATAGCATGTTTAGCTGATTGGGTTGCACGAGCTCATGATGAGGTTAACTTTTATCTTACGCAGCACTTCACGGGTCACGGATACTTCTGGAAATGTCTACACATAGTAAGAAGAGCGAGTAATCCGGCGTGTATTTATTGCAATGATTTTGACTATGTACTTCACACATTTGTTTTTGTATGTTATCATTGGTCAACACAGACGTTTAGAAGCTGAGCAAGGAGAATTGACGCCAGAAACTATTGTGTAGGTAATGCTACGAAACCAAAAATCTTGGGATCAAGTAGCAGTATATGTAGAAGACATCCTGCGTCAGAAAAAGAGGGATTTGAATGCCCATGAACGGCAATAAAGGAGAAATAGAGGAAGAAGAAACCTGAGAAATTACAAGCACGACACCGCCCTGAAGTAATCCGAGAGCGGTTCCGGGGCGTAGATATATGTCGTGGGGAAAATGGTGTGTGGGTTTTAGCGAGTAGGATTATCACACGCTTGTGGAGTGCGGACCGTCACAAATGTCTCATGAAAGATTTCTCACACTCCCACGTAAAAAATAAAAATTATTATAGTCTTATCAGCTAATTATTTTCTTTAATTATTAACACATTTATTAAGGGAGGTAAGGTAATGGTGTATTCTGCCCGAAGGCAGGACCGAACCTCCGCAGAGGAAATACGCAAAAAATATCGTTCGTCGCTGTTAACCGATTTGTAGGCCTATAGCGCCACAGCAAGTAGTGGACATTTTACGTGTGCTGTGGGGAAGAGTAGCAGGAGTATATATATATATATTGTACCAGGAAAGGTTCGTGGGTTTAGGGCATGAGAAGGCTCTCAGGTAGTGGAAGTTAATTTTGGAGCCGGTACAGAGCAGGATAGAATCGCATGGCGAATAATAGATGGTTATACCTTTTCCGAACAATTTATTAATAATGTTAAATGATTCATCACCCTGCAATATCAATATAGGACTCAGATATTTTGTTGAAATCAAAAATGTTACCGTAAATCTTCTTGAATTCAGTTCGTGAAAATAAATAAATATCATAGATCCTATAAATTTTTGTGAAAACACGAAGTGTCAGTTCTTCACCTAAAGTCTTTCTAAGTATTATTTCATGAAATGAACACAGACTTATAATTGAACATTCCGCGGGGTGCGGACGAAGACTCGAACTTTATGTTCCATGAAGAAACCACGTTGACGTCCCTCGATGGGTACCATAGATGAGATGATGTTGAAGGTAGCTGGATCTTGTAAAATTTCACCAAGATTTCCGCTGCTCGTGGAGGTGATTTTAGCACACGGAACGTTCATTTGGTGCAAGTAGTATTTACAGATGCTATCATTCACTGTTGAAAACAGTTTAGTTCGTGTGTTAATTTTATGACGTTAAATGAATGATTACAGTCCTTGCTGCATAAAACACTATTTTAAATCGTCACTGAGAACGTCCATAAATACACAGTTCAAACACTTGAAAAAGTTACGTGTAATATTTATCATTACCGTCTCTAACCACAGTCTTTGAATCGTTATCCTAGCAGATAACACTGATTTTCTGGTGGTGAAAAAATTATATTACTTTAGAAAAAGTTCTTAATATCCACCAAGTTTGTCACTGTAGTAAGTCATGTCCTAATATGACACGTAAATAAAGAGACACAGTTCAAGGATGTACAGTATTAGAAAAAAATGAGTCTTAGAGTAGTTAGAGTTATTGTACACGACAGTTTCTGTTTATTGTGGTAGTTTAATATGTGAAATTAATTAAGTCCACACGTCATGTTCTAGTTTGTAAATATTAAATATTTGACTTCGTACTTCAATGATTTCACATGTGTTATAGTTCGAAATGTCTGTGAATTATATCGTAGTCGCGGCACGATAAACTAGGTACGGTGCGACGTCTTTTACAAGTACGACGGCGATTGATTATCCCATAATTTCGTCTCCGCGAAACGCGACGGAAAGTACTGTCTTCGAGACTGCACTGACATACTGTACGAGGGTCAATCTCCCCTCTGTCTCACTCACACACACATACTGCATTGCTCTGCACTGCACTGCTAGACTGTACTGCTGAACTGAACTGAACTGCTTGTTAGACTTGACCTAGTGGCATATATATCTGCGCCAGGAGGGGCGGTGTTCTGAGTCATGTGACCGAGAGTGCTCGATCTTCTTAAACTTTATATTGTTATAACTCAGAAACTACTGGACAGATTGCTTCGAAATTTACAGGATTTTACTTTTACGATGTCTGCTACAATTTAGCGTTGGTCCTGTTCAAATCGGTTGAGGCGTAAAAAAGTTCACGATAGAAAAATTTCTTTCGAGAAATATCTCTAGGGGAGGCAAGTTTCAAGCGGTAGGTGACGTCACTTGGCCTCGCCTGGTCGGTCGTGGCATTCTCTTTGGGTCGTGGAGTCTGGTACGTACTGGAATGTTCCTTCGCTCCGCTGTTCGCATGTCGGACGGAAATCGTATGTTGAAATAAAGTTTTTCCAATTGATCTGTGCCAGGACCTAGGCTTTCCTGGTACAATATATATATTTTTTGCCAAGGTCTTGGACACTGAGGTAGGATTCACCCGCTTGCTGCGAGCATTCGTCAGTCCGGCAGTCGTTTTAGTCAAATACTAAACTATTTTTAATTGTATAATCACGCCGTATTTCTGTTTAATTGTAATAGGTCCTACATGTGTAATATTGTTCCTTTGGTGAATTTTTTATTATATAAGTTAGTGGAAACCTACAACCTGTTTTCCAGTCTTTGACCGGATCAGGGATAAAATGAATATATATAAGTTAGTATTGAATCAAAATCTCTCTATATATATATATATAAAACCACTATTATTACCACACTTACGTTGATAAACTGTCAACCTTTATCTTTTTGTCGAAATTCGCTCAGAGATCATAAAACTTACCATGTTGTAGCTTTCTTGGTCGGTGGATGCAGAGTGGATCTCGGCCCACAAAGTGGCCATGGCTGGTCCGTGGTTCAACGGCTCTGCACTCCGACCGGCTCTACCGTGGCTGTACGCCTCTGCATTCGGGAGACGGGACAGAGCTGGATCTCACGACTGGCCCCAGCCGTCGGCTGTCCCGGGAATGGTTTTCCGTGGTTTTCTATTCTCCTGCACTAAGGCGAACGCTGGGACGGTTCTTAGTATAGGTTACGGCTGCCAACCCCCTCACCTTCTCCGTGCATCTCCTTCACCGTAACAAATTTTCCCGGCCTGAGAGGCGGCGTTACCGTTTACGAGGCCCGCCTCCCCCTTCTGGGGAGGAATGAAAACATTTTACTAGTAGCAGTAGCTTTCTTTCTTCAGTTTTGATTTACACACACATATCGGGTATTTTGTGTTGTCTGTACATTTGTTGCCCCCGACACGCACACATTTTTCTAATTCCCAATCGCTGCTTCTGTTCAGGGCTATCCGGCTCCATGGCTAAATGGTTAGCGTGCTGGCCTTTGGTCACAGGGGTCGCGGGTTCGATTCCCGGCAGGGTCGGGAATTTTACCCATCATTGGTTAATTTCGCTGGCATGGGGACTGGGTGTATGTGTCGTCTTCATCATCATTTCATTGTTCAGGGCTGCCGACAGTGGGGTTCGAACCCACTATCTCCTGAATACAAGTTCACAGCTGTGCGCCCCTAACCGCACGGTGGAAGTTTGTTAACATGTCGGAATCTAACAACACGGTATTGTCGCATGTAAACCCCTTTAATGTTCACCAACCTCTGCTGCGATCAGACCTGCATTGTTTGGAAAGCCAAAGGTTAATCGACTCCGCCACTGACGTCGACCTATTATTATTATTATTATTATTATTATTATTATTATTATTATTATTATTATTGAAATATCTCTCCCTGTAAGTACCAGGAAAGAGCTGAATTTGATGATACCGGTATGGTGATTGTTGTTATAAAGGGAAAACAAGATGTCATCTTTTCTTCATTTCAGTCGTGGGAGAAAGGTCTAACGCTTCGAATAGACTACTCCAGGGATACATCGGCGCATCCGGGATTCGATGTAACGTCGGATTGATGCACGTATTTTGAACATTTCAGATCTAAAAGCGTTTCATTTGACTTGCTGGTACGTTCTGTCCCTGTGTTTTTTCCATTATTAATGTACTATGTAGAGTTGTAGAAAATGAGTTGTAACATCGTCCGGCTCCTTGACTGAATGGTCTGGCCAGCGTAGTCACCTTCGGTTCAGTCCGGCTCCGTGGCTAAATGGTTAGCGTGCTGGTCTTTGGTCACAGGGTTCCCGGGTTCGATTCCCGGTAGGGTCGGAAATTTTAATCATCGTTGGTTAATTTCACTGGCATGGGGTCTGGGTGTATATGTCGTCATCTTCATAATTTCATCCTCATCATGACATGCAGGTCGCCTACGGGAGTCAAATCAAAAGACCTGCACTTGATGAGTCAAACATATCTTTGGACTCTCCCGGCACTAAAAGCCATACGCCATTTCATTTACCGTCGCCTCAGACGGCCCCATGTTCGATTCCCGGGCGGTTCGGAGATTTTAAGCTTAAATGGTTATTTACCCTGGCTCAGGGGCTGAGTGTTTGTACTGTGTGGCCTTAATTAAGGTACAGCCCCAGCCTTTGCTTGGTGTGAAAATGGAAAACCACAGAAAAGTATCTTCAGGGCTGCCGACAGTAGGGTTCGAACCCACTATCTCCCGAATACTGGATACTGGCCGCACTTAAGCAACTGCAGCTATCGAGCTCGGTGGGCGTCAGTCTGTCACCACCTCTCCTACCCCGACAGCCAATATTCTGATGATGAAATTTTTTCGACCAACGGGACTCAAACCGGCTAACCACGGTGTCAGACCACATAGACTTCAATGGTGGTGGTATGCAATTTCTAATCACTAAATTGCTTGCCACAAGCCTGGATTCAATTCCAATCTGTCCGCAGTGTTCATATGGAGTGAGTTGATAATGATGGTGACATTAAGCCATAAGGAGACCCCTTGGTATTCTTCTATACAAGTAGGCTGTGTGTCAACACTGCCTTTCACCTTTCTCCCTGCCTCTTCAGAAAACTGCCTTGCTGAATTTAGAAAAGGGTTATTTAAAAACAGTAAAATCTTACAAGAGTTGGTATGTTATAACTGCACCTCCCATTGGATCAAAATAGACCAAAGCACTTGATTTTCTTATCTGCATATACCATGTCATTTAGCATATCTTCAGGTAGCTGTAACAATTCCTTAAGGATACCTCTGACCACCGTATCAGTATCACTAATAAACTTGGAATTTTATATGGTGGTATGGTCTGGAATGTGTATATTACACTCTGGCATATTGAAGTGTTCATGATTAATTTCTGATTGATTTGCAATAGGGGGGATCAAATGAGCAGTTCAAGATTGGTTTTTAGAGTGTTTAATGTGGTAGCCGAATTAAAGACGATTTCATCCAAAAAGTTAATAACTTTTCGTTGTGGCATTTTTATTGTGTCTTTGAGTGTGGCTATCAGAATATGTTAGAAATCCAGTAGTGGTATGTATTTGGTTAGTAGTTATGCTTATAAGAATTGTAATTTATATGTCTGTCAGAGATAAATCCAGATGTTAATTTTGGTAGAATGACTGAATCCATTGTATTTTCAGGCTGCAAAACTAAGTGCAGAAGAGCGAGAAACAACTTTGAAACCTTTGCTAGCCAATGGATGGTCAATGGTAGATTCCCGAGATGCTGTATATAAGGAATTTCTCTTTAAGAATTTCAATCAGGTAACTGTATGATGATAGTTCATTTCTCTGACAAGGGACACCTGCCATAGAAATGATTACATGAACATTACACAATTGTTAGTTTGTAGGTCTGCCTTGTTTAGTCAAGCTCTTTGATTAATGGAAATAAGTTTTGCAAAATAATGTACAGTACCTTATTCTCAAGTCCAGTGAAGTAATTGAAGCAAGGCAATATTAATTCATGAAGGAGTTCAAACATTGATTCTTTCTTTTGATACCTCTTTCTCTTTACCAAGTCTGAATTTAAAATGTTTAAAAATGACATAAATGTTAAAATAAGGCCAAACGTGACTACTTTAGCCTGTGCCTAGGTTGTACAGTGAGTTTCTCTTATCGGTTGGCCGGCAGGCACACCCAGCCATTGACTCGTCCCTCCCCGCTCCACGGCATAGCAATAAAAGTCAGCACTTCACTCACTTTATCTGTGCATGACATGAGATAACAATTAAAATGAAGAAAATTAGTGATTAAGAAAATAAGCTCGTGCCCTATGACAGGGAGATGTTTAATAAATTTCCAATTTTTTTATAATCATTTAAGAAAAGGCTAGGAAAACAACACATAGGGAATCTGCCACCTGGGCTACTGCCCTAAATTCAGATAAGTAGTGATTGATCGATTTTATTTATTTATTTATTTATTTATTTATTTATTTATTTATTTATTTATTTATTCATTTATTTATTTATTTATTTATTTATTTATTTATTTATTTATTTATTTATTTATTTTTTTTTTTTTTTTTTGTAAAATGATGTCAATTGAGGAGTTGGCTAATACAACCCCTGTTAGTCCTCCAATAGTGAAGAGGAAAACAAACCCTAATACTCAAAGTAAGGCTGGGCTATAAGTTAATTGGGTTCCGTGAAGTGTAGCTAATCAACTAAAAATTTTAATTCCTATTTATTTATTTATTTATTTCAAATGCAGGCCCATCTAAATATTCCCAGTATTATTTAGATGTGTGCAGAGCATTTGTTTGCGCCGACATTCCTCTTGGTAAAATAAATAATCCAGAACTGAGAAATTTCCTAACAAAGCACATTAATTCTGAGCCTCCAGACGAATCCACATTAAGGAAAAACTGTCTCCCAAAATGTTACGAAGAAACTTTACAGAGAATTCGGGCAGTATGTGATAGCGAAAAACTGTGGGTGAGCATTGACGAAACCACTGATTCAAGTGGCAGAAAAGTAGGAAATGTTGTAGTTGGTGTGTTGAAGAATGACAAAACTGCTTGCGAACATTCTTATGTGCTAGCGTGTAAAGAAATGCTTGCGGCAAACCATGTCACTGTAGCTAGGTTATTCTATGAAACCATGCACTTACTTTTGCCAAAAGGTATAAAATACGACCATGTATTGCTTACATGAAAAAGCAGCCGAAGGCCTTTCTGTGAGCTTTCCGAAAATGATACATGTAACTTGCGTTGTTAATGCTCTAAACAGGTTATGTGAAACTGTGCGGGCTCAGTATCCTCAAGTGGATAAATTAGTGTCTAATGGCAAAAGTCTTCGTAAAAGCACCCTCAAGAATCGATCTCTTTAAAAAGAAAAACCCGGATCTTGCGCTTCCTCCTCTGCCTATTGTTACGCGGTGGGGTACCTGGCTTAAGCTGTGGTATACTACGCAGACAATTTCGAAAGTTTTGCATCCGTTGTAAACGTGCTAGATAAAAACGATGCGTCGTCAATTGAGATTCTTCAAGAGATACTAAAAGACAGCTCTTTGAAAAATGATTTGGCGTTTATATCTGCCAATCTAAGCTTCTTGTGTAAAACTATAGACATACTTGAAAAATCCACTAACATGTTGTCCGAAACAGTGAAGGAAGTGCGTGCTGTTGAAAAAAAATTAGATTCACTCCCGGCTTCGCAGGTACAGGGACTGTTAAAGGTCAAATATCACAATTTGTTCAGGAAAAACAGAGGATTTCAAACAATGTGCCAAATTTCTAATGTATTAGAGGGTGCTCATGTTGGCGAAATTGATGGCGTTATTGTTGGTGACATTCCTCTCTTTAACTATGCTCGTCTGACTTCCTGTGATGTGGAGCGATCGTTTCCGCAGTATACGGCGTTCTTTAGAGATAATCGGCATGCATTTGTGATGGACAATTTGGAGATGACCTTTGTTGTTCACTGCAATTCTGAGACTACTTCTAGCAACTAATATTCCAGCGTGTGATGGGTGAGTACGAACTGGTACTATTTTTTCAAAGATGATAGGTTGCTTTTGCCATATTTAAACAAATTATTACCTTTAAAAAATAACCATTCATAATATCTACTCTGGAATATCAAAAATTAATATACCATACAGCACGTTTCCATACACAGACATCATTTTGCCTTAGGGAGCACGTTTGGTAGCACCATATTCTAATACAAAACATTATACTTATTTACTTCTTGAGCGCGAGTAGTAATGTGATATTTAAAGGAAAATAATTTCAATTTTTTATCACATATTTTAAAGTTTTTCAGCACATAAAAAATAAATATTTTTCATATTTTTAGCTCATAAAAATCCGCTCCCTAGTAATCATAATACCAAAGCAAACTGATGTGAGTGGAGAATGTATGACACTCAGAAGAGTGAGATTTTAGATGAGGAATAAAAGCAAATTGTGAGGTTACTCCAAATATAGAAGATGATTTACTCAAAAGGCAAATCATGGTTTTCAGAGCAACGAAATTTCAAATTCAACATCAAGGACACAATGCAGATAATTACTTGATACCTAGGAAAGATTGGAGTCAATATTTCAAAAATAAATGTACAGAGAAAATGTTTAAAGATGATCTGAAGATGAGAAGGATGATCAGTCTCATTCCTGTGTATCAAAATAGAACTTATCAGTATTGACTCAGTCAGAGAGCAAATGATTGTCGGCAGGGGCGTAATGTTAGGGCTTGCATCGCAGGCGGGCCCGGGCCTTTAAGGGGCCTCACGGACTCCTCGCAAAGAAAAAAAATATATATATATCTAGCCTAATGTCACTCTGCCGGGAAATAGTCACACATTTATTCGACAACAATGTATAATGTCAGTAAGAAGTTGGTGTAGTAACAATCAGTCAATTCAATTTTGAACAAGCTCTCTTGGTGCTTAGGCTTATCACTTGTGCCTTGTTGAATTAAATAACATGACTTTACATCATCTAGACCGAAGAAAATGTATAGGGGGAGGGTGTGCTATTTACTGTCGTAATGATCTCAAAAGTAAAATAGTGGCTACTTCACACCAGACAATTCCCAATCGACCTGAGTTTATGTTTGTGGAAGTTTTGGCTAACAAACAAAAAGTACTGATTGGAGTAGTTTATAAACCCCCAGACGTAAGACATATATCGGACCTTGAACTTTGTTTAGCCAAGTTAATTCCACTGTACGAAAATATAATTATACTGGGAGATTTTAATACAAATCTGCTGACTGCGACAAATGACTCATTACATTTACAAAATATGTTCTTTAGCTTAGACCTAAACATCCTACCTCTAAATGCTACTAATCATCTACATACAGTAAACCGGACGACTCATACTTTGATTGACTTGATCATAACTAACAATCCTCAGAAAGTTTTAAATCACGGACAGCTTGCAGTGCCAGGTAATTCTACCCATGATCTAATATATGTCTGCTATTCATTAAAGATGCCAAAATATGAAACTAAATATATAACACGTAGGGATATAAAAAATCTGGACAAGGAAAGAATACGACATGAAACATATTATCTGCCGTGGAACGATATTTTACACGTGGATGATATTGACTTAAAAATAAATAATCTGATCTGGTGTTAGAACTGTATGACTGATTTGCTCCCGAGAAAGAGATCCAGGTAACTCGACCCCCTTCTCCGTGGTTGACTAGTGAGATTAAATCAGAAATGGCAAAGCATGACTCATGATACAGAAGGTTTAAACGAACGGATAATGCTAATGACTTTGAAAATTACCACGTTCTCCGCAACAGGGTTAAACAGTTAATCAGAGACAGTAAATATAAATACATATGTCAAGTATCGAAATGCAAGAACTCGACAGAAATATGGAAACAATTATGAACGATGGGTACAGGTCGAAAGTTATTAAAGCAGGCGCCGAATGTATCCCTTGATGACTTAAATTTACACTTCACGTCGTGTAAATCCACTGTAACAGCAAATAATAATAATAATGTTTCTTCTATACCTATTCAAGATACATTTGTGTTTAAAGAGGTTGGCATAAATGATGTAAAGCGAGTTAGTATTCTCTCAAATCAAATGCTGCTGGACATGATGGCATACCTCTGTCTTTCTACAAATATATCATTGGCGCCATCCTGCCGATTGTAACACACATTATTAATTACTGTTTAACCCAAGGAATTTTCCCTACGGCGTGGAAGGATGCCCTCATCATCCCAATCCCGAAAAAGGATGGACCCAGTATTCCTTCAGATTACCGACCAGTTTCCATCCTACCACCCCTGTCCAAAGTGCTGGAACGCCTGGTACATGAGCAAATCCTTACGTACTTACATAAATATGCTTTACTCGACTCTTACCAATCAGGCTTTAAGAAAAAACATAGTACCGTGACAGCTCTGCTGAAAGTGACAGATGACATTAGATATGCAATGGACAACAAACAAGTGACAATACTTACTCTTTCAGATTTCAGTAGCGCATTTGATACTGTCGATCCTAGGTTGCTTCTTCCCAAATTACAGTCCTTAAACTTTAGCCAGAAAGTGCTGCAATTTTTCTATTCTTACCTCACAAATCGCCGGCAGTGTGTGGTTGCAAATAATAATAAGTCACGTGGCAAACAAAAAATATCGGTGTCCCACAAGGGTCAGTCCTTCGCCCTCTTCTGTTCGCTTTATATTTAAATGATATCACCAGATCAATTAAGCACTGCATGTACCATCTTTATGCTGATGATCTGCAAATTTATTACTACACTAGAACTAGTAATATACAACAAGCAATATGTAATGTAAATGCTGACCTTCTGCAAATTAATGGCTATGCAATTAAAAACAACCTTAAATTAAATCCCCATAAAATGCAAGCCATTATCATCGGTACATCAAAGAACCTTCACATTTTAAAACAAAATTGCATTCCTCACATAACTTTAAATAATACTGTTATACCTTATTGTGAATCAGTTTCTAACCTTGGAGTTATTATAACGGAAACTCTAAACTGGTCAGCGCAAGTTAAGAATATCTGTAAAAAGGCTTATTGCGGCTTGCACCCCTTAAAACGGTTCATAAGTGTATTCCCTCGATCACTAAAAATTCAACTTGCTCAGTCATTATTATTTCCCATTTTTGACTACTGTGATATAATTCTTACGGATATAACAAATGAATTAAGCTTGAAACTACAACGCACTCAAAATGCTTCTTAGATATGCTATGGATTTACGGTATGACGCTCGAGTTTCTCCCTACTATAAACAATTATCTTGGTTACGACTAGATGACAGGCGTAAACTACATTCAAATACTCTTGTGTACCAGGTACTTTCGGAAGACATCCCTGCTTATCTCTCCAGCAATTTTCGTCACCTTGATACTCGCTCAGTGTCCCTCCTAGAAATACCTGTCCACCGAACAACCACATACCATCGATCATTTACTATCACCGCTTCGGGATGGTGGAATGCTCTTCCCAAAGACATCAAGGATGCTGCATCAAAAAGCATATTTAAAACCTCTTACTAGCAGTTCCTCGTTAAGTGCTTCCAGCAAGGTACCTGTATGAGTGGAACGAGTGATTGTGTGTGAAAATGATATTTATTGTACAATAAAATATTGGGTTAATATGATAATTTAAATTAAATTAAAAATATCCGTACTGTATTTACGAAGTAGAAGTAGCCTAAACATAGCTAGTAGTAACTACATTATTTAACTTAGATCTAGTATTGCAAGGATACATTTAGTTAAATTTCATTTAATATTTTTATTAAGCTTACTATTATTTTTATGTTAGTATTTCTTTCGTTGTGTATTGAAATGAGTATTTTTCCAAATCTGTATTACCTAGGCAGTTCCTTTTTCTTTCTTTCTTCTTTGATTGTATATATTCATATTTTTGTCTTAAAAATTAGTGTTATTTGTAGTTCTTAGAATTTTAAGTTAATCAGTGTCATCGTTAACAAATAATATGTGCGTGGTTAAGTGTAAGAAGGGCCAAGAGCCCTAACTTTGCCACAGAAAATAAAAGCTTTTATCTATCTATCTGTCTAATATTTTTCAAATTTTATTTGAATTTTTTTTATTTAATTCTGTTTGTATATTTTTCTGTGTCGAAATTGAATAAATTATTATAACTGACATTTTGGTATTGGTTACAGTGTATAGTTCTGTAGTTACTGAACAATGAAACCAATTTTAAGTACAAAAAACTAAGTGGTGTATAGATGGCAGATCAGCAGTTTAGCCCTTAAACCATGGAGGCAGTAAAATAAAACCTATTAAACTTTATTTTTTAATAATCTTACAATAATGAATAATGACTCTGTTTATATAATTTGACAATATATTATATTATTTCTACATGGTGCCAGGCTCCTCACTTTCATCTATCCTATCCGACCTCCCTTGGTCAACTCGTGTTATTTTCCGACCCCTACGGTATTAGAGCACTCGAGGCCTCGGGAGTCATTTTCATGCCTTTCATGGCCCTTATCTTTCTTTGACCGATACCTTCATTTTTTGAAGTGTCAGATCGCTTTCATTTTGTCTCCCTGATTAGTCTTATATAGAGGATAGTTGCCTAATTGTACTTCCTCTTAAAACAATAATCACCACCACCTGCTGTAAATACATTTGTATTAGTTATTTATAGGTTTTTCATTTATTTGAGGGGGCCCGAATTTTTATTTTGGCAGGCGGGCCCGTATCACATTTGTTACGCCCCTGATTGTTGGAGAGTTTTCTCTTCTCTTTTCCAAAGTGGTGATGATGTTGGTATACTGTGGTTATGAATGTGCTAAGTACTAGGCAACATATGTTGGTAGTAAAAGAGAAGGAAAGTGTAATCTTTAGACAGTGTGTAGTGGAGGAGTTTTGACTATGTTTGATATGAATGGAGGACCAAAGCCACTTTGGGGCTCATGATCACAAACGATGCAGAGAAAATTAATATGGCACAGCTTTGCCATCAAGTAAAACATCACAGAGCTCAGCCGGGAAGTAATAGTGCTTGTGCATGGGCTTATTTACAGTTTCATTGTGAGGAATGGACTCGTCCATCACAGTCCTCTCCCCCCGAGGGGTGTCAGTTCAGTCTTTAACAAGCTGTCCTGCTTGTAACTTCATTGTCGAATGCTAAGTTTTCTGTCTCACCCTCTCCATAACACTCTGATGTAACCCCTATGCTTCTTCTTCTTCTTCTCCTCCTTTTTTGTTAGTCTAGCTCGCTTCATGCACATTTTGGTCCCACGACATGCTGACCGAGCACTATATGTTTGAAGTATGGTTCAAGAAACTGGTAAGATATTGCAGGGCTGAGTGACTCAGATGATAACCATCAAGTTCTGTGGTATATGAAGGTGCCCAAATAAGCCAATCATGTATTAGCAGTTTTACTGGATAAAGGCACGGTGGTTAGTGGAACATAAAATCATCATCACCATCACCACTACCACTAGGTAAGATAGAGTGAAATGCAGTTGGAACAGACCATCCTGAAAAAAAATTAGAATTAGGGCAGTTTACAGTTATTTGGATGTGTCAGACACTACGAAGGAGGAAACAACAGCTGCAAAATGAGATTACTGGGAGGAGACATACTGGAAGACGTAGGGAGAAATAGCTGAACCAAGAGAAGGAAAATGTAACATCTAAAGTTGTCAGCTATGATACTGTTCATAGGGAGGGGTGGATACCTGGAGACACTGAAATGGAGAGTGTTTGTAAATCATACTTGGATGACAGGAGTGGAAAAATGAATGGAGCACGTTGTTTAAATTTCAAGAGACTAGATATTTATACTGTATTTTTAATAATTTTGACATCACTGTAATTTGATTAATCCCCTATGCATGAATGGATTATCGTAAAATTATACTCCAGTAATGTATCAGTTCTGATTGTGTTAGTTGTGATCAGTTCCAACTGGATACAGCTGCAACAAACTTCATACTAACTAGTGAAAACATTCATTGACCATTAATGAAAGCCACATGAATTGAATTACTATTACCCATGTTGAAGCAGCTCAGTTAAAATATTTGCACCTGCCACTCTCAAGATGTCTGGCCCAGATACTGACAGCCTGTAACATCATACTGACATCTTTCTAATGCCTTACAAATTACACCCACCCACCCACCCCCATTTTCAATAGGGACAGAACTTTTGATGTGTGTGGTTTTCTTATATGAGGATGAAAAAGGAAAGTTTTAAATAGTGTCTATCTATATATATATAAAATAACTTGTCCTGACTGACTGACTGATTCATCATCGCCGAGCCAAAACTACTGGACATAAAGAAATGACATTTTGGGGATATATTCATATTAAGATGTAGGTGCTCGCTAAGAGAGGATTTTTGGATATTCCGTCCCTAAGGGGGTGAAAAGGGGGGTGAAATTTTAAAATGAGTGTATCTATATCTCAAAACTATAAATGTTTACAGATGTAAAAATTGGTATTTAGAATCTTCTTTGAAAATAAGGAAACACGTATTTTTTTGTTTTCAGAAAATCCCAATAGAAGGAGTGAAAAAGGGTGAAAAGGGGGTTGAATGCCTTTAATCAGGATACCGGTACATATATATCAGAAACTGAAGATATTACAGACCTGAAAATTGGTACTTTTGATCTCTTTTAAAAATAAAGAAACACGTAATTTTTTGTTTTTGGAAAATCCAATTAATGCGAGGGTGATAAGGGGGTGAATTTTTAAAATGAGTGAAACTATATCTCCAAACTTTTAAAGTTTGCAGATGTAAAAATTGGTATTTAGAACCTTCATTAAAAATAAAGAAACACGTATTTTTTTGTTTTCGGAAAATCGCAATAGGAGGAGTGAAATGGGGTGAAAAAGTGGTTGAATGCCTTTAATGAGGCTACTTATATCTCAGAAACTGAAGATATCACAGACCTGAAAATTGGTGTTTGGAATCTCCTTTAAAAATAAAGAAACATGTATTTTTTCGTTTTTGGAAAATCCAAATATTGGGGGGGTGAAAGGGGGGGTGAATTTTTTTAAAATGAGTGTGTCTACATCTTAAAACTTTAAAAATAACAGATGTAAAACTTGGTGGTTAGAATCTCCTCTAAAAATAAAGGAACACGTATTTTTTTGTTTCCTGTAAATAATACGAGGGGTGTAAAAGGGTGAAAAATGGGTTGAATGCCTTTAATGAGGATACATATATCTCAGAAACGAAAGATATTACAGAACTGAAAATTTGTATATGGGATCTCCTTTAAAAATAAAGAAACACGTATTTTTTAGTTTTTGGAAAATCCAATTAATAGCGGTTAAACAGGAGTGACAAATTGGGGTGAATTTTTTGAAAGACTTTATCTACAGAATATCTTGGAAACGTAAAATGTTACAGACGTAAAAAGTGGGTGTTTGGAATCTCCTGTAAATGTAAAGAAACACAGGTGATTTGTTTTTGGAAACTCCACTTAAGGGGAACCCAAAAGGGGTGAAAATTTAAAATGAGAATTTTTACAGTATATCTAAAAAAAACTTAACATGTTACAGAAGTGAAAAATGGCATTTTTATCTCCATTAAACATAAAGAAACCTGTATTTTTAATTTTCGGAAATACCACTTGGGTGGAGGGGGGGGGGAAAGTGACTGAAAATGGTGTTGAATTCTTTTAATTAGGCTACTGATATCTTAAAAATGAAGATGTTACAGACGTGAAATTTGATATTTGCAATCTGCTTTAAAAGTAAAGAAACACGTATTCTCGGAAAATCCAATGAAGTGGGGGGAGGGGTGTGAAAGAATTGAAAGATTAATTGACTTTAATTGTATGAGAATATATACATCTAATAAAAACTAAAGTTGTTACAGACGTGAAAATTCGTATTTGGATCTCCTTTAAAAACAAAGAAAAACGCGTTTTGGGGGGGAAACCATCTTGGGGGGGGGGCGGGAGTGTAAAGGAGTTGAATTCCTTTCATGAGGACACACAAATCAAAAAGTGAAGAAGTTAGAGTCGTGATAATTGGTATTTAGAAGATCCTTTACTATTAAAGGAACAAGTATGTTTTGCGGGAAAATTCACTTAGGGGGGGAGGAGTATTGTGAAATGAAGTGAAAAAGTAAATTATTTTTATGGGGATACTTATATCTCAAACTGAAGGTAATAGACGTGAATATTGGTGTTTGGAATCTCCCTTAAACATAAAGAAACAAGCATTCTTTTAATTTGGAGGATGGGGGGGGGGGGTGGCGGTAAATAAACGTAACGGCGGTGGGGTGTAGAAAGAGGTGAGACCAATTGATTTTACTGTTAGTAATGTACTTATAAGGATCCTCCGTTGCTCAGGCGGCAGCGCGCCGGCCTCTCACAGCTGGGTCCCGTGGTTCAAATCCCGCTCACTCCATGTAACATTCGTGCTGGACAAAACGGAGGCGGGACAGGTTTTTCTCCGGATACTCCGGTTTTTCCTGTCATCAGCCATTCTAGCAACACATAATAATAATAATGTTCCGGACCGTCGTCAAATGTGCGGACCGCGCTGGAAACGGCTCCTGGACGGGTAATGACTAAGAATGCAGTCCAGCCGCGGGTTCAGTGCCACCAAGGCACCTAATATTACACCACGCCGGATCTCCTGAAGGATTTTTTCCATATTAAAAATGATTATAGGAAAAGATGGCAAAGATTTACGGACCCAACTGACCGGGAGGAATACCTGAGCCTAGCCCGGGAAGTACGTATTCGATTGCTGGAAAGGAAGATTGAAAAATGTGAGGAAACGTGCCGTAAATTAATAGAAAACCAGTCAGATCGGGAATTTTGGTGGATTCTCGCAGAAAACGAGTCAGATCGCGAATTTCGGCAGATTATATATCTAAAACAATAAGCATTCAATTATAAATTTCAGTATAATGCCGTAGCGAAGCACGGGTATCCTGCTAGTTATTTAATATGATCACTAGTTTCTTAATGTTTTAAATTTAAATTTCCTGATTTAAGCTGTAACAATTTTCATGTACAGCTGTGTACAAAATTAATCACCTGAGGGCAACGGCTGAGTGGCCTAGTAAGTGGTCCTGAGGGTCGGAATACCAGTTGCTATGGAATGGGAGTGGGCATCTCGGACATATTCTGAGTCGTGGCCCTCTTTGTGCTCAGGCGGCTAGGACTATACAATTCACCGGTGGTCCATAACCCGTTAGAGGAGAGATCCTCACTTGGACTATGTGCAAGTAGGGTAGCATCCTGCTTCATGAATTTACCAAGCTCAGAACATTTTAAGCAAGCCTCGGACCTATGGAAGTAATGGAGTCCCACTCCCATTTGACAGGCGAGGGACTCCTTGGAAACAACTTGGCGAACGAAATGGAATTTGATGGGGAGCTATCAATATTAATGGGGCTTATGGATGAAAGAAGGTAGAACTGGCTGAGTCACCAAAGAGGATGCATCTGGATGTGCTACGAGTAAGTGATATTCGGGTAAGGGAAGATAACGAGGAAGAGATAGGAGATTATAAAGTGTACTTGACGGGTGTTAGAAAGGGAAGAGCAGAGTCTGGGGTAGGGCTGTTTATCAGGAATACCATTGCACGCAACATAGTTTCTGTTAGGCACGTAAATGAGCGAATGATGTGGGTAGATTTGTCAGTCGGAGGAATTAGGACAAGAATTGTGTCCGTGTATTCACCATGTGAGGGTGCAGATGAGGATGAAGTTGACAAGTTTTATGAATCATTGAGTGACATCATGGTCAGGGTCAACAGCAAGGATAGAATAGTGCTAATGGGCGATTTCAATACGAGAGTTGGGAACAGAACTGAAGGATATGAAAGGGTGATTGGTAAATGTGGGGAAGATATGGAAGCTAATGGGATTGGGAAGCGTTTGCTGGACTTCTGTGCTATTATGGGTTTAGCAGTTACGAATACATTCTTCAAGCATAAGGCTATTCACCGCTACACATGGGAGGCTAGGGGTACCAGATCCAAAATAGACTATATCTTAACAGACTTTGAATTCAGGAAATCTGTTAGGAATGTACAAGTTTTTTGCGGATTTTTCAATGATACAGACCACTGTCTGATCTGTAGTGAACTAAGTATCTCTAGGCCTAGGGTAGAGAAAGTGAAATCTGTCTGCAAACGAATAAGGGTAGAAAATCTCCAGGATGAGGAAATTAGACAGAAGTACATGGATATGATTAGTGGGAAGTTTCAAACAGTAGACAGTAAGCAGGTTCAGGATATAGAAAGTGGATGGGTGGCATACAGGGATGCTGTAGTAGAAACAGCAAGGGAATGCCTAGGAACAACTGTGTATAAAGATAGGAAAAGGCGAACATCTTGGTGGAATGATGAAGTGAGAGCGGCCTGTAAACGTAAAAAGAAGGCTTATCAGAAATGGCTCCAAACAAGTGCCAAGGCAGACAGGGATTTGTACGTAGATGAAGGAAACAGAGCAAAACAAATAGTTGTTGAATCCAAAAAGAAGTCTTAGAAGATTTTGGTAATAACCTGGAAAGGCTAAGTCAAGCAGCAGGGAAACCTTTCTGGACAGTAATAAAGAATCTTAGGAAGGAAGGGAGGGAAAAAGGAAATGAACAGTGTTTTGAGTAATTCAGGTGAACTCATAATAGATCCCAAGGAATCACTGGAGAGGTGGAGGGAATATTTTGAACATCTTCTCAATGTAAAAGGAAATCATCCTGGTGGTGTTGCAAACAGCCAAGCTCATGGGGAGGAGGAAAATGATGTTGGTGAAATTATGCTTGAGGAAGTGGAAAGGATGGTAAATAAACTCCATTGTCATAAGGCAGCAGGAATAGATGAAATTAGACCTGAAATGGTGAAGTATAGTGGGAAGGCAGGGATGAAATGGCTTCATAGAGTAGTAGAATTAGCGTGCAGTGTTGGTAAGGTACCTTCAGATTGGACAAAAGCAGTAATTGCACCTATCTATAAGCAAGGGAACAGGAAAGATTGCAACAACTATCGAGGTATCTCATTGGTTGGTATACCAGGCAAAGTATTCACTGGCATCTTGGAAGGAAGGGTGCGATCAGTCGTTGAGAGGAAGTAAAGATGAAAACCAGTGTGGTTTCAGACCACAGAGAGGCTGTCAGGATCAGATTTTCAGTATGCATCAGGTAATTGAAAAATTTTACGAGAGGAATAGACAGTTGTGTTTATGTTTCGTAGATCTAGAGAAAGCATATGACAGGGTACCGAGGGAAAAGATGTTCACTATATTGGGGGACTGTGGAATTAAAGGTAGACTATTAAAATCAATCAAAGGCATTAATATTCACAATTGGGCTTCAGTGAGAATTGATGGTAGAATGAGTTCTTGGTTCAGGGTACTTACAGGGGTTAGACAAGGCTGTAATCTTTCACCTTTGCTGTTCGTAGTTTACGTGGATCATCTGCTGAAAGGTATAAAATGGCAGGGAAGTATTCAGTTAGGTGAAAATGTAGTAAGCAGTTTGGCCTATGCTGACGACTTGGTCTTAATGGCAGACTGTGCCGAAAGCTTGCAGTCTAATATCTTGGAACTTGAAAATAGGTTCAATAAGTATGGTATGAAAATTAGCCTTTCAAAGACTAAATTGATGTCAGTAGGTAAGAAGTTCAACAGAATTGAATGTCAGATTGGTGATACAAAGCTAGTACAGGTCGATAATTTCAAGTATTTAGGTTGTGTGTTTTCCCAGGATGGTAATATAGTAAGTGAGATTGAATCAAGGTGTAGTAAAGCTAATGCAGTGAGCTTGCAGTTGCGATCAACAGTATTCTGTAAGAAGGAAGTCAGCTCCCAGACGAAACTATCTTTACATCGGTCTGTTTTCAGACCAACTTTGCTTTACGGGAGCGAAAGCTGGGTGGACTCAGGGTATCTTATTCATAAGTTAGAAGTAACAGACATGAAAGTAGCAAGAATGATTGCTGGTACAAACAGGTGGGAACAATGGCAGGAGGGTACTCGGAATGAGGAGAAAGGCTAATTTAGGAATGAACTCGATGGTTGAAGCTGTTCGCATAAACCGGCTTTGGTGGTGGGGTCATGTGAGGCGAATGGAGGAAGATGGGTTACCTAGGAGAATAATGGACTCTGCTATGGAGAGTAAGAGAAGTAGAGGGAGACCAAGATGACGACGGTTAGACTCGGTTTCTAACGATTTAAAGATAAGAGGTATAGAACTAAACGAGGCCACAACACTAGTTGTAAATCGAGGATTGTGGCGACGTTTAGGAAATTCTCAGAGGCTTGCAGACTGAACGCTGAAAGGCATAACAGTCTATAATGATAATGTATATATGTATCAAATCATTTACTGTGTACTTGCTGACTGTTGTTGGTATTTAAGCACTCTGTGGTTCATTAAATTACTGTATGTGCTAATTGATGGTTATTAGGTGTCTTTACGCTGAATCTTAACAAGATGCTCAGGTCCTTTGAACAGACTTTTTATTATTGTTTTGTTAAGGTAAAACAGCTCTTGTTTGAACAAAGATTTAATAATATTGTGGGAATCAACATTAGTACAACAGCTTTTATTTTATTTTTTTTGTTTTTTCACAGGCCTTTGGTTTTATGAGCCGTGTGGCTCTGCTGGCTGAAAAGATGGATCATCATCCTGAATGGTTTAATGTTTACAACAAAGTACAAGTTACTTTGGCATCCCATGACGTCAATGGCTTGAGTAACAGGGATATGAAGATGGCAACATTTATGGATAAGGTGGCCAAATCATTTGCTGAATAACATATTGACTATAACATGGAGGTTTAATTGTAGAGGCAATCTCTGTGAACTTTTAATTGCAAGCCATTTGTGTAAATGGAATATATAATATTTCACTTGTAAATAAATAAATTTAAAAAGTCAACACATTCATTAATCTATAATTCCTTCTGCCGTTCCTGAATCCTCCCTATGGTGGGGAGTTTTACATGTCTTGGTAAACCAGGCTGAGTGACTCAAGACCGTTGAGGCGCTGGCTTTCTGACCCCAGCTTGGCAGGTTTGATCCTAGCTCAGTACAGTGATATTTAAAGGTCAAACATGTCAGGCCCCATGTTGGTACATTTACAGGCAAATAAAAACTATTGCGGGACAAAATTTTGGCACCTCGGTGTCTCCGAAAACCGTCAAGTCGTTAGTGGGACGTAAGAACAATAACATTATTATTGTCTTGGTAAAGCAGGTTCCTGAACTCTATCTGCATAGAGGTCAGGCTAACAAATGGTCCTTGAAATGGAGGTAGGAGACTCTATAAATGCAAGGGCAACAATGTGCATGACCTAACAAAATGGTTCTGTAATGCTACCATTAACATGTAATTATACTGAAGGCCACAAGAACTTTCAACTCTCTTTGTATGATCTATATTGTACAAATTGTCCTCCTAAGTAAACCAATAACGGACCAACTATATTGGTATTATAAATTTACTCATTTGGAACAAATATTTCAGGTTTCCTATGGGAATCAATATCTTTATCATAGTGGTATGTTCCGAACTGTCAGTGGAGAGATGGCGTGGAATGACATCAGTTGGAGGCCTCCAACACAAACCTTCAGCTATAACACACGTAGCAAGAAGTCTACTGTTGCAAATACTTCTAACTCATAACGTTGTTTCAAGCTATCTTTGTCACCGTCAAATGATTCCACTATTATATGCCTTTTCAACTAGAATATCTACAAACTCACAACTTTTGAGCATTACTTCAAATTTTGAGATGGTCCATAGAGATCCTATTTGAAACTGTTCTTCAACTTCTATTCTACAACTTCATATCCTCAACGTGTTCTACAACTTCACCATATGCCTCTGACTTTCGTCTTTTTTCTTCAAGATTATGATTAACTTTAGATCTCTCGACCAACCTTTGACTTTTATTCTCTCTTCTTTACTTCGATTATATACGATTTTTTGCCATCGTCTAATTATAACCTACCAGACTATCAACTTTATTTTTATGCAATCTTACTACTTGTTGTATAACAATGTTGTTTTATCCATTACACTTATTTTAGCAGCCTTCTAATGTTAATTTTGTTAATACTTCCACTATTATATCTCATCACATTGTATTTTTTAAACCATCATTGTTATTTTTAATGTTATTTTACTTCAAATCTCCTCAAGATTTTAAAATTCATTTCATTATTACATGTTATTTAGACGCTTATTTTTAATTTAAGGTTAAGACTATGGCTGATGATGCCTTCAGAGAAGGCGAAACATGTACCACTATTAGTTAACAAATTGATGTAAATCGTCCAAGACTAGTCCGACTCGTTGGCTGAACGATCAGCGTACTGGCCTTCGGTTCAGAGGGTCCCGGGTTCGATTCCCGGCCGGGTCGGGGATTTTAACCTTCATTGGTTAATTCCAATGGCCCGGGGGCTGGGTGTTTGTGCTGTCCCCAACATCCCTGCAACTCACACACCACACACAACACTATCCTCCACCACAATAACACGCAGTTCCCTACACATGGCAGATGCCGCCCACCCTCATCGGAGGGTCTGCCTTACAAGGGCTGCACTCGGCTAGAAATAGCCACACAAAATTAAATCCAAGACTAGACTTTGTATTGATTAGGTAGTCTAATAAATAACTTACTGTTATTATTTCAATCAAAAATGATATTTATTACATGTAACATACCACTTAGTCGAGCAGCTTGTCTGCTTTCTCCCAGTTCCTCCCAGCCCAAACTTTGCAACATTTTTGTAACTCTACTCTTTTATCGGAAATTACCCAGAACAAATCGAGTTGCTTTTCTTTGGATTTTTTCCAGTTCTTGAATCAAGTAATCCCAGTGAGGGTCCTATATACTGGAACCATACTCCAGTTGTGGTCTTACTAGAGACTTATATGCCCTCTCCTTTACATCCTTACTACAATCCCTAAATACCCTCATAACCATTTCTAGAGATCTGTACCCTTTATTTACAATCATATTCATGTGATATTTATGTGATTTAGACTTCACCAGATCTTGGTTTCTCAAGCCCCTCTGGCTCCTTGTGGGTTATATTTCATGGCTTTGATGCTGTGTTTTGGATTATACGCCTTCACTTCTTCCCTAGCCATGAACTAGACATTATGAACTGTGTCAATGTTGGACGCAAAATAAGAAATTTGCTCTCTCCTATTCAAATTACATTTTTTTAAACTGCGAGTGTTGTGTGTTTCGGACTGACATTTCTCTTTTATGAGGCTAGCTTCGTTAAATCTTGCTACACGATCCCCTCGTGTTCTGCCCTTATATCACCCTCTCCCTTTTTTTTATCCTCCCTTTAATGCTAATCTTTATATTATTAATCTCACGTCGTATGTTAGTCCTATTGTTATTTTCTGCTGGTAACTATTGTTGTTATCCTTGTTGTTGATAAGGTACTTTAACCTATCTTCATAATTTATTGTGGCTGGTATCAGTGTTCATACTAATTTAGGAAATATCCTTCATTTGTTCATATGAAAATTGTACATTTTTTGTGTTTGAAGTTGTTTCCAAATAGTATGTAAATTTTTATCTATTATTTGACTTACTACGTTTTGCTATTCGCTGCCCTTTCCTTTACGTTCCCATTCGCTTCCTCAATTTCACGTTAGTATATTATTATCATTTTGCCTGGGTAATCCTCCCCTCCCTTTTGCCTAATTCTGGCAGTGGATTATCGTGACGCCGAGTGCTCACTTATTTACTTCTATACAAACCTTATGTTGTCTGAATGCAGTTAAATTTGTCACCTCTGCTGTTCCTTTCATCTCTTATTCTTTCTCCTCATAATACTGCATTTTGTTACAACTCACAGTGGAATCTCAAACCTCTCTCTTTAAAATCTATAGAAGTGCACTGGGCAACACCCAATCATCAACCAATGTCAATCAATCACTACTGACCTTCATTTAGGGCAGTCGCCCAGGTGGCAGATTCCCTATCTGTTGTTTTCCTAGTCTTTTTCTTAAATGATTGCAAAGAAATTGGAAATTTATTGAACATCTCCCTTGGTAAGTTATTCCAATCCCTAATTCCCCTTCCTATAAATGAATATTTGCCCAAATTTGTCCTCTTGAATTCCAACTTTATCTTCACATTGTGATCTTTCCTACTTTTAAAGACACCACTCAAACTTATTCTTCTACTGATGTCATTCCAAGCCATCTCTCCACTGACAGCTCGGAAGATACCACTTACAAATGATTAATTTCATTATTTCAGCCGTATTGAATTTCAGTATATTAAAATTTTATAATTGATTTATTGATATCAACTTTTTCAATACGTTAATACTTTAAAGTAATATATTTTCAATACTTCTCCCAAGTCTAGCCAGTCCAAACTTTGCAACATTTTTTGTAACGCTACAGTTCTGTCAGAAATCACCCAGAACAAATCGAGCTGCTTTTCTCTGGATTTTTTCAGTTCTTGAATCAAGTAATCCTGGTGAGGGTCCCATACACTGGAACCATACTCTAATTGGGGTCTTACCAGAGACTTATAAGCCCTCTCCTTTACATCCTTACTACAACCCCTAAATACCCTCATAACCATGTGCAGAGAGTTGTACCCTTTTTTACAATCATATTTATGTGATTACCCCACTGGAGATCTTTCCTTATATTAATATTTAGGTACTTATAATGATCCCCAAAAGGAACTTTGCCCCCATCAACGCGGTAATTAAAACTGAGAGGACTTTTCCTATTTGTGAAAATCACAAACTGACTTTTAACCCCATTTATCATCATACCATTGCCTACTGTCCATCTCACATTGTCAAGGTCATTTTGCAGTTGCTCACAATCTTGTAACTTATTTATTACTCTGTATAGAATAAGATCATCTGCAAAAAGCCTTCTTTGATTCCACTTCTTTACACATATCATTGATATATATATAAGAAAACAGAAAGGTCCAATAATACTGCCTTAAGGAATTCCCCTCTTAATAATTACAGGGACAGATAAAGCTTTGCCTACTCTAATTCTCTGAGTTCTATTTTCTAAAAACCTATCCACCCATTCAGTCACTCTTTTGTCAAGTCCAATTGCACTCATTTTTGCCAGTAGTCGCCCATGATCTACCCTGTCATATGCTTTACATAAGTCAATCGTGATACAGTCCATTTGACCTGAATCCAAGATATCTGGTGTATCTTTCTGGAATCCTACAAGTTGAGCTTCAGTGGATTAACCTTTCCTAAACCCAAACTGCCTTCTATCAAAACAGTTATTAATTTCGCAAACATGTCTAATATAATCAGAGAGAATGCTTTCCCAAAGCTTACATGCAATGCATGTCAAACTGACTGGCCTGTAATTTTCAGCTTTATGTCTATCACCCTTTCCTTTATATACAGGGGCTACTATAGCAACTCTCCATTCATTTGGTAAAGTTCTTTCATGCAAACAATAATCAAACAAATACTTCAGATATGGTACTATATCGCAACCCATTGTTTATAGTATATCCCCCAAAACCTTATCAATTCCAGCTGCTTTTCTAGTTTTCAACTTTTGTATCTTACTGTAAATGTCATTGCCGTCATAGGTAAATTTTAATACTTCTTTAGTATTAGTCACGTCCTCTATCTGGACATTATCCTTGTAACCAACAATCTTTACATACTGCTGACTGAATACTGCTACCTTTTGAAGATCCTCTCATACACACTCCCCTTGTTTATTAATGATTCCTGGAATGTCCTTCTTGGAACCTGTTCCTGCCTTAAAGTACCTATACATACTCTTCCATTTTTCACTAAAATTTGTATGACCGCCAATTATGCTTGCCATCATGTTATCCTTAGCTGACTTCTTTGCTAGATTCACTTTTGATTATATGTCTAATTTTAGTCTTTAAATAATAACCTGTTAAGTAATTCTTCATTCATTTATCCAGAATTGCTTTAGCAACTTTGAAGTTAATATCTTAGTAACACTCTTTCTAGATGTAATTTATTTATCCATCTCCGTATATACATTTCCATTAATATTTTAATTTAGCGCAAACTTTCAGGTCAAGCCACTAGGAGCACCACTTGCAACTTGTCTCACATTTTAACAAAGCTAAATCCGGAAGTGTTGCGTGTTGTCTCTACTGTATTTGGTAGAATGCATACGTCACAGTGAAGCGAGAGACCGAACACATTTTGAAGGGAAGTGAAGTAGTATCGTTCGATTGTGACTGTGAAGCTTTCCACCACTACTCAGAAAAATGTTTATTTGGATACAGTATTAAAATAACAAACTAATGCTATAATTGCAAGAAAACTGACCTTTTCAACATATTCTAGTTTGATTTACACTACGCTTGATATAAATGGTCAATTTTATTTTCTTATACATTCAAAGAAAACTGACATGTTATAATTTTTGTGTTACAATTTACAAAGATACAGGCTTTAAACATACAAGCAACGATTTACAATTCCTTGGATGGGAATGACAGTATTCTGTTTAAAAAAAAAAAAAAAAAAGTAAAATTCCTGTTATTCATTCAGCAAAACGTAATGTATTTACATAATTCAAAAAGTTTAAGGCTTGATTTTGCAGTGTTATGTGACTCCCTGTTCACTGAATTTGTGAAAGTAGTATTTAAAACTTATCAGACATCTGATGATAATAGCTAGCCTCTAAATGGCGAGGGAGTTTCATCACGAGTGAGGACGTAGATATTTACTATCCAAGACTAAAGAACAACAATGTAAATGCATCTACCAAATAGATATATAGAGTATGCCTTCAAATAAATACTGTAACCTAACTGATGTTATTCCCAGTAAGCATGATTGCATTGTTGGTGAGTTTATCAGATAATTTAAACCCAAGCAACCACAAGCCACAGCTTATCCACCTTAACTCCATACTATATAAGAAATGTTTCTAAAGCACCTCTTAAATTTAATAATGAAAATTGTAATTCATTATGTACATGACAAAAATATTTGAGGTTGTTGGTCTAACTCTGTTGTTTGTCCAACCCTTGTCCCGTTTCTTTACGGGGTCGGATATGAGTTGAAATGAATATGTTGTGGCAGGTTTTTATGACCGGATGCCCTTCCCGACGTCAACCTCATCACAGGAGTTCATGAGATGAAATTAATGATATGATATATGATAGTAGGGAGAGGATAAAACCCGGTGCTGGCACATAGCCTATTCCTGTCGAATAGCACCAATAGGTCTGCTCAAGGCTTAACGTCTACATCCGACGGACGAATCGCCATCAGCAGCGTCATATTCCCTCACTCCATATGAGCACTGCAGAGAGGTTTGGAATTTAATCCAGGGTTTTGGCAATCTAGTGTTTAGAAATTGTATACCACCACCTCCCCTATCCTGTTGGCCAACATTCTGATGGTGAAATTTTTTTCGACCAACGGGACTCGAACTGGCTAACCTCATTGTCAGACCGTTTAGACTTCAGCACCTTAACGATCATGGCCACCAGGCGAGCTCATTGTTGGCCAAACTCTATTGTACATAAACTGCAACGAACATAAATAACTTATTTCTTACAACGTAAATTGAAAATGACGTGGACTTTTGCCCTCTTTCTTTCATTATTTTCTGCCTCCATTTCAAATTCTGGTATGTAACTGGGAGGACTTCACTCAACCTTGACGGCCTGTGATGTAACCACAATGTTACTGTGTCTGAATAGCATACGCTCATCGCCTGCCTGCCCGCCCGCTAACAGTGCTGTGTGCTCACAGAATGGAATGCCCAGAGTGAGCACCTGTATTCTCAAGTATTAAACAAAATTTAAATATAAATGCTTCTACATTTCTAAGAAAAAGAATAGGGTGATTTGATAGAATCTGATAATGTTCTTTCAAGAACGAAACATGTCATTCTTTGTTTAATAGTGTGATTTTTTTTTTCAGGTATGTTGTAGTGAGTTGATCATGTAACCTATGGCTTTAATGGGAAGTAACTCCAATACAAAAGTGATGATGACGATGCTTGTTGTTTTAAGGGCCCTAACATCTAGGTCATCGGCCCCTGATGGTACAAAATCAGACGAAATGCAGTGACAAAATAAAAATCCAAAATCCTCCACTGACCAGAATTCAAAGCGTGAGGACGAAAAATGAATGGATGGATATGAATTTGAAGCAATCAATGGAGTCGACCCGCAATGCCACAGTCTCAGAAACTGACGGAAAACAATAGTAACACTGACCAAGAGACTACTTCCATAGTTCAAAATACTGAATCGATGATGCTTGCAAGCTAAAGGGGTCCAAAATATAGGTCATCAGCCTCTCATAATGGTACTTATCGCTTGGAAAGTAGAACCATGGTATTTGTCATGGTGCGGTACTAGTCAAAAGTATCGTAGACTCGCGGTATTCCACATAGTATGGTACTACTCACAGGTAATGAAATTCGCACATGTAATACAGACCTATGGTGTTTCGCACATGGCGGCACCATTTACAGGCAACGCAAACCTATGGTTTTCATCACATAAGTGTACTAACCGCAGGAGTCGTACTATCCCATGGTGTTCCGTGTATAGTGGGTACTAATAATAGGCAAGCCAGAACCCTGGTGTCGCTCATATAGTGTTACTAATCACAGGTACCGTAAAAGCCTGACCGTGCGGTGCTCCTGCGTGCTACTAATCACAAACCTATTTGGTACCTAACATAGTGGTACTACACGCAAGTAATAGAGACCCGTGGTGATACTAATCACAAGTAGTTTCATGGTTCTTATCCAATCATCCCTTGGTCACCCCTTTTAATCGCCTCTTACGATAGACAGGGGATGCCGCGGGTGTATTCTTCGTCTGCGTCCCCCACCTACAGGGGGTTGTGTGTTTGCTCCGTGAGAGGTATTTTATTTCCCTCAAGTCCGCCGGCAAGCCGGTTAGGACCCCCCTATCCGCCACCTGGGACGTGCCACGTGGGAGTATCACCTCTCCCCCTGCTACGCCAGCGTACTAGGTTCGTGATACAAAAGTGATATCTCTAGACAACAGTAATATACCTATAACATTAATAAATTACAGTTGTATTAGAGAACAGAGTCTTGAGTCTTGTTTCATCTTGTTTCTGGCTGTGCAGTATAGGGCTAGTAAATTGCCTTGTTTTTGTTGGGTTGGGTTGAGTCCTGTGCACTGAAGTAGATGTTTTAAGTCCATCACGGATCCAGTAATTTTGCAGATGGTGCACTTTTCTGTCAGGTATATTTTGATTATAGCTAGATGTGCAACTAAGCAGTAATGTTCTGTTTTCAATCTTAAGATTGCCACTGCTTCTTTCCTTGGCTTGCTTTTATTTTTGTCCCGTCAGTCTTTTCTCCATTTCTTCATTTTATTAAGTTGGGTAGTTTCTTTCTTCCATTTTTCAAGGGTTTTATTTACGATTATGTTCTTGATTGAATTAGCTGCCAGAAGTTTGGTTCTAATGTAGGTACTAGTACCTTTTTTTTGCTAGTTTATCTGCCAGTTTGTTGCCTTCTGCTCCTACACATTCGGGGATCCATTGTAAAGTGATATTTCTCTTTAAAGTTTTATTTAATGTCATGAATTATTGATGAATAGGGTTTGGTATTTGAGAATACTACTAGTATGGCAGCTAGTAAATCTGTGAGTAGGACTGCTTTTTCAAATGAATTGACTCTATAAATCTGATTTTGTAGGGCAAGATAGATGGCTTCTACTTCTCCATCAAAGTTATATCTGCCTACTGGAGCATATTGTGGGAATAATTGGCAGGGTACTCCAGCACTTGCTCCTCTGTCATCTATTTGTGAGCCATCTGAGAAGAACCAACCACCGATCTTCAGGATATTCTTCATTTAGCATCTAAGTGCCGAGCCTCTCAGCATTACTGGGATACCATCTCTTGTTTTTTATTTATTTTTAGATCATCTGGGAGAGATAAGTTGGTTTGTATTGAGGTGTAGTCCAATGGGCTTATTGGTTCAGGGGTGGTTTCAGTTTCGGATGGTATACTTAGCGCTTTTAAAATATTGCTACATCGGTTATATGTATTTCTTGGGTTTTTAGTTGTTCATTGTGTCTTATTCTGGGTATACCATTTGCTTTTTGTGATGCTTCCATTTTAACTGAGTTTATTGCAGCTTGTTTTTGTTCATATTTTTCTCTGTATTGGTGGGTTATTTTTATGTAGTACTGTGATTGGTGTTGTTTTAACTGCTCCTGAAATTTAAATCTTAAGGCATTTGATTGTTTTCTTTCCATTTGTTCTAGACATGTTTTATTTCCTGTGACCATTACCTCACTTCCATATTTAATTAGAGGTTTCATATATGTGTTATAGGTGATGTTGAGCGTGTCTTGTGTACATCCCCATTTAGTGCCTGCTAGTCTCTTCATCAGGTTAATCCATTTATTCGCTTTTTCAGATGTTTTCCTTACTTGGCTTAGTGTTAAACGTGTTATATTTAGTGTCTGATGATGATGATGCTTGTTGTATAAAGGAGCCTAACATCTAGGTCATCGGCCCCTAATGGTACGAAATGAGACGAAATGAAATGACAAATTCAAAAACCAAAAACATCCATTGACCACAATTCAAAACATGAGGACGAAGAATGAATGGATGGATATGAATTTAAAATGGTCAGTGGAACCGACCCACAGTGCCTCACATGCACAGAAGCTGACATAGAACAATAGTATTACTGACCAAGGGACTGCTTCTATAGCACAATACTGAATTGATGATACTTGTAGTTGAAAGAGCTCTAAAATCCAAGTCAGCAACCCCTCAAAATGGTACTTATCGCTAGGAAAGTAGAACCATGCTATTTGTCATGTTGCGGTACTAATCATGAGTAGCGTAGACTCGTGGTATTCCACACATTATGGTACTACTCACAGGTAATGAATCCACACATGTATTACAGACCTACGCTGTTTCGCACATTGTGGCGCCATTTACAGGCATCCTATGGTGTTCATCACGTAAGGGTACTAACCACAGGGACTCTTACTATCCCGTGGTGTTCCTCATATAGTGCTACCAATCATAGGTACTGTAAAAGCCAATACGCTCTCAGTTGCTACTAATCACAAACCTAACATAGTGGTACTACCCATGGTGTTCCCCGCATGGTGGTACTAATCACAAGCAGTTTCATGGTTCTAATTTGATCATCCCTTGGTCGCCCCTTTTAGTCGCCTCTTACGACAGGCAGGCGATACAGTGGGTGAATTCTTTGTCTGTGTCCCCCACCCACAGGGGGTTATTTATTTAGTGTTTCACAGACTGAAAAGCTTTAACGCTACGTTAATTGATTCAGCGCTGAAAATTATAGCTTCCTTTTTAACACTACCATGCAGGACAGTGAAGAGAATAAAAAACAAAGCAACCTTGTCTTAATATTGTTGTGTTTTTAAAATAAAACTAAAAAATTAAATCCAGCAAAAGGAGATTTTAGGACATGTAAGAAGGAATGACATAATCAAATTTATCACCATTTATTTACAGATGGCAACATGGGACTGTAAAAGTGTTACTTAAAAAATGACTAAAAAATAACAAAGATCTGAGGATATAACACTGATGGAAATCTGTTAACACATTAATCTGATAATACACCAAAAAAAACATTTCACAACTAATAATAGACAGTGAAGCTCAAAGAGGGTTGAAAGATGAATTAGGAAGGGGGGGAAGGAAAAAAAAGATGCCTAGTCTTATTTATCATCTGTATAGCATCTGATCTCATTAAATTTATAGATAATTCAACAGTTAACACTTATAAGATGTACAATATTATAAACATTAACATCAATAAATACAAATGAATTTTAAAAAAACTGTTTGTACAAGTTAGGTACAGTTGCCCATCTAGCTATACATAAGTTTGTCCTGCCTCAGTTCAACAATTGTTTTTTCAAATATTGTATCTAAAAAAAAAAAAAACTCTTCTCATATCTATGTTAACAAAATAGTTCATTGAGATACCTACAGTAACTAGCACCAGTCTTTTCAATTCCTACTACAATCAATGGGCAAGACAAAAGGAGGATAATAAAGGGTCATTAATGTACCAAATTATTTAAGTCCATTCACACTTATACATGTTATGTCAGTTTGTTAGTTTCAGTTCAATCTGTTTAGTGCTTACTCGTTGAATATTTGATGTTCAGAACTGAAGAATTGTCAAACGTCACTTTGCTAAAGATGAAGAGGAATCAAATGATATGTGAAAGAGGATTCATCAATCAAAGACAACATGACTGTTCGGAATAAGGATTCAGTACGCGTTAAAAAACTCTCTTGTATAAGAATATCTCATGAGCAAGGTAAGGTAAGGGTGTATTCTGCTCAAAGGCAGGTCCAAACCTCCGCAGAGGTGTGCCTGAGTCTGAGTTTACGTGCAGTAGAGTGGCCAGTTCCTTTCCGCTCCTCCTTTCCCTTACCCCCCACCAACAGCACGTGGCAACCCATCCAAATCTTCACCACGCCCAATGTTGCTTAACTTTGGAGATCTCACGGGATCCGGTGTTTCAACACGGCTACGGCCGTTGGCTCATGAGCAAGCAGTTAAGTAATATTTGCTCTGTTTGAAGTAAGAAAGAAAATTTGAAGGACTACTACATTTGCAATTAAGATTACTTGTAATGGTAATTGGTCAGCACACCTGAAAGCAGAATATTAGTCATAGAATGACTGTAACAAGCCAGAAGGTAGAATTATTTTCTTCAAACACTGTCATGAGGAAGAAGCACTTTTTATCTTTTCCTAACCAATCTAAGGGCTGTAACATCACATAACTAAGTTAACCATATCATGAAAAGAGAACATACGTACAGTAATTACCATTGATTATGACCATCATGGTTTGCAGACATGGTCTGATAATGATTGTACTTTCTCAAGAGGAATATACTAATTGCATCAAAACTGGAGTGAAAATTATAGATGTTCCTAGGAATTTCTAAATCTCCTCTGATGGCCATGGATAATAACATGGGACTCAACTGACTCAAAATAATGCAGTATTTTTGGTACATGGTGTAAGTTGCTGAACTTACAATATTATCATCAGTAAACACAACTGAATTTTAAAAATTGGTAACAAATACAAATACCAGAATAGAGGAAACATGAAATGGTGTGAATGGACCTTAAATGTACAGTACTACAGCTACTAAAGCTTCATTATGATGACTGAAAATGTATATAAAAATACACATTTTTATATAGAACATAAAAACTGAAATAGAAAATGCACTATGTATCTTCCATTGCATTTGAAATTACGATGAACTCTAGCCAACTTTTCAGCTAAATTAATAACATGCTAGAGGCAAGAGTTATAGGTAATTTTCAGTGCAATACGATTATCACAATCGGTTTTAAATATGGTACTCTAAAATATTGATCTTAATTTATGTGATTCTTTTATAGAGTCAATGCGCCATTCATTTTAAATTATAAACTAAGCTGGTTCTCTGATTAACTGCTGCCAGGTGAATAATCAGTTTCAACTGCAAATTGCGTTTGCAAGATTAATAGACATATTTCCTCACCATGCCTGAAGATTGTTATTGTCAATTCCTTTTAAAATGGAATTACTGAAAAAACTGTCACATTTTGTAAAGAGCAATTTTAAAATTTATTTCATGAAAAGTATTGTATGGGTGATATACAAGGGAGCATTGACATGGAAAACAAACATAAAATAACTTATCAGTTATCAGCTCTTCTTATGAAACTGAAAACAGTGCAGAAAGTCTGCCACAACCTTCACATGGAATAAATGAAAATGTAATAACTGTAAGAAAAATATGAGTCAACTGTTTTCTTAAATTCAATATAATAAGCAAATAATTCTGCAAGCCTATTGTCTTACTGCTTTTTTTTATGTGCTTTTTAAAGTGAATCATCAGTAATGCATCTTGGTGATCACATACATTGTACTGTAACATTAATACAAAATATTACTGCAATACACAATTTTTAAAATTCATTATTTCAACAATGGTCCAAGGATTCAAATATTTCCACAGCTAAGTACATATTTCTACACTGAATAACAATGATTTGACTCAATCTATTGACAAATAGTTTAGTGAACATATTTTTTTTTTTTTGCAACAATATAAGCTACGTATATATTCCATACATAGATTTTTTTCTTGCATTATATATTAATAGGAAATACCTTTACGAAGTGCTAATTATCAAAATATGTTTTACAAGTAACTGTAGTTTATTATGGCATTGTATACTTCATTATAAAATTGCTAACATTTTACAGCAATTACATTTCAGTTCGCATAGTTCTTTCATAAGTTAATGCTTTGGAATAATGCACAACATCTACATCACTACATCAGAGTGGGCCAGCTCACAAAGAGTCCTTGAACTGGCAGTGCAATTCATCTCTGTATGATCTGAAATTGCACTTGTTTCTCAGAGTCTCCATAAAAACTTGACTGCCTAGAGAAATCCTCCAAGCTACTAGAATACAACAGACAACATGGATGGTTGATCACATTCATGTTGAAGTTAAAAATCCTCTACATGAAGCAGAAGATGACACTGAGGCATCTTGTTTTCATCTTATTACAGCGTAACTTCTTTATCCACTACTTTAAAAATGTTGGAGAGTTCATCTACAAGAGTCTCATAACGGAAGCCCACACGGATGTCTGGCACATTCGTACGAGTGATATCATTGCCGGCAACACCTTCCTTTGTGTAGTTTGGCCCTAGCCAGTACTGCTTCATCTGGAAAAAATAATTTGATTAGAAAAAAATATCTGTTTATTTCAGTTTATAGCTTCTCCTATCGTAAGGCACTATTAAGAGGCCATCGGAAAGAAGAAAAATATTTTGTTTCACCTTTTTCTTTTTTTTCTATTAGTTTTACCTCGCACTGACACAGATAGGTCTTATTGTAATGGTGGGATAGGTAGGGGCTATAACTGGGAAGGAAGTGATCAAGAGGACTCATTGGGGCAAATATTCGTTTATAGGAAGGGGAGTTAGGGATTGGAATAACTTACCAAGGGAAATGTTCAATAAATTTCCAAATTCTTTGCAATTATTTACGAAAAGGCTAGGAAAACAACTGATAAAGATCTGCCACCTCAGCGACTGCCCTAAATGCAGATCAGTAGCGATTGACTGATGGTCTCAACTCAGACACAGACTGATGTGAAAATGGGAAGCCATGGAAAACAATCTTCAGAGCTGCCAAAAGTGAGTTCAGACCCATTATCTCCCAAATGCAGGCTCACAACTACGTGACCCAAGTCACATAGCCACCTCGCTTGATTTTGTATCACATAATTTTGGCACTATTTATACAGTACTCTCATTTTAGGAAGAAAATTCTGCACCATTTAGCTGCCAGGTAACTTCTGCTCTCCAGACTGCATCATGGGAGCAGTTAGTGGGAAGCTAGGTGTACAAAATGAGGAAACTAGATTACAATGGAACTTTGGCTCACACTTTCTGCATATTAATCAATCAGTCAAATGGCAGATTCTCTATCAATTGTTTCCCTAGGCTTTTCTTAAACATTTGCCTTGATAAATTATCACAATCCCTTACTCCTTGTCCTATAAATGAATATCTGCCCAATTTGTCCTCTTGAATTTCACCTTTATCTTCATATTATGATCTTTAAAACTTTTAATAGCTCTGCTCAAGCTTATTCACCTACTAATGTCATACCATGCCATCTCTCCATTGACAGCTCTGAACATACCACTTTGTCAAGCATCTCATCTCCTTACAGCCAAGTCTTCACAGCCCAAAGTTTGCAACATTTTTGTAACACTACTCCACAAATAAAATTATTATTCCTTTAAATAGAAAGTTTGATATTTCCACCATTCAATACTTATAGATATACTGCAGCCCACCTGGTGGCCATGATCGTTCAGGTGTTGTAGTCTAAATGGTCTGACACCGTGGTTAGCCAGTTCGAGTCCCGTTGGTCAAAAAAAATTTACCATCAAAATTTTAGCTGGCAGCATAGGGAAGGTGGTGGTATACAATTTCTAATCACTAGACTGTGTGCCAAAAGCCTGGATTAAATTTCAAACCTCTCTGCACTGCTCATGTGGAGCGAGGACACATACGACGCTGTTGATGGTGATTTGTCTGTCAGATGGAAACTGTAAGCCTCAAGCAGACCCCTTGGACTATTTGACAGAAGTAGGCTATATGCCCGCACTGGGTTTCACCCTCTCCTCCCTCATATATCATGTCATTAATTTCATCTCATTAACTCCTCTGATGAGGTTGACGTCAGGAAGGGCATCCGGTCATAAAAATCTGCCCCGACAGATTCATCTCACCTCATATCCAACCCTGTAGAGGAACAGGACAAGGGCTGGACAAACAAACAAGCAAACAATACTTATAGATATACTGTAAGTATTATGTTAGTACATGTTTCCCTCAGTGAGACTCCTTTATTTGCTTCATTAAGTACTGAATGGTGGAAATATAAAACATTCGGTTTAAAGGAATAATTATTTTATTAGTTAAAGTCAAGATCTGGCAGGGAAAGGAATGATGCTTCCCAGGTCATCATTAAGCAAAATCCTCACATAAACAAGTCAATAAAAATTGGAATGTAGAAGGTGAGAATGCTGCTGGAAGCAAGAAAAATGGAAAAAGCTAAAATTGCCAGGAATGAAAGAGAACTAGATATTCTGCATCTATGTTATGAAATAAGATGGCCAGGAAATGGTGATTTCTACAGCAATGACTTTAGAATGATCTATAGTGGTAGTACAAGTGGAGGCAATGAAATGAAATGTCGTATGGCTTTTAGTGCCGGGATATCCCAGGACGGGTTCGGTTCGCCAGGTGCAGGTCTTTCTATTTCCGTAATATAATCTTGTCGAAACAGTGACCAAGTCCCCAGAGTAGTCTTGAGTTTTATCATTTCTTTTCAGCCCACTGCAAAGCAGGAAATATGTGACAGATGAAAGGCACTATCTGGTGTGCAAATGCAGAGGAACACAATGTTGCCCATTGCTTTCCATGTGTTTATTAAAGTATATTATTTGTTTTCTCTTACAGGATGGTGTTTTATGTAATTTCATGTTGTTTTTGATATGTTATCTTGTTGTTTAATGGGGAACGGCCCAAGTGCTGAGTGAATGTTTGTGGTCACTCTAGTTCTTACTAGATCCTTTGGTGAACCACATTTCACGTCAAGTCAGTGTAGTGTGTAAGTTTTCCTCTACCTGATCCAATGTAAATACTTGAGATATTTTAATTGTGTTGTGATTATTGTAAATATAGCATAGGGAAATGCCACTAGTATTTTTCGTAGTTCATATCATGTCCCCTTTGCGTCTTAATTCTCATTTAAAGGTAACTATTGCAGCAACTACCCTGAATTTCAATCCATATTATGGTGATACTTAAAATCGTGCTACTCCATACGAACAGGAACATTGGACAATAATGTGGAGTTATTTTGAAACTCATAAATATTTAATGTTGTGTTGGAACTTTCATTTTATCATTTATTTGATTTGCATAATTAGCACTTGTGGTCCATATTCATTTCAATTTCAGATCAATGCTAATTTCATACACGTTTTATTATTTGGATTTTTATTTGTTGTAGTATGATTCGGGGTTATTTTGTGTAATAAACTCATCTTACCCCATATAAGTGTTTCTGTTGATATATCTTCATTTCTTCTCGTTACACCGGTTTAGGTAATCAAATTATACCACAGAAACACCAGCTTCCCCACACAGATCCATTTATAATGAACTGTTGACTACAACTGACTTTCACACATACATGAAGCAAATTCAAACATTCAAAGAACAAAAGCAAACAAAGATAAACCACTCCACTCAATTACCTGAGTTACCGACACATAACCTCAATGTTGTATTCCTTAAAACTATATACACAACATTTTATTTTTATGAGAAAACCACACTTCCAACAGTTTCTCATTCGAGATAAACCTCCATTATTCCTGTCATATACTTATAGATAAGTGATAAACTTTGACTTTTAGACTTACCCTTGACAATCTACCCACTTTCTGCCCAAACCTGAGTTGGTTGGATGTTTAATCTGGAAATGGAGGTATCGTCCTAGAGGGTTATTACCCCTGGGTACAGTACAATATTTTTGGCCCACGTACAGATATAAAACGCTTCTGCTCACGTAGGTTTAAAAAAATATTGTCATCAAAATAAAGCAACAACAGAATAAACAAGGCTGTGCTTGCTGTAAAAGTGCAGGATGTGTACTTGGCTTAGAACAGAAGAGTTCTCATTTTCTAGTCCACTTCCAATTCAACATTCACATCAATTGAGCCTGGATGTTTATGTGGTAATAAGTTAGAATGCAAACTTTTTGGTAACTAACAAGTGTTGTCTAGCCCAGTCTGTGATTGTGTAGAAATAAATGCAAAGATTGTAGAGATTATACTGGGCTGAACTCCCACTGGAGAAAAATTATGAGGGCCAAAAGATAATTTCTCTTCACTTCAGAAGGTTGCAGTATAGCCTATTAATGCATAAAAATCCAGGCTCTGTGTATCAATAAATGGAAATAATTTATTTCTTAAAATTATATTCATAATTGTAGAGTTTGCAGGAAGCTTACCTTGTGAGGGAAACCACTCATCAGAACACTGTTCCTTGCCAACTCGCACATGTCGCATGAACTCAACTTCCACACCTGAGCTGCTATACTGTACTCCTCCATGAGAGGTTCCTGAAACATAAGTTTTAGTTTAGATTTACTTGGATAATCTGCTAATGTTCTAAATAAAAAATAAAAAAATAAAAAATTAAAGATCTTTTGCCTTCAGGATTCATTTATTCATAGAAAATGTAGAACATGCAAACCAGTTTGATTACTGGTGTTGTGGGGTCTTTAAAGATACCATTCACTGTAGCTGTCACTTAGTGCAAAGTCAACTGCTATCTTGAGTTGTAGCTTTTAATAAATATTGATTTTCTACGGAAATTGTTTTATATATTGTGTGGTGCCGTTTACGGGCCCACAACAGCGTTTGTGTTACAAATTTGTCGAGACTTAAAATTTTGTAAGTGTTCATATTTCATTCGAAGTGCGTGTATGATACTTTTTCTTTGTGTAAGCCTTGCTATGGCTTCCATATCTTGCCCTGGCATGTCAGTGTGTGATCCTAGGATCAGGACACGCAGATGGCCTCTCGCAATTTTCTTCACCATCCTCAATATTATTGGAATAAATTCTTTCATTGTACATACATCGCTCATAAACTACATGCCTGTCACTAGCTTTCAGTTTCTGAAAACATTGGACAGACAATTAATTGAACCCTACCTCAATGAAAGACTTGTCAATGACCGACTTCCGAAAGAATTGTGACTGGTGGTATCAAGAATTTTTAATAAGAAAATTGTTTCAAACGTGCAATCATCCAATCAAGACTCAAAAAGGAAGTGATGTACACTGTGTTCTCGCTCTGCTGAAAAAAAAAAGAATAAAAAAGGACAAATCAGTACTGTGTGAAATGTGACCATCCAACCAGCCAAACTTGCCGTTCCGTGGTGTGAAAGGATTGTGGAGAAGACATGTAGTGGTTGCGAAAATGACGTAAATGACTGTAAAATTGAAAAGTTTTATGAGTTTTGTATACTATAATATTTAAGTGTACCTTTGAATTTGCTTTGGAACAATGAACATTTAAAATGTGTTTTCATTTAAATTTAATTCATGGGAGTGCAATTTTCTTTTAAAATCAGGGACGGTAAAACAATTGTGCATTATCTCACCATCTATAATCAGTAAAGATGTTAATATCTCATTGTAGGTAATGCAAAATGTATAAGGAAACATAATTGACATATATTTATTTTTGAAACTTAAAAAAAAAAAGTGTTTGTGGTAATCCATTCTGTGGTATCATTTCCAACCCCACAACTCCACTTACGTACTAAAGTCTTCACAATGCCAGTCAAGGGTTAATTCTGAACTTGACAGTCCGGCTCCATGGCTAAATGGTTAGCGTGCTGGCCTTTGGTCACAGGGGTCCCGGGTTCGATTCCCGGCAGGGTCGGGAATTTTAACCATCATTGGTTAATTTCGCTGGCATGGGGACTGGGTGTATATGTTGTCTTCATCATCATTTCATCCTCATCACGACGTGCCGGTTGCCTATGGGTGTCAAATTGAAAGACCTGCACCTGGCGAGCCGATCTTTTCCTCGGACACTCCCGGCACTAAAAGCCATACGCCATATCATTTCTGAACTTGACATAAATATTGTAATCTAATAAACATAAGGTAAGGTGATGGTGATCCTGGCTAGTTTTGTTCCAATGATAGGAAGCTAGTACACCAAACAACACAGCTGAAGATGTTTGTGTAATTCGAATTATTTTAAAAGTACAAATTTAAGTTTATTGTAAGGATGTTGTTATTTGGAATAACTTAAAATTTTTTGGTCCTAGTATAGGAATAGAATAAATTTATTTATAGTTGATTAGTATCGTGAGAGAAGACTGAAAAATTTTGAAAATGAGATTTTTTTAAAAGTAGATTAATATTGTACCTTGTATATCAGGGTTTATTAAAGTAATTGGAATAGAGATTATGTTTTTCCTAAATTTAAAAAAAGCTAATTTATTATGTGGTTAATGTTTTATTATTATAAAGAATAATAACTTTGTAATGAGGTTAGGTTAGGTTCAGCAAGAACATCACGCATCACATAATCTACTGCACATGAGCCAAACTCTATCGGTTCCAGTAGTTATTTATTTAGCGTATGGCTTTTCTTTTAGTGCTGGGACTGTCCGAGGACATGTTCGGCGCCTGGTGCAGGTCCTTCTATTTGATTCCCATGGGTGACCTGCATGTCTGGGTGTGGGATGGTGGTGATGAGATAAGGAGAGGGTGAAACCCAGTGTCAGGCATATGGCCTACTTCTGTCAAACAACATTGGGGGTCTGTTCAAGGCTTAACGTCTCCATCTAATGGACTATGCCCTCATTCCATACGAACACTGCAGATAGGTTTGGAATTGAATTCAGGCTACTGGCATGCAATCTGCTGGTAAAATTTTTTCCACCAATGGGACTTAAACTGCCTAACCACGATGTAGCACCATGTAGATTTGATGCCTTAAGGATCATCATTCAGCAGAGAGAATGCAAGAGAGCAAGGGGAAACAGTGTGTTGTTGTGCATAGTTTGGCAAAGGAAGGTGTTAGATAAAAACAGCTACACAGCTGGCAAGATGTAGTGTTTACAGCGCACTATGTCTTCTGGTATGAGCTAGAGCAATTTTGTTACTTTCATTGATCTGTCTCAGTCTCATCCTTGCCTTTGACAATAGCAAAGTGATTGAGGTATGAGCGATGCTAGTAATGCCATTCCTTATGCAGCCAGTCCCTGCTATGAATGGTGTGAAAATGTCATTCATAGGGTCGGTTGGTGCATGCATTTCCATATGCTTGGCAGACTGATATGTAATAGCAACTTCTGGTTGAGTGAGGAAAGCAACAGGAAATTACCTCACTCCTCATTTCCCTAGTATACCTCTTCAGTGATGCCAGGCTATGACAGCTTTCAGCAGAGATTTTGAGGATCAAACCAGCCTTCGGGATGAATATCCAACATACACACATACAGATGAAAACAGTGTATGGTGATCATTGCAAGAGCCTGATAAAAGTGCATGTGAGAAAAAATAATTATTTCCTAGATGACAACTAAACAAAGTAATGGACAATGTTGTAGTGCATGTGTGCGTGGTTTGAAGTAACCAGCATCTCTTTGTGGGCAATATTGTGGTACTGGTGAAACTCTGTCTTGGTACCATGCATCACATCACCACCACCTAACTGCAGTACCAGAAAATCTATACTTGGTGGGTTCCCTGTAGCCTTGATGATGTCAAAAGAGCTAATGCAAAGCTAATGTGCAACAGGATCTGCAGTGGTATCAGCCACAGATTGACCTGTATTTGTCAAGCTTTGAGATGATGTGGAACCATCATTACCAGCCCGAAACAAGAATGCAGAGCCATCAGTAAAAGTATGTCGGTCGTCTCTCCACACATTTTCACATATTCAAGGAGTTGAAACATGCACCAGAAGCCAATGATTCACATTGGACAATGATGTGGAGGCAGTATCTCTACAATGATTCCAGTACCATTTTTTATTTGCTAGTTGCTTTTATGTCGCACCGACCCAGGTCTTTTGGCGATGATGGGACAGGGAAGGCCTAGGAATAGGAAGGAAGCAGCTGTGGCGTTAATTGTTGTCTTGTTGGATAAGCGGAATATGTACATGTGACATTGCTTTTGTTGTATTGACTCAGGCAGGTCTTTAGGTGATGATAGGATAGGACTGGAAGGAAGCAACGGTGGCCTTAATTAAGATACATTGATAACCATCTTCATGGTTGTTGACAGTGGGATTCATACCCACAATCTCCCAAATGCAAGCTAACAGTTACACAGCCTGAGCCCTGCTGCTGACTTGCTCAGGTAAGTGTTGGATAAGTGCCTCAACAGGAGCAGCAACTATGTATAGCTGACTTCCGTTTAGTTTAGTTTTCCACCAAGTGTTTGGTTTTTAAATGACCGAGTTTCATATAAACATGATATAAATATACATATAAGAAGTTCCAAGCTACTGGTCAGATATCATAAAAGTTCTGTTCTTCTCTAGTTTTACAAAGCTTGTATTTGATTTACTGTGAGGGGAACACACTCCATATTTCTCATCATATTGAACTAATTCATTCTTTGAACCCAGACGTGGCACATATTAAGCCTGGTCTCCACTGATTAACATTTAACAACAAGTTAAAAATGACATGTTGAAATTGACATATATATACAAACATTTGATTCATAGTTGACTTAACATGTTAACTTGATATGTTGAAGTTAACATATTTAACTGTTGGCATGTTTTGTTTTTTTGTGGGATTGGAAAACATGTTAAATCAATTCATTATTTGTGTGGTTTCAGCACAGCTTCAGCAAAGTTTGTATACGTAAGCTACATTAAAATCATGCTCAGATATACTCAGATATTCTCAGAAAGTTTTGAGTCCAGACCTGTCTTCTACTTTAAGCTCACAGAATTTCATCAACACTGTGCCTTCTATTCAGATATTGTCGTACTCGCATTCTCCTTTCCTTCTTTCTTAAGAAGGGCCGATGATCTATTATCGTGGAAAAAAGTATAGACACCTGAGTTTATATGTTAATAAAACGTTTATCCTCTGTCCCACATAGAAACAAGCTACGCCAATTATTTAATTATGTGTAGCAGAAATTTTTATGGTATCCAGTTAAAATTTTAATGCAGGTTGAACAAGAAAAAAGTGCCGGTATTTTTTCCATTGTCCTTGTTTGAAAATGCAAGACACCACCTGAATGTATTAACACAAACTGATATGATGAACCAGCTGTGTATAAACAAGAGAAGTCAAGTTTAAGTGTGAACACAATGTTAAATGAAACAGTGTTTAACATTTAACACACTGACGACGGGCCCCGAGCAGAGGCTGTTACCCCACGTAGACCGGATAGATCAAGCTTCCAAGAAAGAAATGACACTGGTGCACTCAAACTACTGTAACTTGAAAAGTATTCAAGGTATCAACCGCAAACTTGGAACATGTACTCACTAGGTTGCTTAGTAGTCTGTACTTGCGATACCTTTCAAAGCAGTACCATTCGTGGCTCCATTTAATAGTTTTCTAAGCACAGTGTAGTATCCCATTCGTGTACTCAATGTTTTCAAGTATGATAGGATTTCTCTTTAAGGCTACTCCCCATTTAGTGGTAATCGTTAATCATTAGAAATATCTAATTCACTGTAACTAGGTACCTATTATAACAAGTCTGTACATAATTAATCACAATTATCGGTAACCGTCAGCAACTGAATACGCCACGCCATGTTTACATCCGCACTGGAGCTCCAGGGAATAGCTCTACATATCCAAAATTATTTTATTACATAAATGAAGGTTTAAAGAAAGAAAGAACGAAAGAAAGAAAGATGCAGCTATAATTTATGTTCCATGGCTACACCATTTGGAACTCCTAATATCGTCCACAATTTCATCAATAATGAAGTACGAGGTGCATAAAAGCGAGAATTCTCGTAGGCCGGCACCTACTGTCGGCTGTCACCTATCGTCAGCTGAGAAACTACGAGAATTCTCAGGGCTCATCACACATGTGGCACATCAGACAATGAATCCACATATAAATGTTGAAATACTTTGTCATTACATAGAGCACATTGCTATGGGCGTGCCATCTTGTACAATGATTCTTGGCGCGTAAGAACACCCGTGTATATACAAAGTTTCCTCGACTACAAAGACCGTACAATTAAAAACATACATAGACACTAAAATCTAAGATCCCTTCTACTCCATGACATGATCGAAAGTAGTTAAAATTATAGTCAACAGATACCAAAACAAGCTGCAAACGATGCCTGTGCGTAAAAACTGAGATCTCCAGGGCCTGTCAACAGTCACTGGCCACAGTCCTTAGAGATCTCTGGGGCTGGTCGTCAATGTGTTAACAATTAACATGTTGGTGGTGTCCCCAGTTAACATTTAACATGTTGTTGTTAAATGTTAATCAGTGGAGACCGGCCTTTAGATTGATTATGTTGATACAATGTGGTAATATGGTAATATTATTCTAAGGTACAGGAATTCTAATATTAAAGATGGTAGCAGAACCATAAGCTTCTTTCTTCCATAATATTTTTTCAAGACCAGCCTCCATCTATAATTATTATAATACCTAAAAATATAAAAATTACCTTGGTGAAATGAAACTGCAGAGGATCATCCGTTGACAAACTGATGACTAATCCCCTAGCTAAATATTCTGGAAGTGGGTTTCGATGGTAATTAAGGAACAAAGAGTTGTTACTCAGCGGTGACATTGCGATTCCCACCTGTGCCAAGTAATACAAATACTGCAGAACTGGTACCTGAAATCAAAAGATACCATTATTCATTAAGTACAGAACTTAAAGAATAAGATAACTAACACTGCAATTCAGGAACTGTTATGAATGGAAGTCTGCTGCTCCACTCTACCAGTTATTTTAAATAATGTATTAATTAAATGTGTTGCCTCTTTGATGTATGGAAGCAGTGTTTCTTGTGCTTCCTCAGGCTCTGTGTAAGTCAGCAATAGCAAAGCAAATGCCATCCTACATCTAGCAGTCAAGAAGAATAAAACTATGCTTCTCACTGTATTAAAGTCTGTCTCCGTAGCGTAATGTCTAGTGTTATTAGCTACCATCCTCGGGGGCCTGGGTTTGATACCCGGCACTGACAGAAATTTTAAAATGGCAGGAGGGCTGGTATGTGCCTGAAAAGAGCTGCACCACCTCGGTATGAGGACATGAGTTTACTTTACTTTTAGTGTATTAAAGAGCGATAATGGACATAAACCTTCAATGGAATATAGCTAGTCTTCTATCTTCAAAACAATAAAAATAAAAAATCCTGAAGAAAACAAAGATGTCCTACATACTTGTTAATGAAGCAAAAGTATCAAAAGAAGCTAGATAATCCATTACTGTACAATCTAAAGAGCTATACAACTCATGCCAGCATCAACAAGTAGGTAGAGATATCAGCAACAGTTTTAAACCGCCTTACTGCTAAACTAAATGACTCTGACATGTGAAAATTGTGAAAATGACAGTGTGAGTAAGGCAGAGAAAACAAAAATCTCTTCAGTGATGCCTAGGCTATCTATGATAGCTTTCAGCAGAGATTTTGAGGATCAAACCAGCCTTCGGGATGAATACCCAACATACACACATACAGATGAAAACAGTGTATGGTGATTATTGCAAGAACCTAATAAAAGTGCACGTGAGAGAAAATAATTATTTCCTAGATGACTACTAGCCTGGACAACTAAACAAAAAATTAAAGCAAGACGTAATATTTGAAAAAGGAGATATTTCAATTTCATTTACTATTCAAAAATCTGGACTAATCCTGAAACTATCAAAATTGTATCTGCCAACATAGCAGGTAAATGAAAAAGAAACAGACATGCTTTGACCTTCTTTCAGTATATTAGGCCATGTCAACATAAATCTGACATTAAATAAATAAATATGACTGCATTAGTATAAAAAATGCAAACTGATTCACAACACAGGCAAAAACTTCTGTAAAACAGGAGAGAAGTTCTACCTTCTACCATAAATCAGCAATTGACTCTTGTGAGAGAAGTTTATTTAATTCGGTGTAGAATTTTACCATCAGTATTAATAAGAGTTAATTAAACCTACCTTCCGGAGCAAAAGGCCATGTGAGATATTCTCTGCCATCATGAAACCACACACCAGATGCTGGACAGGACCTGCCTCTCCACAATGGGGTCTCAGCACGAATGTGTTCAGTCCTTGCTCCCTACAAGCAAAATATTTAATGGAGAATTAGGAAAGATACAAGTCTTCCGAATACAATTATCCTTGTATGTCATTATGCCTCCCTATACTACAGGATACTTCTTACATTCCGTGCAATAAATTAATAGGAAGTGTACAGAGCCTTACCTACGGAAGTGGTTTAGGACCGTTAGGTTAGCGTATGTGTAGTACTGGTAGTAGGCATAAGGTGGATTTTCCTCATCAGCCCACTGAGATGGAGTTGGAACATCTTTGTCAAACAATGGATTTTCTGGTTTACTCTCATCATCCACAGAGTCGAACCCAATCACCTAAAATGTTACACAAGTACTGTAGCTCAAGTTTCATTTCATAAATATAGAGAAAAAATATGAAGTAACAATCAGTAAGATATTTTCCTCAAGATCAGATTCAAAAGTTCATGTGTACGTATCAGGGATTCTTTTTTGTAAATCATTTGGACATCAATCTCCCACTGACTGATAATGTAATTTTACTTATAGGAACTGTGTCATGATACAAATATAACAGAGTTGCTGTATTAAAATTATCAAAATCTAGGATATATACATGAATATTTTATAGAAAAACCATGATAATATGTAAATTAAATCAATTGGTATTATATCTTACAGTTAATTTAAATTTCAGAGAATTTCTTGTTTGGTGAACTGTTCTCAAAGTCATCAAATTTAAAATAACTGTGCTTGACAATGCAAAAAAAAAAAAAAACATCACCCACTCGCTGCTATGTACAGTCTCTGTCAAGTTTAATGGGTACAAGAATGTTCGCGAGTTTTTCAGAAAGTCAAAGCAGATTTATGTTTAATGTTTATGTTTTTGTAACTTCATGTGATCTGTAATATCTGACCGTCCACCATGGCCCACAAGAACCACTGTATTGCACTTTAAACACACTACTGTTTCATTGTTGTGTTTACACCTCGTAAGTATGGAAATTTATTTTGTAGTTTGTCACTGAACTTGCATGTTCATTTAAGAGTCATTACAAAACTCTGAACATATCAATAAAACCCTTATTTCACTTGCCACACGACAAAACCGAACATTTTAACATTTCAACAACTAGTAAATAACTTAAATGTTGCCATTTATTGTAAAATTTGATTGTATTCAATTTGAAGTAACACCTCATTCGCAAGCAATGAGCCAATCAATTTTAAGATCTTATAATACAGTATAATAGCTTGAGAATGGACTCATTTACAAAATGCTTCCAAATTTTTCAAGGTTCTTATACATACAATGGACACATGAATTAATGCATGATAATTTTTTTAACATCTCTTGCATGATGAAGTAACTGGTATTTATTTTCAATTTTTATAAATTCTGGGACATTAAAAGTCCTCAAAAGCACTTCCATGACACTGGAACTGATGATTAATCAGATACTCTTGAAAAATCCTGGATGAACAGACCCTATACAAATATTAACTGCACTCTAGAAAATACATCAATACAACTGTAGTAGATAGTAGCTTAAGAAAATAACCTGGAAGGTTCTCACGTTCGTAGATTTTTCCTGTATTCTCATCAATATTCTTTCTTTCATAGACTTATCAACAAATCAACTTGATGGACAAGAAAATATTGTTTAAATATTTAAAGATTGCAGCAGAGATTTTATTATTATTATTATTATTATTATTATTATTATTATTATTATTAACTTTATTGGCCACATTGGGTCACTTGAGTTGTTTCACGGTCACTTTCCTTTTGAAGGTTGTACTGTTTTTGTTCTTGTGATCTGCCCAGTACATTTTCATTCGTTCCAATCACAATTCTCTCAATTCATCTGAAATCGCTATAGCCCCTTCTGTGCGTCATTTCTGCTGAAAATTTGTCTTAAGAAAGGTATTGATTTTTTTTTTTTTCTGCATCTGGTATCTCGAGTCCAACTGCTTTGAGATCTTGCTGAATTTCATGGATCCATTGTCCTCCTGTCTTCTTTCCAAGATTTCTCATCACTAGTTGTCATAAAATCCAGTTTCCTGGCAGTTGCAAGATGTGAAAGGAATGCGAGATTCTTTTCTTTTTCATTGTGCTGGTGACTGGGTCAATCTCTTGATAGTTTCATTAGGAAGGATTCTCCAGACTCTTTCAACCTGGTATTTTTTTATTTATGCAAGTTATAATAATTCTTCTTTCAGTTTTGAGAAGGTGATCAGTTATTTTTTCATTTTTTTAAAATTTGGAACAGGGTTTCACAAGTGTGAGTGGCTTCCAAGAAAGTTATGATTTTAATAGTGTTGGATCAGTGTCTATTGACAGCCATTTCTAATTGTACACTGACCAGGTTAGAAACTGGGCTTTTTAAAAATGTTATTTTGTTAGTTCTATTTATCCATGTATCTTTCTCGTTTAAGTTGTGTATGATGATTTCTCCAAGATATTTAAACTGTAGAACTACAACTACATTTTTCTTTTGGATCATTTATGAAGACTATGTTGAGGGGTTTCTTGGACACAGTCTCAGTTTTCTCCAAGGATATCTGTAATTGTATTTTTAGGGAGATGTTTTGGAGATTGGTGATTTGGTCTTTGTAGTCAAGGGCTAGGAGAACTAAATCATCTAAAAATCCCAGGCAGTTTGTTTTTATTGACTGGTCTTTATCCAATTTTGATTTCAGGTAGGTTTCCCTTTCGCCGCCCGGCTCCATGGCTAAATGGTTAGCGTGCTGGCCTTTGGTCACAGGGGTCCCGGGTTCGATTCCCGGCAGGGTCGGGAATTTTAACCATAATTGGTTAATTTCACTGGCACGGGGGCTGGGTGTATGTGTCGTCTTCATCATCATTTCAACCTCATCACGACATGCAGGTCGCCTACGGGAGTCAAATCAGAAAGACCTGCACCTGACAAGCCGAACTTGTCCTCAGACACTCCTGGCACAAAAAGCCATATGCCATTTCATTTATTTTTACCTTTCGCCAAAGTTTCATGATGAAGAGCAGTGGACATAATCCATCACCTTGTCTGAGGCCAGTTTTTATTGTAAAAGCTTTTGACACTTCTCCCCTGAACTTTACCTTGGAATTCATGTTGGTTAAAGTTAGTATGATAATTTGAGATGATCTGAGGATTTTTAGAAGTGTCGTCTATGGATACTATAAGATCCTTTTTTTAAATCTAGGAATGAGGTAAAGAGCTGTTTATTTCTGCACTTGTAATATTCCATTTATTTTATTTTTTATTATTTATTTTGACTTTCTCCAACTGGAGATTGTTCCTGAGGACAAAGTATACAAAAAATCAAGATGAATATTAAAAGTAATTGTGAGTTGATTACTTAATGGTTGGTAAGCACTTTTGACATATGTGTGTTCATTATAATAAGGTTTAGATATAATTTTCACCACAAATTGCTCCAACTTAGGGACGTCAAACCTTCACTCTGCAGAAGGCTAAGGATTACTCTAATAAAGTTACAAGTCCCTGAATTGGAGTGCTTTGTAGTAAAAACTACATCTTATCTTAACACCAAAATAAAGTACACAAAATGACCAACAGATGGCACTTCATATGATACACAAGCAATAATAAGCATAACAATCGAGGTTTAGCAAAGACGATGTTCTTTATAACACATGCTCAACGTGTCGGTCATCATTCATCAACAATACCTGTATTCGAGGGACAATGTTGTGTGAACAGCATATTGCTGTCGGATGTTGTCTTTTATCATCCCTAATGAGGTCGGATGTTTGCGGTAGACTTGCGACTTCTTGTGTGCTTTATTTTGGTGTCCATAAAACCCCATATCATGCCAATCATGCATGTCAGTTATTACCTCTCTATCTCAAATATTCCGCGAAGTATCGCCTCCTCAAATGTTAACGGACTTTTGGGTTGCCCAGTACATTTAGGCCAAGAATTATCTTCTAAAAAATGTTACAAGGTTACCGGTTCAAACATGACAAAAATGTAATGGAGATGCTTACATATTGTAGGAACTTGTGCAGCTCTGGATGAGTATTGGGGTTATTCGTCACCTCAAAAAGTGGGAGGAAAATATTGTTGATGAATTCTTGGAAGTTACTCATGAGTTTGTTTGATTTGAAGATGTCACTGAAACATAAAATATGAAGTTATTTTACACCAATCAAGCTCATCATTAATTAGACAGCTAGAAATTTAGAAAGAGCCCTGTATAATTTTTCTCTCTAAGTATTGAGGAATTTCAGTAATCAATTCTTATATGGTCCACCAAAAATGGAGCCATGTTTTTAAGTTCAAGGATCACAGAAGGAGAACGTAGGAAAAGGTGATTCTATAATCTAACTCTTTCTCAACAGCTTTGGCATATTCTGCTTTTGTATCCTCTACTTGTGATGGTTTTAAATTCTCATTTTTTAAGAGCTACAACAATTTTTCAATTGTGAGTAAATCTTGCACAGTTTCACTGTTCAACATTGTCCTAGTGACATGCATAATAAAATGACTGCATTAATAATACTTTGGTCTAATTTCCTTTATGAAGTTTATGACCTTAAGTACCTCCTCCTATAAGTGATAATTGTCATTTTTTTGCAAGTATAATTTTGTGATTTATTGTATCAGAAGTACAAGCTTTACTTAAGGAAAGAAATATTCTTACTAGAGTCGTGGTATTTGAATGAGCCACCGGATATTATCTGAGCATACATTTCCAGCAATAGCCCATCGAGCAAGCTTGTCCCATTCTTCAGGGTTCTTGCCATAAATTGACAATCGAAGCTCTGCATTCTGATACTTGCTTTCTTCAAGATCAGATGCAACTTCCTGAAAAATAAATTACACATTAGATAATAAATGTATACATTATTAGAGCCCAGATTTTTGATGATGATGATGATGATGATGCTGATGATGCTTGCTGTTTAGAGGGGCCTAACATCTAGGTCATCGGCCCCTCTGGTATGAAATAGACGAAATGCGATTACAATTTAAAAGTACAAAATTCATCCACTGACCAGAATTCAAAACGTGATGATGAAGAATGAATTGATGAATATGAATTTAAAACAATCAGTGGATAAGACGCGCAATGCCTCACATTCCCATAGACTGCTTCCAAAGCCCAATCCTGAATCGATGATGCTTGTCTAAATGGGTCAATATCTATGTCAACGATCCCGCATAATGGCACTTATCGCTAGTAAAGGAAAACCATGGTATTTCTCAAGTTGCGGTACTAATCAAAGGTAGCGTAAACTCACGGTGTTCCAAGCATTATGGTACTACTCACAAGTATTGTACATCGTACAGGCAACGAAAACAATGGCGCCATTCAGAGCCAACGCAAACCGATGAGTTTCCTCACCTTGGTATACTAATCACAGGTGCCGGTATTCCCGTGGTGTTCCTCACATAGTGGGTACTAATCACAGGCAACGCAGACCGACGGTGTCGCTCATATAGTGGTACAACTCACATGCAATGCAGACCGACGGTGTCTTTCATATAGTGGTAAAACTCACAGGCAACGCGCAGACCCGTGGTGTTGCTCACATGGGTACAACTCACGGGTACTGGAAACCCACAGTCCACACACACACTGCTGCTACTAATCACAAACCTATTGTGTACCTAATGTAGTGGTACTACGCGCAAGTGAAGATGACCCATGGTGTTCCCCGTGTGGTGGTACTAATCACAAGTAGTTTCATGGTTCGAATTTGATCATCCCTTGGTCACCCCTTTTAGCCACCTCTTACGACAGGCAGAAGATACCGTGGGTGTATTCTTCGTCTGTGTCCTCCACCCACAGGGGGTCCCAGATTTTTATGGCATCTAATTTTTATTGTAGCATGTAAGGCAATTGAAACATGTCTGGTGGTGGTGGTGATTATTGTTTTACACACTGCTGGCCAAAAGTTTCTGGACAAAACATATGTACCTGCATGACTATGTTTAATGACAGAATATATTACTGTAACCAAGTTTCGAAGGTTTTCGGGCAATGGTGACGAGTTTATGTTCGACATTTAGCATCGGAAAAAATGCATCCTACTCTATAACACCTACAGTGAAACAAAGACGGGGCTCCGTGATGGTTTGGGGCTGTTTCACATTTAGTAGAGTTAGTAGACTGCACCAAATTCAAGGAACACTGTACAAAAACAGCTATCATTCCATCCTATCTCGTTATGTTCTTCCGTCTGGACAGCAACGTGGGTTTGATCTCCAATGAGTTAATGACCCCAGACACATGTCTTGCTATTGCATGAATTATCTGCAAAACAAAGAGAACTCTGGGGAACTGTTTTTAATGGAATGGCACCCCCAATCCCCGGACTTACATCCAATGAACTGCTGTGGGAGGAGTTGGATCAGCAAGTCCGAAAAGAGTGTCCTCCATCGGAAAAGCTACAGAAAATCTAGCAGAATGCCTGGCAAAGTATATCTGCATCGGTGTTAGAAAAACTTGTTATGAGAATGCCAAGAATAGTTAAAAGTATACTTGCAGCAAAGCGGGATTTCTTTGATGACAAGCGGGTTTGATGTGTTCTGGTGATATGTGGGAGTAAATGTGTACATATAGTCTATTTCTTGCTCAGATGTAAAATCTTAGTTTTAGAATATATATTTGTCAATTCCTTGTATGTTGTTTTCTTTTAATCTTAGTCCATTCTTTTTAACAGTTCAATGCTTGTCCAGAAACTTTTGGCTGGCAGTGTATGTCTCAAGCTATTGTGAATGTAATGGTACAATCCTTACTAGTCATTGTGTTAGTGTATATTTTGACCAAATTTGAGTTTCATGCCATGTTTGGCTGCATCAACTGGGGCAGCTGCACAAACATTCTGTTTGTTCTATGACCAATTAGGTAGTGAGGCAATTAACTCTCACTAATGGACTCTTGTGTTATGAACTCTATAAATATCATGAGCATATTGTTAGTTATGCCCCCCTGGTGGCCACGATCAATATATACGAGGGTTGGGGCAAAAGTCATGGCAACTATTTTTTTTTCTTGAAGATACCAGTCCAGTTGGAAAATGTGACATATACAGATGAAAGGACAAGGTGTTAACTACATGTGTGGAAAATGAATAGCACTGAAATATCGTAACACACTAATTTATTATGGTAGTATACAGGGCAATATGGCCTTCCCGGTGCAAAAGAATGACAACACAGTACACATAAAGTTGACATGACAAATCTGGGCCTAAAGAGCCTCAAAGTAGTCCCCTGCTACTGACACCACACGCTGTCAACGATGTGGGAGGCACTGAATTCCAACTGCCTCAGCATTTGCCATCCCCAACGTTGCTCATCATTGGTTGACGCATGTCCTTGTTGAAACTTTCCTACCCACCATGCTACTGTACTGTATGGTAGGGCATTATTCCCAAGGGCTTCCACTAATTCACTGTGACATTCCATCACATTTCTCCCTCGGAGAACGGCTATTTTGATGTAAGCATGCTGCTTAACACGGGTTACTTCCATCTCGCACGACACTCGCCAACGGACTGATTTCACAGCCCTCGCTGCACTATTGCCAGCTATCGCAGAGTTGCTCTGCATACACACTATGCCTGCAGAACTTCCACACGACACATATACGTTTGTGATCCGTTCACATTCTACAAGAAAAAAACTAGTTGCCATGACTTTTGCCCCAATCCTCATGTATATATATTTTTTATATCTCTTTTTGTGCTTATCTAACCTCACAACAGTGTCTTCTTGTCAATGGTGACAACTACCATTCTTATTCTGTCTTCCACTAATAAAGGCTATAGCCAAACATTTTGTATCCATATCTTTCTTTTGTGTGAACTCTATCCATGGATGCGTATATGGAAAGTTGGTGCTCTATTACCTCTACATACACACTATATGTGGATTTGAAGGAAAGTGATGAGGACATGCTGGGCTGAAAAAAAAAAAAAAAAAAAAAAAAAAAAAAAAGATGAATCAAGATGTTCCAAAGGAAATCAGTGAACAATGGAGACTGATAAAGGATATGGAAAAGAGGAAGATAAAACTAGTGAGTCATATGCTGAGACATAATGACTTCCTAGTAAATGTCTTACTGAGCTCAATAGCTGCAGTTGCTCAAGTGCGGCCAGTATCCAGTATTCGGGAGATAGTGGGTTTGAACCCCACTATTGGCAGCCCTGAAGATGGTTTTCCATGATTTCCCATTTTCACACTGGGCAAATGCTGGGGCTGTACGTTAATTAAGGCCACAGTCACTTCCTTCCCACTCCTAGCTCCTTCTTGTCCCATTGTCACCGTAAAACCTATTTGTGTCGGTGCAAAGTAAAGCAACTTGTAAAAAAAAAAGGTAAATGTCTTTGAAGGAAAAATACTAGGAAAGAAAGGAGGAGGAAGACCAAGGGAGACATACTTCGAGGATGTGAGAAACTTGATGGGCTATACTGTAAAAACTACAAGGAAGACAAGAGAACAGCAGGACTAAGGAGAATGGTTGCAATGACAAGGTTTAGCCTTTTCTGTATGATGATGCACAATATACTGTTTATTTCACTCCTGTTAGTTTTCTTACCTGAGCATTTAAAAAAAGAAACATATCACTGAAGTATGTAAAACTGGCATACTATGTTTTTTTCAAAGTATTATTTGATATAGGCTGGTAATGGAATTGGCGTACCTACATAAAAGGATGCTATAAATTATGATTGATAACTGTGTGCATTGGCAGATTTGATGTGTACAGAGAGGTATCATTTCTGCCATCCTGGAGATGGAGTGTGGCAGAAGTGGGGGAGATCTTCCAAGTGAAATGGACACTGTACGAGGCAATGCAGGAATGAATCAAGTAGCCACAGGCAAAATGGAGAACATTCTGTTTATTCCACATAATGCAAGACTTTCATATTGTCTGGTTGGTTACCCTGTGGACTGTACAGTCAGCATCTCAACGCCAAGTTGCCCCAACAAATATTCGTTTATAGGAAGGTGAGTTAGGGATTAGAATAACTTACCAAGGGAAATGTTCAATGAATTTCCAATTTCTTTGAAACCATTTAAGAAAAGGCTAGGAAAAGAACAGATAGGGAATCTGCCACTTGGGTGATTGCCCTAAATGAAGATCAGTAGTGATTGAAGCTGAAGGTGACAGTAAATAACCCGATCCCCTAAGGTGACCAACAGATTCAAACTGATGAGTTTCCTTATTTGGGATGATGGTCCCCTCAGTGTAGGAGGGGTATTTGACCCCATGTTGGAGGCAGCTACAAAAGGGGTCTGAACTCTATTCTAGGAGTGGTCTGATCACCTGCAGGCAGTAGCTCTAAAATGCCTTTGGGAGTGGCGAGCTCTAAAATGCCTTTGGGAGGGGCGACCACACCATAATAAAAGCCTAAAATGAAAATGGCATTTTTAAATCAGCCTCAGTAAAGGCTGGGGCATTCCCCGCAAGCGACATGCAGTTCTTATGCTGGGGGAACTGTGAGAAGAGAGCGACCAGCAGAGAACATTCTGAAGGTGGCAATAATCAATCCCAAGTCACTGACTGGAAAGTCAGAAGAGGTGACTGATTTTACAGAGAATGAGAATATTGCTATGATGGGAATGAGTGAGGTTAAATGGAGAGGAAAGGGAAAGAAGAAGTTGTGGAAGTGATACACACTCTCTTCTGGAGTGGAAGACGAAGTGGGGATAATAACCAACAAGATCTTAGATGAATATGTAGATAAAGTGGACTATGCAAGTGATTAGATAAATCAAAGTACAGTTAAGGGAAGAGAATGGATGAAGGATTTCATCCAAGAGTATGCACCCTAGACTGTGTACAAAGAAGATGATATGGACAAATTCCTGGAAACACTGAAGAGAGAAATAGAGGCTGCGGAAGCGACTGTCATAGGAGACTTTGATGCAATGATGGGATGTGACTGCGACAATAAAGGAATGGAAGAATTAACTGGACCTTCTGGATATGGAAAGAGGAATGAAAAGGGAGAGAAACTGGTGGATTTTTATGTGAGAAATGGGTTAAATGTGGCCACTACATCATTCAGGAAGAAGCATAGTAGAAAGATTACGAAGTATGGATAGAAAAACAGAAGGAAAAGACAATAATTGATTACTTATTGGTATAAAAAGTAAATCATAAGACAGTTGGTAGATATAACAGCCTTGCCAAAGGTGGCCTTTGGTGGAGACCATAGAGTAGTGGTAGCAAATATGAAAGTAGGAAAAATAGTGAAAATGAAATAAGAGAAAATAAAAGAAGGGAAATTAAAAGGTATAGAGGTAAAAGAAACATTCCAAAATGAATTTAAACAACACATACCCAGAAGTGAAGTAGATAGTGTGAAAGTGGAATGGGATACATTCAAGAAGGCATTTGTAAGCTGTGTAGAGAGTGCTCGTGGCAGAACAGGTGAAACAGTGAAAAATGAAGGGACCTCATGGTAGAATCAGAGAGCAAAGGAAACAGTGAAAAATAAGAGGAAACCATGGCAATTATGGAATAGAGATAAAATGGAAGAAAGTAGAAGAAAGTATCAGGAAACAAAAAGAAGGTGCAAGAAAGTAGTAAGTAAAGAAAAGCTGGTAAGGATATAGGTACACAAGAGTTGGAAGAGGGTGTGTATTGTGTTAAAAGGATTCTGTATGAATTTGTAAAAAATAGAAAAAAAAAGTCTACACAAAGCAGGTGAAAGGGGTAAAAGGGAGAGAACAGAACCATGGAGATAAGGAAAAGATATAAGGATTATTTTGATGAACTCCAGAATGTGAGAAGGGGTGTAGATGATATGATAGATGTAGAGTGTGAGGAGACAGAATCATCATCATCATCATCATTTCTTGCATGTAGTGTATGAGTGATCTCTATTTCTATCTGCACAGGTACATTCCTCCCTCTTCAACTTTACTCCATTCTGCACCTTTTTCTTGCAGATCATCTTTTATTTGAGATATCCATCTTGTTCTTGGCCTGCCTCTAGGTTGCTTACTCTCCAGGTTCCTTTCAAACCATTCCCTGCTACTCTCTTTGGATCCATTCTCTTCAAGTGACCAAACCATTTCAATCTTTAGGTTGCTAGAGTTTCACAAAGTGGTTCCATTTGTACATCTTTTTTGGAAAATATTTCATTTCTGATCTTATATCATCTTGTTTACTGAAACATTGACCTCAGAAATTTCATTTCTGCAGCCTGGAGTATGCTCTCATCCCTTCTGTTGATGGTGTAAGTTTCCAGTTCATCTGTTGTTACTGGTCTGATCCGAGGCTCTTTTTATGTCTGAAAGCACTAACCACTGGCTTACTAGGCCTACTGTGGATCTTTGAGTAAGTGTTTGGTTTTGCACTAGATGATCAGTGCCTCACAAGCAACGGCACTAAAAATGAAGGAGCAGTAGGACTTGCAAGCTTTCATCTTTGCAGACAACGTGGTGATTTGGGGTGAAACCGAAAATGATGTGGAGAAAAAGTCACAGAAATGGAGTCAAGAGTTTAAGAGATATGATTTAAATACCAACAAGGCTAAGATGGTGGTGATGAAGTTACAGAGGGGAGATAAACCAAAAATCGGAATAAATGACACCAAACTGGACAGAGTTCCAAACTTTATGTATTTGGGTAGTATAGTATCAAAAGACAATCCTGCAAAATATGAAGTGGACAGTTGAATTAGCAAGGCAACTCTATTTTACCACCAAGTAAGACAACTGCTGTGGGATGAACAAGTACCATTGAAAGCTAAGATGACATTACATAAATCATATTAACCTATACACCCATCCTTACGCATAGCTTGGAAACTACCACGTTAACGAGACAAGACAACTCGAAACTCCAAACTGCAGAAAAGAAGTTCCTATGCACTATGACACAGAAGACCAGGAAGGACAAGTTCAGGAATTAAAAAGTCTAAGTGGAGGTGGGAATAGCAGAGCCCTACTACAGAGGATACAGAAAGTAAGACTGAAGTGATTTGGCCATGTAAGAAGGATGAGTGCAAGCAGGACTGCAAGAAGAGAATATGAAAGAGAACTAAAATGAAAAAGACCAGTGGACAGACCCAGAGGAAAATGGACCTATCCGGTGAAAAAAGATGTTGAGGATACAGGACAAGATTGGGAAAAGATCACAAGAGAACAGTGTTTCAATGGACAAAGATGGAGGGGGAGCATACACCACACCTGGGCAACTGGAGATGGTCAATGATAATGATGACGACGATGTTATTGGTACGAAGTAGGCCTGATGCAGAGTGTTCTTAGATATCAAAGGCACTTGACTGTCCCAAAGGAGGTAAAATTGGGCTCCTTTCAGAACTCTGTTGGTGATTTCAGCTGAGCGTCGGCAGTCTGCTGCCAAGGTATCGGAAATGATCGACTTATTCCAATTTCTTTCCACCAGCATAATGTTCATATGTCCTCCTTGTCTGCTCACTTTCATTGCTACTGTTTTTGTAGAAATGATTTTGAGGCCAAACTCAATTGGTATTTCTAGGTGTTTAGCTTTTGCTGTAATTCATCGTCTGTGCAACCTCACAGTACTACATCGTCTGCACAAGCAAACACCTTAAAATTGTTTTGGGAATTCTGTTGTTTCACTCTCTTTATAATTTCATCCATTATGAATAATAATGGTGACAATGCACTGCCTTGTCGTACTCCCTTAGTTGTGACAAACCAATCCAAATATTCACTCCCTATTTGGACATAGCTCTGACAATGGTTATGAAGAACTGTCACTTTCCTGATAAGAGATTCTAGTACTTTACTTTTGTTAAACATTCCCGGATCTTGTCTCTGTGAGGAGACAGAATCCGAGAATGAAATCACAATGAAAGAGGTGGAAATTGCTGTCAAACAAATGAAAGAGGGGAAAACAGCAGGACCTGTTTGTGTACGATGGCTGTATAGGCTATTTAGATGTATTTGGAAAGAAAAATCTATACCATTTGACTGGAGTAAAGGAGTAATAATATCTACATTCAAGAATAAGGACAAGAAGATGTATGTGTATGTTCAGTCTTCAGCCCTAAGGCTAGTTGGATCCTCAACAGCTCTGCCATCAGCTGTCATAGATGGCCTAGCATCACTGAAGAGGCGTACAAGGGAAATAAGTGAGGTAGTTTCCCGTTGCTTTCCTCACCGAGCCAGAAGTTGTTATTACATATCAGTCTGCCAAGCCCACTGAAATGCATGCACCAACCAACCCTATGAGTAACATTTTTACACCATTCGTAGCAGGGACTGGCTGCAGAAGGAATGGCCTTACTAGCATCATATTTCATATTGTCAAAACCAAGGATAAGACGGAGACAGATCAATGAAAGTAACAAAATTGCTCTAGCCTATACCAGAAGACATAGTGCACTGTAAACACTAGGTTCTGCCAGCAAAGGCATGACAAGAAGATATGCGATAATTATCAAGGAATCACACTCATATCTCAGGTAGCAAAAATATCTGAAAGTATACTAGAAAAAAGAATGAGAAGAAAGGTGGAGGGACAAATACAAGAAGAGTAATATGGCTTTTGGAATGGAAGATGGGCACTAGCCCCTTCTTCAGTATGAGGCAGTTAATGGAAAAATATTGGGAATAAGGAAGATGTATGGTGATGACATTTCTTGATTCAGAAAATGCTTGCAATAGTGTACCCAGAGCAAACGTTTGGAAAGCAATGGAAATTATTTGGAAAACAAATTATAGAATATGTGCAAGCACTGTACAAAAATTGTTGTGGCAGTGTCCAGACTCATATGAGAAGAACAGAGCAGTTTTGGAATAGAACCGGACTACAACAAGGAAGTGTGCTGTCACCACTGTTATTTGTAATGGTTATGGGCAAAATTGTGAAGGAGGCAAAGATTAAATATGGGGATAGAGAACTGAAGGCAATGCTGTTTGCAGATGATATTTTGGTATATGAAGTCATCATCATCGGTTTGCCCTTCCAGCGAGCCGGGTAGGGTGTTTGAAAACGAGCGTCTTCTAAAGTTGCCTATTCAAGAACATTTTGTTGTCCAAGACAGATTCCCAATTCCATCCTCTTCTCTCCACGTCTTCCCTCAGTTGGTCCATCCATCTTCTTCTTGGTCTTCCAGCTGGTCTTCTACCTGTTATTCTCTTTTCCAAATAAGCACATGGTAACCTTGTGCTATTCATTCGTTTAACATGCCCAAACCATTTAAGTCTAGATGACCTAAGTCTTTCCTCCATCGATTCATTTAGACCTAGGTTAGATCGGATCTCATCATTTTTCACATGATCAAGTCGAGTCTTTTGGAGGGCAGTTCTAAGAAATTTCATTTCACAGGCTTGAATCCTACTATAATCCTTTGATGTTAGTGTGCAGGTTTCCAGAGAATATGTAAGGATAGGAATGAAATATGACTTGTACAGGGTCATTTTTGTTCTTTGTGGGACTTTCTGATCCCATAGTAGGTGTCTAACGATGCTGTAAAAGTTAGAGCCTTTGGTTACTCTGTTTGTTATTTCTATCTCAGCTCTGTTATTACTAGCGATTACGCTTCCTAAATAACTGAATTGGTGTACTACTTCAACTTGGTGGTCCTGTATTTGGTATATGAAGTGGACAGTCGAATTAGCAAGGCAACTCAATTTTACCACCAAGTAAGACAACTGCTGTGGGATAAACAAGTACCATTGAAAGCTAAGATGACATTATATAAATCATATTAACCTATACACCCATCCTTACTCATAGCTTGGAAACTACCACGTTAGCGAGACAAGACAACTTGAAACTCCAAGCTGCAGAAAAGAAGTTCCTATGCACTAACACAGAAGACCGGGAAGGACAAGTTCAGGAATTAAAAAGTCTAAATGGAGGTGGGAATAGGAGAGTCCCTACTACAGAGGAACCAGAAAGCAAGACTGGAGTGGTTTGGCCATGTAAGTAGGATGAGTGCAAGTAGGACTGAAAGAAGAGAATATGAAAGAAGTAAAGGGAAAAAGACCAGAAGTACACAAAACCAAAGTACAAGACAAATAGACATGTTTAGCGAGATTATTGAACATTATGGAATTGAAATCAACGTGGAAGTGTTAGAACAATGGTGTTGACTAGATGAGAAAGGGAAGGTAAAGGAATTATAAAAATAAATGAAAAAAAAAAAAAAAAGAAAAAGAAAAAAAAAACCACTTGAAATTGTGGAAAGTTTCAAGTACTTAGGAAGCGAACTGATGCAGGATGCAGAGCTGGACATGGTGATTAGTAAAAGGATTCAACAGTAAAATGCATTCTACCAGAGTATGAGAAACCTTGAGTGGAGGAAGGAAGTACCAATGAAGTGTGAAGAGGTGATGTACAAGATGTACTGCTGTCTAATCAATACTGACATATGCAATAAACATCCCAACCTGGCGGAAGCTGGACAAGGGAAATTAATGATGATGATGATTCAAATTTTTCAGGTAAATAAACATTTCACAATGATGAGCCAAAAAACCAACACCAAATGATCTGACATCATGTGATGCAGCATATAGTTTTGCTAGATGTAAAATTATTTTGTCAATTGGCAATATTCCAAATTTGAAAACTATTATTCTGAATACGCACACAAGAGAGGTATTTTGTTATAATAAGAATAAAAATGTCAATAAAAGAAAAAACAAAATAGTTACACCTGATGTAAAATGTTATGATTCCATCAAGATATTTTTAAATCCTGGGACTAATTTGGTTAACTACTCACACGTCAGCCATATATTATTTAAAAGGCTTAAAACAAATGATGGAATACGTGTAAGCAATGTACAAAAATTGTTTCGGCAGTGTCCAGACTCATATGGAGAGAACGGAGTGGTTTGTAGGGGTTGTAGTAAGGATGTAAAGGAGAGGGCATATAAGTCTCTGATAAGATCCCAAATAGAGAATGGTTCCAGTGTATGGGATCCTCACCAGCATTACTTGATTCAAGAACTGGAAAAAATCCAAAGAAATGTAGCTCAATTTGTTCTGGGCGATTTCTGACAAAAGAGTAGTGTTACAAAAATGTAACTTTTGTGATTAATATATATATATTTTAATGGTTCTGAAGTCATACAAACCTGGTCTCTAATCATTATCTATTAATTATGTACATATTAACTCAATACATTTTTAACTACGTTCATGTTATTTTCTGTAGGCCTATAACATTTCTGAATGTGACTTACCTTGATGATGCGTGCAAAGTACTTCCCATTAAGGTAATTGTCTGTCTTAAGAAATACTTCACGTAGCCTACTCTCTCCAATTGGATTGTACTTAGCATTGAACTTGTCAAATCTGTGGAATGTATTGCGATCCTAAAGACAAAAGTGAAATTCATATTTAGTCATCCAACTAATAATATTACAAAGGATATATATTCAAGATTTTTGAGGCAGTGCTTGACAGGGTTACCATTGAGTAAGAGTGTAAATATATATTGAGAGGAGAGTAAGAAAATTTAGTTTCTACAAATTCTTTCAACATAATTTTAAATAATATGTACATTTTGAACAATAATACTTATTATTTCTGAAGAAATCAAGTTCTCTCTGGATTTCTAAATACAATAATTTTGACTGCATAATAAAATCTCTCCAATAATTGGAATACATCATACAAAGGCTATTTACAATATTAACTCACATTCATTCTCTATGGTTTTATGGGCAGCTAACATCCAAAAATAATTCTTAAATTATTTTTACATACAGTACTTCAATGGGCTCTCCTATCATCTATGACTTACCTTGCATACACCTGGAGTTTTTTTTTGATAGCCATTTGACATTGCACGAACACATAGGTGTACAAGTTTTCAGCAACAAGTATTGTAAATTTTCAAAGATATCACAAGTTCACCTGCTGGTAGCTATGCTATAAATGTACAAAGACACTCATAATGATATCTCTGCAAAATAAGTATTTCAACAAAAGTTCACCAACATGATGATCAAAATGTCTTTTGGGCCATGTTCACCAGAAAACTATCAAAGTGTTTCCAGAAAACTACCTCAACGAAGCCAGTGATCTCCATGATCATACTGAACGTAGGAAGGAAAACTGTGAAGCCCACAGGATACAAAAGAGAAGATGGCAATCAGTAACTCCTCCATTAAGCACAAACAAGTGATGGGGTCATCATCATGTGGTTCAAAACTTGTCATTCATATTTAATCACATGAGGCACAAGGGTAACACATATTGATCACATCACCAGGCATAAAGACATTAAGGATTTGCTAGACGCACGAAAAAGTCACAGTGCAACATCTACCAATCACTTGGAAGTTATGATGTGTAAAGCTACCAAAATATGAACACAAAGCACAAACAAAACCAACGAGAATCAAATTGTGACACTGCAGAGAGAAAGAGGCTGATGTAACACAAAATAACACTGCCACCCATTTCCACAGTCTAAGAAAGTTGGACAAAAATGAAAGAGGTTCTTATTATTTCTTAGTGGCTAAATTAGTGGCATCTTCAGTCATTCAGTCACCACTGACCTGCATTTAGGGCAGTTGCCCAGGTGGCCTTTTCCCTATCTGTTTTTTACCTAGTCTTTTCTTAAATAATTGCAAAGAATTTGGAAATTTATTGAAGAACATCTCCCTTGGTAAAATATTTCAATCCCTAACAATTCCTATAAATAAATATTTGCCCCAATTTGTCCTCTTGAATTCCAACTTTATCTTCATATTTTAAAAACACCACCCGAAATTATTCAGCTACTAATGTCATTCCATGCAATCTCTCCACTGACAGCTCAGAATGGACACAGTCTGCTCCTAGGAAGTGGATGTCCAGTTGATATACTTATAAATAAAATACACCCTTCCTGTAATTTTGAAATCTGAATTTCTCCTTAATGGGAGGACATAGAGCTTATGATGAACATCTGATACACTATACTTACAGCATGTACATCCAGCATATCAACAGTAAGGTCATATGATGTGAGATTCATTGACTGGAATACTTCACGTAGGGTCATCTGCTCACCCTTTGTACATACTACTACTTCATCAGCATTATTCTTGAGTGTCTTCTTTATAAACCGTAGAAGATGTTTCTGATTCATACAAGAAGCTGCATGGATGTGGGTGTCTACCTGTGAAAATTCAAGAATACAATGTATATTATTCTTTATACTGTACCTTGAAACAGTCAATTGAGGTTCAAATATACATTTTAGTAATGTCAAATGATGGTAAATCTATTTATCTATTTGCCAGAAGAAAAAAACAACTTTACAGCACTCCCCTTTCTTTCCAAATGATGTCAGAATTTGTTTTTGTCTCCATTGTACTTTACAATGTGTTTCATTTGTACCTTGCCTTGGAGTCATCCTTCCCATGTTAATGTTATTTGCTTTACGTCCTACTAACTACTCTTTTACGGTTTTCGGAGATGCCGAGGTGCTGGAATTTAGTCCCGCAGGAGTTCTTTTACATGCCAGTCGTATTTAAGCACCTTCAAATACCACCGGACTGAGCCAGGATCGAACCTGCTCATCCTTCCCATCTACTTTTCCTTTTAGTGCTTGACAATGCAGTATGGATAGTCATGGGAACGAAAGGAACATACAGTAAGATGCAATGAATCAGAATTACTTTTTCTGATTTTAATGTAAGTTCCATAGCTCAGGTGATTGCAATGAATGTCTACCTTTTATAGTCATATTCCTTGGTCAATAACAGGTCATTAAAGTAAAAACTGTGTAGGTCAAATTAGAAACAAGATGGATCTTTTCTCTGTCTCTTCTTTCCACAGACATTTTAATGCAATCAATCAATCAATCAATCAATCAATCAATCAATCAATCAATCAATCACCACTGATCTGCATTTAGGGCAGTCGCCAGGTGGCAGATTCCCACTGTTAATCAAAGCAACCGTCTGACTGCATATTGAACTTGTCTGATTTGTGTCTGTACATTCAGGCAAAACTAAGAAGAATTTCAGTTCGCACATACGTTTATGCTTTTCAGATCAACTTTGTGTATCTTGCTGACCGTTGACTCCATTGACTACTTGTGATGAAAAAGTTTGCTGAAATAATTCTGAAGTTACACTGATGTATAAACCACGTGTTATTTTTAAATTTATGTGCAAAGCAGGCAACACCTAACTATCCAACTAAGGCAGGAAAGAGGCTGCAGATTAGAAGGAAACCAAGTAAACGCTTACTGCCATCTTTAGAGCAAATAGAAAACCTGTTCACTCTTCAAAATACAGTACTGGGAGATGTTCAATAAATTTCCAATTTCTTTGAAATCATTTAGGAAATGGCTAGGAAAACAACAGATAGGGAATCTGCCACCTGGGCGACTGCCCTAAATGCTGATCAGGATTGATTGATTGATTGATTGATTGATTGACTGATTCATTGATTGATAGATAGATACTGCCATCTGTAGAGCAAATAAATGCTCTGGGCTACGGGACGTGCATGTTGTATATTCCTCTCTAAAATATTTGTACAGTTTTTAATTTTGATTATTCCCCTTTTTTCTTCCTCTTGACATCATATAAACAGTGCAGGTCCAGACAAAATGGCATTGGAGTACGGATCCAGACTGAAGTCCACCATTTGAAGACGTGCACTAGAATGATCAATTACTGTTGTAAGCATTCTCGCTGTACGGAAGCTTATTGCAGATTAGCAGAGACCATGACATCACTGGGTGAACTATATGAGTCAGGCAGCTGTTTATCATCCACTCACCCAGACAAGGGCGCCCATACCCGGGGGCCTCCAGCTCTAAGGAAAAAGGCAAAAATCTAGTCTAGTCAGGTATTTTCCTTTCAAGAAAATGATGTAAAAGTCAGTATTACGTAGAAGCGGTAGTACTGTTCCCCACCAACAGGCAGGGAACACCCTGGATTATTCTACCACAGAATACAATTCGCCATTTATCTTCCAAAATATTAAAAATACTACGTACCCCCAGGTCTGCCCCCCCCCCCCACTACAAACTGTCATATGGGCGCTGATGCGCCCAGACACTGCACAGAGAATAACCGGCAACTTGATTGAGGCTCGTACTGTATTAATGATATACGGAATGATTTTGTACATTCTAAATCCCTAATGTTTGCAGATGATGTAAAATTCTTTACATGAACTGATGCTTCTAGTGATTGTTTTAGATTACAAGAGGACTTATATCAACTTGAAGTTTATTGTTCTAATAATGGTTTAAAATTAATTCAGGAAAATTGCAAGTTAAAATCTGGTTTTCTAAAAGGAAATGTAACCATCCCTTTAACTACAAATTAAATTCCAAAATTCCTGTAAATATTGTAGAACAGAACTTAGGTGTTTTAATCAGGTGTATCTTGAACTTCAGCAATCATATTAAACAAATATCAGTTAAAAAATCTTTGCAAAGACTGGCTGCATACCAAGGTATTCCAGAGATATTTCTAATTTACTCACCTATAAACACTCGTATGTAACATTGGAGTATTGTATTCAGATATGGAATCCTAACTATACTGTTTCCATATCTAGGATAGAGTCTATCCAACATAACTTTTATGTATATATTCTTACAGAATTGCTACACCACACAACTGCATAGAGAATATGCAAAATTGAAAAATTCTCTGAAATTATAATCTCCTCGGGAACAAAGTGATAACTTTGGTATTAGTTTCATTCATAAATTACTAAATTCACAAATAAAATGCTCCAAATTACTGCAGACTGTAAATATTTATGTTTCTCATAGATACACAAGATTCAGTCAGTCATTTGAAACTTATTGTATAATGTACAACAGAGGATTGTTTGGTCAATATATTATCAATACCGTATATATTTTATACAATGTTTTCACACATACATGTTTCAGGAGCCCCAACTCCCTTCATCAGCGATTTCTACATCAACAACATTCCCCCTATCTCAAGATGTCCGACTCATTGGCTGAATGGTCAGCGTACTGGCCTTCGGTTCAGAGGGTCCTGGATTGGTTAATTCCAATGGCTTGGAGGCTGGGTGTTTGTGATGTTCCCAACATCCCTGCAACTCACACACCACACATAACACTATCCTCCACCTCAATAACACGCAGTTACCTACACATGGCAGATGCCGCCCACCCTCATCGGAGGGTCTGCCTTACAAGGGCTGCATCCGGCTAGAAATAGCTACATGAAATTATTATCATCATCTCAAGATCTAACATTATTCTGTTTTACATAAAACATAGTCATATATAACATTATCTTTAACCCGTAAACACACACTGTCCATTTCTTGATAATGTCTGTTATAATGGAACACATTAAAACATAATAAAACACTTAAAACACTTGTAAAAAGTTTAGCTGGTTTTTCTTATATCTTTAAAATCTTTGTCTTGTTATTATTAAAATCCTTTCTAGAATAAACTGATTTATCATTAAATTATACAACACCTTAGGATTTAATTGTGTAATAGATTATATCAGGCCAGATGAAGTCGTGCTTTGCTGTTGTTGGACTGGATTTCAAACAGAGTGGATCAAACCTCCCATCATGTCCTTGAATTTGTTCTTCTTATTATAAATTATTGTAGCAGGGGAAGCAAACCTGCTCCACAATCAAACACTTACTAGCATGTATGATGAGTGTTTATGCTCCCAAAACATGTACGTGTGAAAACATTGTTTAAATAGATATTGATAATATATTGGCAGGGCAGACCAAACAATCACTTGTTGTACATTATACAAAACTAGTCAATACGGACCAACTAAGCCACCGAAAATGGTCAACTTGATAGAATCTGAAACTTATTGTCAAAGAATCAATTATGCCTTCTTTAGTCCAATATAGAGAATAAAAGAAGTGTGAACAAGTTAGATACTGATAATTTTTACTGTTCAAACTCTCTACTTATGAAAACAACTAAGAAATATAATGTGTGAAACTCACACACATCCTTTAACAAACTTAACTTTTTTGATTTGCAGTTACTAATTTGTATATATTCTTGTATTGCACCTCAAAGAGCCATCGCTCAAGTGCCATATAAACAAATAAACAAATAAATAGATTTCATTTGTTAATACAATACCAATTTCTCCCTTATACCTTACGTAATGCACATCTAATGTAACATGGTTTTATGCTAGCAAATATTGTTTCCTTTTTTGGCACACCTACCTTTCTAATATTATAAAAGTCTCTATGAGGAACAGCCTTTTGGGATGCTAATTCTCGAAGTTCATTTAGAAGAACATGGAGTTGAAATTTTGATGATAAATAGCTTAACCGACGATAACAAAATGACTTCCTGCAAGAACACCAAAGAGATGGTAAATAACAGTGAAGGCAAAAATGTTCCACAACATTAAATTGGGCATACTTTGAAACAAAATCTAATATTCTTATTATTAAAGCTGTCTTGTTCTGAACTTAGTGTTTGATATTTTGGTATTTACCAATACAGAACTGAATATATGTAGACATGATATAAGCTTTTGGGCTTTTGCTATGTCAGGAAAACAAGGTGAATTTCTTTACGTTTTGCAGAGAACTTTGCTCTGCGTCTCCAGAAAAAAGCTTGACTGTTCACAAGGAACACTTCTCCAATAATGAAGGTTTGAATTTATGAATGCTTAACTGTTGGTCTATAGTAAGTGGTACTCTCATTAGTTACCAGATGGCTCAGTGTATGCTAGCATTCCAAGTGGGAGTTGACAACTCCATCTAAACTCCAATTAAGATGTTTCTTGTTACACTGTACACGCAATGTGAAGTAACAGAAAGGTCATCAGACAAAATTGAGGTGAATGTGGTAAAAGAAATAAATGGAAATAAAAATAATAAAATAAAGCACAACAAAAGACTCAGAGGATAGAAGAATAGAACAGAGATGAAGAATGGAAGATTAGGAAAAAAAGTGTGTAGAAAAATCAGAGGATAATGAGTGAAAGTCAGTTGGCAGGAAGGGGGCAGCATAAGAGATTTGATGAGAAGCAGAGCAACATTTAATTCTGACACGAGACGATTCATTCCAGACTATGTATTAAGTGTCATACTTTCATTACACTTGTTCAGTTTAAGCTTGACTTGTGGCCAGTTTGCGAAAATGTCTGCACAAAGCCTCTTTAATATGTTGGCTGCTGCCTGACGCACATGTGCGTTATTGCATAAGATCCTGTTTTGCTTGTCTTTAATGGACGGCACAGTGATTAGGCTTTATTCTGCTGTAATGGCGTTCAGACTGAGGTTTGAGTTACTTGTTCAGGTTATTGGGAAAAGGGGGGGGGGGGGGGGGAAATAACTCTATTATTGTCTTCAGTTCCTTGAAAATCCTGCACTTCATTTACAGTGCATTAGTATTTACTGATAGTGCTATACATGAAGTAAATGACAACAATAATATTCACTACAGCATCAAAAACAGTTACTGAAGGATATTCTTGGTATGAATGATAATTACATAACAATGTAACATCACTTACAATGCAGCGTAAATATATTGTATTAATAATACGCACATCAATGATGCACATGTGCATCTACCAGCACCTGGGGTATTGTATCACTCTTCAGTGCTGATGATGGACATGTGCTTCATCGATGATTTCTCATGTGAATTGAAAACTCCACTTGTAATGTTAAAACTACCTTCTAACTAATTGAAGAAAGAGAAACATATCAGCTCCTTATAGGCTTGTCGAATAATGTATTAAGCATATGTCCATCCCATACTAACTTATGGAATCACTTACTGGGGGAATTCACAATATAGACAAGTCATCTTTAAGTTACAAAAAAAATTATTAGAGAAATGGTCGGTATTGGCAGGAGGACAAACTGCATGAATTTTTTTAAACTTTATTCTATTTTACCATTGCCTAGCCTTTATATCTTCTAAAGACTTGTATATATGAAAGAGAATGTAATCAGTTTCACCATAAACTCAGATATACATAGGTATAATACTAGAAATAGACACAGTCTGCACATAGAACCACACAAAACTAAGCTTTATGAATTAAGTTTGAGTTATGTAGGAAAGCATTTGTTTAATAAAACCATGTTCAAAATTTAAGAAAGATATATTCAAATTTGTTTCTAACCATTGTTTTTATTCTACTGAAGAATAAATAGCTCTTGAAAATTAACTTATGTATTTTTTCTTTTTCGGTTTATCTGTGCTGCTTTACTAGATTGTATATTTCTCTTTATTTTTCATGGTATGTATACTGTTGTTTTATCCTTTGCTACTGTAAATATGATTATTGACGTGTCCCATATCACTGTATGATCAGTTGGATGAAATAAAATACAATACAATATAGAGCCTCCGTGGCTCAGGCGGCAACATGCCAGCCTCTCACCGCTATCCGTGGTTCAAATCCTGGTCATTCCATGTGAGATTTGTGCTGGACAAAGCGGAGGCAGGACAGGTTTTTCTCCGGGTACTCCGGTTTTCCCTGTCATATTTCATTCTAGCAACACTCTCCAATATCATTTCATTTCATCTGTCATTCACTAATCATTGTCCCAGAGGAGTGCGACAGGCTTCGGCAGCCGGCATAATTCCCATCCTTGCCACTAGATGGGGGCTTCATTCATTCCATTCCCGACTCGGTCGAATGACTGGAAACAGGCTACTAATTTTCATTTCATAATACAATATAATACTACCAAGAATACAATTTACAGTATCAATGTCGTGCCCATATCTCAAATTTGATATTAAAATTTGGTAAGAGAATTGTCTATTAAGTCTCTTTGAATGGATCAACTAGGCTTATTAAATACCAAGAAATTCTGTAAACTCACAGTGGGCCATCAGCAATCATAGCACACAAAAGATTCATGTCTGTTACAAATGCTGAAAGGTTTGGGTATGGGTAGTGGCAAGGTTCATCTTTGTCCAGTGCTTCTTGGTTTTTGTACACCTGGAACACTCCATCCTTCGCCTGAATGAGGTAGTTCTTGGGCTCAGGAAATTCAATCTCCCACGGGTCTCCTTTACTGGCTGGTGCATGAACTGGATGATCTAGACAGAAATACGAGAAGTCATTTTATTATGATAATACTAAAGTTCAAGAGCAACACAAAAGCACACATTTGTGTAAGGTATGAAGCTTCTATGTTAAGCCTTCATTTTTATAACCAATTTTATTTCTGTTTAAACAAAAAATGCAGAAATGACTAAAAATCAACAAATCAAAGCCTGGATACAGGAAGCAATATTAAAGTTAGGATTAGGTTTCAGGAAAAGGGAGCAAAATTTGTTTATATATTTTGTTGAATAATATCAAGTACTCAATTCTACATTTTTACAGTGACTACAGATGGTTAGCAATAAATAAATGGATGTTGTCTGAATTGTTACTACCACTACTACTACTACTACTACTACTACTAAAATGTTTTCATTCCTACCCTGGAGGGGGAGGCAGGCCTCTTAGACAGTAATGCCATCTCTCAGGCCGGGAGATTTGTTACAGTGAAGGAGATGCACAGAGAAGTGAGGGGGTTGGCGGCTGTGGCCCATACTAAGAACCGTCCGGCATTTGCCTTAGTGCAGGAGAATGGAAAACCATGGAAAATCATTCTCAGGACAGCTGACGGTGGAGACCAGCCATGAGGTCTAGCCCTTTCCCATCTCCCGAATACAGAGGCGTAGACCCACGGTAGAGCTATGGTCACCCCTCCTCTGCTCGGTTGGCTGGTCAGAGTGCAGAGCTGTTGGAACACGGACCAGCCGTGGCCACTTGTGGGCCGAGACCCACTCTGCATCTATCGACACTGAATTGTTATAAATAAAGTAGAGACAAAGATATTGGAATTGCATTTTTTCAATTTGCTTTACGTCGCACCGACACAGATAGGTCTTACGGAGACGATGGGGTAGGAAAGGCCTAGGTGTGAAAATAGGAAACCACAAAAACCATCTTCAGGGCTGTCAACAGTGGGGTTCGAACCTACTATCTCCCGGATGCAAGCTCACAGCTGTGCGCCCCTAACCACATGGCCAACTCACCCTGTGTAATAGCATTTTGAGTAGAGGTAGCTTTCATATTTGAGAAACACTCTCTCTCTCTCTCTCTCTCTCTCTCTCTCTCTCTCTCTGTGTGATAAATAAATAGGAAGGTTTAGGTAGCAAGACACATTTTGCCTTTTCAGTTAGTGTACTAATGCCACAGTTTTACTGCGGCACTGTGATAAAAGTAGTTTGCTTCAAACTACATGAGAATGTGCGTTTAAATAGCAAGTTTAACATGTTTCTAGCTATGTCTAGGTTTCTCCCAGTGCTGGATCCAATGGGAAGGAATTATTTAGTTCACAAAGAACAAAATACCAGCAACTGATGTATGTTATTTGTACTCTAGTAATTTGAACAATGAATTTAATTTTGTAATTGATTTTTTTTTTTAAACCTGCTAATACCCATGTAATCACAATCATACAATATTTTAGTTTATTCTCAAATTAACTTAGTGTTTTGAAGAATAATGGGACAGATGATGATGATGATGCTTGTTTAAAGGGGCCTAACATCTAGGTCATCCGCCCCATAATGGGACAAGTCGTTCATTATATTTAGAGGCATTTCATACCCAAGTAACTCATAAAATATAAAAAGGTAAGGGGCAGCAGAAACCAACTTCACCCCTGCCTCAAAAATTATCTAGATCCAGCAATGGTCTCTAATCAATTCAAGTTCTTGTTCATTAATTTTTTTCCCAGCCCTTGACAAAATCACCTTTTGGATCCTAGCTTCATCAGGGTTGTAGATATGAAAAACAGCAGAGACAATCTAGACTAAGAGTTTAATACACCCTCAAATAACTGATCAAATATTTTCTCATGTCCACGTAGACCATCACACTAAACAGTGACTAATCAGTTTTCCTGAAGCTAAGAAGCTGAACCTAAATCAAGAGCCAATCAACTGAATAACTTAACAAGTGTTAAGAAAACTTGTGAGGGTAATGTTCTAGTACAGTGCCTTAATTTTACAAGGAAACTTTCACATCAATCAGCTGCCAGCCGACTTCCGCTCCCCCGACCATGTGTCGTGCTTGCAGCAGGGAGAATGTTCCATTACTACCAACAAATAACAACTACAGAATAAAAGAGGGATTTAAATACTGTTAAAAATACTATACATGTATGGTATACAGGTTTATTATTCACCATTCACTTCAGATACCGGTACCGTTGAAAATGACCTCCTTCCGCAGTAAGACGTCTCACATTGTTTAAACTACACCAAACCCCATGGCTCAACAGCCCCAAAAGGCCATGGCCTACCAAGTGACCGCTGCTCAGCCCAAAGGCCTACAGATTACCTCACATCAATCAATCAATCAATCAATCAATCAATCAATCAATCAATCAATCAATCAATCAATCAATCCTGATCTGCATTTAGGGCAGTCGCCCAGGTGGTAGATTCCCTACCAGTTGTTTTCCTAGCCTTTTCTTAAGTGATTGCAAAGAAATTTGAAATTTATTGAACATCTCCCTTGGTAAGTTATTCCCATCCCTAACGCCCCTTCCTATAAACGAATATTTGCCCCAATTTGTCCTCTTGAATTCCAACTTTATCTTCATATTGTGATGTTTCCTACTTTTAAAGACACCACTCAATCTTATTCGTCTACTAATGTCATTCCACGCCATCTCTCCACTGACAGCTCGGAACATACTAGTCGAGCAGTTCGCCTCCTTTCTCTCAAGTCTTCCCAGCCCAAATTTTGCAACATTTTTGTAATGCTACTCTTTTGTCGGAAATCACTCAGAACAAATCGAGCTGCTTTTCCTTGGATTTTTTCTTCTTGAATCAAGTAATCCTGGTAAGGGTCCCATCCACTGGAACCATACTGTAGTTGGGTCTTAACAGAGATTTTTATGCCCTCTCCTTTACATCCTTACTACAACCCCTAAACACCCTCATAACCATGTGCAGTGATCTGTACCGTTTATTTACAGTCCCATTTATGTGATTACTCCAATGAAGATCTTTCCTTATATTAACACCTAGGTACTTACAGTAATCCCCTTCATCCCATAATGCAGTAATTAAAACTGAGAGGACTTTTCCTATTTGTGAAACTCACAACCTGACTTAACCCTGTTTATCATCATACTGTACCATTGCCTGCTGTCCATTTCACAACCTTTTCAAGGTCATTTAGCAGTTGCTCACAATCTTGTAACTTATTTACTACTCTATACAGAATAAAGAAATCATTTACCTCCTTCTGTAATTCTGTTTTGGTAATAGACTGTATTACACATGTTATTTTGGCCTTCAATTCTTTTATAATATGGAGTTTATTTCGGTAAACCTTGCCCTTTAAGGTTCTCAAAGATAATAATCACAGTAAGTTAGATCAGCTGATCTAGGAAACCATAACCTGTACTAATTATCTGGTCAACAAAAACTGGACTAAAGTGTCTATAGAATAAAAAGTGAAATGGGCTTGGCACCATCCTGTTGAAAATACGACTGAACGTAGTTTAAAATCATTGTAGTGTATTATAGTAGGTATTTTACTACAAATGAGTGCGTTTATTCTATTACTGTGAAATATTTGTGTAGTAGCCTATAGTATCTGTAGTATCTGTATCAACTCTCATACTAGAATTCTGTTGCAGTAATTAGGGCAGATTTAACTGCAGTTTAGAATTGTGTAGACCTAATTCTTGTGTATTACTTTCGGTTTTCAGTAATTAACAGCAATTTTCATTCTGTTAGGGTGTTGTAGAAAAAAATTCGTACAACTAAGTACCGGTAGTATTGTAGTAGTAGCTTATATTAATTACCTTGTTGTTGTGTGATTTTTGTGAACTATCCTAGGCAATATTTCTTTCCTTTCATTTTTATTTGCACAGAATAAGTTATTTTATTTTTCCTTTTCTTCCAATCATTCTGTAAATAATGGCCAAGCAGTGCAAATGTAGGAACTGTGGGTGTGGACAGGCATTAAGGAGTATGAGGGAGGAGTTGGAGAGTTTGAGGGAGATAATTAGGATTCTCTCAGAGGACAGGAAGGAAAGTAGGCCTCCCTCAAATAATGTACAGGATACAGTAGGTGTAAAGGAGAGTTGGGAAGGAAATGGGGGAATTGTAGAAGACAGGTGGTCTAATGTTTTAAGGGGAAGGAGATTGCAGGCTAAGGGTTCTGTTCAGGATTAGAATTCAGGACAGGTGTCTGTCAGAAATCGGTACGAGTCACTGCAGGTAGAACAACCGAGGGAAGATGAGGAACAGGGAACTGTTGCTGAGTTGTGTGGAAGTAGGAGGAAAGGAAAAGGCAGGAAAGGGAAATGTAGTGTAGTGGAAAGGAAAAGACAGGTGGAACAGGGTCATGGTAGGGAGAAAAGGGAGGAGGAAGTAGCTTCTGCAGCAGTGAGAAAAGATAGGGCTGACCAGGAGGGGAGGGGATCAAATGAGGTGGGTAGCATTGAGGCTCTGGTCATGGGGGATTCCATCGTTAGACATGTGGGGAAAGTGTGTGGAGGAAAGGGAACCAGGGTAGAGTGTTATCCAGGAATTAGGTTGAGGCAGATGTTAATGAAAGTAGAAGAGAAGGAAGAGGGAAAGGAGAAGGTGGTAGTGTTTCATGTTGTTACTAACAACGTAAGGCAAGCAGGTATAAGTACCAACATAGTGGGGGATGTGTGGGATCTGGTAAGTGCAGCACAGGTGAAGTTTAAGGAAGCAGAGATTGTTATCAGTGGAATACTGTGTAGGAGGGATACTGACTGGAAGGTGATAGGGGATTTAAATGAGACTATGGAGTGGGTATGTGGGAAACTGGGAGTGAGATTTCTAGATCCTAATGGGTAGGTAGGAGACAGGGAAATGGGGTGGCCTAGGGAGCGGTGTTAAGAGAACAGGGAACTGGAAATCAAATAGGGATGACATAAAAATGTTAGTACTCAACTGTAGAAGCATTGTAAACAAAGGAATCGAATTAAGTAATTTAATACATATATACTTACCAGATATTGTAATAGGAGTTGAATCATGGCTGAGAAATGATATAATGGATGTAGAGATATTCGCACGGAACTGGAGTGTGTATCGTAGAGATAGGATAGGAATGGTAGGAGGGGGAGTATTCATTCTGGTGAAAGAAGAATTTGTAAGCTACGAAAAAGTTAAGGTTGAAAAACATGAAATTCTGGGTGTAAGGCTCTTTTCTAAAGATAATAGGCAACTTGATGTCTTTGGAGTGTACAGACCGGGAAAGGGTAGCACTGACGCTGATTCAGAATTATTTGATAAGATAATCAGCTATGTTGGAAATGATATGGAAAGGAATGTGATAGTAGCAGGTATAATAATTTTGTGTGGCTATTTCTAGCCGAGTGCAGCCCTTGTAAGGCAGACAATCCGATGAGGGTGGGCGGCTTCTGCCATGTATAGGTAACTGCGTGTTATTGTGGTGGAGGATAGTGTTGTGTGTGGTGTGCGAGTTGCAGGGATGTTGGGGACAGCACAAACACCCAGTCCCCGGGCCACTGGGATTAACCAGTGAAGGTTAAAATCCCCGACCCGGCCAGGAATCGAACACGGAACCCTCTGAAATGAAGGCCAGTATGCTGACCATTCAGCCAATGAGTTGGACATAGTAGCAGGTGTCTCAATTTTCCAAATGTCAATTGGGAAGGTAATGCGAACGACAGGAAGCTTGACCAACAAATGGCAAATAAGTTAATATGGAAAGGGCACCTGATTCAGAAAGTGATGGAACCAACTAGAGGGAAGAATATTTTGGCTGTGGTGTTGATAAAACCAGATGACCTCTATAGAGAAACTGAAGTAATAGATGGTATTAGTGATCACAAAGCTTATTTTGTCGTAGTTAAATGTGAAAGAAAGGAAGGTATTAAAATTAGGACTATTAGGCAGTACCATATGGCTGATAAAACAGGCATGAGGGAGTTTTTAACAAGTAACTATGATCGCTGGAAAATGGTAAATAAAAATGTAAACACTCTGGGATAGGTTGAAAGCAATTGTTGAGGAATGTGAAAATAGGTTTATTCCTTTAAAGGTGGTAAGGAATGTTAAGGATCCACCATATTATAACAGAGAAGTAAAGAGACTAAGAAGGAGGTGCAGACTGGAAAGAAATAGAGTTAAAAATGGTTATGGAAGCGAGGAGAAATTGAAGGAACTTACTAGGAAATTGAATCTAGCAAAGAAGTCAGCTAAGGATAACATGATGGCAAGCATAATTGGTGGTCATACAAATTTTAGTGAAAAATGGAAGAGTATGTATAGGTACTTTAAGGCAGAAACAGATTCCAAGAAGGACATTCCAGGAATAATTAATGAACAAGGGGAGTGTGTATGTGAGGATCTTCAAAGGGCAGAAGTATTCAGTCAGCAGTATGTAAAGATTGTTGGTTACAAGGATAATGTCCAGATAGGGGATGTGAGTAACACTAAAGAAGTATTAAAATTTACCTATGATAACAATGACATTTACAATAAGATACAAAAGTTGAAAACTAGAAAAGCAGCTGGAATTGATAAGATTTCTGGGGATATACTAAAGGCAATGGGTTGGGATATAGTACCATATCTGAAATACTTATTTGATTATTGTTTGGTTGAAGGAGCTATACCGAATTAATGGAGAGTTGCTATAGTAACCCCTGTGTATAAAGGAAAGGGTGATAGACGTAAAGCTGAAAATTACAGGCCAGTCAGTTTGACATGCATTGTATGTAAGCTTTGGGAAAGCATTCTTTCTGATTATATTAGACATGTTTGCAAAATTAGTAACTGGTTTGACAGAAGGCAGTTTGGGTTTAGGAAAGGTTATTCGACTGAAGCTCAGCTTGTAGGATTCCAGCAAGATATAGCAGATATCCTGGATTCAGGAGGCCAAATGGACTGTATTGCGATTGACCTATCTAAGGCATTTGATAGGGTAGATCATGGAAGACTACTAGCAAAAATGAGTGCAACTGGACTAGAAAAAAGAGTGACTGAATGGGTGGCTATATTTCTAGAAAGTAGAACTCAGAGAATTAGAGTAGGCGAAGCTTTATCTGACCCTGTAATAATTAAGAGGGGAATTCCTCAAGGCAGTATTATTGGACCTTTATGTTTTCTTATATATATCAATGATATGTGTAAAGAAGTGGAATCAGAGATAAGGCTGTTTGCAGATGATGTTATTCTGTACAGAGTAATAAATAAGTTACAAGATTGTGAGCGGCTGCAGGGTAACCTCGATAGTGTTGTGAGATGAACGGTGGGCAATGGTATAATGATAAATGGGGTTAAAAGTCAGGTTGTGAATTTCACAAATAGGAAAGTCCTCTCAGTTATAATTACTGCGTTGATGGGGTGAAAGTTCCTTTTGGGGATCATTGTATGTAGGTAGGTGTTAATACAAGAAAAGACCTGTTGAGGCGCGCGGCTGTGAGCTTGCATCCGGGAGATAGTAGGTTCGAATCCCACTATCGGCAGCCCTGAAGATGGTTTTCCGTGGTTTCCCATTTTCATACCAGGCGAATGCTGGGGCTGTACCTTAATTAATGCCACGGCCGCTTCTTCCAACTCCTAGGCCTTTCCTATCCCATCGTCGCCATAAGACCCTATCTGTGTCGGAGCGACGTAAAGCCCTTAGCAAAAAAAAAAAGAAAAGACCTTCATTGAGGAATCACATAAATATGATTGTTAATAAAGGTTACAGATCTCTGCACATGGTTATGAGGGTATTTAGGGGTTGCAGTAAGGATGTAAAGGAGAGGGCATATAAGTCTCTGGTAAGACCCCAACTAGAGTATGGTTCCAGTGAATGGGACCCTCACCAGGATTACTTGATTCAAGAACTGGAAAAAATCCAAAGGAAAGCAGCTCGATTTGTTCTAGGTGATTTCCGACAAAAGAGTAGCGTTACAAAAATGTTGCAAAGTTTGGGCTGGGAAGATTTGGGAGAAAGGGGACGAGCTGCTCGATTAAATGGTATGTTCCGAGCTGTCAGAGGAGAGATGGCGTGGGAGGACATCAGTAGACGAATAAGTTTGAGTGGTGTCTTTAAAAGTAGGAATGATCACAATATGAAGATAAAGTTGGAATTCAAGAGGACAAATTGGGGCAAATATTCGTTTATAGGAAGGGGAGTTAGGGATTGGAACAACTTACCAAGGGAAATGTTCAATAATTTTCCAATTTCTTTGCGATCATTTAAGAAAAGGCTAGGAAAACAACAACGCCACCTGGGCGACTGCCCTAAATGCAGATCAGTAGTGATTGATTGATTGATTGATTGATTGATTGATTGATACCCGTAAGCTTTTTAGTATCTTAATTAATATAAAAGCGAGACGTAAATGAAGTAAGCTAGTAAAATTTTCTGGTTGTACTTGTGGAGCACCTGCAATTTATTTGCGGTCATCCTTATATTTTTTGTGTTTGTATGTAATACAATAAAAAGGGTAGGTTTTACATTGCTTTGAAGAACCCACACTATTGTTGTTTACAGGGGAAGAGCGTGTGAAACTGCCTGTCTAACTCCCCCTCCATCATTTGTCTTATCGCACTTCCTTTATTGTTGCAACAATGTTAGTTGCTAATATTGTCATTCGCAGCAAAATTTGTTTATCTGTTTGGTTTTCAATCTTAATTTTCTAGTTGAGTGATTGTGTTTGTGTAGTAATTATGCCGCAATAAGTTTACTTGTTAAGTTGTTTGGTTTTTTTTTTTCTTTGATTAGTGGTAATAGTATAACATCAGTCACCATAAACAACTACTATAAACACAAATCAGGGTAGCAAAAGAGAAAATCAAAAGAAGTGCGCTAGATAAAGTCTTCAAAAGGGCAAACATCCTTGAACAGACTTATAAAATCGTGTTTGTCTTTCAGTAAAACTAGCGCTAATTTTAAGACAATTGAAAAGCACATTTTCAATATTTATTCATTCAAAAACAAGATACGGTGCATAATAAAAACTTTAGATTAATTTTATAAAGGTCGAACTTTAAGGTATGTATAAGCAATTTGCAAAAAAATCACTGTGTTTATGTAAGGAAGATCTACAAAATTCTCTTGCCTGGAACATTTTTGGGTGGGACAGGGAGTAGGAGGCCCGGTCAAGTCATTCGCCCGGGGCCCATCAAAGATGTCTACCACCCTGCCATTACTATTCAAAAGTATTTTTAATATGAACAAAAAGTTACATCAATTTGATTTTTTGTGACAAATTAAGTCCATGTCATATTCTAACATGAAATATTTATGTTCATGAATATAAAAGAAGGAAATGTTTCAAATGTATGCTGCCACAATGATGCCATGACCGACTGAAGATATTAATAATGCTCAACATATGACTGCAGATGGCTAAAGCAATGAGATTATGTTAGGAGTCTGCTTTGTTCAGAAAAAAAAGTGTAGATGTAGGGTAAATGTAAAAGAGAAATTAGCTGAACAGCATTGCAATGAAGTAATATTCAATATTCTGGGTGAAAATGGTTTCATATTTCAGAAGTTAATTTCTCCCAAGACAAAATTTAATTTTCAATGTTAAAGCCAAGGAAGGACCCCCCCCAATTGCTCTGTCACTGCATTGACCTACAAAGAAGGCTTGCAGTTAGTAGCGGCTGGCCCTTAAGGACTCCCAGACGGTGTCCTGCCTGGAGAACAAAAAGGTTCTTTTATTTTCTCTCGATATTTGAAGTCAAATATTGGACTCGAATAATGCTAAGAAAATTATATTTCATTATAAAACTGTAAATTCTCATTAATAAGGAAGACTGTTTGGCAATAAGTTATCAAACATAGGTGACTGACTTTCAGCGCACAGTTTACTGGTAAATGTTTTCAGGTTGAAGATAAGGTACGGACTCTCGAGCTTCCGTCTGAGGATATAGTGTTGGTAAGGGGGTTGAGATGTAAGGAGGAAGCGTGCTGGTGGATGGTTTCGGGGTGGGGAGAAGGGTGCGGGAAGAGGTCTTCACATGGGCAGTCCATAGTAGTGGGGCAGTAAAGAGGTCCTCACAAACCCGTATACGAGTATGTGCCAGCCATATCTCCATGGCTGCATACAATAAAATTAAATAATAATTTATGAAACATGCTAATATGGCAGCTCCCTCGGTCGTGTGCACGGAGGATCGTTCCTTCGGCGAGACCTTTGTCTTATCTCTTTGGAGTGAATCTTTGCATTGTTATGAATGCTGAATATAAAGATGGAGCCCTCGCAGATTGGAACGGCATTCTTATGTTATAAATGAATTTATAACAGATTTAAACATGACCCATACTACCTTGCTTCTTATAATTTAAATTACTGATATGGCAGGTACGTTAATCTTTATTTTAACCATGCTTTTACGGTGTTTGTAAGACATTCTTCACTATCATGCATAGCTGATTGATATGCGTCCTTGTACTCAGAGCGAGAATGGGTTGTGTGTCTGTTGTTGACGTGATAGTGATGTGTTCGTGGCTGGGTCTCTGATTGATTTATTTTGGTGCACTGCATTGTAAAATACTTTGCCATCATATGAATGAATGCCCTGCGTCTCGGCTCGGAGATCCATTTCGGGTCGTAAGGAGTGCATAAGTGGTGGGTTTATGCGTGACCGTAAGGTCACTAATATGTTGCTGCTAACTGCCTGAGCCGTGCACGCTATCCCTAACATTTGTGAGACCCCATATTTGTGATCAGGTGAGTCACACTATACAAGTTTGTGTCCAACTTAATTACTGGTGCAACTGCTCATGTCATTTGCTGATGCTGGCAGTGTGTATGTGTTTGTTTGCGTGTGTGGGCACGTGAAAGGAGAGTAAGGATGACGTATCAATCAGTTTGTTAAATATTTTAATCTTTTTCTGGACCTCATGCTTGTCGTGGGTATGGCTATTCTTGTTTTGCCTTGGTGTCTGTCCTGGCCATTTGTTGACCTGGAGGCCGCCATGTTGTTTATTTTCTTTCAGGCTAAGCGCTTGCCTGTGCTTGTCTTTGATTTTTTAATTTTAATTCTTTGGTCCAGAGATGCTGCTAAGAAGTGATCTTGTGTGTTTGTTTATGTTTCTCTGGGTTTTATTGTTAACTATTCTTTTTTTCCTGCTCCTCACTGCGGGGGAATTATGATGTGTAGTAATTGTTGAGACGATGTGAAATAATAGTAGACGCGTGGGCTTGGAATTTCTAAATGCTCGCTGAAAGAATGATTGAATTAATCCGTGTGGATTGTAATTGCATCACGGTATTATGCAGCGAGACTGCAGTTGAAACGGTGAGTGCGTTATATTAATCATTTCAGCCTGGTGTTTTAAAAAGAAAAGATATGTGGTCGCACATCAATAATATGATTTCCAGTTGGATGAGTATTGAACGTGTATGTATTATCTCTTTTTGATTGCTGGCTTCATTTCCTATTTGTTCTGTTTTTGATCTTTATTATTATTATTTTCAACAAACCCTCATTTGAATTTAATTTGTATTTTTCTGTTAGTACCCTTAGTGTTTATCCTATACTGCATTGAAATGAGGGACATTTCCAGTTCAGGGCTGTGTCATTAGCCTTTCCTAGTCGCGGTCTATGTCTCTATTGTCCCGTTGTGCGTATCATAATATGTCTGATATTATCTAAAAAGGGAGGGGTTTGGTTCATTTATGACCTTGTTTGTTTGCCCTATTATTTATATTTTAAGAAGGAAAATAATGAACAATTATATTGAAATGTAATATTTGAGACCAGGAATTTTGATTCAAATTGGGCCTCTGGCTTACATCCTGCATTTTGTGAGGGTTGGCAGCAGTGAGTGAGTTTGTTTTTGCATGGAAGACTTGAATAAGTGCACTGGTACTGGTCAGTAGCAAAGAAAGATTTGTTGAAAAAAAGTACTGTGACCCCCCCCCCCCCCCCCGACCTGAGAGTCCACTGGCCACCACTGCTTGCAGTGGTGTCTCAACAGTACACTATCTCTGCAGTATCTTTGATAGGTGTGGCAATCCAACTGATGAGCCCACTGCCTCAATGAGATGATTTTTTTTTTTTGCTAGAGGTTTTACGTCGCACTGACACAGAAAGGTCTTATGACGACGATGGGATAGGAAAGGCCTAGGAGTTGGAAGGAAGCAGCCGTGGCCTTAATTAAGGTACTTGGTGTGAAAATGGGAAAACATGGAAACCATCTTTAGGGCTGCCAACAGTGGGATTCGAACCCACTGTCTCCCGGATGCAAGCTCACAACTGCGCACCTCTAACCGCATGGCCAACTCGCCTGGTTCAATGAGATGAAACGCTGGTAATTTCGTAATTGAAAAAAAGCCTAATATAGAGCCTGAATTTCAGATTTGTTTGCTATCTGAAGCAAGCTTTATAGGTTCAAACAGTTGTCCAGTTGATCAGCTCATTAAACCAGGTAGCTTAATTGCAAAATATATTAAATATTGCAATATACTTATACAAGTTCATAAAATACATACAAATGGGAGGTTTCAGTATATGTTCAACAGTGAGCAACAGTAATGGAGTACTTACACATACACCACATGACTTGTGTGCTTTGCCAGTTCACAATATTTCAGTTTTATAATCTTTTCTGAACCATATTTGAGATGTCTGATGTTAAATACTGACTTAAGACTAAACTGTTCCCCTTTATCTAAGGATGTTTAGATAATACTGAAAAATATTGGCTCTAAGAAAGTACAAGCAATGCTTTTGCAGAACTGCAGTCATATCTTGATTGAGTTCTAAAATACTTTTTTTTTTTTTTTTTTTTTTTTAAGGAGTTTCCTTCACTGTTTCACCTTTCTGCTCTGACAAAAACACATTAAACAAAACAATTGTGCTTAGCGGACCAGCATAAAATTGAAAGTATAAGTGCCGTTAGTACTATACTAGCTAGAACATGAAGCGACATGGAAGCAGCAATTTTTCAGCCATTTATACATAGCGAAGGAAAAAGAATCTACTCAAAACTATAGACTAAAATCTACTCATAGATTGTGTCTAATTTAGTGCATCAGTGGACCATTAATGAGACAAGAGTTTGGTACTTGTGCCCTTTGGAATACCTTGCCTTCTCTGAAAACTGCGCACGTTTCTGTCACCTTCAAACATTAGAAAGAGAACAGAATCAGATACTTTACTACAGAGATTAAAAATTTCCATTTAGTTGCCTCTAAAGATTACAGATTATTTAACTTATAAGTTAGGAACTATTACAGCCATTATACAGATGATACATAAAACTACTTCACAGTTCATAAATGGAACCGTTCAACTTTACAGATCTACACTGATGGTCAGGGGATGTAGGAAAAGACACTGATCATAAGACCATGCCACAAACAGATTAGTAAGTTATGAAAAACAGAACTTAAAGTAAATTAGTGGAGTTTTATCTAGCATACTTAGTATACTGGTAATGTAACAGGTAATAGTTCATCAGTAAAGTATGAAGTACTGAACAAAAGAGGATAATTAACATGTGTTCCTAACAACAAGCACAATTCGTCACATTTTCATGCAGAATCTACCCTATCAAATGCCTTAGATAAGTCAATCGCAATACAGTCCAATTGACCTCCTGAATCCAGGATATCTGCTATATCTTGCTGGAATCCTACAAGTTGGACTTCAGTGGAATAACCTTTCCTAAACCCAAACTGCCTTCTGTCAAACCATTTATTAATTTTGCAAACATGTCTTATATAATCAGAAAGAATGCTTTCCCAAAGCTTACATACAATGCATGTCAAACTGACTGGCCTGTAATTTTCAGCTTTATGCCTATCACCCTTTCCTTTGTATACATGGGCTACTATAGCAACTCTCCATTCATTTGGTAAAGTTCCTTCATGCAAACAGAAATCAAACAAGTACTTCAGATATGGTACTATATCCCAACCCATTGTCTTTAGTATATCCCCCGAAACCTTATCAATTCCAGCTGCTTTTCTAGTTTTCAATGTTTGTATCTTACTGTAAATGTCATTGCTGTCATAGGTAAATTTTAATACTTCTTTAGTATTAGTTACCTCCTCTATCTGGACATTATCCTTGTAACCAACAATCTTCACATACTGCTGACTGAATACTTCTGCCTTTTGAAGATCCTTGCATACACCCTCCCCTTGTTCATTAATTGAAGGGGTTAAAGGTATAGTGGTGTAAGTCACTTTATCATCGTTTTTAGGAAATGAGCATAATGCGAAAGGTATTGTAGTTAATTCAGTAGACAAGTTTTTGTGATGGTATTGTTTTAGAGGTACTACGTAGGTCCAAACTTAGGGATTAGGCTTGATTTGAAATTTTTTTTGCTCAAAAGTTGTACCTCACGCACTAACCAAAGTCACTTGCACCACTGTGCCTTACCAAAGCCTGTGACATACACCACTGTATGACCTAAAACCAAAGACTTACACCACTATGGACATCAACAAAATGATGTAAAGTTGACTTGCACTTCTCAAACACATTTTTATTGAACATTACACAAAGTATAAGAATAATACAAACAATTTAATTTTTTATCACGAATGGAGTCTTAATGTTTTTAACATGGCAATACGGATTCAGCCTATTTCATCAGGATATGTGGTTTCCACAATTTCCAGAGGTCCAACATCTACAAGCTCCTCACCTTCTTCAATAGTGGTTCGCAGGGAAACGAAGAATTCATGTTTCACTGGTGGAATGTATGGCAGAAGATCAAGCATATCTTTCTTTTTAGCCTCGGTAACAGGCCTTCCCCTTGGGTACAAAACATCTTGAGAAACGTTGGCCAGAGAATGTCGCCTACCGGGCTTTGCTGCCTTTAGATTTAGTTTAGAAAATGGGATATCCTCATTCACAGTTTCTTTGTAGAAGAGAGTGTAAGGTTGATCTTTCAAAATTCGTATCCATTGAATTTTCAACCAATTAACAGCAATGTTGTTCTCATTTTTCTTTCGTCGCGTGATACAACTTTCCAACTTTGCAACAGATTTGAAATCCTCTCGGCTCATTTTCGTCACCATGAATGGATTGTTCCTTCGGCACTTCATTATGATACTGTACCAGTCGTCTGCAGTATAAATGGACTTGTTCTTTGCGTACGATTCAATTGATCCAAATTCAGCGTTGTTGGGTAGAAAAGAGTGGCCACTTACCATAAATTTGTGATCGATAATTTCTGCATTGCTTTGAGGGCCCTGTATATACTTCATGAGGTACAAGGAAAACTTAATATTACGGTTTTGGCCCGTGCATGCGTCACTGTACAACACTATGTGCCTAGCAGATGACGCTCTTGCTGCAAGATGTTTGACGATACAGGAACCAATCTCTTGAGACCCACGAGAAGCGATCGTTTCATCCCAGCAGAACATGAAGCCTAAACCTGTTCCAAGTTCATGGCAGCCAAGGTTATAACAATACATATTCCGCTTATAGTAAGCCACGGACGTCGTCAAAACAGGAAATGGCAAAGCCTTTTCGAGGTCGAATGTCAGACCATAGAAAGATTCGTCTTCCTGTGCTTTCACTTTGTCCCGATCTCTAGCCTCTCTCACCTTTTCGGCATTTCTGAGGTGTAATTCTTTTTCAGCCTTCAGCTTTGTAGATTCGTCTTCATCTTCACACACTTCAATCTTCTTGTCAAGCACATCGCATCTGGTGCACGTATCTTTAAGAGGCCGGTGGAAATGCAAGTTGAACTCATTGCTAAAGGTTCGACGGTAGATGGCTTCAGAAACAGGAATATCACCTTTTTCCGTGCACTTTTCTTTGTACAGTTCATACATTGTACGTACATTCATGTCAGGAGGAAGGTATTTCCTGTTAGGGTTCTCTGATCTACTGTAGTGCGATTGATACGATGGGAAAGATGCTATGTGGTCACGCACACCATTCATGGCAGCCTCCGGTGTTTTATTTTTGGGGGGATGGCGTCCTCGGCCATCACTTCCTGGTTGTTGACCCTCTCGTACTTTTTGTATTGCCCTTGTCATTCGCCCATCCGAAACTTGGAGTGTTTGTAAGAAAAAACGCTTGCACACAGTAACGCTATTGCCTCTGGCTTGGAATCTGAAGCTGTTTGAAACAGACTTTGCATTTCTCGTTGAATTTCGTGGGCGTCTTACATTAGGTTTCTGTTGCACAATCAAACCACATAAAAATACGTTTTGTTCAGAAAAACTGCTTAGCTTCCAAAAGGTGTCGAAAATTTCTCGCCTCGCCACTTCAGGTACGTTCTCCACACACTTTTTTTTACATTTACAATCAAAGTTCTGATACAGCTTACCGGCCACTTCTTTTCCTCTAGAGGACACGTACGGGAGCCCTGAATTTCGTGCTCGCTTTCGCTTTTGAGCTTTACTTTCGTGTTTTTGTCTTCTCCTCGTTCTCGGGTGAGCGTTTTCTCGATTCTCAGAAGTTCCAGCAGTAGGAAATTCGCTGGAATGGTTGCGCTGGCGTCCGCCGTCTACCTCTGCATCTCCTTCTGATTCTGAAACAACAAACATCTTGTTACACTTACTACCGAAATAAAAAACTGCAGGGGAAGCTTCGATTCAGCATTCAAAATTACGTGAAAAACGATACTCAACACGACCATTTTCAATAAACACAGAAAATTCACTAAAAACATCACTCTTCATGCATTTTTCTCCATTTTTCCTTTCTTTTTTTCCGAACCGATTACAAAGGTGTATTATTCAGGGAATAGTAGACCAAAAGGACCTAAGGCATAATCTAATGTAAGTACTTGCTAAAAACGTTGCAACAAAATAGGTTAGTAGGTGAGTAACTGAGAGGTTAGAAGGTGAATAGTACTTACCATCATCTGTTTCTGATGTGTTTTCTCCTTGTTCACGCTCCCATTCATCACTGGACTCCAGCTCATCCAACGGATCACTTAAACTTATTTCAGAATCCATCGTTTCTTTGAGTATTCACGCATGCATTCAACACTCGATGAACATCGCGGAACAATTACAACCACACTGGTGTAAGTCTGACTCACACCACTTCAGTTATCAGCAAAACAGATGATCCATTACCAGTCTAACTTGTGCTGCCATCTAACGACGAAATGAGTGAAGCTCTGACTTACTCCACTTTTTCTATGAACAGTTTTTTATTTCTACATCGCCTTTCTGTGCCTAAGTCAACTTCTACCGAAAATTGACTTACACCACTTTGACTTTAACTCCTTCAATTATTCCTGGAATGACCTTCTTGGAACCTGTTTCTGCCTTAAAGTACCTGTACATACTCTTCCATTTTCCACTAAAATTGGTGTGGCCACCAATTATGCTTGCAATCATGTTATCCTTAGCTGACTTCTTTGCTAGATTCAATTTCCTAGTAATTTCCTTCAATTTCTCCTTACTTCCACAGCCATTTCTAACTATTTATTTCCAACCTGCACCTCCTTCTTAGTCTTAGTCTCTTTACTTCCCTGTTATAATATAGTGGATCTTTAGCATTCCTTACCACCTTTAAAGGTACAAACCTATTTTCACATTCCTCAACAGTTGCTTTCAACCCATCCCAGAGTCTGTTTACGTTTTTTTTTACCGTTTTCCACCAATCATAGTTGCTTATTAAAAACTCCCTCATGCCTGTTTTATCAGCCATATGGTACTGCCTAACAGTCCTAATTTTAATCTCTTCTTTCTTTCACATTTATTTTTAATTACCACAAAAACAGCTTCGTGATCACTAATACCATCTATTACTTCGGTTTCTCTATAGAGCTCATCTGGTTTTACCAGCCCCACATCCAGAATATTCTTCCCTCTAGTTGGTTCCATCACTTTCTGAATCAGGTGCCCTTCCCATATTAACTTATTTGCCATTTGTTGGTCATGCTTCCTGTCGTTCGCATTACCTTCCCAATTGACATTTGGTAAATTGAGATCACCCGCTACGATCACGTTCCTTTCCTTATCGTTTCCCACATAGCTGATTATCTTATCAAATAATTCTGAATCAGCATCTGCGCTACCCTTTCCTGGTCTGTACACTCCAAAGACATCTAGTTGCCTATTATCTTTAGAAATGAGCCTTACCCCTAGAATTTCGTGCTTGTCATCTTTAACTTTTTCATAGCTTACAAATTCTTCTTTCACGAGAATGAATACTCCCCCTCCTACCTTTCCTATCCTATCTCTACGATACACCCTCCAGTTCCGTGAGAAAATTTCTGCATCCATTATATCATTTCTCAGCCATGATTCAACTCCTATTACAATATCTGGTAAGTATATATCTATTAAATTACTTAATTCTATTCCTTTCTTTACAATACTTCTACAGTTGAGCAGTAACAGTTTTATGTCATCCCTATTTGATTTCCAGTTCCCTGTTCCCTTAACACCGCTGCCTAATGCAACCTTTTTCCCTGAGTGTACCTCCCTATAACCCTTCTAAACAAATTTCCTAACTTATGTACCACTGTGGTTTAAGTGAAGGCCATCTGAGCGCAGATCCCTATCTCCTACCCACCCATTAGGATCTAGAAATTTCACTCCCAGTTTCCCACATACCCACTCCATAGTCTCATTTAAATCCCCAATCACCTTCCAGTCAGTATCCCTCCTACACAGTATTCCACTGATAACAATCTCCGCTTCCTGAAACTTCATCCGTGCTGCATTTACCAGATCCCACACATCCCCAACTATGTTGGTACTCATACCTGCTTGTCTTACGTTGTTAGTACCAACGTGAAACACTAACACCTTCTCCTTTCCCTCCTCCTCCTCCTCTTCTACTTTCTTCAACATCTGCCTTAACCTAATTCCTGGATAACACTACCCTGGTACCCTTTCCTCCACACTCTTTCCCGACATGAAGATGCAGACATCATACATTTTTATAGAAATATGAATATCCTGCACCGGTATAATTCATTCGTAAATTGAAAAAAGGTTATTGACACAATTTTGAATGATACACCATTTAAACAGAAACTGAAAGTTGTACGGTTCTTTCAATTCATCCCATAATTTTTTAATGCACTTATGTTGAGAAGCCAGCCTTCAATATAGGATGGAACAGTTTAATACTGGTTAAGGAATGTCAAATCGTTTAAATATTCTTGTAAAAATTTCTAGAAGGGAGAAGACACTCTAAATTCTCTTTAAAATTGTTGTGTGTATCCTCCGCATCGCAAGCTCTGCGCCTACAAGCTCCGCAACCCGCCGCAGCACCGAAGTTTCTAGCAGCTATGAGGTGTCCTCACTGCGCCTGGCACGCTCACCGATGACGTCAGCCAGTGATATGTAAGGAGCTCCGTTCCGAGCCTCTCCAGTACTACCCCAATGTTCGACGACCAGACCACACCGCAAGTCAGACACGGAGGCATTCCTCTTAAAAACGTGTTTTAAACAGGTGGACAAATTGCTGGCCGTGAGGTTTCACCTCTGAACATTGCCTCATTATCCTGATCCCCGTAGTCATGTCGAGCCCCGAGTATAGCATTCTGCTACTCCCTTTAATCCTCACCAGTGCTCCGACGTCCACCTTAGCATTCTGCTATTTGAATAAATTAATGCTAGTTCCTTGCAAGTATAAACCTAGTACCAGCATTCTGCCTCTCTCTGCAAGTTACGCTTGTAATTTCACAGAAGATAGTTTTCGACTATCAGGACAATTTATTAGTGAAACAGACTATCTCCTCAAGATAGAACTAAGTGTATATAGAACTCTCATATTGTATAATTGTACATATGCAACATACATTCAATTTAAGATTTAATTTCAATATTAACTGAGTGCATTCAAACAAGTTTCAAGAAGAATTCAGTTTTATTTCTGATATATATTGTATCAAATCATTGAAACAATAAACTTTATGTTGTGTCACTGTATACCAAGTTCCTTGTATACAACAGAAATACTTCAGGGTTATTCAACCAATCTAAAATGAATACATCAAAAAGGCTATCAAATTTTTCAAGGAAAATATTTATCCTGTTCAGTAGCATCACATGCTTAAAATCTTTGGGCGTTCACACAGAGCTGACAGTAGAATAAGAAATGTGATGTATAGGCCTAAGTTACTCCTCAGTCAGTCAGTACGTTAACAGGAGCTCAGTTAGTCTATATTGTGTCACCTTTCTGGTTCATTAAGCAATATTATGTTACATATGCGACTGTCAACAGTGCCATGCGGTTAGTCAATTAACCACTCTGGGGTAACAGCTCTGTGCATTAACCACTGCCACAGACTTTGCAATACGTGCTCCTATCTTTGGGATTTGAAAATAACTTTTAGTTAAGGCATTGGAAGCGGATCAGCGATCTGTAATCCACTGCCTGCTCGATATGAAGCAGCCATCAAATGCATATTAAGTAGTCAGTGCCGTGTGATCATATTCACCATACCCAGAGCATTGCCCCTTCAAGCTCTAGCTATGCAATACGCTGAAATTTGTAGTTCAAAACAGGGTTGTGATCGGCTGGCGTGGCGCGATTCAAATGGAAATGGAAAGTGAATCGGCACTTACAACTTTGTAAATACGTTCTCAATGTAAAGAAAATCTTGCTCTCATTATACAATAACGCGTAAATTTCAAGAGTTTTGGGATTCCCATGGTGTTCATGTGCTCATCTGATCCTTCAGACGAGACGCCCCTGGTCCTGTCAATACAGTTAGGAAGATGTGCAAAACACAACTGCAGAGGTGAGCAAGGTGTTCTTTAATTTTTGGTGCAAATGTAAGGTTTGTTAATATTGCAAAATTGTATGTGGTCCCAAGAAGTGTTTTATTCCTTAAACTTAAAATTATAGCACATTTTTTAAAGTTATTGTGAACTGATTTCAGCACATGTCATGCATCAAAATATTGTTTACCATATTGTTTAGCAAATGGTTTCTGGTCAGATATATTTACCACTCTGTGTAGTTTTTAAGTTATTTCATCCTTGACCACTATAAGTAAAAATCAAAGAGTACGTTTTCCTCTTGTGTCAGTGGTACAGATTTCATGGTGTTAATATTGAATGTTACACTCTCACAGGAAACTCAGGTGGTTAGAGAACTCAACTGAGGCAAAAAATAATTGAAATACACAGTTCAAAAAAATTGGGGAACAGGTTTTGTAATGTCTGGTATGTGAATGTTAATTTGGTAGATGGTGTTCCAATGTCATACAGCATACCTTGAGACCTTAGCTACTCAGGGTATGTCAAATCGAAGTTATACTCCATCTGTAGGTGTAGCCATGCATTAAATTGTCAGGTGACCCCTGAAAACAAAGTGAACAGCGGTGCGTCCGTGTGTTGTTGCGAGTGTGGTCATCTGAGCATGTTGTACGTCAACTAGCACATCCCATGAGGCATCTTAACGAGGTTCAAGTCACAAGGACCGTCACTTTGACCCACGAAGGATGGACATTTTGTAGTGTTGCTGTGGATGTCAATGTCTCTCCGTCAGTTATTCACCGCTTGTGGAATCGCTACAGTGAGACAGGCCAGTTCACAAGGAGGGTTGGACAAGGTGGTGGATGCATGACAACCCTACAGGATGACCGATATCTGAACATCTGTGTGTTGTGACATCGTTCAGCAACTACCAGAGAACTGCAACAAGACCTCAGGAGAGTCACTGGAGACACGGTGTCTGACCAGACAGTAAGGAACAGGTTAAGAGAAGTGTCCTTATGACTCAGACGCCCTGTTTGAGCGCCCCGTTTAACGCAGCAGTATCACGCAGATCGCCTTCTGTTTGCCCGTACCCATGTTTACTGGCAACTTCGCCAATGGAGATCTGTGTTGTTCACAGACGAGTCCGGATTTCCCCCGCCTCCGACACAGCATGCAATGTGTATGGAGACGCTGTGGTGAGCAGTACATCCCAAATGTTGTCCAGCAAGGTGACCGATTCGGACAAGGTTTTGTGATGGTGTGGGGTGGCATTAGTATTGATGACCGTACAGATCTTGTCATCGTTCATGGTAATCTTACTGCTGCGGGGTACATCGAGCGGATACTGTTACAGCATGTATTGGTTGCTGCATTCGGTGTTGGCCCTGAATTCATACTCATGCATGACAATGCCAGGGCTCATGTAGCATGCATTACCAGAGCTGTCTTGCGAGAACTGGATGTTCAAGAGATGGAATGGCCAGCAGCGAGTTCCAACCTTAATCCCATCGAGTATGTGTGGGATAGGCTCGACAGAAGTGTTCATGGGTGTCCTTTTCCACCACAGACTCTCCAAGACCATGAACAGGCTCTCATTGAAGAATGGGACCTGATACCGCAATGTGACCTCCGTCGACTTGTACAGAGCAGGCCACGTAGGTGCCAAGCTGTGACAAATGCTCGTAGAGGACATACACCATACTGAAGCTCTCCAACTGTGATAAAAATCCACCTGGAGGACTGTTATATCACTTTGTTTTCACCTGTATTTGGACATTTCTGTTTGTGTTCTGAAAATGAATACAAATCCATCGATGTTCTTTTGTATACTTCAATGGTAAAGAATAAAGGTTTTGTTGGTAATATACCTGGGTGTGAGGTATTGTTTTGTGGAGCCTGGCATACGTTCAAAAACATTTTCCCCTAATTTTTTTGAACTGTGTACTTTTACACAATAATTTGGTTCCTCATTCCGAGGAGCTGGCCCAAACCCAGGTTGCTGCATCAGTGTAGGAAGGAAGCGGCTAAGCTAGTTACTCTCGTTACTTTGCCTTTTTACATTTTTTTTACAAGATACTATACTTTGCATTGACACAGATAGGTCTTCATTAAGGTACAGATCTAGCATATGCCTAGTGTGAAAATGGAAAACCATGGAAAACCATCTTCAGGGCTGCCAATAGTGAAGTTTGAACCCACTATTTCCCAAATGCAAGCTTTTTTTTGTTTTTTTGCTTTACGTCGCACGACACAGATAGGTCTTATGGTGACAATGAGATAGGAAAAGCCTAGGAATGGGAAGGAAGTGGCCGTGGCCTTAATTAAGGTACAGCCCAGCATTCGCTTGATGTGAAAATGGGAAACCACGGAAAATAATCTTCAGGACTGCCGACAGTGGGGTTTGAACCCACTATCTCCCGGATTCGAGCTCACGGCTGCGCGCTCCTAACTGCACGGCCAACTCACCCGGTTACTTTGCTTTTGCTGTGGTTTGAAGTTTCAGCATTATCTTTCAAGATAAAAATACTTAGATACAACGTATTATGTATGTAATACGTATTGGAGTTGCTGTAGGTATGGATATCGGCATCAAGCGAATTATGATGCTTGAGAAATTGAAGAAATGTTATTCCTTAGGTCTCTTTTAGAATATTATTGCAGGAGGAAGTCTCATAAGCACATATTAAATTTGTTGGACTGGTATTCAATCCAATGCAAATAATACACTGAAATAATTTTCTTACAGTAAAAAAAAATCAAAGGCAGTATTCGAACCCCCTACCTATCAACTTTTTGGTGATTATAATAACCATTATGCTACAGGTTCAGACATCAAGCCTGATGAAATGTGAAATGTACAGTACTGTACTGTACTTAACACTGAAGACCCTCCAGTTTGAGTGTATTGGCCAATTTATTAATAGCTTTATACCTTACTAGCAGTAAACCAATACACCAGGAATCGTACAAGTGGACCCTGAGTTTGCCACATCCTGCCATGTAGGAAGCAGCACTGTCAAATTTATTACTGAAAACTGGTAGCTGTCTGGTATTGTTGTAGTAAATTATTTGAGAAGAAGAAGAAGAAGAAGAAGAAGAAGAAGAAGAAGAAGAATTCCGTCATCATCACCATCCTTCCATTGTGATTCATCGTTTGAAGAATATTCCACAACTTAATCATTTTGAGATTAACCCTTCATTGGAAGAGTACTTTAGTAGAGGAAGCAGCAAATGTTTCACCCACTTAACAATGCTGAGGTGAACAACGCAGTTCAGAATTATTTCACCTTTGTGAGTAGTATGTTACATTTCAGTCAGCAAAATGTTGGAAATTGTCTTTGTCCTTCAATCAATCACTAGTGATCTGCATTTAGGGCAATCACCCAGGTGGCAGATTCATTATCTGTTGTTTTGCTAGCCTTTTCTTATGACTGCAAAGAAACTGGAAATTTATTGAACATTTCCCTTGGTAAGTTACTACTCTACTTTCTATGAACAAAAATTTGCCCCAATTTGTCCTCTTGAATTCCAACTTCATCTTCATATTGTGATCTTTCCTACTTTTAAAGACACCACTCAAACTTATTTGTCTACTAATGTCATTCCACGCCAACTCCCCACTGACAGCCTTGAACATACCACTTGGTCGAGCAGCTAGTCTTCTTTCTCCCAAGTCTTCCCAACCCAAACTTTTCAACATTTTTGTAACGCTACTCTTATCGGAAATCACCCAGAACAAATCGAGCTGCTTTTCTAGGAATTTTTCCTGTCCTTGAATCAAGTAATCCTGGTGGGGGTCCCATACACTGGAACCATACTCTAGTTGGGGTCTTACCAGAGACTTATATGCACTCTCCTTTACATCCTTACTACAACCCCTAAACACCCTCATAACCATGCGCAGAGATCGGTACCCTTTATTTACAGTCCCATTTATGTGATTACACCAATGAAGATCTTTCCTTATATTAATACCTAGGTGCTTACAATGATCCCCAAAAGGAACTTTCACCCCATCAATGCAGTAATTAAAACTGAGAGGACTTTTCCTATTTGTGAAACTCACAACCTGACTTTTAACCCTGTTTATCAACATATCATTGCCTACTGTCCATCTCACAACATCATCGAGGTCAGTTTGCTGTTTCTAACAATCTTGTAACTTATTTATTAGTCTATACAGAATAACATTTTGTGTTTTCATATTTGTCCTTGTCTCCTCATTCAGAAGTCTTCCCTTCATGATTGTATATTTCTGTAAATGATTTGATTTGTTACTTGTTAGTCTCTATTTATTACTTCAGCACTCAGCTATGGTGTAGTTTGCTGTTTATGAACATACAAACACAAAGTATGTACCTTTTATAATTCCTTCACACAACTGTAATTATTTGTAATTTATAAATATACTGGGAAACCATGAAACAATACATCTCTTCATCTTCTTGTGATGAATTTCCTGGTTGTGTCACCGATTATTTTTCTTATTCCCCTATCAGTTCTGTATGATTGGTTGGAGATTTTGCACTAGAATTGGTGCAGTGTACAGGTGTTGTACAAGTTTCTTTAAACTGAACATCTGGGGATGAAATCGCAAGTTTAAAAGTGACTAAACAAATTACAGAATTTTAAAATTAGATAATGAATGGTCTTTCCTAGATTACAGTCACAGAGTGATAACTTCATGTGGTTTAAATGTGTTGTAAATTCCTAATAATCTACACCAATGTGCCTAAGAAGAAAAATATATTTTATGATAAATGGTACAATTTGATATAAAACATTAACAACTAAATTATAATTTATGTAACATAATTACAACACTAAAAATGCATATATTATTATTGAAAAATGCGCACATGCCGTGCAGAATACCATTACATTACATACACATTACTTTTCTTTGCTATAAGCTACGATGGATTTCTGTCTATTCCTGCATTTTACAATATGGTATCTATCACAGAATTCCAAGCACAACTCACACACACATTCGTCATTTGGTTCGGCAACCCTGGAAGTTCAGAGGCCCGGCAACCAGGGACTAATATAATAACATGGAACGTAGAAGGCCTGAGGGGAGTCTTGAGCCTACTTCCGAGAAATATCATGGCTGATTATGACATTGGAGTACTCACAGAGACAGTGGTAAAAGAGGACACAGAACTGAACATCCCAGAATTCTACAATTTTCATGCCTATGCGATACAGTGTGTGAGAAGAGGAAGACCAGCGGGCGGTGTGCTATGCATCATCAAACCACAACTGGCCCCCTTCAAACTACTATTAAGAGAAGAAAACATGCTGGTTGTCAGGACAAGAATTGGAGTTATAGTAGCAGTCTACTTTAATCCAGATCACACCGCGACAGACATAATAGATAAACTAGGGATGGCCTTGGATCATAGAAGTATGGATAAGATAATCATTGCGGGAGATCTGAATTGCGCAATAAATAGGCAAGATAGAAAATGCAAAGAAGTAATGGAATATCTAACAAATGAAGGCTTTACAATACACAACAGACAGGAGGACTGGACATACATAGGGCATAACGGAGCTAGCACAATAGACCTAATAATCACAAAGGGCTTTAGATCAAAACACCTTGCCACCACAGTGAAAAAAGAAGCAGCAGTCATCCGTAAACACATTCCAGTACAATTAAATATAGAAAACGGTAGAAGTAGCAAATTAGAAGAAAGACGAAATATAACATTTGGCAAGACCCTGGACATGGAAAAAATTAAAGGGAAAATGAAAGAAAAAGATAAGGTTGAAAGAGCAATAAGAGCAGGAAATATTGATGAGGCCGCTACATGGCTGAAATCAACTATAATAAGTGGGGCCACCACACAAGATTCAAATAGGAAGGCGAGGCCATGGTTCGACACAGAATGTTATGAACAAAGAAAATTGACACTGAAAACACTACATAAAACTAGAGGACAAATGGCAAGCGCAACCACCGAAGAATACCAACGAGAACGAAAGAAATACAAGGACCTAATAAAAAAGAAGAAAAAGCAACACCTGGAAAAAGAACATAAGAAAATGGTAGAGGAGGCAGAAGAAGACCCCTACCGAGCTCTGAGGCCAAAAGGGCAGAAAATACAGCCCAACATACCTATGGAAACATGGATAGATCATATAAGAATAGTAATTTGCTCAAAAGAAACAAGACCCATGATTAAGACACCTATGACTCCACAAGCTGATGAGATCTTCACCACGGATGAAATTGCGAAAGCGATACAGAAAATGAGGAATAACAGAGTACCAGGAGTAGATGGAATAAGAAGTGAACACTTAAAGCAGACAGCACAAGAATACTTACCGATATGGACCTCCCTTCTAAATAAATGTTTAGAATTAGGAAGTATACCAGACGAATGGAGAAAGTCAACAATCAAGCTATTATACAAGGGAAAAGGAGACACAGAGAACCCAAACGCGTATAGAGGAATAGCGTTGGAATCTACATTACTGAAACTCCTAACAGGAATCCTCGCCAAAAGGCTGGCAGAGAAGCTAGAACCCCTTCTACCAGAGGAACAGTTTGGTTTTAGAAAGGGAAGGTCCACGACTCTGGCAGTAGAAAACCTGTTGGAACAAATAAAACAGACGATAGAAAGACCAAAAGGAAAACTATATGTGGTTTTTGTTGATTACTCAAAAGCCTTCGATACGGTCAACAGAAAGGTATTAATAGATAAACTGGAGGAACTAATTGGAAGAACGAGCACAACGACCCTGACATCGAATATACTGGCAGAAAACTACATACAGACAGATGATGGAATAGGCATATCTGACTGGCTGTCGCAGACGAACGGTGTCCTCCAAGGCGATCCACTCAGCCCTATCCTGTTTAATGTTCTCACGAACGATGTCACCAAAGGAATGGCAGAAACAAGCACATACATATACGCTGATGACATGGCCATCGCAGCGACAGATATAGATAAACTGCAAGTATCGCTAAACACACTATGTGAATGGGCAGAGAGAAACGACATCCAGATAAACGAAGAGAAGACGGAATTGGTAGTATTTAGAAAAGGAGGAAGACTCACTGAAGCAGAGAACATCAAATGCAATGGCAAACTACTCAAGAGGGCTAACAATTTTAAATATCTAGGTATCACAATTCAAACAACAGGAAAGAGTTTCAGTTTACATATAAGATCTAGAGCAGTGGCGGCCACTAGGGCTATGAATGATATCAGGAACATCACACAACTATCGATCAGCACAGCTATGGACTTGTTTAGGTTAAAGATACTACCTGTTCTGACGTATGGCCTAGAATTAGTGGCTGAATACCTCACGTACAAACAGCTGGAAGAATTGGAGCGAGTAAAGGCTAGATACCTGAAGAGAATTTTAGGAGTCCCGCAGAATGCAAGATCGAGGCTAGTTTATGAGCTTACCAGGGAGACCTTCTTAATAGAGGATCTGAGATGCGAGCTCATACTTCAAGCTAGTACCAGCTTCAAACAGCTTATACAAGATCTGCATGAGAAGAAAAACAACATACCAGAGAACTTCTATGCAACATCTGCTATGCAAGACAGGACCTGGATGGAAGCTAATCATGATATGCGACACGTGACGACGAGATTGGCGATCCATGGTTTCCACCACAAGGTGTGCTGCAACAAATTATTTCACGAACCAAAAATGCATATATTGAACTATTGTGAAAATATGAACATAAACTAGCAGATATTTACAGAATATCACAAGGTAGCAAATAGAGCCTGATATTTTACGAAGAGACTCATACACTACATAAAAGGAATATTAAATGGTATTGAGCATTAAGTATCTCAACAAAAAGAAGAGAGGGGAAAGTAGGCTGATCTGGGGAACAAGGAAAGTTTACTTAAGTTATAAATTAGTATCTGTTATACTAAGGCATGCAGGTTACTAATACACACAAGGTAATGAGAAATTTCACCTGTTAACCCAAGAATTTCTCTTCTGTGAGATCAAGCTGTAGTCCTGTATAAAGTTTATTTCTTGCGTATACATAAAAAGTTCTTTAAATAGGAAGATACTTGATGTTAAGTTTAATATTCACTTCTAATTGATTTTAAGATATTTTATATTACATTGAGCACAATTACCAAAGTTACCAAAGGGAACGTCTTTGGAACTATTAACATTGACATTGAGGTAAAATAATGTATTTCAATTAAATTCTATCAAAATATTTTTCAAAATAACTATAAAATTATTAAGACACCTTTACACATTAGTTACCTTGCCAGTTCTTGTCAAGTAACACCATATCCACTTCAGCATCGCTGCGGCTTTCTTTCAATTCTAGTCTATGAAACAATTCCTCAGCAGCTTTTGCAGCACGCAGATCATCATCTGATGAACTAGCTACGTGAAGCTCAAATTGTTCGACACTTGGGGCAGGATGTGGGACTGGACCATAGGTTTGGATTAGTTCAGGCTGAGGATGTGATTTCTTGACTAGGATCAAAGGAGAAAGACAAATCAGGTAAGAGTATGAAGAACCGTGTTAATAGTAAAGGTTGGTAATTTGGAATAATAATAATAATAACAACTAGGTCACTAATGTATGTATGTATGTATGTATGTCAACTTTCAGTTCTAAATGATAAAATTCATCCAATAAGTAATTCCAATTTCATCCCTTGATGGTTTCAGTTCCTTGAATTTTTTTCAAGCATCCTTTATGTCACTAATTCACCAAAATTTATCTGGTTTGACACGAGACAAAACTTTCAGAATGTTGTGTGCAATGTTCTAGTCAATCAAAACGGTGATGTCAAATTCAAACAATATGATTTAATTAATATTTAATAAATTGGGAATTAAAATTACTTTCATATTTATTTATTTATTTATTTATTTATTTATTTATTTATTTATTTATACAGAAGTCATCAAGTTATAATTAACATTCAGTTGTAGGGCAAGTATTAATAGAGTAATAATTATTATTTCTACTGATATTTCAATTGGCACCTCTGGCGATATGAGCAACTATTAATTAATATTTCAAAATCTAATTCCTGTACAATCTATTGTTACAAATTGTCATCCAATAGAAGGGGCAAGTATTTTTGTTTAGTTACAATAATCAATGCTATTGGCTTTATGTTCCACAAACTACTTTTACATTTTTTGGAGATGCCGAGGTGCCTAATTTAGTCCCGCAGGAGTTCTTTTACATGCAAGTAAATCTACCGACACAAAGCTGACGTATATGAGCACTTTCAAATACCACCGGACTGAGCCAAGATCAAACCTGCCAAGTCGGGATCAGAAGGCCTTGCGTCTCAACCGTCTGAACCATTCAGCCCGGCACTGGAGAGGTAAGAAAGTATGCTGTCCAACACTAGTAAAGCTCCCGGTTCTGCTGTAGTATAGAATTGGAAAAGTTATCTTCATCATCGGTCAATTATTTCCCGTTCTCTTCCATGCGATGTATATCGATTACTAGAATGTATTATTATTATTATTATTATTATTATTATTATTATTATTATTATTATTATTATTAATCTGTTTACCCTCCATGGTTGGGTTTTACCCTCGGACTTAGCGAGGGATCCCACCTCTATCGCCTCAAGGGCAGTGTCCTGGAGCATGAGACTTTAGGTCGGGGTAAGGTGGACCAATGCCTTGCTCAGGTGGCCTCACCTGCTATGCTGAACAGGAGCCTTGTGGGGGATGGGAAGATTGGAAGGGATGGACAAGGAAGAGGGAAGCAGCTGTGGCCTTAAGTTAGGTACCATCCTGGCATTTGGCTGCAGGGGAAGTGGGAAACCACAGAGAACCACTTCGAGGCTGGCTAAGGAGGAAATCGAAACCCCCTCTACTTATTCTTTACAAGTAATTTGTTTACATTTACTCTTAATTACTCTCCAACTCTGACTATAAAACAGATACGTTTAAAGTGTAAATACCTTCTATTGTTTTGCGGTCTTCATGTTGGATGTCGTCTATGATGTGAGGAGCTCCTGAATCTACTGAGCGTAGAAAGCGAGACGTGATGGAAGGGAATGTCTGATGAGAGACAGCCATGTAACGCTCCCGTATATGTAAAGCTTGAACAAGCAGTCGTGAAGCCTGAGTTAGATCCTCTAGTGGAACCTGGAATAAGATGCACACATTGCTGTTGTAACAAATTTAAATGAAAACACTGGTCAGCAATGGAAAGTAATATATATATATACTGCAATGGTGATATTCTAAAATATATGCATGACTGGCAAAAGAAGTTGAAAATAAGGGGAATGAAACTGCATTAAAGCTAATGTTTATGACATGCCATATTTGTTCTTTATATTCTTTCCATGGAAAATACAACTGAAGCATAACTTTATCTGGTAAATAACATTATGCCATTTTCATGGCTTGGCTTTTTAACGTTTTTTTGTCACTTTCTGTTTTTTTAAAATATTATGGTCATATTTCCCCGTGAATATTTGTATTTTTATCATATTTTAATATTTTTATTCCATTTTCGCTTATGTGCTTGCAGTCGTCTCAAAGATGCACTTTTCACATCTCCTAATTGTTGTCTGATGTTTTACAATTATCTTTCTTAGAAATATATGTGTATGTGAATTAGGAGGGTAAGCTGTACGGAAAGAGACAGATGCGTAGAAAGCGACAGAAAGGTGAGTCTCAATTTAACTCTAATAATTTAACGTATTTCAAATATGCCCCAATACAATCCTGCTATGTTGAGCGTTTTTTTATCCCGTTACAAGTCAAGGTTGAGTCATTTGAAAACTTTAAAATGTATATCATTTGCTTTTGTAATTCTTTCTGATCGCCCATGAAAATGGGGCATTTATTTCATTCTGTACTGAGTCAAGAGTTACCTCTGGATTGAGTAATTAAATAAATTCAAAATACTGTATAATAATAATTGTACCGGGCGGTACACCTCCTCTCCGCTAATACGAACATTGCGCCAGTTGAAACTCCTCTGCTGGAGGAAGCCTGAACTTTAACTACAGTGTTAATTCCCTAGTTTCTCAGAAGATGTCCCCACTTGTAAATTTTGAAGTATTCTGAACGGTGTCGTTTTCGATGTATTTTTGTTTTGCCTGTAGTAAGAAGTGTGAACATTCTCTTCTAGATGGCACTACTGAAGGACTACAATTATGCACCCTAGTGCGAAGTGAAAGAACTGTGTTTTTGGAGAAATTTTGTGTTCATAAGTTTGTTCTTTGTTAAATTTCTTTCAGTCATTGTTTAGGTTGGCTGTATAACCCTTCACTTTCCACCAGTTTTGAATTCGACCAATGAGTAATTTCTGTAATTAATTTTCCACCAATCCTGGTTTTCTTCTTCACTTCTGACATGTAATCTTTTGGTCGTCCAATAAAAGGCTTGTGGACGGGTGTTCTCATTCCTGAAAGGTCTCGAATGTTCCGCGAGGGTATATAAACTGCTGATTTTCGGGTCTCTGCGCCACTTCAGTAACATCTATCAGTGTGTAAATTATGTAGCAGGGGCCGGGAAGCGCCTCTTTCTTCGGGCAGCAGTTCAACCACCAGGTAATGGCTGTCTTATAACTTCTTTCTTGCTAGCTCAGCAGTTTAACCCTTGGGGCGGGTCCGAAACTTTTATCATGTAATTTTCCTTTAAAATGTAAAAGACACTTGGTATAAATTCTATCTCTTTAAACTACAAATTGGGATAGAGAGTGCCTACCCTCTCGAGCTCCCTTTCATATTGTTCTTGAGGCGACTACGTTTTCTCAACCATTTTTCTTCGTTTCGAAATGTAATAAGTTTTCCTATCGTGTCACCTCTTTAATATGGGATTAGCCCTTGCATTAACGGCCTAGTGCCAAGTAGGTTTTAAACAAAATGTATTAGGAGTGCAGTTTTGCCTCCTCTCAAGTTGGTATTTTTGGAGGCCATGTAATTGTCCTGTTTCTTCACTGAATAGGCCTCAGTAGGTTGGGTATTTTTACCCCTGTGTTATTGTAATTGGAGGACAGCTTAAAGGTGGAGTTCGGTGTGGCCTTTGATAGGCTTGAATTTTGAGAGCGGGTTTGCTCTTTCTTAAAAGTTGATTTTGTGTGCCTCGAGGAGGCTTTATTAGGTAATTGGGAGCAAGTGCTCCTGGGCATGATTGGGGTTTTCTGCCCCTTTGTCGAATCTTGTATTTGGGCTTTCTGCTCAAGAACGGTGTGTCTGGCTCTCGGAGAACAAATCCTGTAACACTGTAATTGTACATTCTCGATTTGTTGTTAGGCTACTGAGTACCTGTTATATTTGTTATTTCTTGATCTTGAAAAGAAAAATATAACCTTGTTAAATTTTAAAATTAACTTTAATTTCGTAGATTGAGTCCTATTCATCCCAGCACCTTCTTTCACCTCTAACTACCACGGAGAACTCCGTAACAATAATTATTAATTATTTATTGTTATTATTATTGAATGTGATAGATTTTAAAAGTATATTTTCAATATAATGTACTGAAGATTTCGAAAATCTTAACAAAAAATTTTGAAGTGTTTTTTATTATGTTATTTGTTGTCATATTTTAATACATTTTTAGGTTATAAATGCATAAATATTTCTAACATTTTTAGGTAATAAACATCAGGACTACGAATATGTTTTTGATACAGACTTTCTGGACACATTTCCTCGCATGCAAAGTAAGAAAATGGGTGCGGAAACGCACTATTTCCACATTAGAACTCATTTCCTACCACTCTACATAGTGCATTAATTATGGCAAACACACAGAAACAGAACATAACCAGCACACCACATGAAATTCTTTCTTACATGAAGTGTTTAAAATGTCCTCCGTTAGCTTTGACACATGCATCAACCTGCCGTCGCATGGAATCCCGGATGCACTGATGTATCCCTGGAGTATTGCATACATGTCCGTCATTCGTCATATTCGTCCGTCATATTTCGTGACAGATGGATACCTAGAGGTAGACCAATTTCCTGGCCTCCACGCTCTTCGGACCTGAACCCACTACACTTTTATTTATAGGGGCATTTGAAAGCTCTTCTGTGTCGAACCCAAGTACAGGGACATTATTTTATCTATTCAGGGGATTGTTGCTCGCCTGGTCGCCTGCGCCGCGAACCTGTCTCCCGCCAAGCACTTTGCCGCAATACGATGCTCAGCGCCACAAGTTCCTTTGCAGTCTGCGAAGAACTTTATCAGCGTAAGGTAGTCAAGTGTTCACATGCTGAGTGCTCAGTGTATTGTTCTAATGCCATTTTCATTACGTGAGTGAGTAAATGTACATAATACATTCATAAAATACAAGAAATCTTGTGGTGGTGGTGGTGGTGGTGGTGGTGGTGGTGGTAGTGGTAATTAGTCTTTTAAGAGGAAGTGCAACTGGGCAACCATCCTCTATATAACACTATTCAGAGAGAGAGGAAGAAGGGATCCGACACTTCGAAAAATGAAAGTATCGGCCAAAGAAAGACAAGGGCCACGAAGGCAGCGAAAATGAAATACCCTAGGCCTCGAGTGCTCTAATACCGTCCGGGTCGGAAAAGAACAAGAGTTGTCCAAGGTCGGATAGGATAGACGAAAGTGAGGAGCCTGGCACAAGTAAGAAAATGCAATGTCAGGACCCAGCTAAAGGCATCGTGGTCACCAACCCACGCTCCCAAGTTCAGAGCCCTTAGGGCCCCTTTTAGTCGCTTCATATGACAGGCAGGGGATGCCGTGGGTGTTATTCTACTGCCCCCACCCACAGGCGGGAGACAGGCGACCGGGCGAACGACAATCGTCTGAATAGATAAAATAATGCCCCTGCACAGATGAGAGAGTCTGAGTGCCCGTATTGTGGAAGGCTGCGAATACTACTGCGAATACTACCACAGTGTAAGCATGCTAAGACACTCCTTCCTTGTCAAAACTGGGGAGTTGAATTAAGTACCGGTACTTCAGTCAAAAGCCATAGTAACTATGGTAGTTGTCACACTTGTTGCTCTCCTGTATTTACTCTAGGAAAAACATCACAGGCCTAACTTTATCTAGGTCATTATTCAATGAGGAATTTCTATGACTGGTAATGATGATGGTTATGGAGTAGCACTTTCTGGCAGTATAAAAATAAATAATTGGCATTATATATGGTCGTACAAGCTTAAATATTTTGTACTACTGCAGTATTACTCACAGAGAAAATAACTCTCGATCAAGAAAAAGTGGATGTATTTGAATTAAAAGGACACAGAACTAACAACCAATACATATTACTTGCTCCTAAGAGCGAATTGAGTATTTAGAAATCAACTGCATTTTGTATCCAGACAATACCGGTACCATCTGCAGGGTGTCCAAACCTGTACGCTGCTGCATACCTTCAGCAATTGCTGTCTGTTTATAAACCTTAGCATGGAGAACATTTATTAGTTAGTCAACTCAAATTAGTCCACTTATAGCCAGTATCGGTTCCTGACTTGTACTGGAGGTGGAGTTGGGGCTTTATTATTACTCTTCCATTAAATCCTGTTATCGTATTTTACTGAAGCTAATTAAGTTTCAAGTTTTACGTGACTATTATTCTGAATGTCGTAAGTCATAACAATTGCAGTTCTACATGGAATCAACACTATCAAGTGAAGTTCTGAGTGAATTTGAACCGTGACATAGTCATAGCTATTCGATATAGTTTGAAAACATTTTTCACATTGCTCAATCAATCAATCACCACTGATCTGCATCAAATATTCGTTTATACGAAGAGGAATTAGGGATTGGAAAAATTTACTAAGGAAGATGTTTGATACATTTCCAACTTCTTTGAAATACCGTAATTTAAGAAAAGACTAGGTAAATAACTGATAGGGATAGGTAGATACATAGATAGGTAGATACATATATAGGTAGATAGATAGATTTATTAAGCACCAACAGGCTATTCCCAATTACAGATGAGCGAGAGTCCTAAATGCAGATCAATGGAGATTGATTGATTGATTGATTGATTGATTGATTGATTGATTGATTGATTGATTGATTGATTGATTGATTGTGTTGCATACGAGACAAACACCCAGTCCTCGAGTTAGAGGACTTAACCAGACACTTAAAAATCCCCAACCCGGTTAGGAATCGACCCCGGAATCTTCTGAACCACTGATTATTCAGGTAAGAAGCCGGACTGTTAGTAACAGTCATACACTTAAGGGGAGGTGTTAGCCCAATTGGGTGAAAAAACATTTTTTTAAAAAAATTGTGTGTTGTATGTCCCTTTTAACCTCATCTACGTTTCCAAAGCAAAATTTTACATCTAACAACCCTCGTAGTAGTTTAAATAGCCGTTTAATAAGCATGCTGCATTAGGTGCCACACCCCCTTTTTCTTTCTCTCTTCAGGTATCTTGTATAATTCTGAAATGCTTCATGCTTTCGAGTCGAGAGACATTTTATTTTCGGTGTAATACATGTTGGCTACTCTGTAAGTTATCTAGTAGACATGCGGACATAGCTATTCTTTTGTTCCTCTGTGGCAAATTTTTTGTCGGTATAGTTGTTTCACGTTCCTACTTTTTCATATCATGTGTTTCGTGTTTACTTCAAATGACAAAACCAAAGGGTATTTTCAAAAAGAGGAAAGGTGTTGGAGGGGTATGAAGATGAAGGTGATTCACACGATGTATATATTGCTGTATCATTGGATTTGCTGAATAATTCAATCAGCTCTTGCTGATCCAAATTTGCTGAAGAAATGTTTGCACGGCAAGTCTCATAACCCCAACGAGTCTTTCAACAATGTTGTGTGGAGTCGAATCCCTAAGAATGTGTTTGCTGATTTGGAAATTCTGTGCATTGGTGTATCTGTAGCCGTATTGACCTTTAATGTTGGTAATTTTGGAAGGATGTGTGTTTTGAAACATTTAAACGCTGAACCCGGTAAAAACACTGTGATAGCGCTTAAAAAATGATAGTTTTAGAGTTAAAAGAGCTGATAAGGATATCAAAGACTTTAATAAGGAAGCTAGGAGGCACAAGAGGCAATTTAGAAAGACTGAGGATGAGGGTGATGATGATGACAACCTGGAGTATGCTGCAGGGATGCACTGATATATGCTGAAACTTTAAGTTCATTTTTCTGAAAACTTTTTTTTTGTATAAATGACCCATTTTTTCAGAAACTTATCATAGAAAAATGAGTTTCTGTTCATACATAATGATACTAATGATAACTGAGTTACTCCTACCTCCCATCTTGCAATTGTATGGATGTTACAGATAAATTTTTGCTGAAAAATGCACTAAAAATTGCGTACTACAGAAAAATATCCCTTAAAATTTTATATTCAGTGAGAACGTCTTGAAACAAACTCAACATACAAGGTATCACCATAAGAGTATACCAAATTTGAGATTCGTGGGGCTAACGGTTCCAGAGAAAATGGGTCACAAAGTATGACAATTTAACATTGTTAGTATAGGGGCTAAAACCTCCCCTTAATTTATATTAGCACTCACGTTGACAAATTTCTCTCTTCATTTTCATTATGATTGACGTTCGGAAGTTCTTCTGAAGGTATCGTTTATTGATGCTCAAAAGTGCTAACCTATAGTGCAAAAATTTAATGCACTGGATGACATTTTCTTGTTTTCTTCAGTCTTCGAAATCCGTCATCTACAAACAGTAATAAATCCACGAGCTCTGCTGATAATATCGTTAGTCTGTCCCTTAAAACAGCAATCACGAACCATCAAGTATCTACAGCAGTTTAAGAGACCTTTTTTTGTGTGTTTTAACGTCACACTAACACATCGAAGGTTTTCGACGACGCAAGGAAGGGATAGGGCTAGGACTGGGAAGGTAGCAATTGTGGTGTTAGTTAAGGTACGGTCCCATAATTTGCTGGGTGTGACAATGGGAAACCGCGGAAAACCATATTCAGGGCTGCCGACGGTGGGATTCGATCCCACCATCTTCCAAGTACAAGCTCACAGTTATGCGGCCAAAACGCTCGGTATTATTATTATTATTATTATTATTATTAGACGAGGGGTTGTCGATCACGATGGGATAGGATAGGACTAGGGCGAAAATGGCCGTGGCATTACTCAGCCCTAGCATCTGCCCTAGCATCTGCCCTACGTAAAGAAAGGCAAATCACAACTCTAACCTATCAGATGATTACTGCCCACGTGAACTAAATACTATTTCATACTTCCAATTAGTTAATTTTTAATTTGTGACCCCAAACACCTCTATTTAATCTATTAGATTTTGCTTTATTAAAGCGTTTTCTTCTTCACATGGACGGAGTGGGTCCGTTGGTTTAGTCCTGGTCTTCTGTATGTCTTTCTAACAACCATCTCTTTATCAATAACACAGCTTATAGAAATTAACGATTTATAGTCATCGTCTGAGTTGATCTACTGTTATCCGTATACCAGTGTCGTCAGAGCTGGTACAGCACCTCACCTTGCGTCATCTATATTTGTAAGGTTTCACTTTTCAATTGCATTAGAAGTCCTTGTAGTTCCCTGCTCTTGACAGAAATTAATGCATATTGCTCAACGAAGCACATTTAAAACTTTACAAAGTTAAGGTTTTGACTTATCTTTTGTCTCAAACTACGGTGCGTGGTGACTGTAACGTTAATTTGGCTCGCCTTTCCTAATAGTTTAGCTGTAATACTACGTTAATAAAGCACAGCCTTGAAAACATCACTTACTGAACTGGAGTATACAATGAAATTATTGTACAGGTAAACCTAATCACCTTGAACACGTTTCAGTTGATCTAAATTTATAACCACAGGTAACAAACGACACGGAGTTGTAGCATTTAAACACATTCAAACATCCCGTCCTCAGACGGGATCGAACACGCTACTTAGGAACAGGAGGACAGAGAGAAACGGACTTCAGTGCAGAGTTCTACAGTAATCTTGGAGTTAATGACATTTTGGTTTGAAAGTCTTGTTGTCAAACTTGCAGTACCATTTTGAATATCTACTTTCAAGGTGCTGAAATCTCTGTTTTCTCATTCTCTTCTAACAATTTGTTTTCTTCTCTTTTGCTAGTGTTTAAAGTCGCATCGACTCTGGCAAGTTTTCTTTTAACAATTTGTTTTACGTCGCACCGACACAGAGAGGTCTTATGGCGACGATAGGATAGAAAAGGCCTAGGAGTGGAAAGGAAGCGGCCGTGGCCTTAATTAAGGTATAGCCCCAGCATTTGCCTGGTGTGAAATGGGAAACCACGGAAAACTATCTTCAGGGCTGCCGGGAGTGGGGTTCGAACTCTCTCTCTCCCTCCCGTATGCAATCAATCAATCAATCAATACTGATCTGCATTTAGGGCAGTCGCCCAGGTGGCAGATTCCCTATCTGTTGCTTTCCTAGCCTTTTCCTAAATGATTTCAAAGAAATTGGAAATTTATTGAACATCTCCCTTGGTAAGTTATTCCAATCCCTAACTCCCCTTCCTATAAATGAATATTTGCCCCAGTTTGTCCTCTTGAATTCCAACTTTATCTTCATATTGTGATCTTTCCTACTTTTATAAACGCCATTCAAACTTATTCGTCTACTAATGTCATTCCACGCCATCTCTCCGCTGACAGCTCGGAACATACCACTTAGTCGAGCAGCTCTTCTTCTTTCTCTCACTTCTTCCCAACCCAAACATTGCAACATTTTTGTAACGCTACTCTTTTGTCGGAAATCACCCAGAACAAATCGAGCTGCTTTTCTTTGGATTTTTTCCAGTTCTTGAATCAGGTAATCCTGGTGAGGGTCCCATACACTGGAACCATACTCTAGTTGGGGTCTTACCAGAGACTTATATGCACTCTCCTTTACATCCTTACTACAACCCCTAAACACCCTCATAACCATGTGCAGAGATCTGTACCCTTTATTTACAATCTCATTTATTTACAAGCTCACAGCTGCGCACTCCTAACCGCACGGCCAACTCGCCCGGTAGGCAATTTTCTGATGACGATGAGACACGAAAGGGCCACGTCCGTGGCATTAATGAGGTGTGTTATTAGTTTGCCGCCGTTGGGGATCCGAGTTCGATTCCTGGTACTGCCAGAAATTTAAGACCGGCAGGAGGGGTGGTACGTGCTTAAAAATGGTATATGCTGGCCATCTCCACTCCACTCCTCGGAACGAGGACACTGATTTACTTTGTCCTGCTCCGTGGCTAAGTGGTTAGCACCCAATTCTCGGCCATGTCGGGGATTCTAATCTTAATTTTAACCTCTGGCTCGGAAGCTGGGTGTTTGTGCCGTCTTCAGCATTAGAATTCATGTCAGGTAGACGTGCAGGCCGCCTATACAGCTTCAACTCGAAAGACCTGTACCGGTACCAGACCTCTATGGAGGTCACACGCACCATGAAAACTCAGAGACACAGGCAGGGTCTTAAGCGCTTTGGAGGGGCAGGAGGAGCTGATTGAGGAAGAGAGAGGAAGTTCGTCAGGTGTACCGAAGCTCAGTGGCATTCCTGGTGATCCACGTTTGTCTCGCACCAGGCCACGTTCTAGCCAGTCGGTACATAAGCCTTCATTCACAATGGTAGTTCGACACACGCCGGGCTGAGTGACTCAGACGGTTCAGGCGCTGGCCTTCTGACCCCAACGTGGCAGGTTCGATCCTGGTGGTATTTGAAGGTGCTCAAATACGCCAGTCTCGTGTCGGTAGATTTACTGGCGTGTAAAAGAACTCCCGCAGGACTAAATTCCGGCACCTCGGCGTCTCCGAAAACCGAGAAAGTAGTTAGTGGGACTTAAAGCAAATATTATTATTAGTCTATTATTATTAGTTCAACACAGCGTAGGCCAACAAGTTTCATTCTTTCACGATAGGAAAAGTGCTACATCGTAAAACAAAATAAAACAGCAAACTGTTTAATTTGCAACAAAATATTGCATCATATTAAAAATTAACCTTCATCGTCATTACTCCTCCCGTCATGCCAACAAGTATGGTAAAGTATTTGGAGGACAGGGAAAGATAGCTCAAGCCCGCCTGATGGCAATAATCGTAAAGGCGTCGAGTCTATATGATCTGACGCCGTGGTTAGCCGGTGGTCGATAACAATTTCACCATCAGAATGTTGGCCGACAGGGTAGGAGAGGTGGTGGTATGCAATTATTTCTAATCACTAAATTTCGTCCCAAAAGCCTGAATTCATATCCAAACCTCTCCGAATGGTTCACGTGGAGTGAGGGCATATGACGCTGGTCGTTGAGTAAACTCCTTGGTGCTATCGGACAGGATTAGGCTAAAGGTCGGCACCGGGTTTCACCCTCTCTGTTCCTACTATCATACAACCTGTGACCATAAAGTTCGGTGAATAGTCCTGTACTATCAACACAGATGAACAATGCACGACTGTCCGTCGAAAGAGTCTCCTCTCATAACTATGCACTGCTGAGATCGGCGATACATGTCCTGGAAACTTCGCAAGAAGGCTCCCTTTGGGATGGTGTTCAAAAGCCTCGTCACGTTTCGTTGGATGTCAGGAATATCGTCAAATATCTCGCCTTTCAAAGCGAGTTTGAGTCGTGAGAATAGGAAGAAGTCTGGAGGGTTGAGATCTGCGAGTATGGGGGATGTCCAAGTTGCACCACCCCCTTTTTTACCATGAACTGTTTGACGATATTGGCCGTATGTGAGCGAGCGTTGTCATGGACAAAAAAACCATGAACCTTGTTGTGCGTACTGGGGTCGTACCCTGCGTAGACGTTTCATTAAAAGGGTCAAAATTTCAATGCACCGTGCAGCATTCAACGTCGTTACCTCAGGTAGAAAATCCTTGTGGATAATGCCTTGGCTATCGAAAAAGGTGATGAGCCTCGTTTTGATGCGTGAATTTTCGGCTTTGCCCTATTTTCGACGAGGGGATCCCAGAGAACGCCATTCCATGCTTTGCCGTTTCGTCTCAGGGTCGTACCTGATATACCAGGTTGCATCCTCAGTGACAATACAGTTCAAGAAATTTGGTGCCGCATCCGCCGTTTCGACAAAATCCTGTGAAGCCTCTAAACGTGCCTGCTTCTGATCGTCAGTCAAGTGATGTGGTACAAGACGAGAACACGTTTTCCTCGTCCCTAACTTCTGGGTAACGATTTGTCGCACGGATTCACGGTTAATCTGCAGTTCATCCGCTATCATGCGTACAGTTAATCGCCGATCGTTCGTGATTAATTTCCTCACCTTCTCAATGTTGTCGTCACTGACGGCGGTCGCCGGTCTTCCGCTACGGGAGTTGTCAGAATCACTTTCACCGAGCTCGATAGCTGCAGTCGTTTAAGTGCGGCCAGTATTCGGGAGATAGTAGGTTCGAACCCCACTGTCGGCAGCCCTAAAAATGGTTTTCCGTGGTTTCCCATTTTCACACCAGGCAAATGCTGGGGCTGTACCTTAATTAAGGCCACGCCCGCTTGCTTCCCACTCCTAGCCCTTTCCTGTCCCATCGTCGCCATAAGACCTGCCTGTGTCGGTGCGACGTAAAGCAACTAGCAAAAAAAACCACTTTCCCGGCCTCCTCGAAAATGGGCGAACCACTCGTACACACACTTCAAGGACAATACTTGATCTTCATAAACACTTACCAGCATCGCATGCGTTTCTTTCGGTATCTTGCCAAGCTTAAAACAAAACTATGCATTGATCTTTTGGTCGTTCTTGTTCCTGTTCGTAGTTCAGAACCAATTAACTAAACACGCTCTGTGTCAAACAGGTCTTACACAGCACACACACGATGCTCAACTGAACAACCTTGGGAGCAGGTGGTCAAAACCTGCTGCTACGCAGGTGCAGCGTTGTGTGTCGCCAGTGTTGCCAGATCGACCGTTCTGACTTCATTCACCGAACTTTATTGTCACATGTTGTATATCACGTCATTCATTTAATCTCATCTCTGATGAGACTGACGTTAGGAAGGACATCCGGTCACAAACTCGCTACTTCATAGCCACCGAGCTCGATAGCTGCAGTCGCTTAAGTGCGGCCAGTATCCAGTAATCGGGAGATAGTGTGTTCGAGCCCCACTGTCGGCAGCCCTGAAGGTGGTTTTCCGTGGTTTCCCATTTTCACACCAGTCAAATGCTGGGGCCGTACCTTAATTAAGGCCACGGCCGCTTCCTTCCACTTCCTAGGCCTTTTCTATCCCATCGTCGCCAAGGACCTATCTGTGTCGGTGCGACGTAAAAAAAAAACCTTCATAGCCGACCCCGCTGAACAACGGGAATAGGCTTGGACATACATGGAGACACCTCTTCTAGGACAACGTATTTACAAGTTGCTTTACGTCGCACAGACACAGGTAGGTCTTACGGCGACGATAGGATAGGAAAGAGCTAGGAGTGGGAAGAAAGGAGCGTCGCTTTAATTAAGGTACAACCCCAGCATTTTCCTGGTGTGAAAATGGGAAACTACGGAAAACGATCTTCAGGGCTGCCGACAGTGGAGTTCGAACCCGCTATCTCACGAATGCATAATCACAGATGCGCGCCCGAGAGCCCTCTATTTTCACGCCCCCAATACCCTTTCCCTTTCTTGTGCCAATACCTTTGGTCTCTGAAGAATCAGATATTTTCCTCTTTTTCTTGTGGTTAGTAGTGTGAGAGGATAATTATCACGAAGAAGTTTCTTTTAAATTAATAACCAACAACACTGCTAGATAAGATGCAGTTTATTCTAAGATCGCACTGTTACGTGCTAGCCCTGTCGTAGCCCATTTCAGTATTTATTGTAGGGAACTAGAGCGTCAACTGGGAGCTCCCAGTTTGGGGACAAAAGGACAGCCCCCCCCCCCCCTCTATTATTCTCCTCATCCGTTTTCCCCGTGCACCTTCTGTAACACGAAAAGGGAATGTTCCGTCTCTAACTGAGCCCCGAATATTCTTGCACTCCATCATTAGCCTATACAAAGGAGGCTAGCCGCGAACAGTGTTGGAGTTTAGTAGCTGGACTGGGGCGGCAGTGGTCAGTGGCAGCGATTAGGAGGGTCGACGGGAGATAGTACTTCGTGGGAAAAAAAATCCATTTTGGCTACCTAAAAAGTAGGAGTTATTTTTTTAAAGCACTTTATACAAACCCCTTTGTCTATTGGCTAATTCTTTCCTTTAATTGTCTTTAAAAATACTTAACAGAAATACGCACACAATGTCATTCGACGCAGGGAACCGATTTTTCAGCGTCACAGCAAGTCGTGGAGACTCGAGCAGCAGCGTGTAGAAGCGCGATTGGTATCTACTGGCACAAAACCTTAATTGTGCACATGTGTAATTGTTCCTTTGGTAAAAGCTAGCCTACACTGACTGAGCAAATGTCATGGGATAGCGGAGCACTGATGCGTAGGTGTGTTGTCTGCGCACCACACGCCCCCTGTGCCAGCGGCAGTTGTATAGGAGACATTGTGAACAGTGGCTGTGCATGTGACAGGTGTAACATGGAACGTCGTCGTGAGCTGACACCGTTCGAACGGGGTATGGTGTTCGGTGCCCGACGGATGGGAAGTGCGATTTCGGAAGTGGTACGAGAATTCGGCTTCGCACGATCAACCGTATCCAGGGTGTATCGTGAATGATTGAATGCGGGTGTCACCGTCCACAACAGACGAACAACCGGCCGTCCAGCCACCCACGATGACTGTGACCGGCGACAGCTGAGACGGGTTGTCAATCGTGACAAACGTGCAACCGTGCAACAAATCACGGCTCGATCCAACATAGGCCGTGCTAGACACGTCTCCCAGTGGACAATCCGTAGAAACATGGGTTCTATGAGGTATGGGAGCCGGCGCCCCGCACGGGTGCCACTGTTAACCCAACGTCATCGGGCACAACGACGCGCATTTGTCGCCAGTCACCAAGGATGGACACTGGAACAATGGCGTAACGTGATATGGTCGGACGAATCACTATTTCAACTGCACCATGCCCATGGGAGGCACCGTGTATAGCACAGACCACATGAAGCGATGGATCCCGCCTGCCTCGAAGGTGTGGTCCAGGGCGCTGGTGTCTCAGTTATGGTCTGGGGTACATTTTCCTGGTATGGAATGGGCCCCCTACTTGTTCTGGAAGAGACTTTGAATGGTATGCGGTATGTTGAGCTGGTTGGAGACCATTTCCACCCATTTTTGGCCTTCCAGCGCCCAGACGGTTCTGCGTGTTTCAAGATGATAACGCGCCGCCACATCGCTCCCTCGTCGCCCGGGAATGGTTCCAGGAACATGCAGCGGAGGTCCAACGACTGCCATGGCCACCCAGGAGCCCCGATATGAACCCTATCGAGCATATCTGGGATGTCCTGGAACGCAGGCTCCGTGCCATGGATCCTGCGCCCACGAACAGCCCAGCATTGGCGGCCGCTCTGCAAACGATTTGGTGTCAGCTGCGTCCAGAGGACTACCAGAGACTTGTCGACTCACTTCCACGGCATCTCACTGCAGTTCGCAGGGCCAGAGGAGACCCCACACGCTATTAGGTGACCATCTCATGATTTGCTAAATCAGTGTATAGTACTGAATCAAAATTTCAAAAAATGTTATTACTGCAGTTAAGTTTGTAAAAGGTTAACCTTTATTTCTCTGTCGAAATTCACTCAGAGAGCATTCCCCAGCCCCCGGTACTTTTTTATTTTCTAAAAATGTTCGTGCTCCGACCCCTCGCTTCTAATTCCCAATCACCGCTACTGGAGTAGTGTTGGCTGCCGTCAGTGTTCCAACCGGTGTCAGAATATCGTCGTGTTGGAGTACGGAGTAATGTGTGTGTACTGCCTTGGAGTACGGTCTAGAGTACTGTGTGTACTGACGTGGAGTGACTGGAGCTTGACAGCAGTAGTGCTGGTTGTCATCAGTGTCCTGCCGGAGTCGGATTATCGTCTCGTATTGAGCGGAGTACTGTCTGTGTACTGGCTTGGAGTACTGTGAGTGAGTACTACCATCGTGGAGTCTATGTGAGGAACAGCTGGCTAAGAAGAAGTAGAGCAGTGTTAATTGTCGTTGCTGTGAGGAACATCTTAGTGCTGGTTAACACTGTTGAGCTGTTGCTGTTTGGTCGTCAGTTCACTGTGTTTGGGTGTCAGAGTGGATGACTTTCTATAGAGTCGAAACAAGCAACAGCCGCCGTGTGTCATGGTCATTAGTCCTGTGTCTAAATCTATATGTCTGCACGTAGCCGCTGTACGGGGTGACTGGACTTGCCAGACGAAGTGATGATGATGATCATTGTTCCCTAATGGTACGAGATGAGATGAAATGCAATGACAATTAAAATTCCAAAATGCATCCACTGAATATGTATTTAAAATAATCAGCGAATCCAGCTGACAATATTGAAAGTGAAAATATTCCAGAAACCATCCATTGTCTAGAATTAAATGATTGTGAACTTAAAACAATCAGTGGATCCGACCCGCAGTGCCTCACCTTCCCATAAAATAACTTAAAATAATGGTATAAACTGAACAAGGGACTGCTTTCAAAGCAAAATCCTAAATCGATGATGCTTGTCACCGGCCCCTCATAATGGTATCAATCGCTGGTAAAACAGGACCATGGTGTTCCTCATGTAGCGGTACTAATCACAAGTAACGTAGACTCCTGGTGTTCGTCACATAGTGGTACTAATCACAGGCAACGCCCAGGCTTGTTGTGTTCCTCACATAGTGGTACAAATCGCAGGTAACGTAAACCCATGGTGTTCCGCATACAGTGGTACTAATCACGGGTACTGTAAACCCACAGTGATCCAGCCCCGGTGATACTAATCACAAACCCATGGCGTTCCTCGCATGATGGTTCTAATCACAGGTAATCTCATGGTTCAAAATCGATCTTACCTTGATCGCCCCATTTAATAGTCTCTTACAACAGGCAGGGGATACCGGGAGTGTATTTTCGTCTGCATCCCCCACCCACAGGGGATTTGCGAGACGAAGTGAAAGTAAGTACGGCTGGATCAGCATCTCCCACGTTATACCGGCGAGCCGGACCGCCTACTGCGAGGAGAACAGAGACTTCGTAAACATACGGCAATTAGAGGAGTGTGGTAATTCAGGGTTGAATTTAATTGTTTGTGTGTGCGGGTGTGCGTGTACTTATTGGGTAATCCTGGAATTAAATTAGATCGACGAAACAGACAGTGTATTACTCGTAACAATAAAATCATCGTCTTCAGTGGAATGGTTTCTTATATTATTGTATTTTTCTCGTGGATTGTATCGTATTCGCAAAGACGCACACACACGATATGCTGCCAATTGTGTACACTGTTTTATTTAAAAAATATATACATATTAATAGTTGCACATCAAATGAACCACTATCTTGAACTCAGTCGACTGCCACATTAGCATGTCAACCAACTACGGAACACTTGACAAGATCACATGTGGTACCAACACGACATAACCACTTCAACGGCAAAATCACAACATGAGTTCACATACTTAACTCGACTAACGACTCTCACTAACAACTCGACTCAACAACTCAAGACTGTCCTTTATATACCTTGCCTGGCCAGGCTTCCAGAAAAGTATGGCACAATATGCTTTCTCGTTATGTTCTATATACAAATGGATAGAACATTCTGTAAAACTCGAGTGAGATCAGGACAAAGGTGCGTTGTTTTAGACTCTTGCCCTGTGTTGCACAACATTACATCGGATTTATACATCATATTTTTACAGGTAATAATACATTATATACTGTTAATTACGTGTTCTTACATTCAATAAAGTCGTATTAACAAACATGCAGCAGAAGTATCGTGACATAACCTCACATGTTTTGTTACACAAGACAGATCATACAACACACAAATAATAAATGATACGTTCACGATTTATATAAAATAAAGTCCGTACTGACAACTTGTCGTACATAACTACGTAGATGATATTAATAATAAACAACTTCATAAATCGAAATACCAACGTATATAGCCACACCTCCCAAACCCCATGGCGCAACCGCCCCGAAGGGCCATGGCCTACCAAGCGACCGCTACTCAGCCCGAAGGCCTGCAGATTACGAGGTGTCATGTGGTCAGCACGACGAATCCTCTCGGCCGTTATTCTTGGCTTTCTAGACCGGGGCCGCCATGTCACCGTCAGATAGCTCCTCAATTGTAATCAAGTAGGCTGAGTGGACCTCGGCCAAACCTCAGAACCAGGTAAATATCCCTGACCTGGCCGGGAATAGAACCCGGGGCCTCCGAGTAAGAGGCAGGCACGCTACCCCTACACGACGAGGCCGGCAATAATAATAATAATAATAATAATAATAATAATAATAATAGTAAAGCTTAAATACCGAATGTACAGTAGTTCCATTATTAAGGGACGCTATCTAATAACAGTTTTGAAGTTATTACAGCTAACTGGTTGCTACCTAACAGAAATTCTGGCGCGCAGCTGTGAGCTTGCATTCGGTAGATAGTGGGTTCGAATCTCAGCGTCGGCAGCCCTGAAGATAGTTTTCCGTGGTTTCCCAATTTCACACCAAGCAAATGCCGGGGCTGTACCTTAATAAAAGACCATGGCCACTTTATTCCAACTCCTTGCCCTTTCCTGTGACATCGTCGCCATAAAGCCATAAGATCTATACGTGTCGGTGCGTCGTAAAGCCAACTGAAAAAAAAAAGAAAAAAAAAGAGAGAACTTCAGCTGGACGAATTGTAAGGATTAATTTGTCGGAAATTGGAAATCACGACCTGCAAGACATCAACAGCTTGCTTTTCCACTCTCTGAAGATCGTATACTACTGCCGAGAATAAAAACTCGATCTTGAAACCCTCCTTGACAGCCAAGTATGATAACTCTCGGTGGAAGCTTCACAGTTCGGGGATACTAGCAATTGTAAGTTCGATTAACGGCGCTGACTAAGTTTTCCTGGCTGTAGTTACTCCGAACTTCCTATTCTAACTCCTCCAAAGTTGTCTGTTTGAATCTTAAGTCTGGATAATACCACAGACATGTTATCAGTTCCTACGTAAAAAGTTCGTGGACAGAGTTGAAAGATATTTCACAGCAGCCGTAATATCAAAGGCGCATTCGGGCTTGGGAGGGGCTATTTGTATAACATACCCAAGTGTTGGATTAAAAAAAGAAGGGATAGTGGGGGGTTATTGTTTACTTTTTTATTTAGTCATCAACTCGGACACTGGTTGGATAATCAGGTTATAAATTTAGAAGGGAAGTCCAAAATGTGATTAGTCCTATTGACTCCACGAGTAACACCTTTTACAGAATCAACAGACACTGGATGCATCATGAATGTCATTTCTCAGCACCGTCTCAATCTTAGCAACTTTCGAACTATCATAGACATGATACGAAGCGGTCAGAAGATAATACACTTGACGATAGCAAGTCCCAAATCACAAATACAAGTGATCAAAACAGTCCGGATATTTTCTATTCGATTTGGCCTTTTTATTATATGAATTGATATTGTAACATTCAAAATCTCGACCCGTACAGCGCCTGAAGGGCCTTGAGCCTACAGGGACGAACGCAGCCCATTCAGATTGTCTGCACGTGTTGGAGTGTCACGTAATTAGCGTAACAACTTGTCAGCTGTATTGATTAGCTCATATGAATAGGTTCGTTGTCTCTCAAATCAGATAGCTCCCCTACTTTCCCTCACGAGGCTGAGAAAACCCCATTACAAACCTCAGACAAAGTAAAGGTATTGGAAGAGTCGGGATTCAAACACGCGTTCTTTATTTATTTATTTATTTATTTATTTATTTATTTATCGTGTGGCTTTTAGTGTCGGGAATGTCCGAGGACATGTTTGCCTCACCTGGTGCAGGTTTTTTTATTTCGCCCATGGTGTCTGGATATGAGGTGGTGGTGGTGATTGTTTTAAGAGGAAGTAACAATTAGAGAGAAAACATGGAAGGGATCCGACACTTCGAGAAATGAAATTATCCGCCAAAGGAAGACAAGGGCCACGAAGGGCGTGAAAATGAGACTCCCTAGCCCTCGGAACCTAATAGCGTCGGGGCCGGAAAATAACTAAGAGTTGACCTGGGGAGATCGGATAGGATAGATGAAAGTGACGAGTCTGGCACAATAAAATAAGCGTCTGGGTATGAGATGATGTATGGGGAGGGTGAAACCCGGTGTGGGCAGATAGCCTACTCCTGTCTATTAATACCAAGGTGTCTACTAAAGGTTAAACGTCTCCATCCGACGGACGAGTCACCAACAGCGTCATATGCCCTGTTTCCATGTGAATACTGCGGAGAGGTTTCGAACTGAATTCAGACTTTTGGCACGCAATCTAGTATACGAGTTTAGTATACCACCACTTCTTCTATCCTGCCGCACCACATTCTGATGGTGAAATTCTTTCCACCAACGGCTTAAACCAGTTAACCACGGCGTCAGAACATACAGACTTGATGAGCCAACATCCAGGTGAGAGACAACAGACGCTACCTCGTCAGTACGAGAGCGGCATATTATAAGAATGATAGGCCTATGTCTAAATCGCGTCTTTTATGCTGAATCCTTCTATTGAACTACGGAATTAGTAAGTACTGCAATAATTACAATGTGGACCATTCAGAACCGAAGTAAAATCCATCTCAAACACGTAGAAATGGCTGTAGAAGCTATCCCCTAAAGCTATTTTTCTTGAAAAACGTGTCAGGTTTGTTTTTTTTTTTTTTTTTTTTTTTTTTTTTGGCCGACAAAGAGCACTCGTCACGTGGTTTCATAGTAATCCAGACGCTGCCCAACATATCTCTACAAACAGAAAAAAATTCAACATCAAGTGGATTATTTTACCAATAACAATCGTGCGTTGGTGGGGATAGTTAACGCACTCGTCCGGAGAGTGGGGATTCGTTCGAGTACCGGGGGCTGTCATTTTAACTTTTCCATCTAAGAAAGTTTTTTTAGATTCCGTTGCCAAATAAAGACCTGAGTCTGATATCAATAAATCATCGTTTTTCGAGTTTATCTTTCTTGTCGTTCGTTCGTTCATAATATTTTTAATGGTTTTATGTCCCACAACTATTTTTACGGTTTTCAGAAACGTCGATTTGCCGTAATACTGTCCTGCAGAAGTTCTACGTGCCAATAAATATACCACACGAAGCTGACGTATGTACACGCCTGCAAATACCACCGAACTGAGCCGAACTAGACATCGCCAACCGTCCGGTTCCTTGGCTAAATGGTTAGCGTGCTAGGCTTTAGTTTAAGGGAGCCCCGGGTTCGATTGACGGCCGGGCCGGGGATTTTAACCTTAATTGGTTATTTCCACTGACGCGGAGACTGGGTGTGTGTGTTTCGTCCTTAAAATAGAAAATAAAAAGGACAAATAAGTGAAGAATGAGAAAAATAAGAAAATATATTAAAACATTAAAAAGCCTGGGGTCAGAAGCGAGCGCTCTATCATCTGACCCACACTCAGCCCGACATTCATTCATTATATTGCTACATTTCTTGTTTCGGGAGCGGAATCTTCCAACTCATAGCTAATATATACCGGAATCAACAAAGTCACGGAAACATGAGAGTAACTCTCTATATCTCTGACCGACCGACGTTGCTTACAGGGAGGGTATTTATATTGGAGAACAAACACCTGTAAGAATAACTCAAAACGAGAGCGAAATGACGCAGTGAACAGCTGGCCTTACTCACTCGATAACAAAGCCTCTGCGTGGTCCATCGATCCTGAACTAACAGCTGAAACACGCTGTGTGGGTGGATGTGTATAATAGGTGACATAGAAGGGGAGCAAGCAGTGAGCAAATCGATATCAATGACGCTTCATCTGTGTAGTAAAGGAAACCAATTAATTTACTTCTAAGGAATATCGCTAATTAAAAAACACATTTTGAATCTCAAGCATTTCATGGAATGAAGTTTCATATTTGACAATGCTCTTTCAACTTCGATGGTCGGAATAATAATAATAATAATAATAATAATAATAATAATAATAATAATTATAAGAAGAAGAAGAAGAAGACCGAGCTCGATAGCTGCAGTCGCTTAAGTGCGGCCAGTATCCAGTATTCGGGAGATAGTAGGTTCGAACGCCACTGTCGGCAGCCCTGAAAATGGTTTTCCGTGGTTTCCCATTTTCACACAAGGCAAATGCTGAGGCTGTACCTTAATTAACGCCACGGCCGCTTCCTTCCCACTCCTAGCCCTCCCCTGTCCCTTCGTCGCCATAAGACCTATCTGTGTCGGTGCGACGTAAAGCAAAAAAAAAAAAAAGAAGAAGAAGAAAGAGTTCAACCAACCCTTGGCCCCTTTCTCTGCGGGGTCGGGTTGAAGCGGGATGAATCTTCGTAGCGAGTGTTACGATAAGATGCTCTTCCCGACGTCAACCTCATCAGGGGAGTTAATGTGACGAAACGAATGACGTGCGTGATATACGATAGCAGGAAGGAATAGGGTGAAATTAGTGATGGTGGTAGTGGTGAATATGGTCGTGGTGGTTATTGTTTAAGAGGAAGTACAACTAGGCAACTATCCTTTATTAACACTATCAGAGGGCTGTGGGGAAAAGTGAATGGGTCCGACACTTCGATAAATGAACGTATCGCCCAAAGAAAGGCAATGCCCACGAAAGGCGTGAACATGAAACACTCTCTAGGCCTCGCAACCTAATACCGTCGGGGTCGGAAAAGAACAAGAGTTGAAGGTCAATCAATCATCAATGATCTGCATATAGGGCGGTCGCCTCAAGTAGCAGATTCCCTATCAATTGTTTACCTCACATTTACATTTATTTATCATTGTTTACCTTGATTTTCCTTTTCAACTAACTTGGAAATGTATCGAACTATTTCCCTTGATACTTTATTCCAATCTCTTACTCCTCGTCCTACAAACGAATATTTGTCCCTATCCATCCTCTTGTATTCCAACTTTATCTTCATATTTGTATGGTCTTTCCTACTTTTAAAAGCTCCGCTCAAACTTATACTTCTACTCATGTCATTCCACGCCAACTCACCACTGAGAGCTCGGAACATACCACACAGTCGAGCATCTCGTCTCGTTACTCCCAAGTCTTCCCAGCCCTAAGTTTGCAACGTTTTAGTAACACTACACCGAGCTCGATAGCTGCAGTCGCTTAAGTGCGGCCAGTATCCAATATTCAGCAGCCCTGAAGATGGTTTTTCCGTGGTTTTCATTGAACGGGTCAGGGATGGAATGAATGAAGCAGATATAGGATATTAGTACGATGGGGTCGCCACCCCGAAAGTGATTTATTAATGATTGATAGATGCTATGAAATGAGAATGGAGAGTGTTGCTGGAATGAAAGATGACAGGGAAAACCGGTCGGAAATCACCCAGAATAAATCGTGTTGCTTTCCTTTGAATTTTTTTCCTATTTCTCGTATCAAGTAGTCCTGGTGAGAGCCCTATACACTGGAGCGATACTCTAACTGCGGTCGGTTAGCATAGACGAAAATGAGGAACCCGGCTCAAGTAAGTGAAAGCAATGCCAGGACTCAGCTATGGGCCCCGTGGTCGCAAACCCACGCTCCCAAGTCAAGACCCCTTTTAGTCGCCTCTTACGACAAGTAGGGTATACCGTGCGTGTTATTCTACCTCCACCCCCATCCACAGGTGGATTCAATTGTAAAATTGGGCCAAATCTATCCGAATTTTTAGACCCAAGAAAATGGGGAAAAGGCTAAGAATAAGAATACTTTGTTTTTATTTGCCACTAACTACTTTTGTGGTTTTCGAAGACGCCGACATGAGACTGGCGTATCTGAACGATCGATCCCGCCATCTTGGGCACAGAAAGCCAACGATCCATCGTCTGAGCCCCTCAGCGCGCACCACAGTTATTCAAACGGGTTAGTAATTAGTAAAGTATAGTACTTACCTGCTCAATACTAACAAAACTTTTGGCAAGGGACCTGATATCAGTCGGAGTCAAGGTTTGCGAAACTGATTCCGTACTACTCATCACGTATCCCGGCAACTAGCTATTGTCACAACCAACCGTAATCGTTGCCTAGAAGCAAAAGCACAGAGACAATATTTCCTTCACTGAACTCTGGTTCATTGGTATATCTTGATCGTTTTTCAAGTCCTGTGTCTGTGAAAGGAAGATGAGTTCGGATAAGAAGGATATCGAATAAAAAAAATTGGCGGGGGTTGTCTTGAAGTCATGGCCGCAGGTCTGTTCAATCAGTCAATCACTACTGATCTGCATTTAGAGCAGTCGCCCAGGTGGTAGATTCCCTATCTGCTGTTTTCCTAGCAAATTATTGCAAAGAAATTGGAAATTTATCGAACATCTCCCTCGGTAAGTTATTCCAGCCCCTAACTCATCTTCCTATAAATGAATATTTGCCCCAATTTGTCCTCTTTAATTCCAACTTTATCTTCATATTGTGATCTTTCGTATATCTTCATATTGTGATCTTTCGTACTTTTAAAGACACCACTCAAACTTATTCATCCATTGATGTCATTCCACGCCATCTCTCCACTGACAGCTTGGAACATACCACTTAGTCGAGCAGCTCGCCTCCTTTCTTCCAAGTCTTCCCAGCCCAAACTTTGCTACATTTTTTAACGCTACTCTTTTATCGTAAATCACCCAGAACAAATCGAGCTGCTTTTCTTTGGATATTTTCCAGTTCTTGAATCAAGCGAGGGTCCCATACAGTGGAACCATACTCTAGTTGGGGTCTTACCAGAGACTTATATGCCCTCTCCTTTACATCCTTACTATAACACCTAAATACCCTCATAACAATGTGCAGAGATATGTACCCTTTATTTACAATCATATTTATGTGATTACCCCAATGAAGATCTTTCCTTATATTAATACCTAGGTACTTACAATGATCCCCAAAAGGAACTTTCACCCCATCAACGCAGTAATTAAAAGTGAGAGGACTTTTCCTATTTGTCAAACTCACAACCTGACTTTTAACCCCGTTTATATATCATTGCCTGCTGTCCATCTCACATTATCGAGGTCATTTCGCAGTTGCTCACAATCTTGTAACTTATTTATTAGTCTGTACAGAATAACATCATGTGAAAAAAGCCTTATCTCTGATTCCACTTCTTTACACACATCATTGATATATATTTATTTTCACAGATTTTCAATGAAATAAATCACAACTAAGAAGAGTCAATATTCTTGACTAACGATGTTGAGTGTGCTGAGATGGCATAGAATTATGATATTTCGCAAGAAAGAAAGAAGTTACACTTGACAGTTTTCTAGATCGAAAGAGCGATTATTTTTGCGCATGGTGCATGTTATAACTAAAAAATTAATTTTTTTGAGTTGTGCCACTATTCTTGCGGGGATGCGTACTGTGTCTCGTGGCAAACCTGTTGAAGGTAAGTTTCTTGAACGAAGGATTTATATCGGCTAGGTGGAACTGATTGCAGTATACCATTTTAAGAGCGGCTGTAAATCGATTCCTTTGATTTGAGATATATCCAGTAATTAACAACAATCGTGTTAAAGTTGACAGCAAGCTAATACATTTGCCGAATCGCACGTAAGGTACAAATAAGCAATGTATTCTATCTCACTTATGATATGGATTTCATTTCAGTAAGTTCAGTTTCAGATTAAGTTAACGCTAGAGGACCCATACTGCTCCGCAGCATTCGTTATAAAGAGGGCAGATAACTCGTCTTCATATGCCTGCCGTAGTCATATTGTTTGTTGCCTGCTCTTTTCAATGGTTTTATGAACATTTAACCCTTACAGTAACACGTCTATAAATATAGTTACACCACACGTTTCGAAGACGTGTCACTCAAAGCCAATTATTTAAAGTTACATTAAAGTTACCAGATGGAATGAACAAGGAATAGAGGTGGTGGAGAGGATAACTCTCCCCTCCTTAAGAGGAATAGATGGCATTCATTCGCACAACACGTCAGAAAAACGTATGGTGTTACTGTCAGGATTTAAGAAGCGCGTTATGGTATGCAGCAGTTCGTAGTCAGAATTCATCCATTCTGACGTCATGCCATCTGTTTGGTAACAATCTATCCATATATTAGTTTTCTTTTAATCCTGCAGTTCTTGATGTAAATCTTGGTATTGTATCGTAGAAGGCAATGGTATTTTTAATCGCAGTTCTATATAAAACGGTTGTCTTGTAAGCTCATAGGTTAGTTTCGAAGGAGCATTTTATTTGACAGGTAGAGAACGTGTTTAAGATATATGGCCTTCATTCATTCTAGTGTAGCTATGTTATCCTTCGATAGGTATTCTCAGATAATTTCTAAGGCGTATGTCATGATGGGATCTGTTTGTACGTAGACGTCTTTCTCCCAGCAGCATGTAAGTTATTAGAAAAGTTCTGCCATCTGTTGAGTATATTTAGAAGCTAGAGAAGGTCAGAGAGTGTATAGCACAGAATAATAATATCCCATGATCAGAGGAAGTGTATACTCTCTGGCTTGACAGCTAGTAATCAAAAATGACTGCATGCAATGACATTACTAAGGATGAAAATCACAAATCAGAATCAGAATATTAATGAAAGTGTTAGTCGCTTATTAACCGCTTAGGGAAAGCCTTCGCCTGCAATTATTGGAGTGATTTAATTATTTGATTTTATGATTACTCAAAGTTGGCTGAACTTAAGAGACTTTCACTGTCTCGTGATTCACGGGCGGGTAATTCCGGAGAACAGAAAACAGAAAACAGAAAACAGAAATTAAGGAAATCGGCCCGATAGAACGGACGGGCGGATTTGCCAACGCTGTTTTTCGTAAACTCTTAATACCTATATATTCGCCAACGACCTTAGCCATGTTGAAACACCGGATCCCGTGAGATCTCAGAAGTTAAGCAACATTGGGCGTAGTCAAGATTTGGATGGGTTGCCACGCGCTGTTGGTGGGGGATAAGGGAATGGAGGAGCGGAAAGGAACTGGCCACCCTAGCATACGTAAACTCTGGCTCAGGCACACCTCTGTGGAGGTTTGGACCTGCCTTCGGGCAGAATACACCCTTACCCCTTTTTTAATACATAGAACATAGCCGCGGGGATTTTAAATATACGCTTCAGTAAGGTCATTGTCAGTAGAAGTACAGATTTTTTTTTTAGTGTTGCGCTCTTAACACCAGAGATGGATTATATCTTCACGCTTGAAATCTAATTAAAATTTAAGAATGTTTCTATAAGAATGGAGGGGCTTCACCTATGTGAGCACTTCCCACCCCACCGTCCTGCATATTCAAACGCCAATGGGAAGAGGGAAAGGCTACCAAAATCTCGCCAGCCTAATACCGTAGGGCTCGGACTATTGGAGATCAGGAGCCTGATACACGTGGAAACAATGCCGGGGATTAATTGAGGCTTCTTACACATTTATTTTATTCTTGTTGAGCTTAATTAGTCGCACTTGGTGAGGTCGCTGATGCGGATTTTCTTCTTTCATAAGGCGTATCGTGTGCAGACATCGCCAGCTAAGGTACCGTAGGACGATGTTAAACGCAGGGTCGTGCCTCTTGCAAGTAGAGGGGTTAAATGGAACAGCACAGTCTCTTCCTCGTTTATTTTATTTATTTATTTATTTATTTATTTATTTATTTATTTATTTATTTACTTACTTTACGAGGGTCGAGTCATAAGTCATGGTAACATTTTTTTCTCGCGAACAGGAGACAACACGGAAAATCTAAGATATGTATTTGGAAATATAGGGCATGTAGGCCTACTTATGCATAGTGTCTGAAATTCTGACAAATTCTGACTTCTGGAGATTCTCGTAGGAAAGTGACAGAACATAGGCCATTGGTAAACATTGTTTTATTATGGTATAGACAGCAAATACACAAGACTTCGTACAAAGGACAGGTCTCCATTGGTTATAGACCTTCGAAATAATCACCCAAGGTTTCTAAGGTTTCCACTGTGTGTTGCCAGCGGTACATCTTTGTCCATGGACACTGGATGGCCTGGGCGAGGCAAATCGGCAGTTGATACTCTACCCCGTCTGAATGTCTCCGCCCACCTCGCCACTGTTCTATAGGGCATGGCATGCACACCTAATGCTTCCCGCAGCTCTGCATGGCATTGGCGTGCATTTCTGCCACTGAGAACTGCTATTTTAATATACGATCGTTGCTCCTGCTTGTTGACTTCCATTTTGTGACGCTCTCATTCACACACTGAACTTGGGGCCATGCTTAGACCCACACTGTTGTTTACATACACCCTCTAATGGCATCATACGCAAGTACATACCGTACGTTTATAAATGCATATCTTAGATTTTCCGTGTTGTCTCCTGTTCGCAAGAAAAAAAAAAATAGTTGCCATGACTTATGACTCGATCTAGTAGCGTATGGCTTTTGGTGCCGCGAATGTCCGAGGACATGTTCGGGTCGCCTGGTGCTTTTCTGCTCGACGTCTATGGGAGACATGCGCGTCAGGTGTATTATGATGATGCAGGGTGTCGGCACATAGCCTACTCCTGTCGAGGAACACCAAGGGGTCTGCTCAAGGCTTAACGTCGCCATTCAAAGGACGAACAGCGTCATTTACTTCCTCCTACCGTTTGAACACTGCGGAGAAGTGAAATTCAATCCAGGCTTTTAGCACGCTCTTTTGTGATTACCAAATTGTAAACCACCACCTCTCCTACCCTGCCGGTCAACATTCTGATGATGACATTTTCTTTCCACCGATGGGTCTCGAACTGGCTAACCACGGTATCAAGCCATATAAACTTGAATCCTTAGCGATCATGGCCACCAGGTGGGCAGCAAAACAATGTATATCTACTGGACTATTCAGACCCATTCAATCAATCAATCAATCAATCAATCAATCAATCAATCAATCAATCACTGACGTGCATTTAGGGCTGTTAGACACGGTTTCATCAAAACATGTTGGTACTTAATAAGCTGTTACATCATTTTAACATACAATTTGACAAAATTTGCATTTCATCAACAACTTACTGTTAACGTTAACATAATATTATGTTAAGCTTCGTGTTGAAGCTAACATCAGCCATTTCCCGTGTTAAATGGCTAACATTAGCATTTAGCTACCTGTTCCAAGATGGCTCCTGCTGTGAATCGCCCTTTAGATGCCGAATTACTCTATTTACATCGTTTATACAATAATCCTAATCGAAGAAGAGTTTTGCGACGTAATGACTTTGAAAATCTGACGTATGCTGAATTTCTTCAATGATACAGGTTATCGAAAATAGTCGTTAAGGTTATTGACGAAATTCGAGAGAGGTTGGAATATCCTACGTAGAGAAACTTATCTCTTCCTCCAATGTTGCAGGTACTGATAACATTAAGATTTTTGCTACTAGTTCTTTTCACGTTATGGTCGGAGACAACGCTGGAAGGCACTGTTAGTAGAGTTATTTGTCGAGTTTCTGCAGCAACTGCATCCATGAGAAAGAGGTATGTAACATTCCTTTCAGTATAAGAGCGTCAGCAAGTTATCCAAGACTTCTATGAAATAAGCCGTTATCCTGGTGTTCTAGGTGCAATAGATTGCACACATGTAAGAATCCAAGTACCTGGAGGCAATAGGGCCAAAATATATCGTAATCCGCAGGGATACTTCTCTGTTATGTTCAGGTGATTAGTGATCTTAACCTCCAAATCAGGGATATAGTTGCTAGGTGGCCTGGTTCTGTACACGACAGTACAATATTTAATAGCTCCCATATCAGAGCACAGTTTGAAGTGGGGACAATTAACGAAGGGATTTTAGTAGGTGATAGTGGATAGCAGTTAAGAAAGTATATTTTAACCCCATACTTACATCCTGAAGGAAGACCTCAAAACCGCTACAATCTAGCGCATATCAGGACACGGAACTGCGTGAGAAGGATGATAGGGGTCTGGAAAAGGAGATTTCCTGTTCTTAGTCTGGGATTACGGATCAAAACGCTAGAAAGCCTTACCATAATGTGGCGACAGCTGTGTTGCACTCCGTTTTACTTCACGCGCCATATTTAACAGCTGCACTCAAACAAAAGGGCATCGGAGGGCGCTGTAAAACAGCTTGTTCATACTACTACCTCCTTGATTCGCACCAGTTCGCAATGCTGGGAGAGTTAACAGCCGATTAGTTAACATTTTACAGCAAAAGTTTGAAGAAACGCAAGACACCTAACACGTTATTACATTTTTAACTCAGTATTAACTAACCATTTGTTAGTTATATATTTAACAGATGTTGATGAAACCGGCCCTTACCCACGTGGCAGAGTCCATCTAGTTTGTTTACCTGGTACTTTCTCAAATGATATCAGAGAAGTTGGAAATTTATGAAACATCTCCCTTTGTAAATTTTTCTAACTCCTAATTCCTCTTCCTATAAACTAGTATTTCCCTAATTTATCCTCTTGGATTCTAACTATATCTTCATGTTATCCGCTCAAGCTTATTCATCCACCAATATCATTAAAAGTCACCTCCCCTCTGGCAGCCCGAAACACTCCGCCTAGACGAACTGTTCGTTTCCTTATTCCCAAGTCTTCCAGCCCAAAGTCTGCAAAATTGTCGTAACAACACTAGTTCTTCGGAAATCCTTCAGAACAAAACGCATCGTTTTCCTTTGGATCTTTCCCAGGTATCGAATCAAGTAATCATTATGTGTCACCGAGCTCGATAGATGCAGTCGCTTAAGTGCGGTCAGTATCCAGTATTCGGGAGATAGTGGGTTCGAACCCCTCTGTCGGCCGCCCTGAAGATCGTTTCCCGTGGTTTCCCATTTTCACACCGGGCAAATGCTGGGGCTGAAACCTTAATTAAGGACACAGCCGCTTCCTTCCCACTCCTAGCCTTTTTCTGCCCCATCGTCGCCATAAGACCTATCTGCGTCGGTGCGACGTAAAGCAACTTGCGAAGGGAAATCCTTGTGTGGGTCCCATACACTGGAACCATACTCTAAATGGGGCCTTACCAGTGACCTATACACCTTCGCCATCCTTACGACTTCGTAAACACTCTCATAACCATATGAAGAGATTCGTGCCGCGCTGAGTAGCTCAGACGGTTGAGTCGCTAGCTTTCTGACCCCAACTTGGCAGGTTCGATCCTGGCTCAGTCCGGTGGTAGTTGAAGGTGCTCAAATTCGTCAGCCTCGTGTCGGTAGATTTACTGGCCTAAATTCCAGCACCTCAGCGTGTCCGAAAATCGTAAATGTAGTTAGTGGGACGTAAGCCAATAACATTATTATTATTATTGCCATTTATTGCTAATGGCTGTACGTCGCACCGACACAGATAGGTCTTATGGGATAGGAAAGATCCAGGAGTTGGAAGGAAGCGGCCGTGGCCTTAAGGTACAGCTCCAGCATTTGTCTGGTGTGAAAACGGGAAACCACGGAAAACCATCTTCAGGGCTGTCAACAGTGGGATTCGAACTCACTATCTCCCGGATGCAAGCTCACAGCCGCGCGCCCCTGACCGCACGGCCAACTCGCCTGGTTCAATTACTGAACCGATTTGTAAGCTTTCTGATCTTATGACGGCGATGGAATAGGACTGGGACGGAACTGACGTGACCTTAATTAAGGTCCTGATGTGAAAATATGAAACCACGGAAAACTATCTTCAGGGCTGACAAGAGAGGGGTTCGAACCCACCTTATCCCGAATGCAAGCTAACAGATACACGACCTAAAATACGCGGCCAACTCGTTTGGTATTTTAAGATTTTCTGCCTGAAGCGCATGGATAAAGTTGGATGACATTGCGGCGCAAAGCAAGCGTGATTAATTGTCTAGAGTGACAGGGTGTGCCATGGAGGTAGGCCTATATATAACCTGAAGAACACAACGTGGGTGTAGCTATACACCGTACAATGTAAGAACCTCTCGACCCTCGGACACGTACTGTACATCAGGATAAATTTCACACGTCCTTTTTCTTTCGCAATCAAAATATTCTAGGTGTCTGCAAAAACCGTAAAAGTAGGCAATGGGACGTAGACCCAATAGTAGTATTACGAGTATTTTTACAAAACATTCTACTCATGGCCTACACATAGTATGTCCCACTTTAGAGGATGGCCGGGCTGAGTGGCTCAGACGGTTGAGGCGCTGGCCTTCTGATCCCAAATTGGCCGGTTCGGTCCTGGCTCAGTTTGGTGGCATTTGAAGGTGCTCAAATACGTCAGCCTCGTGTGGGCTCGTAAAAGATCTCCTGCGGGACTAAATTCCGGCACCTCGACATCACTGAAAACGGTCAAAAGTAGTGGGAAGTGAAGCCAATAACATTATTATTATTATTATTATTATTATTATTATTATTATTATTATTATTATTATTATTATTCGAATAATCCTTTTTAGGGTACGATAAATCAACTTTGGTCATTTTTCTTCTTCTTTTTTTCTCCTGAAATCCTGCTTTTCGTGTCACTTCTCTGAAAAGTGTTCTGTTTTCTATTGTATCTATTTTAATTCCAGCGTTTTTCATGTCCTTTTCAATTTCAATGAACCAAGTTGGCTTGGATTTGTAACTTTTCAATAAATTGAAGATTTGTTTAGTTAGTCTATTGTCATTAATTCTATTAATGTCCGACTCGTTGGCTGAACGGTCAGCGTACTGGCCTTCGGTTCAGAGGGTCCCGGGTTCGATTCCCGGCCGGGTCGGGGATTTTAACCTTAATTGGTTAATTCCAATGGCACGGGGGCTGGGTGTATGTGTTGTCTTCAGCATCATTTCATCCTCATAACGACGCGCAGGTCGCCTACGGAGTCAAATAGAAAGACCTGCACCTGGCGAGCCGAACCCTTCCTGGGATATCCCGGCACTAAAAGCCATACGACATTTCAATTCTATTAATGTGTCTAAAAACTGGAATCTTCTTTTCCTCATTACGGTTGTCAGTTTTTCAATTTTTAAAAATAGCTCTCTGTTTGATCGTAGTCTGAATTCAGCATTACCGGGCGAGTTGGCCGTGCGGTTAGGGGGCACGCAGTTGTGAACTCGCATCCGGCACATAGTGGGTTCGAACCCCACTGTCGGCAGCTCTGAAGATGGTTTTGCCGTGGTTTCCCATTTTCACACCAGGCAAATGCTGGGGCTGTACCTGAATTAAGGCTACGGCCGCTTCCTTCCCATTCCTAGGCCTTTCCTGCCCCATCATCGCCAAACGACCTACCTGTGTCAGAGCGACGTAAAGCAAATTGTAAAAAAAAAAAATCAGCATTGTTGTTTCTTATAGTTCCCAGTATTATTCTCAAAATTCTTCTTTCAACTTTTTCTAAATTTTCACGATCTTCAATTCTTGTAAGTTTAAGAGTTTCTGCTGCATATAAAATTTTTGGCCGGGCCACTGTTTGATAATGTCTTAATTTCAAGTTCCACGATGGAGATTTCTTACTGTATTTATTTTTGTCATATGTAACATCCTTTCCATTTTGTTTACTCTTATATCAATAGCTACATTTTCTTTTGTGTTGTTTCTTATCCATTCTCCCAAGTATTTGAAGCATTATTATTATTATTATTATTATTATTATTATTATTATTATTATTATTATTATTATTAATTAGTTCAGAGGATGCTGGAAATAAACGAAAAGCAAAGAAGATACGGGAAGTCCGTGTAATTTGGACTGGTATAAAATTTTGTATTTGCAAGTTTGGTCATCCTCGGGTATGGTCAACAAGAGGAGCTGTCTGACCGAGGCGGTAAAGGCGTGTTTCGTTCACCCAGAAAAACGTGAGTTCGATTTCCCGTCAAGAAGTCGAGGTGCATATGGCCCTGAGGTTCATTCAGTCGACAACAAAAATTAGTAGCAAGTTCTACCACTTCTGGTGGCAAAGGCAGCCAGGCGTAGAGCTAACCACTCTACCCCACCAAGTGCCGAAGTAACGGACAGTGGAAGCCTTTACCTTTCACCTCCTCAAAGGCCTTCATGGACTGTACGGAGATGATTTTGCTTTGCTTTAATAGTTTTGATCTAACATTCAATGTCGAGGGGAAAAGAAGAAAATAAGTTAATTACTCACTTTCTTTTGAATGAATGCTGAAAAGTTGTTACTGAAAACAGGAGGGTGTATGGTAACTACTAAAAAGAACTACTAAAATATTAAATTAAGTTTAGTTATAGTTACATCGACTATTATTTTTACTATTATTTTTATGTTATTGTGAACTTGGCACGAAATGTAATTTGGACTGCTCGAAAGCATGTTATTTTGGACTCTTAAAAACATGTTCTTGTTGAATTACTATCGTATTTTATTTGCTTTTCTAACTTGTTTGTGATTCGGGAGTTTTTACTTTCGCTGAAGTCAATATTTCAGGTTATACAGCGTATTTATAACAAAAATATTTGTGTACGATATCATTTTTTCTTTACTTTTGGATGATATAATTTGGAGTAGGAAGGACAATTTTACAATTCGCTTTACGTCAACGATTGGATAGGAAAGGGGGTTGGAGTGGGAAGAAAGCGACCGTGACCTAAAGATACAGCCTGGTGTGAAAATGGGAAACCACGGAAAACCATCTTCATGGCTGCCGGCAGTGGGGTTCGAACCCACTATCTCCCGAATACAAGCTCGTAACTTTGCGATCAATTCACTCAGTATATTATGTCTTAGCTAAATCAGATCAATTAAGTTTAGAAACATGCATTAAATTGATGCAGTTCTGCTCTTCCCATTGGCTCTCTGTTATCAGATTTTCATTAGTTTCTGCCTCAATTTCGAACTCGCGTATCATGTAATGATCGAAAATGACTAGCAAATCGTTACATTTTCCCCGTGTATAAAATCGGTAAAGCCAACGCACAAGCTCCAGCTCTTTGCATTTTCCATTCCACATCCGTAGCCTAGATGACCTAGTTCTCTTGATGTCTCGCGCCCAGAATCCCAGGTGGCACAATTCCGTCCATAGCAAGCCCGGTATCTTAAAATCGTTACAAGTTACAGGGACCTTGAACTCAGACACGTCCATGCCAAGGTAGTACTAGGGGCTTTACGTCGCACCGACACAGATAGGTCTTGTGGCGACGATGGGATAGGAAAGGCCTAGGAGTTGGAAGGAAGCGGCCGTGGCCTTAATTAAGGTACAGCCCCAGCATTTGCCTGGTGTGAAAATGGGAAACCACGGAAAACCATTTTCAGGGCTGCCGATAGTGGGATTCGAACCTACTATCTCCCGGATGCAAGCTCACAGCCGCGCGCCTCTACGCGCACGGCCAACTCGCCCGGTAAGGTAGTACTATGAGAGCCAGAATACTTCGTCTCAACATTGCAAATGATTGTCACATTGATGATGAAGTATATTTCTGGGAACATTCAATCAATCAATCAATCAATCAATCAATCAATCAATCAATGCTGATCTGCATTTAGGGCAGTCGCCCGGGTAGGAGATTCCCTATCGGTTGTTTCCTAGCATTTTCTTAAATGATTTCAAATACATTGGAAATTTATTGAACATCTCCCTTGGTAAGTTATTCCAATCCCTAACTCCTCTTCCTATAAACGAATATTTGCCCCAATTTGTCCTCTTGAATTCCAACTTTATCTTCATATTATGATCTTTCCTACTTTTAAAGACACCACTCAAACTTATTCGTCTACTAATGTCATTCCACGCCATCTCTCCGCTGACAGCTCGGAACATACCACTTATTCGAGCAGCTCGTCTTCTTTCTTCCAAGTAGTGATGGGACATTCGATTCATTTTACTGAATCGATTCATTTGATTCCGTTCACGTTACTGAATCGATACAGTGATCCGATTCACGGCTCATTGGTCACCGCTCCTACTGCATCTGTGTAGTATGTGCTGGTAAGACAGCAGCAACAGCATTCAGTGCTCGCAGCTGCCATCTGGTCTTCATACTATGAACTCCTTTCTTAGAAAAAATGCTAGTTACTCTAATACATCGAAGGTTTCCGGTGACGCAGGGTGGGAAAGGTTAGGATTAGGAAGGTAGCAGCCATGACCTGAATTAAGGTACAGTCCCAGCATTTCCTGGTGAGAAAATGGGGAAACTACGGAAAAACCATCTTAACGGCTGCCGACGGTGGGATTCGAACCCACCATCCCCCGAATGCAAGCGCATAGCCACACGATATTAACCGCACGACAACTCGCTCAGTCATTTTTAAAAAAAAGTATTTTTCTATCAGCTGAGGATTTTTTATAATAGTCATATTTTGTATAGGCTACCCGAGATGTACAGTAGCCCGCTGGTTTTCTGATTCAACATACTGTTATTGCGTCTGTCCACATATGATTGAAGTCTTGTGCAACGATGTGACATATGAACTGAGAGAATACTGAGCCGCTCTTCCCAATATACAACAGGTACCGGTACTTTTGAGTGGTCATGAGCATGACTCATAGTCATAGGGCAGGCTAGAGTCGAGTTTAATTGTCAAATGTCAACTAAGTTATAATATTAAGATTCATTAAACTAATAAATAGTATAACCTAATAGCCTACCTACTTACTAGCTACTTCAGAATTATGTTGTGACTACCTTTTTAACACTGCAAATAAATCCATCTATTATTTAAACCTCCCTGTAAGAAGAGGACAGTGTATGCAAAATGGGTATTATTTTCAAATGAGCTGAGCTCGAGAGTCCATTATAGCATACGATTCTTACAGTGTAGCATGGCTCACTGTAGGTCTCGCTGCAGTGAGCCGATAAGGAGCCGTGTGTATCTTGTGTCTCACTGAGCCGCGCTCGTTCACGATTCTTTCGATGTGCCATGGCTCACTGTATGTCTCGCTGCAGCGGAAGCTCGGCTCTCCGCGTGTCCAGTGAGCCGATAAGGAGCCGTGTGTATCATGTGTCTCACTGAGCCGCGCTCGTTCATGATTCTTTCGATGTGCCATGATTCACTGATTCACTGTCTCGCTGCAGCGGAAGCTCGGCTCCCCGTCAACGTCCAGTGAGTGCGCCACTCAGCACTGTCCGCTGGGAGTAAGCTGAATCATGTGCCGTGAGCTCGCCGTTCCTGTGAATCGATTCACTCGGACACTTGAATGAATCGATACACTGCTTCGAATCATACATTCGGTAGCCAACACTACTTCCAAGTCTTCCCAGCCGAAACTTTGCAACATTTTTGTAACTCTCTTGTCGGAAATCGCCCAGAATGATGGACAAAGATCCTGTTCTAAAAATAGTTATGAGCAAATCACATGATCTAAAGACTGGGATGTTTCACGTTTTAGTCCTCTTCTTTGGTCGCTCGCTTGTAATCCAAAATGTGTTTTGATACATGCATTCTTCTCCCTATTAAAATATTAAACATTAGTTATTTTTCTCTTTAAAATGTATTTATGTATTTCATCCTAGACGTTAAGAGAGGCATATAACTTTCTTTCTTAATCTGTTTACCCTCCAGGGTTGGTTTTTCCGTCGGACTCAGCAAGGCGAGCCCCCCGCCCTCTTCTACCGCCTCAAGGTCACTGTCCTGGAGCGCGAGACATTGAGTCGTGGGATACAACTGGGGAGGAGGACCAGTACCTCGCCCAGATGCCTCACCTGCTATGCTGAACAGAGGTTTTCAGGGCCTTGTAGGGGAATGGGAAGATTGGAAGGGATAAACAAGGAAGCGGCCGTGGCCTTAAGTTAGTCTTTCTGTCCCACTCTGCTGTGGATCTCTTTATCAACTGTGGATATCTTAGTCCTATATATTATGTTCACAATCACACTCTTGAAACAGCCCACACCGAACTCTGTCAATCGTTTTTTAATTAGCCATTGAAAATGTAAAGTGTGGTGTAACATCAAACGGGAAACAGTGCAGCGTATAGCTGTCAATTTTGTGGAAAATGCTATTTTGTCGTTCCTATGAATAATATTGTGATTTACTTACAAATTCTTCTGCGTGACAACGCAGGGCTTCAATTTTTGTGTGGGTGAGCTTACTATGTATTAATTATGTTAATAAATTATGTTAAATAAATATGTTGTTCACTTCAGATTACGAAAGTGAAGAAGGTCCTTCGACACCCAAAAAATAATAAAACAGTTTGTTGTTGTTAACCTCGTCACGTGATGGGGTAGAGTGGTTAACTCTACGCCCGGCCGCCTGTGCCCCCAGGAATTAACCTGGTACTTATTTTTGGTGTAGGCTGAGTGAGCCTCACGGCCATGTGAACCTCCGGAAATCTCATTTCTTAAATTTTACGACTTCCTGACGGGGATTCGAACCCTCGTCATTCCGGGCGAACCGAGCACGCCTTTACCGCCTCGGCGAGGCAGCCCCTATCACATTTACTATTCTTCAATTTATCGACTGTTTGATTTATTCTTTAAATCCTCCAGTGTTATGTCTAATTCTTTCATGTCTTCTTTTATTTCTTTTATCCAGACAGGTTGTTGTTTTTGTTTCCAAAGATTTTCCAAAGTTCTGAGTATTAACCTCTCTTGAGGTGTTCTCAACAGATAACCAAAGAATGATATTATTATCGTATCAGAAATCTAATTTACACAGTTCAATTATGCATACTAAACTACATAAACTATAACACAGATAAAAATCAAAGCACTTCACACCAATCTCGACCAGAACATAGCATTCCGTGACGCATGAAAAACATCTTCAGTGCAGGAAGATGGACACAATATACACCGGAGCATATTCTGCATACTTTGTTCTTCACCACAGTCACATTTGATGTTGCTAGCATCGATATTGCCCCATCTTGCTACGTTGACTTTGGATCTGCCCAGTCCTGTTCTCAGTCTGTTCAAGGACTTGCAGACAGACCAGTCTTCATGGCATCCAGGTGGCAAACGTTCTGCAACTGCTATCTGTCCTGGATGACGGGGATCTTGGCTTTCCAAAGCTGTACTCTTGCAGTGTCAGGTGACCCAGTTAGTTTCTCACACGTTCGTAGGAAACTTTTTCTTGACTTCAGTCTCTGAGCTGGAGGTGTATGGCTGTGATGTGAAGTATGAATGGATGGCCAGACAATGTTACCTAGCAACCGTGCAGGCGGTCATCCGAAAATAGCAACTGCTGATGGATGCAGTGGCGCCGACTTTGGGAGGGGGGGGGACAAAGCGTTTTCTGTCCCCCACCCAACTGATCTTAGGGGGCCAGAGTGTCAACAAAAAAAAATCTCCTAGATGTTAAGTCGCTTTACAATGAAACGTGGAGTTCGACAGTCTTCGGAGCCCCGAATCGTAAATTACAGTGTAACAAGATTTAAAAAGAAATTCCCAGGTTTGGTTCTCTCAGGTCTGCTGCGTTATGGATTGAGCTGAGCTAGTGGAGTTATACGCAAGGAGGCCAGCGAGTTCTCGCTATTGGGTTTGGGAAGAGCGTGGGGGTATACTTGGGGACAAAACATGATGACCTCGCCTCACACCACTACTCTCCTGTGGCAGCCCGATGTCTATTAGCGGCTTACAGGATTTGCTACGTCTACTGTAGCCGAAGTTGCCAAATCGTCTACTGCACTCAACACGAAGAAAGGGTAAAGACTCAGGAGAGTGAGGACGAAAGTGGTTTGGCAACCTCTCCACACCAAACAAGGATCACTTAGAACTCGATAATTCAGCAGGGCGTAGGGTGTGATTGACTGCTGGCTTCCAGCTCGCTTCCGGAACTGTGGTCGTCATGTTTTGTCCCCAAGTATACCTTTCTTGAAACGTTGGTTGAGCGATGAGTTGAGAGGGACGCGAGTTGACTGACAGCTACGACAGCTACATGGACTCCCTGGAGTTTCCGTAGAAGTAATCAGTGCAATAACAACACATTATCCATGTGCAGTCAAAAGAGGTGCAAATTTACGAGTTACAGGAAAATATAAATTTCGTAAGTGTGAGTGAACGCAACGCGGCCAGAAGTGGAGGTCTGCGAGCAAGGCACGTTCAACCATGTCGTGCGGTAAATCGAGAATCTGTTTCAAACAGTGCAAACAGAAAAGTGTGTGACGAGATCTATGAACGGCCATCTAAGTTGGTGAGAAAGGACACACCGGTACTTGATGACATTTAGCACTTGTCTGATAGCTTATTATCAAATCATATTGGGGGAATAAAAAGAAACATGCCGGGCTGAGTGGCTCAGACGGTTGAGGCGCTGGCCTTCTGACCCCAGCATGGTAGGTTCGACCCTCCGGTGGTATTTGAAAGTGCTCAAATACGTCAGCCTTGTGACGGTAGATTTACTGGCACGTAAAAGTACTCCTGCGGGACTAAATTGCGGCACCTCGGCGTCTCCGAAAACTGTGAAAGTAGTTAGTGGGACGTAAAACCAATAACATTATTATTAAAGAAACATTGCGGCCGAGAAGTGGAGAAACTTGCCGCCTCTACCTAAAATGTCGATGAAGTTCATGATGCTCTAGCCCAGTGGTATTCAAACTTTTGGGTTGGCGTACCCGCAAAATCCAACTGTTTTACCTTCGTAGCCCCGAAGTACGAGTATATTGCAATTATATCAGAAATAACACATGATTGTTGCTGGTTGCCAAATAATATTAACTATAATTGTAACGGGAGTTACACCTCTACGCCGCACATTTAAATCTTGCGCCTAAAAGAACTCCTCAACAGAAGAAACACTGAACTTGAAACTAGATCTATTTAAACCTTTACTCAGAGGATGTCACTACCGTAATTTGGTTATTGTGAAGTTTCCAGTACTGCATGAAATTCTACGTGTTTTGTTTACCATTTATCAAGAAGTTTGGGCATTATCTCATAGATGTCGCTGCTAGAAAACTATAATCATGCACCCTGGTGCGAAGTGAAAGAACTTTTTTAAAGAAGTTTTGCATGCATAAGTGGTTTTTTTTCTAATTGATGTTCATTTATTTTTGGGTTGGCAATATTTATCTTTTCTTTCCGCCAGTTTTGAATCCAGCCAATACCTAATTTTTGTAATTAATTTCCAACCAATCCTGTATTTCTTCTTCGATTCTGAGGGCCACTTTTAAATTTAACCAATACATTTCTGTGGGTGTGTCTTGATTATTCATGAAAGGTCTCGAACTTTCCCCGAGGGTTTATAAACTGCGGATTTTCACGCCTCTTGGACATTTTGATCAACATCTAAGTGTGTGTGTGTCAAGCAGGAGGCGGGAGGCGCCTCTTTCCCAGGCAGCAGTTCTTCAGCAAGGTAATGGCCGTTTAAGATCTTTTATTTCTTGCTAGCTCCGCAGTTTAACCCGAGGGATAGGTCCGAAACTTTAATACGTAACCAACTTCTCTAAAATGTAAGTTCTGTTGGCTAATGTGAAAATTTCATAAAACCTGCAACTGTAAACCGGGGATAGAGAGTGATATACCCTCTCGAACTCCCCTTCATCTTGCTTTGAGGTACCGCATTTTGTTTCTTCAATGTATTGAAGTTATCTCCATTCGCGCTACCTCAGTAGTTTGGGATTAGCCCCTGTTTCGTTGGCCAAGTGCCCTATAGGTCTGTAACTTTCTTTGGAGGGGATCTCAATCTTTGACTCCATTCCAGTTGTACTCGGGCCGTTTATTGAACCTGTTCTTTTTTCACTAAGGCCCCGTAGGTTGGGTACTAGATACATCTGTGTAATAAGATGGCTATTTGTAAATAGTGCCTTGTAAGGCCAGTGATTAGATTTTCATATTGTGTTGCCTGGAATAGGCTTGAGAACTGAGAGCGCGTGAGCTCTTTTTCAAGTGTTGTAAAATTGCCTCTGGGAGGCTTGATATTGTAAATTGGGAGCAAGTGCTCCATGTATTAGGGGATTTCTGCCCTTTGTGTAAAATTGTAACCTTTTATAAAGTTGAGCTGAGAGCTCAGGTAATGTAAAGCGAGGTTACTAAACAGTCACTAAAGTTTGAGTTTTTGCTTTGTCTAAACCTTGTCATGGTGCCTGATATGTTATCTCACTAAGTGAAAAGTTGTTAAAATTTTGTTGTTGTTTTTTGAAATTCCAAAGAAATATAACCTTTGTTAAAGTTTTAAATCCATTCATGAATTTGTAGTTAGACCCATTCACCCCGGCACCTTCTTTCACCTATGCTGATCCATGGATAGCCCCGTAACAATAATCGTCATCACCATCATGTGAGCCTCCGTGGCTCTGGCGGCAGCGCGTCGGCCTCTCACCGCTGGGTTCCGTGGTTCAAATCCCGGTCACTCCATGTGAGATTTGTGCTGGAGAAAGCGGAGGCGGACAGGTTTTGCTCCGGGTACTCCGGTTTTACCTGTCATTTATCATTCCAGCAACACTCTCCAATATCACTTAATTTCATCTGTCATTCATTAATCATTGCGCCAGAGGAGTGCGACAGGCTTCGGCAGTCGGCACAATTCCTATCCTCGCCGCTAGATGGGGCTTCATTCCACTCCTGAATCGGTCGAGTGACTGGAAATAGGCTGTGGATTTTCATCATCACCATCTTAGACAGCTTATCCCTCTTGCTCAGGGCCCCTTGTAGGCACTGAGGCATGCCGGTGATTAAACATCGCATGCCCTTCCTGACACCACGGGATTTTCAACCGAAAATCTCACTTCAGCAACACCAGGAATCCAGGCACGGTTGCCGGGATGACAGACAAGCGGATAAACTGCTACGCCACCCTATTATTATTATTATTATTATTATTATTATTATTATTATTATTATTATTATTATTATTATTATTATTATTATTATTATTATTATTCTCGTGTCAGATACATCAAAAAAAGAAAACAGTTACAACAATTTCAAGTAACATTTAAATAATCTTGGACCAATACAACGCTACTTCGAGTCCTCTCTTCGTAGCTCGATGCAGGTCATCTTGCGTGCACGAAGATGGACACAGCGGACACTGAAGCATATGCTGGATGGTTTGATCTTCTCCGCAGTCACACTTGGTGTTGTCGCCATTGATGAAGCCCCATCTTGCCAAATTAACTTTGGACCTTCCCACTCCTGATCTCAACATATTGAGAGATTTCCAGATTGTTCAGCTCTCATTGCAACCGGGTGGCAAACGTTCCTCAACCGCCATCTGCTCAGAGCCTTGGGGGATCTTCGTCTTCCATAGCTGTATCCTTGCCTTCTCAGCTGGTACTATAAGTTCCTGAGATGTTCGTAGGAAGCTCTTCCTAGATTTCAGTCTCTGTACTGGAAGCTCATGTCCATGCAATAGATGAGTACTTTCGTGCTTAACCTTTGTCCTTTCCTTATTTGCAGCTACTTCTCTTCGCACACCGGGTGGTGCTATCCCTGCAAGACGATAGAGTTTTTCAGTTGGAGTAGACTTTAGACAACCTGTGACAAGTCTACAGGTCTCATTAAATGATATGTCTACCTGTCTGGCATGATATGAATTGTACCAAACAGGGCAGGCATATTCCGCTGCAGAATAACATAGTGCCATGGCGGAAGCACGAATAGTTTTTGGTTGACTGCCCCCATTCTGATCCAGATAATTTACGTAGAAGATGATTCCTATTGGAAACTTTAAGTTTAGTGTTCATGCAGTGTTTCTTGAATGTAAAGAGCTCTATCAAGCGTCACTCCTAGGTATTTTGGAGTTTCACAGTATTGTAACTCAACACCTGACCACCCTGTTCCCAATATTAACAATAATGTATTTATATACGTTATCGTAGCTGAGCAAAGTAAACATCGTAACTCCTTCAGAGTAAATTTTACAGAAGAAGCCTAAAATGAGCAGTCAGCAATGGCCTGAACTGTTCTTGGCATTTTCGTTGTTTAACGATAGCCCAAATATCCGACCATTGAAGTCTTTTGTTCCTTTCAAGGCAACGCGGCAAGCCTTCCCAAGATAGGTTGGGAAACGTGGTTTTCTCGTGAGTGGAATTACGAGATTTTCATTGCCTAGCAACGATCTATACGGTGAGTCATAAGTCATGGCAACTATTTTTTTTTTCTCGCGAACAGGAGACAACACGGAAAATCTAAGATATGCATTTGGAAACGTACGGTATGTACTTGCGTATGATGCCACTAGATGGTGTATGTAAACAACAGTGTGGGTCTAAGCATGCCCCCAAGTTCAGTGAGTGAGAGCGTCACAAAATGGAAGTCAACAAGCAGGAGCAACGATCGTATATTAAAATAGTTGTTCTCCGCGGCAGAAATGCACGCCAATGCCATGCAGAGCTGCGGGAAGCATTAGGTGTGTGACTATGATTTAATCTCCGAAGTCATGAAGTACCTCAGTACGGTAGCCTCGTATTGGTAGATTTACTAGCAACTAAAAGAACTCCTGCGGGACAAAATTCCAGCACCTCTCCGTCTCAGTCTGAGGCACTCAGTCCGGCCTAGAGCATAGAAGGCGAACACCTAATCAACTATGTTGTGCAACCGATCGAAGTTGTGAGAGAGAGAGAGAGAGAGAGAGAGAGAGAGAGAGAGAGAGAGAGAGAGAGAGAGAACGCTAATATAGGCTTCGGGACAAGTACACAGAGAGATGGCAAATATAGGTGAAGAAGATTGCTCTTTTTATCTGCTCATCTTCATGTCGACGTCCCACAGTAATTACGTTTAGCTGCCGCGAATATACAAAGGGAAATTAATTATAGAATGAAATGAGGCGGTAAAAAACAACAGACTATAAGAACTGAATAGACACAACGGAGATAATAAAACAGTGAAAATGTTTAACAGTGGTAACTTTTAACATTTCATGTCGTCGCCTAAGAAGCAATACCCCGTATATCACACTGCTCCTCCTGTCCATTATCCTCCTTGAGACTGGTCACGTCACCCTGCCTCCTATGGATTGTAGTCCATCAGAACAATTTCCGTTGTGTTCATTTTGGTGTGTCTGTGTATAAAGGAAAATTAATCTTATAACTTATACAGTGTACTGTAGGATTGCGTCAAAAAAACAACACACACACACACACACACACACACACACACACACACACACACACACACACACACACTAATTTTCCATTACACGTAACCGTAGGAAAATGAACACAACAAAAATTATTCTGATAGACTGTATATCCACAAGAGGCTGGAAGGCGTGACCTGTCTTAAGGAACATGATGGATAGGAAGAGCATTGTGAGATACGAGACATTTAGGGGACAAATGTCTTAACTTTGAGTAACGGGCTGCCTAGTAGAGGCGGCAAAGGCGTGCTCAAGTTCACGCGGAAAGGCGTGGATTTGATTGCCCGCCGGAAAATGGTGTCAAATATCCCTTTGGGAAAATCAAAGGATCGTGAGTATGTCTTTCAATAAATGAAACTCACCGAGCGAGTTGGCCGTGTGGTTAGGATCGCGTACCTGTGAGCTTGCTTTCGGGAGATGGTGGGTTCGAATCCCCCGGTCGGCAGCCCTGAAGATGGTTTTATGTGGTTTCCCATTTTTATATCAGGAAAATGCTGCCTCTGTTCATTAATTAATGGCATCGACACTTCCTTGTATCGCCGAAAAAAACCTTCGATGTCTCACTGCGACGTTAAACCACTAGCAAAAAAAAAACAACAAAAAAACACAAAAAACAAAAAAAACTCAAATTGATAACTATTAATTTATTTGCACCTAACGGATCGTTTTTGACAGAAATCTCTATGGAATCGGCAAATGTAGGATTTGCTGAACTTGTCCTCGGATACTCCCGACACTAAATGCCATATTCATTTCATCAGCTAACTGGTCCGGGTCGTCCAGCTATTTTCCAGCTATTAATTATAGTACTACCGTTGGTTTTACCGCAAGGGCGAGTAAACGAGAGTCCCAGGGTGAAAATTATGCCCTTTCATTCATCTGTTTCCGAGAATATCCGATGAGCCGGAAACATTTCTGTTTACTGCATTGTCGGAGTTTTTTTCTTTTTTTTCTGAGAGGCAGTATTTTGCCTCTAATCAAAAGAGAAATCCCTTATCGCTGAAATTTGTAGTAAAATTTAGGGGGTAGGAGTTTTTTGAACTGACAGGGAGAATCTCTCTTCGTAAGAAATGAATTTCTAATTATTTAGCGGAAGATGTTTTGAATGGCGGCCCCGCGGTGTACGGATATGGGGGCTGGTTCGAAGTCTACTCATCCTACGTTATTACAATTGATTAACTATCTGATGGTGAGATGGCGGCCCCGGTCTAAAAAGCTAAGAATAACAGCCGAAAAGGTTCTTCGTGCTGAATACACGGCACCTCACAATCTGGCGGCCTTCGGGCTGGGCAGAGGTCACTTCGTGGCCCATCGCCCTTTGGGGTTTGGTTTTAGATATTTAGGTATTTAGATATTTCGAATTTGGAAAATGCCGAAATATGAGCCATTTTCCTGTTAAAATAGGTCATAAGTGAGCCAAGGGTCTCTAAGTTTAAATCTTGTATTCGGCATCTTGGTCCTTATGACTCGTTTTAAGAGTAGGATGCCAGAGTCCGTTGAGTGGCTGAGGAGGATTCGAGATTTGGTCATTTGTACTATTCTGTTACTCTGAGATCTAAGAAGAGTAATACGAAGTTTGTAACTTTTTTTTCTTTCAATATAGAGGCTCTGGTCATCATTTTTAGAGTTTCATTCTGACATACTTGTAATTCAGAAAGAGGAGTTTGTTCCACTAACTAATTCTTGATGGTTTTCGGAGACGCCGAGGGGCCGGAAATTTGTCCCGCAGGAGTCCTTTTACGTGCCAATAAATTTGCCGACATGAACCCGATGTACTTGAGCACGTTCAAATACCACCGGACTGAGGCAGTTGGGGTCAGCACCTCAACCGTCTGAGCCACTCAGCTCGGTAAAGTGGCGTTTTAGAATAATTATTAGTATTACATCTGGAGTACCTTCCATGTACAAAGTGATCGTTCATCAATCAATCAATCAATCAATCAATCAATCAATCAATCAATCAATCAATCAATCAATCAATCAATCAATCAATCAATCAATCAATCAATCAATCAATCAATCAATCAATCAATCAATCAATCAATCAATCAATCACTCAATCAATCAATCAATCAATCAATCAATCAATCAATCAATCAATCAATGATCTGCATTTAGGTCTGTCGTCCAGGTGGCAGATTCCCTATCAGTTGTTCACCTAGCTTTTTCTTAAACATTTTCGACGAACTTGGAATTTTATCGAACATTTCCCTTGATAATTTATTCCAATCTCTTACTCCTCGTGCTATAAATGAATATTTGCCCCATTCTGTCCTCTTGAATTCCAACTCTATTTTCATGTTATGATGTTTCCTACTTTTAATTACTATTATTATTATTTAATGAATTTAATTTCCTGCCTTTACTTAATTAAACTCTGTTGATCCGAACCAAACAGTTCGCTTATTATTGCTGAAGGCTTCACCTTCCACGCCTCCAGGGACATTAATGACCTACACCAAATACTCTAGAGATAAATATGGGACAGTTTGCTATAAATAGCGACCCAACGCTATGCGCAGTATCTAGCATAAAAAACCTCGCAGATTTTCTCAGCTAGTTTTGTGGAAATTAAATAATTCACGTGATTTTTCACAATTACGAAAATACTTAGAACCCACGATCTATTTATTCGCCTTGATGAAGAATTCACACAATAATGGCTGGCAGAAGTTTTGTAGTTTACAGCTCCTATAATAGTGATAACTTATACAAAAGAATTAGACTTTTTTCCCCCCGCGAATCCAAGCGGTATGAGTTGGTTGCTATGTACGTCATTATAAAGAGTGCACTTTAGCTCAGTCGTATTCTAACTTACAGCCATATATTCACATACTTTGTTGTTGAAAACCTTTCCTAGCAGACAAAGTAGGGGTCGCCATACTACGATAAAACGTAAAATAAAAATATTTCCTCAACTGTGCCAAAAGTTGAAGGACTAAAGGGCCCGGAAAGGTTTCAAATTGTGAGCTTTGGATAGCTCCATCGAACTTCAAAAAAAAAAAAAAAAAATTGAAAATCACTTCCGGTTTAAAATGCAGTTTCGAAAAACTGCCCAAAATCGCTTGTTTCTTTACTCGTTTTCTTTTTGATTCAAACCTCAGCCAAATTAACGCACTTACATAATTCTTTCTGTAATGTGTTCCATGGTTCAATACCTTCAGGCGTTTTATGATTTTTTTTAAAAATGTCCACACCGAATGTAGTTATTTGGGCTTACATGAAACTCTGCATTGACTCACATTAGCGCTCGTAGTGGTAGAAAAAATACTAACTGCTAATCTAATAGACCGGGTAACGATGATGAAGAAAAGGATTGTAATTTTTAGGAATAAATATTATATTCTCATACTGTACTTTATTATATTTTATGTACCTAAAATTCGTACCTCATATCCCTAGGATTTTTCAACATTGACTTGGTTGCCTGAAGGGCAAGAAGAGTGGAATTTTTTTTTTGTTTTTTTTGTTTTGTGGATTACCATTACACTAAACACATAGAAGATTTTCGGCGACGCGCCGGCATGATTGGCAGAAATTATGTAGTTTATGGCTACTATAATAATGAGATATACAAAAGAATTCGCTTTCTCTCTTCACATTTCTAAGCAGCAAGAGTCGGAAGTTGCATTATTATAAAGAGTTAGTTAATGATGAGTGCATATTTTGGCTCACTCTTATTCTAACATACAGGGATATATTCATACACTTCCTTGTTCTTTTCATAGTTGTTTAACGTTGGAGAAGCATGGGTGGGAAAGGGCTAGGATTGGGAAAGTAGCGGCCGTAGCCTTAATTAAGGTACAATCTCAACACTTCCGTGGTATGATAATAGGAAACCACAGAAATCAATCTTCAGGGCTTCCGGTAGTTGGGTGCGAACGTAGCTTCTCCCGAATGCAAGCTCACAGTTATGCAGCCAACTCGGTCGCTTAACTGACATACATTATATTTGTGGCTAGTTACGCAGTACCTTTAGTTTCTTTTACGTGACCACTGTCACAGTGCACTGTTACGTGTTGATAGTAAAGGCAGTACGAGAAATCCATAGATTTTGATAAAATAATATGGCTACGCCAGATTTTAAAATCTAAATGAAGCAACAAATATGACGTACAGTAATAATGCATGTGTATTTAATCATAAATGTATAAATTATTTGTATGAAAGCAAAATCTAAGTCAAAGCAAGATTACTACAATATGAATTTTTAACACTGATTCTGTTTGTAGGATGCTAAAAGGTTAGTTTTTTCCACCTATTCAATACATATAAATTAGGAATTTATTGTTGATTCCACTTGAGACATGTTTCGCCCTTCATTGAGGGCATCATCAGTCAAAATATCACCTCAAGGTAAAAAATCAGGTAACTGGTTAGTAGTTGACGGTACAAATTAATACATATTATTAATACAATTACAAAAATTAAGTATGGGATATAGTTGTACAAAAGTGATGGTTGAACATATAGGTTTATAGATGAAAAGTCAGCACCAATGCCTAAAATTAACATAGTAGAGTTCGGCAGTGGTGCTCTGGAGAAACAGTTAACGCAATCATAGGGAAATAAAAAGTTAAAAAATATTTACATTAAAACAATTAAGGGAGAAAAGGTGTAGTGTTCGGCGTCAATGTTTGTATCCAAAAATTAATGCCAAAGGTTGGTAACTATACAGTATTTACATTGTTCAATTGAACAGTTGAGATAAAGTTTTAAAAATGTTTACATTATAACATTCAGCGTAAATGTTTCAGTATCTTCAATACGGATAGCAATGATTTTTATCACTTGCAACTGATTCTGTTAACTGCACCTGTAAGGAAATTGGCCAGTATGTGTTAGGAAATGCTTAATTACGCATATTCAATTTTACTGAAATGAGGAGAACTAAACTATCCTATTGTATTGTCAATATTTCGTTGCCAATATCTACTTTGTTAAGAATGAAGCCATATTTTCCAGTGTCGACTTAGATGTATTTTTACAGGTATGTTTATAATGTTATAATTTGTACTGTAATTGCTGTGTGTTTGACAGACTGAAAAGTTTTTGTTACATTTAAATATCTACTTTATTAAATAACTTTTTTTAAGTACTGCACTTTCATTTGTTTCCTTAATCATCATTATTAACTGATGTTTCTTAAATCTCTGTCTTTTAATTTATTGCGGCTGTTAAATATCTGCCTTTGTTCTGTAAGAAATGCATGAACGTTTTGTTCTGGCGCCAGTTTGCCAGGTTCTGCCAACAGGAGCGCCACCGTCAGCTTTATATTTTTTTATTTAATTGCCCTTTGTTGTAACAGCATTTGGTCATCCTCCGTGTACAGTGAACTCTCACAGCACACATACGTATTACCGTTGTTTGTGCGATGAATGTGGAAGAATATATATCGTACTTCAATCATATGTCCAAAACGAATCACCAGCAGCGTCATATTTCAATTTCAGTCACTACTGATCTGCATTTAGGGCAGTCGTCCACGTGGCAGATTCCCTACCTGTTGTTTTCCTATCTTTTTCTTGAATGATTTCAGAGAAATTGGAAATTTATTGAACATCTCCCTTGGTAAGTTATTCCAATCCCTAACTCCTCTTCCTGTAAACGAACATTTGCCCCAATTTATCCTCTTGAATTGTAACTTTACCTTCATATTGTGATCTGTCCTACTTTTAAAGACACCACTCAAACTTATTCGTCTACCAATGTCATTCCACGCCATCTCTCCACTGACAGCTCGGAACATACCATTTAGTCGAGCAGCTCGTCTTCTTTCTCCCAAGTCTTCCCTGCCCAAATTTGTTTGTAACGCTACTCTTTTGTCGGGAATCACCCAGAACAAATCAAGCTGCCTTTCTTTGGATTTTTTCCAGTTCTTGAATCAAGTAATCCTGGTGAGGGTCACATAATTCCCCTCAACAACATGTTTGTGTCCGTAATTGCGTGATGATCTACTATTGTTTACTGTGAATAGAGACCTGATTACTCTCGACAGAGAAAAAAAAAAGCACTCTGCATAAATGAGGCAGTCGATAATAAAAGTTGTTTATGTCCGTTAACTCAAAAGGGAAATGTCTAGACTTTAAGGTCCGATTCTGGAAACGATGACTAGTTTTAAGCCTTAGACATCGTCTACCTAAACAACATCTAAATCAAGCACGATCTTCCATTGCATAAACAAGTTCAGTCGATGTTTAACTAGACATCGCTTAAAGTTTCAATTTTGGTTTGAAAATGGAGACAGAAGTATCTTTCATGCAACTCTTTGCTTGTCGCAACCAATGAAATTCGTCGGTGTGCGCGCCGAACGCCAGTCAGCTGTTTGTCTTCCCAAACATTACTTAAATATGGCTGAGCATGACTTGCCCACGGATAAGAGTATCGGTTTCGGTGTAAATTAAATATCATAATATTATCGACACTAAAGCGACACGCCACCGTACGGGGAAGTGTAGCTTTCATTATAGCGTTGTCACAGTGAGTGTAATCTACTCATAAACACGGTAACTTCGACGAAGGGAAGATGAAGCAATAGTAATGTGTAACAGTGTGTTGTACGGGCCATATAGATGTAGCTTGCATTCTGGAGATCGTAGGTTCGAAACGCATCATCGGCAGCCGTGAAAAATGTTTTTCCGTAGTTTCCCTATTTTTACACCAGGCAAATACTAGGGCTGTTATTATGGCCACGGCTCTTCTTCCCCAGTCCTCTTTAAACAGTAATCACCACCACTTGCCTTTTTCTATCTGATGGTTGCCGAAAACTTATACGATTATATACCGTATATAAAAACTCCATACAACCTACTTTTTAGTTTTCACTATTATGAGTGTTTACTTGGCAGTAAATATAAGTGAATCCCGCCCGGCTGATGTATGTGACAGTCCTCTGGCGATCGGGACATGTAATTCTGATATGTATGTAGTCGAAGTTACCTATAATTCCATGGAAATTACCCCATGTATATAATAAAATATATCGGCTGCCAAGAATTGTATTCAAGTTGACAGTTACTGGATTGTCACTTTGTCGCTCTCAAGAAAAATCTCGAAAAGCGAAACCTTATTTTAAAATCCATCTCCCCGTGCATGTCAAACAAATTGCTGCGGTTTAGCAGCGACCCACAGAGGCCGTCGGACTAACCTTTCTTCCCGGAATAGTCTCAACATGATAATACAAATTACATATTTCATGGTACATAACCTCTGATTGTGATTCACTCCTCTCATTTGAGGTTAAACAGTGTTCTCGGCAGTGTTTAAACATGACCGGTTGAACATCAGTTTTAGACAGTGTCTAAGTGATAAATAACGTCTCTGCAATGCGGCAGCCATACTTAGGCATTGTTTAACCGTAGACATCGTCTAAATACCGTTTCTACAATCGGCCCAAAGTATCTGTGGGAGAATTCTTCCCCTCACAGTAGATGCTGAATATGACCACCTACTGCCTGCAGACATGTCCATACCCGTCGTTGCAGATTTCTGGCAGTTTTCTGTGCAGTACCTCTGGGTCAGTATTATTGAGTTCGGTGCAAAATCGTTAGTTGTTCTTGGCCGATTACGATAAACTCGATCTGTAAGATAACCCCACAAAAAAAAAAAAAAAAAAAAAAATCTAGTGGCGTGAAGTCTGCGATCCGCGAAGCTATAATGTCACTTTCGATTGGGGCGAGAGACTAATTTGAATTGTGGCAATTTGCGCAGTCTTGTTGAAAATAACCTTGAGACAGTTCAATGCCATCCAGCTGCTTAACACATTCTTGGGAAGATTTATTTCTGTATTGCTTACCAAAAAACCTGTTGTTTCCAACTTCCTAAGTAAGGCCAGGAATGTGTCTCTCTTTGGAGGATTCGTGCACCGCCTTCTCTTCAGAATGCCCTTTGTGTGGCAGTGATAGAGTTCGATATTAGTAGTTTTTCACCAAAATATACATGTCTAGCCAACGTGTACGACATCTTCACAACACACGATAACGCTTAAGAACAATCAAAACGGAGGAAGAAACAGCAACATATGAATTATGGAGACATCACTCGGATACGTCACAGAATTAAACTCCCATAGTTCCAATTTTAAAGCACAAACTGACAGAATCCCTACAGTATCAGCCATCTGATGCATATAGAGCAGGCGGTGCAATAAAGATGAACCATTTTAAAAACAAAAACAAAAACTACTACTACTAGTAGTAGTAGTAGTAGTAGGGAAGATTCTGAGGTTGTTTGGGGGTACAACGAAGGGAGAAATGTTAAATTAAATACAACAGCGAGTTAGTGAAATCGGGTTAATTAATGATCTGTCGATCAAGTAGAGTAACACCGATTTTTTGTGACGGCGTTATGACTACAGGCCCACATAGGTATCTAATTTGATGATGATGATGATGATGATTTTTTTAAAGGGATCTAACGTCTAGGTCGTCGGCCCCGTAAGTAATTTAACTTTTCATAGCAGAAAAACTATTAGCAAGCACTCATTTATAAACTCGTTAAAATTAAGTATTACAGAATTAACGGAATTAATACACAAACCAACATAACGTTTACAAGTGGAGATGATTCCTCCTCCTCTTCTTCTTCTTATTCTTCTTCTAATAATAATAATAATAATAATAATAATAATAATAATAATAATAATAATAATAATAATAATAATAATAATAAATTATCACTAATCTGCATTTAGGGCGGTCACCCAGGTGGCAGATTCCCTATCAGCTGTTTAACTAGTGTTTTCTTAAATAATTTCAGAGAATTTGGAAATTTATCGAGCATCTCCCTTGATAAATTATTCCGATCCCTAGCTCCTCTTTTCTTAAACGAATATTTACCCCAATTTGTCCTCCTGAATTCCAGCTTTATCTTCATATTGTGATCTTTCCAGCTTTTAAAAACACTAATCAAGCTTATTCTTCTACGAATGTCGAACCACGCCATCTTTCGAATGACAGCGTGGAACATACTACTTAGTCGAGTAGCTCGTCTCCTTTCTCACATGTCTTCTCAGCACATACTTCGCAACCTTTTCATAACGCTACTCTTTTGTCGAAAATTACCAAATAAGATTTTCTTTACTTTTTTTTTCCAGTTCTCGAATCAAGTAGTCCTTGTGAGGGTCCCACACACTGGAACTATACTCTAATTGGAGTCTTAACAGAGACGTACGTGCCCTCTCCTTTACATCCTTTCTACAACCCCTGAATGAAGATCTTCCCTTGTGTTAAAATATAAGTACTTACAGTGACCTCCATAAGGAATTTCCACCCCATCAGCACAGTAATTAAAACCGAGAGGGATTTTCCTTTTTGCGAAACTCACAACAGGAACCCCCCTATCATCACACCGTTGCCTGCTGACCATCTAACAACGTTGTCGAGGTTTTTTTTCAGTCGCTCACAATCTTTTAACTTAGTTACTACTCTATACTGTATAACATCATCCATCATTTGTATAAGCTACAGAGGGCGTATATATCAGAAAACAAAGATCCAATAATATTGACTTAAATTCCCTCTTAATGATTACGGGATCAGATAATGCGTACCGAGCTCGATAGCTGCAGTCGCTTAAGTGCGGACAGTGTCCAGTAATCGGGAGATAGTGGGTTCGAACCCCACTGTCGGCAGCCCTGAAGATGGTATTCCGTGGTTTCCCATTTTCACACCAGGCAAATGCTGGGGCTGTACCTTAATTAAGACCACGGCCGCTTCCTTCCCATTCCTAGGTCTTTCCTATCCCATCGTCGCCATAAGACATATCTGTGTCGGTGCGACGTAAAGCAAATAGCAAAAAAGATAATGCGTCATCTGCTCTGATTCTTTGAGTTCCACTTTCTAATAATAATAATAATAATAATAATAATAATAATAATAATAATAATAATAATAATAATAATAATAATAATCTATTTGAATCTAATCTGACAATAATTAAATGGACGACCCCTTCAAGCCCATTACAACTGATCAGGCTGTTATGGCTGTTGTATTCCGACAGTTTTCTAATTACAAAGCATAATGCAATTAGGAAAGGATTACTAAATTAAATAAGTGAACTCACCCCACTTGTGTCCTCCCCACTGATGGACACACGCTGGAAATGCGGCACAAAGTCGTGCTCTTCCAACTTGAAGGAATGGTCCGTGTCGTCTGGCACTGGGCCTAGTGATGGCTCGTAGTGACTGCGTTTGTCCTCTATGTCCTTGGCAACCCTGAAACAAGAGAAGAGGGAGAGAGTAAGATCATCGTGCGTTACATCCAACTAAGTCGATACTAGAGGGTGCAACATCAAACAAATAAAAATTAAGGCAAAACCAGCTTGCCGCAGGGACAATACAATAACATGCCATACAAAATATGGAAACGTATGACTCCAGCACTTTGCGAATGCACAGAGAAATAAACACAAACGGCTTTCCACCTCATGACAGAATGCACCCTATTTGCAAGGAAACGTCCAACAGTACTTTTTTTTTTCTAGTTGCTTTACGTCGCACCGACACAGATACGTCTTATGGCGACGATAGGACAGGGAAGGCATAGGAATGGGAAGGAAGCGGCCGTGGCCTTAATTAAGGTACAGCCCCAGCATTTGCCTGGTGTGAAAATGGGAAACCACGGAAAACCATTTTCAGGGCTGCCGACAGTGGGGTTCGAACCTACTATCTCCCGAATACTGGATAATGGCCGCACATAAGCAACTGCAGCTATCGAGCTCGGTACTTTTTTTTTTTTTTACAGTTTGCTTTACGTCGCACAGACAAAGGTAGGTCTTATGGCAACGATGGGATAGGAAAGGGCTAGGAGTGGGAAGGAAGTGGCCGTAGTCTTAAGATTCAGACCTAGCATTTGCCTGGTATGAAAATGGAGAACAATAGAAAATTATCTTCAGGACTGCTGACAGTGGGGTTCGAACCCACTATCTCCCGAATGCAAGCTCTCAGCTCCGCAACCCTAAACGCACGGCCAACTCGCTCGGTCGCTACATTACTACACACTCTTCCCCTACTTCAAGTGCTAAAACATCAGATCAACACTTCCGTCACATCGATCTTCGATAAACTTCAAGAATAACATGCCTGTACAATAATGCACAAACTCTGTAAATATCCCATCAAATCCCGAGGTTACGGATTGTACAAGCCTTTAACATCCAACCCTCCAAAGATCTTCATGGCCTGTATAGATACCAGCTGGTCCACCAGCCCCGTAATTTCTACTTATAAGTGTTCCGCATGCACTAGTGATGAATTTGATGCCTGATCACTGCTTTACAAAAGAAGCACTACAACGTGCTATATTTGGAATGTGAAACAAATAGCAGTCATTTTACTATACACGTTCTGTGACAGGGTGCATTTGTAAATTCGCCCAAGTCGCAGAATGTAAAGTTTAATAACTCATTGATTTATACACGTACGGATATTCCACTCCATCAAAATGTATGTGCTAAGCACCTTCAACAACCCATTAGCTCTAAATTGCAGCTCTGTTCGGCGAAGTACGTGTGTACTAAATATCAGCCTGTGAGCGTTCGAAAACGAGGCTTATTAACACAAGGGGACGCATTTGGTGGATAGCGCTGAGGAACAAGCAGAGAACGGCCGTCCGGTTGTTATCTCTTCATATTTTGAAGTAACTAACCTGCAGGCAGTAGTACCCATGTGAAAAACGCGTATAGACATCCCATTCATCATTACTGAATGTGGAACACTTATCAGTAGAAAGTACGGCACAGGCGGGCTATCTGGTACGGTGTTTTATTCTAGAACAAACAAGTATCATATATTAATGAACTCAGCGCCACGATCCTTGAGTCCAGTTAGTGGGGGTAGGCCGTGGATAGTACGGGCATGACTTCCATTTTCCTTCAGATAATTTCTTTGTTCATTGTCGGAGGCAAAACTTCACATGCCCTGATGAAGGCCAATGCAATTTGGCCGAAAGCTTGGCTTTATTATTTATATATATATATATATAGTGGCTTTAATCCAGTTCATTTCTTTATGTTAAGTATCATATATTCAAGATATGTATTTTGGGTTTATGCCGTGTAATGAAGTACAGTATATAAACACTTTCAACGCATCATGCGTCATGATTCATTTCTCTGTTGTGTCCTGATGAAGAAAGGCAAGGTTCCTTTTGAAACGCGTTAACACTGTTTATAGCGGGCGAGCTGGCCATGCGGTTAGGAGCGCAGAGCAGTGAGCTTGCATCCGGGAGATAGTGGGTTCAAACTTCACTGTCGGCAGCCCTGAATATGGTTTTCCGTGGTTTCCCATTTTCACACCAGGAAAATGCTGTACCTTAATTAAGGCCAAGACCGCTTCCTTCCCACTCCTATTCCATCGTCGCCATAAGACCTATCGGTGTCGGTGCGACGTAAAGCCAATTGCAAAAAAAATGAGACTGTTTATATAGTTCATTACACGGCATAAACCCAAAATATACGAAGGTCGAGTCATAAGTCATGGCAACTACTTTTGTTCTCGCGAACAGGAGACAACACGGAAAAATCTAAGATATGCATTTAGAAACGCACGGTATGTACTTGCGTATGATGCCACTAGATGGTGTATGTAAACAACAGTGTGGGTCTAAGCACGCCCCCAAGTTCAGTGTGTGAGTGAGAGCGTCACAAAATGGAAGTCAACAAGCAGGAGCAATGATCGTATATTAAAATAGCAGTTCTCCGCGGCAGAAATGCACGCCAATGCCATGCAGAGCTGCGAGAAGCATTGGGTGTGACTATGATCTAATCTCCAAAGTCAAGAAGCCATTACGTGAACAACGGTTTGCTAACAAAGAGGACATCGTAATAGCATTTCGGAGAAAGGTGTCACAAATTAGCGATACACATGCAGCGAATGGTATTCAGCGCCTGCCCTACCGCTGGCAACGCACAGTGGAAGCCTTGGGTGATTATTTCGAAGGTCTGCAACCAGTGTCCTTTGTAAGTAGTCTTGTGTATTTGCTGTATATACCGTAATTATTAAACAATGTTTACCAATGGCCTGTGTTCTGTCACGTTCTTACGAGAATCTCCTGAAGTCAGAATTTGTCTTCAGGCACTATGCATAACAAAATGCCCTATATTTCCAAATGTATATCTTAGATATTCGGTGTCTCCTGTTCGCAAGAAAAAAAATAGTTGCCATGACTTATGACTCGACCCTCGTACATCAGGTATCATATACTTCAGTATTTACCTTAGTACTAATTTTCTGTTCTTTTATTTTCCTTTGCCACTTAGAGTATTGTACGCACACTTTTTAGTGATGGATCTTTGTACTTGGTTGAGGAGTAAGGAGGGAGCACTGCCGGCTCTGGTAATACTGCCAACTGAATGGAAATGAAATCTGAATTGAATCGATAATATGATCGATCGATTTGAATTTTCTAAACCTTATTATCTTACGCCAAATACTGTGTCACGCACACACAGTATATAATACTATATAACATTTCTCGATGCGAAACGTGTTCCTAGCATGGATTCTATAGTTTGGCTTTGCTGTGTAAACAACAACAGTACTATAGTAGGGCCCACTAGAGTTGAAGTCTGACAGGTGAGCGGCGAAAGCTGTAACTACGAAGTACGCTGCGTTGTCATAGTTACCTCCATTTGCAGCCTACCAGTTAGCGTAAACGGAGAAATACTGAAATACGTAGAGGAATGTGTATACCTTGGCCAGAACATATCATTCTCAAACTGTTCAGAAAAAGAGGTCAAACGGCGAATAGGACAAGCATGGAAGAAGTTCTGGTCTCTAAAGTTCATACTGACAGACAAGACTCAGAAACTCACCCTTAAAGCTGAAGTCCTAGAAAAATGTGTGATACCAGTCCTACTATATGGATGCCAAACCTGGGCGCTAACACTAAAACAAAGGAAAATGATCCAGATATGCCAGCGCAAAATGGAAAGAAAAATACTCCAGGTCACATTGAGAGACAGAATACGGAACGAAGATGTACGAAGGAGAACCGGCATGAAGGACGCTCTGACGACAGCCGATCAGTTAAAGTGGAAATGGGGAGGACACGTAGCGAGACTGGAGCAAAATCGATGGGCCTACAAAATGACAATGTGGGATCCCAGACAAGGAAGACGAAACGTGGGAAGGCAAAGAACTAGATGGGCAGACTGGTTTGCAAGATGGGGAGGAAAACAATGGACAAGAACAGCAAAGATAAGGCAAGAGTGGAAAGAGTTGGGAAAAATTGTGTGCAGAGATCACTGACCTTACGGGATACACCTTTGCTCAAGCCCTGTAATAACATAGGTCGATCAAGACACATATTATAGATATTGTGCAGCAGTGAAATATGCAACAGTGCGCTTCCGCAAAGAGACCTGGAGATCACCTCTCTGATCACTACGGCATAATACAGTAAAATTGATAAAAGAGGTTTTTATGAAGTGGTGAATATAAAATTATCATCCTCGCGTACACTGCGGAAAGAAGCCGAGCAAGTGTAAAATATGTTGAAATACGCTCTCAGGACAGAGGTGAAGAATACAACATACAATTGTACGCTTCGACGAAGAGGATACCGTAATGGTCATCTTCTGTGCACTCGGGAGAATGGCAAGACGAATGTCAAACAGACAGACGTTTGCATGCTGTAGTGACATGAATAACTCATCCCGTAACACATAGTGGAAGGAGGATATGCACTTGCAATGTATGTCAGGAGAATTTCAACGGAGGATAAGGTCAAGAAATTACAAGAAAAATCTACAACATTCGGAGTAGAAGCTATGCAAGAACGAAGAGTGCAAGTTTACGCCTTTACCTAGAAACAACCTGAACCCTCCCTGGGATAAAAGTGTACACGTGTCATTTATGCAACAGTGCGTTTTCGCGAATTGTTGTTCCAGAAAAACACAATTGCATTCACTCGGGGGTGAGACTACACAAATGTACAATATGTGGTAATATGTTATCATGAAAAAACTACAGATTAACCAATATAATAATGCTCTTCAGGACTTGCTCACCTGATGAGCTAAACTGAGCACTGTCCCTGCATTGCAGGAGGCCATAGCCCTTAGGGGATTCATACGGCTAATTTACATTACCCTTTCAGACAGGCTGAGTGTTTAATAAAACATGTAGGCCTAGGCCTAATACAATTCATTTACCTTAACCGGTTCCTAAGCTCGTGTTAATAATTCCAGCATTTAAGACAGAACACGACATTATCGATATATATATATATATATATATATATATATATATATAAGATTTCATAATCACTAACAAAATCAACAGTTTCTGACAATAACCTCAACAAATGCACATGTTAATCACAGAATAGAACAACACTACCCACACTGATAGTTTTTTATTATTTAACTCCGATTGTTAACGGTAGCTGTACAATTCAAAAATAATCTACGGTATAATAAACACAATAGGAAGACGATACTTCATCGAGAAAAGAAATCAGTCAGAATATGAATGACAAAATTGACTGAGAGCAAGCCAACCCACGTGGTGATAGCGTCCTAAAATGTTGCAACTTTGTTATCGTTGCCATAGCAACAGGCCATTTTCGAGCAGCGTTAGTCAACTTTTTCTCGCCGGTGGCGCTAAACGTCAGACTTCAACTCTCGTGGGCCCTACTTTAGTACGTAAAGTGTACGCCAGATGTCGCACAGCGATCATAAGAGATTCTTAGTTTGTGTTTCAAAGGTTGCCAATACGAATCTCGAAGATAACCGAAGTCGACCAATTCAACACTAGGGTGTAAATATATCGCTAAAAAGTGCGCAGATAATATGTATTTATTATTATACACAATAATGCTGTTGTTTTTCTCGGTGCGATATATTCTTTGGTTAACAGTTTGAAAGTTGTGTGAAATTCTTTCAATTTTAACGTTAGATTCGCTGTCAAGATATTTGGCTCTAGTGATTCTTTCTCTCTCTCCACAGACTCTTAACAGATGTAACTAGTTCACGGTAGTGTGAATGAGGCAGTTTTTATGGAAATGCCACAAGCCACCTCCCACTGACTTCTGTTAGACACACAACACGCCAGTGTGTGTCGAAGGAGCTCGATGCTACTGCCTTGTAACCTTCGTGGCGTAGCAATTAAATAACTGATTATCCCGCACACTTTGTGTGTCACGGAATATTAAGTAGGCTTCGTTACGAAAGACTGTAGGCCCACTGAATATATAAACATTACAGCACTATAATCTGAGCGTCAACAAGAAACCTAACAAGCTGTTGTCAATTCACTTGGGAGATGTGGCTCTATACCTGCCTCCTTTTCTGCTATTTAGCCCAAGGTCCTTTCTTTGATTTCCAGCTCGTACAAGATTCATTGGTCTGAGACTTGGTATTTCAGCCACACGTGGCACTCCAGTATCTGTAGAACATCCGACTGGCCAGTTAGTTTAAAGTATTTAATAGGCTCTTTTTCTGTGGATCGGAGTGTTGGCCTCCAGATCGCAAGATAGCGGGTTCAAACCCCGCAGAGGCAGTCGGATTTTTGAAGGACAGAAGAAAGTCCATTCGACACTCCACGTCGTACGACGTTGATGTAAAAGATCTCTGGTAACACATTTGGTATTTACCGACAAAATTCATTAAAATACTCTCAACGGTACACGCCCAAGAGAGATTCGGTGTACTCTGCCATCTAGTGGGCCTAGAGTAAAATGGAACGTCGAAATTGACGACCGAACAGCCAGATGGCGTCAAATTAAAATGCTTGTTTTCCTTTGCCATTTATCATACAAAATAATGAAATGAAATGGCGTATGGCTTTTAGTGCCGGGAGTGTCCGAGGACAAGTTCGGCTCGCCAGGTGCAGGTCTTTTGATTTGATTCCTGTAGGCGACCTGCACGTCATGATGAGGATGAAATGATGATGAAGACGACACATACACCCAGCCCCCGTGTCAGCGAAATTAACCAATGATGGTTAAAATTCCCGACCCTGCCGGGAATTGAACCCGGGACCCCTGTGACCATATAACCATGTAGCCGGACATACAAAATAATGCTATCGTCTTTCCCGATGCGATCCACTCTTTGTTTAGAAGTTTAAACATTGAAGGCTATAGATTTATGACTTCTTCTTCTTAATCCGTTTACCTTCCATGGTTATTTTTTGTCTCAGACTCAGCGAGGGACCCCACCTCTACCGCCTCAAGGTCAGTGTCCTGGAGCGTGAGACTTTGGGTCGGGAGATAAACAGGGGAGGAGGACCAGGACGTCACACAGGCGGCCTCACCTGCTATGCTGAAGAGGGGCCTTTTAGGGGGATATGAAGATTGTAAGGGATAGACAAGAAAGAGGAAGGAAGCGGCCATGGCCTTAAGTTAGGCCACCATCCCGGCGTTTGCCTGGAGGAGAAGTGGGGATCCACGGAAAACCCCTTCGAGGATGGCTGAGGAGGGAATTGTACTTCCTTCTACTCAGTTGACCTCTCGAGGCTGAACGGACCCCGTTCCAACACTCATACCACTTTAAAAATTTCGTGGCAGAGCCGGGAATCAAACCCGGGCCTCCCGGCGTGGCAGCTAATCACACTAACCACTACGCCACAGAGGCGGACATTTATTTATTTATTTATTTAGCTGATATTTTTGCTTTCTTCTTCTTCTCCGAAAATCTCTTCATCATCTCAAAAAGTTTCTCCCCGCGTTCTTCTGACCAAATGTTAGTTGTTCTGGTGTTGGTTTTGTCTGCACATTGCTGATTACTGATTAGTGTTCGTATTTTACATCTATCCCATGTAATTTCCTCGGTGATGCTGATTTCCTGAAGGTCTGCTTCAATTTCACTAAGCCAGTTGTTCTTGGTTCTTAATGAAGGGGCAAGGTTGAAAATTCTTTTAGTCATTAGGCTATAGATGATTATTATTATTATTATTATTATTATTATTATTATTATTATTATTATTATTGTACCGGGCGGTACACCTCCACGCCGCTAATTCAAACTTTGCGCCAGTTGAAAATCCTCTGCTGGAGGAAGTCCGAACTTTATCTAATGTATTAATTTTCAAGTTACCCAGAAGATGTCACTACTTGGAAATTTTGAAGTTTCTGAACTGGGTCGTTTTCGACGTATTTTTGTTTTGCTTGTAGTAAGAAGTGTGAACTTTCTCTTCTAGAGGACACTACTGAAGAACTACTATAGTGCACCCTAGTGCAAGGTGAAAGAACTGTTTTTTGGAGAAATTTTTATTTCAAAAGTTTGTTTCTTGTTAAATTTCTTTCTGGTATTGTTTAAGTTGGCTGTATTCCCCTTTCTTTCCCCTTGTTTTGAATTTAGCCAATCCCGAATTTCTTTAATTAATTTATGACCAATAAGGTGTTTCTTCTTCAAATTGGATATGCTGCTTAACCCTAACCAATAAATGATTGTGGGCGGGTGTTTTCTTTCCTGAAACGCCTCGAACTTTCCGCGAGAGTATATAAACTGCTGATTTTAGGGTCTCTGCGCCACTTCTGTACCATCTTTCAGTGTGTAAAGTACATAGCAGGGGGCGGGAAGCGCCTCTTTCTTCGGACAGCAGTTCAACTACCAGGTAATGGCCGTATAATAACTTCTTTTCTTGCTAGCTCAGCAGTTTAACTCTCGGGGTGGGTCCGAAGCGTTTCCACCATGTATCTTTTCCCTAAAATGTAAAGACTCTTAGTATCTATTCTCTTTTAAGCTACATATTGGGATAGAGAGTGCTTAACCCTCTCGAGCTCCCACTCATATTGTTTTGAGGTGAACTTACTTTTTCACAACCTATTCTTCTTTAATGTAATGTAAATTGTTCGTTTCTAAAGTCACCTCTTTAGTATGGGATTAGCCCTTGCATTTGTGGCCTAGAGCCAGATTAGGTTTTAAAACAAAATGTATTAGGAGTGCAGTTCGCCTCCTCTCACATTGGTATTTTAGAGGCCATGTAATTATCCTTTTCTTGCTTAATAGGCCTCAGTAGGTTGGGTATTTTACCCCTGTGTTTACGTCCTTACAGGACATCTTGAAGGTCGAGTTAGGTGTGGCCTTTTGCTAGGCTTAAGATTTTGAGAGCGGATCGCTCTTTTGAAATTTGTTTCTGCGTGCCTCTAGGAGGTCTTACTGTGTAATTTGGAGCAAGTGCTCCTGGGCGTGATTTGGGGTTTTCTGCCCCTTTGTTAAACCTTATGTACATGTAAGCTTGGGCTAACTGCTCAAGAATTGTGAGTTTGGGGCTCGAAGCCCAAAGCCTGTAAATACTGTTGTTGCTCTTTTGTTGCCTTGCTACTCTGTACCTTCCATGCTTGTTATTTCTTGATTTTAAAAAGAGAATATAACCTTGTTAAATTTTACATTAACTTTAATTTCGTAGTTTGAGACCCGTTCACCCCCGCACCTTCTTTCCCCTCTACCTACCACAAAAATACGGTAACAATTATTATTATTATTATTATTATTATTATTATTATTATTATTATTATTTAATAAGTAACTAACGGTAGTTATTTGAATTTGAGTGCGGAAGAACTTAGGGGGAAAATTGATCAAGATGATCAATTGAAAGGTTGAAAGACACGGAGATCCAAGATTAACCCATTTCCAAGACCTCGTCTTAGCGATCTTGGATATGAAGAATGGTCAAAGGGATTTCGGATGTATTACTTTCATTTACCCTCGAACATTAGCAAGTCAGTTAGGAAGATAACTTGAACGATCAACTAGCTCTTAATTGCAACTCTGTTCAGCGAAATACGTACATCGAAGACAGGCGGCTATTTGGAAACTCCTTCGCAAATCGTCATCGAGCTTCGGTTGCATTCCGACCAGATTCTCCGTAGATTAAAATTATGTCTGTGTATTCGTCGTTGACAGTTTATCCTGTGCTCATTTGCGAGGAAGGTAGTGTCCTACTTCCAACTGGAGCCATACGGACATGATTTTCCAGTTCTAAAATCTCACACGCGACAACTGAGACTCAAATCGCGGGCAAAAACAGCAAAAATATCGTTGAGTTATAACTAGTGATGGTAGCTCGTGAATGAGTCGTTCAGAATGAACGATTCTTTCCTATAGAGTGTGAACTAACCACCAGTTTCGATGAACTGGCAGTTCAAACACTTCACAGATCTCACACTTCATAACATTCACAACTCGTTCGATTCGCCTGTCGCTCCCTCACTCGCTCTATTCCAAGACCAACTACAATATATCAGACCTTAATGCAGCTATCCATATTAGCTAAAATGGAGGTCCGATCGGTTTGTTCAAATGTAAACATGAGCATGTGCAAAGCATCTGTTTAGTTCTTTCTGATGGTTTGGTTTGATTAGGAAACGTTAGTGTAGTGATAGTTTTAAAACCAAATTTCAATAAAAAACATTTTGATATATTAGGACGTGTCGATCGTATTGCATGCCTGGATGTAATTCATATTACAGAAGATGCACTCACATTCAGATCAAGTGTACTTAATGCATCGTGACGATTTCGTAGTTACAAGTAATTTATTACGATTCATTAAAACACTCGAGGATAAATTTGTCAATAGAGAGGAAGTGTTCCGTGTACTTGATGAGTTGTTTTTTCCGGATAAGGCCAAAACTCTGTGTTGGTGCCAATCCTAGTATATTTCTCAATTACTATACCTTTTGAGAATTTTAAAAGTGAGGTTATAAAAAGTGATAAAGCTATTTATTTTATCTGTGAATGAAGATTATATTCTCCTTGTTAAATTAGAGGACAAGGTATCAACTGATATACTGTCACTTACAGTACGTATTTACGTTGCCAACGATTTGGGTTAAAGTGCTTTGTACGAAAATGCATATACTACCAGAGAATTTCAAGTTGATTCTCCTATTGATTATCTGAAGTGAAACAGACGTAGCAGTTTGATGAATCATCATCAGAATCATTGTTATGAGAGAATTGAAATTCACGACAAGGTTATGTTTCTAACAAATTTCTTGAACGGGGTAAACTATTATACTTAAAAGCACATGGTAATAGAAAGGTCATTCAAATAAATGCATTTATAAAACAAGTATTGATTTATAGGAAGAAGAATTACGGTCTGGAATAATTTACCAAGGGTGCTCCCTACTATATCGACACCAATTCGATAAATTTCCAATTTCTTTGAAATCACTTAAGAAAATACTAAACAGACAATTGATACGTAATCTGCCACTTGGATGACAGTCCTAAATTCAGATCATTGGTGATTAGTTAATTGACTGAATTGAAACGCATCAAATATTCCCCCAGGATTGTTATTTTAGAATGAAATCCTATATTGCCTATTTCTTTTATCATACTAGTTCGTAGAAAATATTTATATTTTGAATTATCCACACATTGCTCATCTAAATATAGGCTATTTTTAGATAGTGTTGGTCTATTGCCCAGAGTAAAGTATTCTGTTCGTTATTATTGACAGCTTAGCAATTCAATACGATAATCAAAAGGTTATGTTTATGTATCACAGGCGTGTTTACATTGAACCGATGCGTCGGCCATGTTGTTTTTGTATTAAGGTCTGATATTATTGTAGATGGTCTTGTCTATTCCCCCCTCCCACTATCTGCGCCATTCACAACCCCTTCACTCCCATGCCCATCCTATCTGCCAACCTGTGTTCTGACACGTATTTCATTCTTTATATGAATCAGGCTTCTCTGTTTATAATAATAATAATAATAATAATAATAATAATAATAATAATAATAATAATAATAATAATAATAATATTTATTGACACCGAAAAACCACGATACAGAGTTGCTACATTGTAACAGCATTTTACTAAGGCATAAAGGAGAAATTGATAATGTAAAAATATTAAATTATCTCATTATACAGTATTATATGACAAATAGGCAAGGTTACCTAATGATTATATTTTTAGTACATTTTCTAGTTTCTTTCATAAGGTGAGAGTGTGAACAATTATATATATCTATTCTTTTATATGTATAGATATCCAGCTTATTTACATTTCTCATCATTCTTTGCAATGGACTATGGCAAGCATAGTTTGTTCTGTGCCAGGATGTTACAAAGGACTGATATGATCTCGTATAACGTGTCCTCTGAACCATCACGTCCATCACCTAGATGCTGTAAGCGGGTAAGTCATTGCATAGCTCTGCCATCTGTTGGTAATATTATGAAGTATTATGAAGCTTTATTGAGTGAGTGAGACATTGTGAACGAAGTCGCAACTGAATGACATAATCAGCAGCTTCGTCAGGCTTCAGTACTTCATGAATGAACTACTTGATACGAACGATTCACAGTAAAGAGTGTGAATGGGTGAAGTAGTTAATACGAATGAACTGGTTCGACCCATCGCTAGTTATAACGCACTCGATAGATATTCAAAGATTATGAGGATCTGCAATAAAGTAAACAGGTATAATAAAAATCTTCCGGGCTATTATGCCGTGGTCCACTTCTCTCGCTTCTTCCAGACATTTCGACTACTGCTGCGGTAGGAATATTTAATGCCATAGAGCGACATTTAGGGTGTTTTACCAACAGCCACAGCAACGTAAAGCTAATGGTCGTTAGCGGATCGTAAGAAAAACACCGTGCCAATACAGCAAAGAGATTTTTCAATTGCTCGGCTTCTACAGTTTCGGTAATATTAAGATGAACAATTTTTCGACTACAGAGCGCCAAGTCACTTTTTAAGAACTGCCTTTGACCGTACTAGAACCGAAATCTGTGCTATTCTTAGAGGGGACTTCCTCTCTAACGTAGAACAGAAATGCATCATGTTCTGCAGCCGTAATGCCAACGATGGTATACAAAATGTAAGGGAAAACTTAGCAACTCGCAGACACCTGCTAGGTCAATAGAAATGTGGAGTTACGTAGACTAAAGGTCCACCTGTAGGCCGCGATAACGTGAGTGAGAAATAAGGAGCACAACTGCCGGGTCGTTTACAAGCTTAGATTGTTTTCCGGGACATCACGCTTTGTAAATAATTTTGAAAGTGTCTACATTTTGGTGGGGTGCATGGTCTAATACGAAGGGATGGACAACCCCTGTTATAGTGAGGGTTGAAAAGAGGGGTAAAAACCGGTCTAGAAGACAGCAAGGCGTTAACTTCACACCAGTTGTTACTAAGCAGTGGGAGTGAAAGCAAGTTAAGATGTCAGTGTGGTCTAAAGTTGAATATCGCGCAATTATCCGTCACAATTTTGCTCGTGGATTAACTGTTAATCAGTGCCTGGAGGAAATTACTCCTGTGCTGGAGAAAGACTGTCCACATCGGACAACAATTTTCTGCTGGTACAAATAGTTCCAGAGGGGAAATTTTGGGGTTGAAGACGATCCTCGTTCTGGGCGACCTTCTGAATCAGTGACTGAGGAAAACATTGAAGCTGTGAGGGAAATGTTGCAGCAAGAGAGGCGGTTGACATATCGGCAGGTAGAAGAGACCCTCCACATCCCTGCACCAGCTATTCATTCAGTTCTACTCGACCATCACCATGTTAGAAAGGTTTGTTCCCTTTGGGTGCCCCATTCACTTTCACAGGAACAAAGGACACATCGAGTGAAATGGTGCCGAAAAATACTAAAACAGTTTGAAAATGGGACTTCGCGTAACATCAATAGCATCGTTACAGGTGACGATACTTGGCTTTATTATTACGATGTCCCAACAAAATCCCAGAACAAGGTGTGGCTGTTTGAAGATGAGGGTACTCCTGTGACTGTGCGAAAGTCAAGGTCAGTGAAGAAAAGGATGATTGCAGTATTCTTCACTAAACGGGGCATCCTGACTCGGGTTGTGCTAGAAACACAAAGTACAGTTAATGCGAAGTGGTACAGTGAGACTTGTCTGCCTCAGGTCATCTAGGTTCTCAAGCAGTTCCGGCCAAGGTCACAGCTCAACACTTGGCTCTTGCATCACGACACTGTTCCAGCATATCGTGCTAATGTAACAATGGATTTTCTTGTCAGATCAGGGTTGACTGTGCTTGATCACCCTCCATACTGTCCTGATCTTACCCCATGTGGCTTCGCACTCTTTCCAGAAGTGAAGATAAAGCTGAAAGGGCGGCGTTTTGCATCCGACGAGGAGCTTCTGGCAGCATGGGTGAAAATGTAACCGGAGGAAAGTGGCAGAGTTTGTTCAGTGACTGGTTTCAACGTATGGAGAAGTGTATTGAGTGTGGTGGAAATTATTTTGAAAAAGTCTAAAGCATTCACTCACATTGCAAAACGTTCCTAGTGCCCTTTGTATTCCGATAAATAACTTAAACTTGTCGATAGACATCAACCGTGAAAGCCTGACCCAGTATAAATCCTTAATCCGTATTTCTCGACACGAAATGAAATGAAATGGCGTATAGCTTTTAGAGCCGGGAATGGCCGAGGACATGTTCTGCTCGCCAGGTGCCAGATATTTCGATTTGACGCCCGTAGGAGAGCTGCGCGTCGTGATGACGGTGAAATGATGATGACACATACACCCAACCCTCGTGCCAGCGAAATTAACCAATTATGGATAAAATTCCCGACCCTGTCGGGAATTGAACCAGGGACCCCTGTGACCAAAGGCCAGCACGCTAACCAAGCCATGGAGCCGGACATTTGTCAACATGATGCAACATAAAAAATGAGTTCGAAAAGAAAACCCAAACGATATACAGTAACTCTTGATGCACGTACCGGTGATCACTTTATTGGTTTGTAAAGAAACATCACAATATGGGAATCTTTGAGAATACATTTACTTGTATGAAAAAAAAGAGTGCTTTAGAAATACATGGGCTTCTTCATGTCGATCCGATGTGGGGAACGGACAGTTCTAAAAGAAGACCATAAAAATGTGGATGAGTATGCATATTGCCGAATCTTTCCAACCATTTTAGTGTTATTCCAATACTGCAGTGTAAGTGTACAGAACAATGGGAGCATGTTCATCCGAGTAGAGTGGCCGCGCGTTAATGGCTATGGAGCCAAGCTCTGCATTTGGGAGGCGAGTGAATTCAAACACCACCGTCGGCTGTCTTGAGAATAGTTTCCCATTTTCACTTTAACGCAAATGCCGGGACAGTTGAGATCCATAGGGCACAGCTAATTTTTTCCACAAGTTTCATTCACTATCATTCATACAATCTTCGGCGTCAAGAAGCGAATTCAGCCGTAAAACATGCCATAAATTATCATCTCACCTCATCCCCGACCCCGTACCAGGAAACGAGACTAAGTGGTAGACATATATACAACGGGAGCAGGTTTGCATTAACTTCCCAAGTCATATTCCAGGTCTCCCCTTATACCGCCAACAGACCACCCGCCGCACTGCGAAGTACAACGAGTTGCCATTTTCAGGCGCTTGCAAGTGATGAACACTGATAAAAATCTCATTTGTGTCATGTAATATGCTGGAGATAAAAATCAAACTACCAGATGCATGTTTAACTAAAACTAGATTAAAGAAATAATATACTCGATAAATTCCTTGTGTATTACATTATTCAACAATAGGTTTTAGAGTAAGGGGCGTTTTTTTAAATTTTTTTGTTAAATGTAACCTCCAGGAGCTAAAATAATTAGCGATCTCGGGGTGTCGAGATGATTGAGCTTTCTCCTCTGGCAGTCCGTTCCTTGCACCCTTCTAATTCGGGGCATATAAACCATAAGGTGAGTGACAAGCTACAATTTCTACTCCTACCAGCTACTACTGCCATCTTTCTTCCTACCTCCCTCTCCGCTAAATCCTTTTCTCTTTTGACATCAAACGTTTCAGGTTTCCACGGCCTAATGGTTGGTTCATTTCTTGGGCTTTCATAGCTCTTCCCTGCCATTCATCTGCATCATTACTAGTCAGGGGGAGATTTATATAAATATATAAGAGCGAAGGAGATGATATGGTGGCTAATATGAACACATAGAATATGAGGAAGAAAAAGAGCGCTTGCCTAGCGGAGAGGAGATGGAAGAAGAAGGTTGTAAAGGGAACATAGAATAAAGATAGACTTACCTTTAGTGACATAAGAAAAGGAATATTCTGAGCTGTCTAGAAGGTTTATTGCAGAATAGAAGACCCCTAGAAGGTTATGTTAATTCTTTATAACAATACAAGACTAAAATAGGACAAATGACGGGCTGCGTAGCTCAGACGGTAGAGCGCTGGCCTTCTGAGCCCTACTTGGCAGGTTCTATCCGGTAGTATTTGAATGTGCTCAAATATGTCAGCCTCGTGTCGCTAGATTTACTAGCCCGTAAACGAACTCGTGCAGCACAAAACCGTAAAAGTAGTCACTGGGACGTAAAACCATTATTATTATTATTATTATTATTATTATTATTATTATTATTATTATTATTATTATTATTATTATTATTCTATTCTAAAGCCTTGTCCCTTTTCTCTACGGGGTCGGTATGAGGTGAGATGAATCTGTCGTGGCGGGTTTTTATGACCGAATGCCGTTCCTGACGTCAACCTCATCAGAGGAGTTAATGAGATGAAATGAATGACGTGGTATATGATAGGAGGGAGAAGGTGAAACCCGGTGCCGGCACATAGCCTACTCTTGTCGAATAGCACCAAGGGGTCTGCTCGAGGCTTAACGTCCCTATCCGACGGACGAATCACCATCAACAGCGCCATATGCCCTCACTCCATATGAGCACTGCGGAGAGGTTTGGAATTTAATCCAGGATTTTGGCACCCAATCTAGTGATTAAAAATTATACACCACCACCTCCCCTACCCCGCCGGCCAACATTCTGATGGTGGAAATTTTTTCGACCAACGGGACTTGAACCGGCTAACCTCGGTGTCAGACCGTTTAGACTTCAGCGTCTTAACGATCAATGGCCACCAGGTGGCATGTTATTATTATTATTATTATTATTATTATTATTATTATTATTATTATTATTATTATTCTTTCGAATGGGCCACCAGAGGACCACGTGCCAATTTCAATTCCTTCTTCTTTGTTCTTTCCTTTTCTTCCAGTACGCTTTCATCTGTTCACTATGTTTCTTCTTTCTGTCTTCAGACCACTTTGAACCAGTCTTTTTTACTTTCCTACCTTGGAATCCTTCTATTTTCAATACTTTTTCCCGAAAGCCTTCTCTATTATTTATTTCTTCCGTTGTTATATTGTTTTTTTCTAAATCCTTTCTTACTTCATTGACCCAGCTTGTCGTTGATTTCTTACTCCACAAATATCTGAAAATCTTACTGGTTAATCTACTATCTTGCATTCGATATAAATGTCCAAAAAACATAAGTCTCCTTATCCTCATTACATCTGATATATTTTCTATTTTTTGATATATTTCAGCATTACTTCGTAATTTCCAACCTTCTGCTGTGTTTTGTGGGCCTAATATTTTCCTCATGATTCGCCTTTGTAGTATTTCTAGTTATCTAAATTATAGTTTATTATTATTATTATTATTATTATTATTATTATTATTATTATTGGGGAAAATGAGGTGCTGCCAGGATAAAAGGCGAAATAAACATGTGACGAATTTTTTATTATTTCATTTTTTTAAATTATGAGCTGTGGAGAATAGTAATATGTGCCAACTTCACTGAATTCACACTTCTGTCCACTTGATAGTAAGCACTGAAGAAATCCTAGCAACGATTTTGAGCGATGAGGCTACGAGTTCTTGTTTACGTTCGCGTAAAAGGAAAGCCCAAAAGTTACGAGCCTGAAAACGTTTGTCTTCCAAATTATATTTTTTTACAATAATACACAGATAGGTCTTATGGCGACGATAGGATAGGAAAGGCCATGGGTGGGAGGAAGTGGTCGTGGCTTTAATTTAGGAATAGTCCAGCATTTGCCTGAGGTGGAAATTGGAAACCACGGAACCTTAATTAAGGCCACGGCTGCTGCCTTCCAACTCCTAGGCCTTTCCTATCTCATCGTCGCCATAAGACCTATCTGTGTCGGTGTGACGTAAAGCGACTAACAAGAAAAGATATAAAAGATGAAAGTGAGGAGCCTTACCAGTAGCGGCGATTGCGAATTAGAAGTGGAAGCGGGCGGCAGGCGAAAAAATTACAGATAACGAAAGGTACCCGGGTTTGTGAATTGGGACCGGGGGGGGGGGTATATACATTAAAACTGAAAAGGAAAAAAACTACAAAAAGGTAAGTCTTTTGATGCTCTCTAAGAGAATTTCGACAGAGGTCAAGGTTGACAGTTTGCCAACTTAAGTACGATGATATATATATTTAGATTTTGATTCAGTGGTGTTACAAAAGAATGCTGAAGGTGACATTGATAGATCGAATAACGAATGAAGAGATACTGAATCGAATTGGTGAGAGGAGATCGATTTGGCTAAATTTGACAAGAAGAAGAGATAGAATGACAGGACACCCATGACTTGTTCAGTTAGTGTGTGAGGGAAGTATAGGCGATAAACTCGGTAGGGGTAGACCAAGGTATGAATATGACAAGCAGATTAGAGCAGATGTAGGATGTAGCAGTTACGTAGAAACGAAAAGGTCAGCACAAGATAGGGTGGCAAGAAGAGCTGCATCAAACCAGTCTGTAGACTAATGACTCAACCAACAACACTACTCAATAAAACTTTCACCAAAGGAACAATATAACACATGTATCACAATTAAATTGGAGTACGGCATGATTATACAATTAAAAATCATTTCGTATTTAACTGCACTCTAAAAGAAACTAACAGACACTAAAGACACTGCCAGACTGACGAATGCGCGCGGCAAGGGGGTGCATACCTCAGTGTCCATGACCTTGGCAAAAATAAATAAATGCATATATATATCTCCACTACCCTTGTCCACAACACATGCAAAGACTCCACTACTTGCTGTGGCGCCGTGCAATTCGGTCAGCCGCGACGAACGACATTTTATGCGTATTTCCGCGAATAATTTTGTTAATAATTAAAATAGAATATAGGAAATAATTAGCCAATAAGACAACAGGGTTTGTATAAGTTTCTTTTTTAATTATTAATATAATTCCTAATGATAGGTTGCTAAAATGGAATAAATGAAAATGGAATGTTTTCCCCACAAAGTGGGGAAGCGACTGCCCCGCCCCCTAACCGCTGCCACCGAGCCTTACACAAGTACGACTCAGCTAGGGGCCACATGATCGTCACACTATGATTCCAAGTTGAAAGCCCGCAGCATTACTCGTTTTAGGACAGGTAGAATATATCGTCCTCATCCATAGAGGAGTTCGCAATATGCAGCCTTTGTTCGAACACCCTGGAGTTCAGGTCGTTGGCACTTCAACTGTGTGATCTGCAATCAATCAGAGACCAGCTGGTCGGAAAGTCAATAGAGTGGGCACTCATATACGTCAAGAGGAATCAGATAGAGTAAATACACCATTATTGGATTTGCGACTTTCTCAATTCAATTAACAAAATGTTGCGGTGAAGGATTGATATCTTAATAGTCTTATTTAAGAATAAACATCTACAACGTCCCATACTGCTGCCAGAAAATTAATTACCTAAAGTGTTTTCGTTGTTATGGAACCACCTACACAGGCAGATGATCTATTAGTTTGCTCTTAAAATACTCGTAGCCTTCACAACACCTACTCAGGAAGTATTACATTTTATCGAATTCAATGGCGTATCAGGTACGAAGCACTAGAATATCTGAGCAATAAACACTTATTCGGAAAGCTCCTTCAGATTATACTCCCACGTATCTGATTTAATGACTTATCATTCGTAACGAATAACATACATACATACATACATACATACATACATACATACATACATACATACATACAGTGCTGGCAAAAAGTTTAAGGACACCTGTCAAAAGCAGATAATCATCTACAGGCCTTAAACATTGTGCTAACATACATTTTTTAGCACTGGAGCTAAAAGTACAGCAGAAATGCCACCCATTAATGAAAACCAGAGGTCTCTAGCTCCACCCATTCCCAATTTAAGGTAGTTTTTGTAAGTTAAGGCATGCTTTAAAAAGTCGTATATTTATAACAAAATAAATAATAACTTGAAAACGGTTTCAGCCAGTTTTCTGAATTTTGTTATACAAGCAGGTGAACCAGGTAGAAATCGCCAGTTATTACAAAAAGTCATTTAAAAAATGTGTATTAAAATTTTAGGGGTGTTGAATGTTTGCTGAATTTTATGAAAAAGAGATAAAATGTAGGAAGAAGAAAAATAATTTTGAATTTCCCTCCATATGATGGCCATGTGGCCATCTTACTAACATCTCTCCTTGGGTCACTGCAGTGTGCTAGAAAGTCTTTGGCCATCATATGGAGGGAAATTCAAAATTATTTTTCTTCTTCCCATATTTATATCTTTTTCATAAAATTCAGCAAACATTCAACACCCCTAAAACTTTAATACACATTTTTTAAATGACTTTTAGTAATAACTGGTTGATTTCTACCTGGTACACCTGCTTGTATAACAAAATTCAGAAAACTGGCTCAAACCGTTTTCAAGTTATTATTTATTTTGTTATAAATATATGGCTTTTTTTAATCATGCCTTAACTTACAAAAACTACCTTAAATTGGAAATGGGTGGAGCTAGAGACCTCTAGTTTTCATTAATGGGTGGCATTTCTGCTGTACTTTTAGCTCCAGTGCCAAAAATGTATGTTAGCACAATGTTTAAGGCCTGTTGATGATTATCTGCTTTTGACAGGTGTCCTTAAACTTTTTGCCAGCACTGAACATACATCATTATAGACCGTTATGCCTTTCGGCGTTCAGTCTGCAAGCCTGTAAATTTACTAAACGTCGCCACAATCCTCTATTTGCAACTAGTGCTGTGATATTATTTAGTTATGTATCCCTTATCTTTAAATCGTTAGAAACTGTGTCTTAATCATAGTCGTCTTGGTCTCCTACTTCTCTTACCCTCCATAACAGAGTCCATTATTTTCCTACGTAAACTATCCTCCTCCATTCAGCCTCATATGACCCCACTACCGAAGCCGGTTTATGCGTACAGCTTCATCCATAGAGTTCATTCCTAACTTAGCATTTATCTCCTCATTCCGAGTACACACCTGCCACTGTTCCCACCTGTTTGTACCAGCAAATATTCTCGTTACTTTCGTGTTTGTTACTTCTAACTTATGAATAAGATATCCTGAGTTCACCCAGCTTTCGCTCCCGTAAAGCAAAGTTGGTCTGAAAACAGACCGATGTAAAAATAGTTTCACGAATAATATCCATGACTTAATACTCAGTTATGCTTTATTTTAAAGCTTAGATAATCGTAGTTGTAGGGGCGTGCAGCTGTGAGCTTGCATCCGGGAGATAATGGGTTCGAACTGTCGGCAGCCCTAAAGATGGTTTTCCTATTTTCACACCAGGCAAATGCTGCGGCTGTACCTTTATTAAGGCCACGGTCGCTTCCTTCCCACCCCTAACCTTTTCTATCACATCGTCGCCGTAAGACCTATCTGTGTCGGTGCGACGTAATAAATAAAACTTTACTAGGTATTTCGCAAACGAGAGTTTAAGAATCCAACCTAGTGTGGTACACACTTTGCAGCATGTTATTCAAGACTGCCAACTTAGTTTAGATCGGGCCGGTGAGAAGAACATTGGCCTCGATTGATTACGTCCGACTAGTGACGAGACCGTTCTGTCGGACTACTACTACTACTACTACTACTACTACTACTACTACTAAAATGTTATCATTCCTCCCCTGAAGGGGGAGGCGGGCATCTTAGACGGCGACGCCGTCTCTCAGGCCGGGAGATTTGTTACGGTGAAAGAGAGGCTCGGTGAAAGTGAGGGGGTTGGCGGCCGTGGTCTATACTAGGAACTGTCCCGGCATTCGCCTTAGTGCAGGAGAATGGAAAACAACGGAAAACCATTCTCAGGACAGCCGACGGTTGTGGCCAGCCGTGAGGTCCAGCCCTGTTCCGTCTCCCGAATGCAGAGACGTAGAGCCACGGTATAGCCGTGGCCACCCCTCCTCTGCTCGGTTGGCCGGTCAGAGTGCAGAGCTGTTGGACCACGGACCAGCCGTGGCCACTTATGGGCCGAGATCCACTCTGCATCTATCGACCCTGGTTAGGTCATGCTAGTGACAATGTGGGCTGGACTCGTTACGTCCTGCTAGTGACAAGACCATTGGGCTGGGCTCGTTAGATCCGGTTGGTAGCAAGATCATTGGGCTGGACTCGTTAGGTCCTGCTGGTAGCAAGATCATTGGGCTGAACGCGTTAGGTCCTGCTATTGACAAGACCATTGGGCTGGACTCGTTAGGTCCTGCTATTGACAAGACCATTGGGCTGGACTCGTTAGGTCCTGCTGGTTACAAGACCATTGGGCTGGACTCGTTAGGTTCTGCTAGAAACAAGATCATTGGACTGGACTCGTTAGGTCCTGCTGGTTACAAGACCATTGGGTTGGCGGCAAGCAAAGGGTGTCTGGGAAGACTAGCCCCTACGTTAGTGCCGCAAAGCGACCTACGGACCTCTAGTAACACCTATGACAGATTCTTTGTTGCTACTTGTTTAATATCGCACCAAAACATCGAAGGTTTTCGGCGACGCAAGGATTGGGAAGGTACCAGCCATGGACTTAATTAAGGCACAGCCCAAGCATTTGCCTGATGTGAAAATGGGAAACCACGGAAAACCATCTTCAGGGCTACCGACGGTGGGATTCGAACCCACCATACCCCCAATGCTCGGACACAGCTACGCGACCCTAACCGCACGGCCAACTCGCTCGGTATATACATAACAGTATTGTCTAGTGACAAGACCATTGGATAGTTACGTCGCGGATACTGCAACTACATCCGGCACAGGCCATGACACGTCGCTTCCAAACTGCGCGGTTTCATTATTTTCACGAAATGTAGTAGCAGTGAGCAGTGAGAGCTCTATCAGAGACAATAGAAACTGTCCTGCAGCCAACAGGAACCCAGGAAATGGCCGTATTTCAGAGACTGATGTAGTGTCTGTTTTAATTTTTCTAGATAAGGTGGTCGGAAACAACGTGAGCCGGATATACAAGTGTTAGTGTGTTGGTCATACTGATAAATAATTGGGAAGAAACAATTAGATATCTCGCGCGCCGTTGTAATTTTACCAGCTGGTGAAGTTAGCCAATCAGATCGCTTCGCGGAGATTTCAGATGGGCTTTGCGAGGCGGTGTTGCTAAATCTGCAGGTGGCTTATGCGGCCAATAGGAGAAATAAACTTCTCCAGGGGAGGGATTTGAACAAGGACCTCCCTGCTGATAGGCTCGCCGCATAGCAAGCACGCTACAGTGCCACTGGCTGAAACCCGCGGTGTGTTAGTGTTTGATGGTAATTTCTCGGCATGACTCTCAAGCCCGACCAAGCCACGTGCAGATTTAGCAAAACCGCCTCGTAAAGCCCACTTTGAATTCACCGCGAAGCGATCTGATTGGCTAACTTCAGCAGCTGATAAAATGACAACGGCGCAAGATGTTGACGTAATTTTTTTTTCAAATTACCTATCAGTATGACCAACGTCCGGCTCCATGGCTAAATGGTTAGGGTGCTGGCCTTTGGTCACAGGGGTACCGGGTTCGATTCCCGGCAGGGTCGGGAATTTTAACCATAATTGGTTAATTTCGCTGGCACGGGGGTTGGGTATATGTGTCGTCTTCATCATCATTTCATCCTCATCACGACGCGTAGGTCGCCTATGGGTGTCAAATCAAAATACCTGCACCTGGCGAGCCGAACATGTCCTCGGACACTCCCGGCACTAAAAGCCATCCGCCATTTTTTATTTTTAGTATGACCAACGCTCTGTTCACGTTCTTTTCCGACCACCCTGCATAAGAGAGAATACTTCTAGGGACAGGTTGGTGGGTCTCTCGCAAACATAAAGGAAGGATCTCTCCTCTCATCTACTTAAGGTAGCGTTTCACATCCTTTCTGTATGATTTTCACCACACAAAAATTGCGAACGAGCTAGTAAAATGTAACCCATCATATAAGACAATAGCCGCTACCTCCTCCGGTCTAGCGCTTTGCTATCCGCCCCCGCTGAAAACGTGTGCGAGTTCTGCGACATAAAACAAACAGAAAAAATGTTCTTAAATCTTGGGGAACAAGTATGAAACAAGTTTTGTAATGAATATCCATAGATACTCTTATGGAATAAGTAACTTTGTATCAAATTTCTGCCGTATAACTACAGCTAGTAGCCTCCGTGGCTCAGACGGCAGCGCGTCGGCCTCTCACCGCTGGATACCGTGGTTCAAATCTCGGTCACTCCATGTGAGATTTGTGCTGGACAAAGCGGAGGCGGGACAGGTTTTTATTTATTTATTTATTTATTTATTTATTTATTCACAAAGCACAAGATACAGCTACACTGAGCAAATTTCTCTTGCACTGCCAACAGACTATTTAACCAACGTAAACTTTCATAATAAAATATAACAAACATAACAAAATATAACAAGATCAGGTACACAGCCTACTAATAACAACTGTCCAAATCGAAAACCATAAGAATGTCCATATTCATAGCCAAGTCGTCGTGGGTCAAGATGGCGGTATAATCCCTTCACATCAACTTATCTTTAAGAGGCTATTTACACACCTCTCGAATACACTTTTATTCGATGCTATATCGAGTTCTTGTCTCCTGTTAATATTGTTAAAGAGTGTCGGGAGGCGGATTAGGAAAGATCGTTGAAGTATTGAGTGCTGAGTGTGGGGAATGTGGAGAAGGTCTTTGGTTCGGGTGGAGCGGGAAGGAACGCGGAGAGAGAAGAGTGAGACAAGATGTTCCGAGCGGTAATGCCCATTTAAGATCCCGTGGAGGAAACTCAGGTCAGCTACCTGTCGCCTGATGTGCAGCGGTGACATATTAATTGCCATTAATACCTGCTGCGTAGACAGATTTCTGAGCTTGGGGTTTCTGTTCCTTACAATTGCAGCAAAGAAGGACACTGCTCTGTCTAACTGCTTAGTATTGGAGGGAGAGGCTGTTGTCCAAATAGGAGAGCAGTAGTTTAAGAGAGGTTGAATGATCGTGAGGAAGAAGTGACGAAGAGCAATGGGGTCAGAAATTTCTGTGAAGCGATAGAGAATGCCTAGTAATTTCATGGCCTTGGTTGTATATGTTTCTATGTGGGTCTTAAATTGTAATTTTGTATCAAATATTACACCTAGGTCACGCTGTTGCGTAACTACGGTGATGGGCTTGTCGAGTAGGTAATATGATGTCGGTAGAGGAGATTTACGTAGTGTTATGGTCATGTGGCTGCATTTTTGTGGATTGGGGATAAGTTTCCAAGTACGGCACCAGTTCGAGAGGGCATTAAGTGAGGACTGTAGCAGAGCTGCATCTCCTGGATTCCTGATCTCCCTAAATATCTTGCAGTCGTCAGCAAAGAGTAGGGTATTGGCTGTTTCGTTGAGTTCGGACGGCAGATCGTCCATAAACAAAGAAAACAGCAAGGGGCCAAGAGTACTGCCTTGTGGGACACCGGACGTGACTGGTAACCATGAGGATGAAGTGCCTGATATTACCACTCTCTGCCAACGGTTATGTAGGAAGCCAGAAAGAATGGTCAGAAGACTCTCCGGGTACTCCGGTTTTCCCTGTCATCTTTCATTCCAGCAACACTCTCCATTATCATTTCATAGCATTTATCACCCATCAATATCACCTTGGGAGTGGCGACCCCATTGTAATAATAGCCTATTTGGTTCATTCATTACATCCCCGACCAGGTCAACGACTGGAAAACAGGTTGGTAGGTTTTCATTCATTCAACTACTGCTAATTTGGTTCACTATACACCGGTGAATACGTTTACATAAATTGTCATTTCTCTATATTGTTTTCCTTTCTTCACGAACTTCGAACACTCTATGGGTGAGACTAGTACCTGATAACATGTGTTACTGTTGTACATAACAGATAAGGGCTAGTGAGTAATTGGCTTTGTTCTAAAAAAAAAAAAAAACAGAACGTAGCATTCGTCGGCCTGTGTTGAGCGGCATATGCAAAAAAGCGATTAAATCATTAAATCGGTATCGCCATCGTCACTCGCCTCATATGATCCCACCATTATACGCACAGCTTCCATCATCGACTTAATTTCTAACTTAGCTTTTATCTCCACACTGCGAATGCCCTCCTACGACTGCACCCACCTGTTTGTACCACCAATAATTCTTGCAACTTTCATGTTTGTTTTATTCCAGCTTGTGAACAAGATATCGTGAGTCCACCCAACTTGCTCTCTCGTACAGCAAAGTCGGTCTAAAACAGACCGATATAAAGACGGAAGGATAGGAAAGATCTATGAGTGGGAAGGAAGTGGTCGTGGCCTTATTAAGGCACAATTGCCTCGTGTGAAAATGGGAAAGCACAGAAAACCATCTTCATGGCTACCAATGGCGGGATTCGAATCCACCATCTCCCGAACACAATCTGACAACTAGACGACCCTAACCGCACAGCCAATTTATTCGGTCAGCTTTTATAAACTGCAGGTTAGATTATATTCGTTGTTGATCAGTAACCAGTCTACCTATCCTAAAAAAAACATGCTTTCAGGAATGGGTAAGACCCACATTGGAATTGGATTACCGAAATACTGGCATGACCAAACCAACTGTAACTCATGGCGCAACAGCCCCGAAGGGCCATGGCCTACCAAGCGACCGCTGCTCATCCCGAAGGCCTGCAGATTATGAGGTGTCGTGTGGTCAGCACGCCGAATCCTCTCGGCCGTTATTCTTGAATTTCTAGACCGGGGACGCCATCTCACCGTCTCTCACCGTCAGATGGTTCCTCAATTGTAATTACGCGGACCTCGAACTAGCCCTCAGATCCAGGTAAAAATCCCTGATCTGGCCGGAAATCGAACCCAGGGCCTCCGGCTAAGAGACAGGCACGCTACCCCTACACCGTGGACCCGGCATTGGCATGACCAGAGAAATAATTTTGTATTAAATATTACCAGTTTAATTCCAGTTCTTTTAATGTGTACTTCCTCGCGTTCGACATTTATTTCATATTTTAAAATATGTTTTTTGTTTTACGATCCACTCACTAATTTTACGGTTTTTGGAGACGCCGAGGTGCCAGAATTTTGTCCCGCAGGAGTTCTCTTCCGTAGTAATGGTAAATCTACCGACACGAGATCTCACGTATTTGAGCAGCTTCAAATACCACCGGACTGAGCCAGGGTCGAACTTCCAAACTTGGAATCAGAAGGCCAGCGCTGTACCATCTGGGCTTCTCAGCTCGGCATTTTACATGTTGAACGTCACACGCACTCAAGTGTTGTCTTAAGCCAGTAAAACGATCAGGCAACAATGATAAGTAAAAGAATGTGCTGGTTATCTCTTCGAATACGCTTTCCTCACCTCTATGACATTGCCTTGTCGTACTTGTCAGTTACGTTCTTTGCCTGGAGAACGAGGAGCTCCACTGTTCCCACAATTCTCCATGTGCCTATCGTGACATTCCAGAAGCCAGTGAACGTGCCTCCATTCCGAGCACGGAGCTTTCTTCTGAGGCTTAGGTGTACACATCAGTGATTGCTCTCGTTCAATGAACATTTCGGCTTGAGAAGTCACTACCATGAATAAATAGCAGCAATTTTTTGTCAGCCATTCTAGAAACCATATGGAATAATACTAAAGCAACAAGACCTCTCATTACGAAAGTTCACGCAGCCCCACGATTTCACTGCCTATTAGGCAAGAGAAGGTATGGAACATTCTCAGTTTGTTAGGGGCGCGCAACTGTAAGTTTGCATTCGGGAGATAGTGGGTTCGAACCAAACTGTCGGCAGCCCGAAAATGATCTTCCGTGATTTCCCATTTTCACACCAGGCTGGGGTTGTGCCTTAATTAAGGCCAAGGCTACTTCCTTCCACTCCTAGCCCTTTCCTATCGCATCGTCGTCATAAGACCTATCTGTGTCGGTGCGACGTAAAGCAGCTTATATATAAAATATCTAGCTTCCAAAAAAAGTTTCCTTACAAATTCAAATAAAAAACAGACTATTCCTAATACTGAATGCAGACGGATTCTGTGGACAAACCTTCAGAAGTATTTCAGGGATGTTCGCCAAGTGTTGTGCTCAGGGCTGCGTCAGGGCTCCCTAGCCATCAAACCCTGAATTGGAATGGCCTGACCGCCTACACCTCCCTTGAAAACCAACTGAACAAGTTATGGGTATTTAAGATGTGTCCTATCATTCTATCATTCTCGTCAAATTTGCCCAAATTGATCTCCTGTCACAAATTCCATTCAGTATTTCTTCATTCGTGATTCCATCTACCCATCTCACCTTCACCATTCTTCTGTAACACCATATTTCAAAAGCTTCTATTCTCTTTCTTTCTGAGCTAGTTATCGGCCGTGTTTCACTTCCATATGTTGACACGCTCCATATGAATGTCTTAAAAAAAGATCTAATTCCTATATCAGTGTTCTAAGTAAGCAAATTTCCTTTCTTAAGAAGGGCCTTCCTTGTTTGTGGTAGTTTGCATTGTATGTCCTCCTTACTTCTTCCATTGTTAGTCATTTTACTGCGCAGGCACCAATATTCATCTACTACCTAGACTTCATTTCCTGATCTAATATTTCCTGCATTACCTGACTTCGTTCGACTGCACTCCGTTATTTTTTTAAGGATGTATTTATTTTCATCTTGTACTTCTTCTCCAGGACTATCCATACCGTCCAGCAATTTATCCAGTTCTTCTGCCGTCTCAGATGAAATAACAATATAATCGGCAAATCTCAGGGTTTTGATTTCCTCTCCTTTGTCAAAATATGCATTCTGAAGTGACTTTCTATGCCGGGAATCGATGTAGGCTTACAATATTGGACACAGAAGAGGACTGGCCAGATATAAACTAATCTGAGGGCCATATTCAAACAAAGTTGTGAAATACTGGATCTCAAGGACTGTTAAGTAAGTATTGATAATAAGCATGAGAATGAATGAGGTCACGGAAAATCACACTGAAGAACAGTTCGCAGTAAAGCGTTTTCTAACTTCTCCTTTTTCGGGAGTTGGTAGAGCTCTGTCTTTCCGAGCCAAAGTTGGCGGGTTCGACTCCAGCTCGTCCGTGGTATTAAATGCTGTAATACGTCAGTCTCGTGTCGGTAGATTACTGGCAAGTAAAATAATTCCCGCAGGGAAATATTTCCAGCGACTCGGCACCTTTGAAAACCATAAATGTAGTTTATATCAATTGCAATACTAGTTTTCTTCTTTACTTCGATCGATACGTGGCGTAGTTCTTTAGGTACCGCCCCTTTTGCTGAAGATCGCTAGTTCGAATACTAGCACGGCACTTTAAGAGTGCTTGAATGTGAGTTTTATTTTTTACTGGTGGTTTAACGTCGAACTTAAAACATTTCCGGCGATGGAAGGATGGGAAAAGGCTAGGATAGGGAAGGTAGCGGCTGAGGCATTAAGATACAGACACAGTATTTTTCTGGTGTGAAAATGGGAAACCATGGAAGAGTATGTTCAGTGCTACTGAGGGAGAGATTCGAACTTTCCATCTTCCGAATAAAAACTCACACCTACGCGACGCTAACCGCGTGGCGAACTCGCTCGGTAATTATTAAGATTTCTTCCGCGAGTAATTAAAAGTGTTGTACCATGATAAGATGCCGCCAGTCATATCTTTTCTTCATTCTGAAACTTCACTGACTTACATGGGGACACAGGGAAGATAACTCACCATCGAACGCCTCCAAACAATGATCTAACCAACACGTTGATCACTTACCGCAAACCTCGTACCGAGCTCGATAGCTGTAGTCGCTTTAGTGCGGCCAGTATCCAGTATTCGGGAGATAATGGGTTCGAACCCCAGTGTCGGCAACACTGAAGATGGTTTTCCATGAATTCCCATTTTCACAAATTAAGGCCACGGGCGCTTCCTTCCCACTCCTAGCTCTTTTCTATCCCATCGTCGCTCCATAAGATCTATTTGTGTCGGCGCGACCTAAAGCAACTTGCAAACCTCGTTTTATATCACTTGTATCCGGCTCCATGGCTAAATGATGGCCTTTGTCCCAAGGTGTCCCGGGTGCCGGTCGGGTCGGGGATTGTAACCTTCATTACTTAATTCCTATGGCTCAGGGACTGGGTGTTTGTACCGTCATACGGAAGGCCCCATCCTCACAGCCGCGCAGGTCGCCTAAACGGCATCAACTCGAAAGACTTGGACCAGAACTCTCCGGAGGCCACAAATGAAAATCCACAGCCTGTTTCCAGTCATTCAACCGGGTTAGGAATGGAATGTATAAAGCCCCATCTAGCGACGAGGATAGGAATTGTGCCGGCTGCCGAAGCCTGTCACACTCCTCTGGTGCAATAATTAATGACTGACAGATGAAATGAAATTACAGTGGAGAGTGTTGCTGGAATGAAAGATGACAGCGAAAACCAAAGTACCCGGAGAAAAACCTGTCCCACCTCCGCTTTGTCCAGCACAAATGTCACATGGAGTGACCGGGATTTGAACCACGGAACCCACAGGTGAGAGGCCGGCGCGCTGCCGCCGGAGCCACGGAGGCACTACCCGGAGACCACACGCAATAATAATAATAATAATAATAATAATAATAATAATAATACTGGGCGAGTTGGCCGTGCGGTTAGGAGCGCGCAGCTGTGAGCTCGCATTCGGGAAATAGTGGGTTCGAACCCCACTGTCGGCAGCCCTGAATATGGTTTTCCGTTGTTTCCATTTTCACACCACGCAAATGCTGGGGCTGTACCCTTATTAAGGCGACGGCCACTTCTTTCCCATTCCTAGGCCTTCCCTGTCCCATCGTCGCCATAAGACCTATCTGTGTTGGTGCGACGTAAATAATGGGCCAACTAAGGAGCACGATGTTCAACTTTTCTTATTGTAGAGGGACTTCATATTTGCCCATACTCGCGCATTATCTGGCTATGCTTCTCTGTTCTTTCCCTTAAAGGGCGCCTCTTTCTTTTTCTTTTTCTTTTTTTTTTTTTTTTACATGATGGTCTGTCCTGAAACCTCTTTTGTTTGATTATTCTTCTGACAGCTGCTCGGTTTCTGATGTTCTTTTCAGTTACTCCCAGTTCCTGCATGTCTTTCTTCCTTTTTCTTAGCCACGGTGTCCCTATCTTTCTGGTTGCTCAGTAGTTGAAAAGCCGGTAGGTCATCCTAGTTGGGTTCATCCTTGTGACATGTCCATAGAAGGTCAGACGCCTCTTCCTGGCTACGTCTGTGATTTTTTCAGTATAACTGTATAGCTCCTGGTTTGGTCGCCTTCTGTACTCGCCATCTACTCTGATCGGTCCTAGTATGTTATTATTATTATTATTATTATTATTATTATTATTATTATTATTATTATTATTATTATTAGATCAGTTGTGATACTGAATTATTTTTAATCTTCCCTTCGATCGATGCGTAGCGTAGTTGTTTAGGCACTGTCTCTTTTGCTCAAGATCGCAGGTTCGAACACTGGTACAGCACACTTGAATCATAAAATTTACCGGCATGTTAAAGGGCTCCTTTTATGGGGGAAAATTTCCGTACTTTGACCCAACAGTTGAACATAGGACATAATTATTTCGTTATTTCTGTGGGTCATTTTGGAATGTTTATACTTTATTTGTACCATCTGTCTAAGTCATCCTTTCTTCTTCCTTATCGCTTGGGATGACCACTGCATGATGGTTAGGTCCAGTTTTACGGCCGGATGCCCTTGCTGACGCCAATCCTGCGTAGAGAGCTGTTAATGAGTGCTTCCGACGTGGTTGGTAGTGTGTTGTGTCGTGTCTGCATGAAGATATGTATTGAGACGAATATAAACACCTAACCCGGGCTATTAACTGGACATTAACAAATATCTTGCTCGGCCGGGAATTCAACCCGAGGACCCTCTGAACCAAAGGACACTAGGCTGACCATTCAGCCAAGGAGCTGGACTAAGTGTCATCTTTCACATATACATAAACTCCAATTTGAGAATCTAGCAAACTGAAATACTCCAATTCGCTTGACAGTCTAACAGACTTGTTGGTCGAATAAAGAACATCTTCGGTCATCATTCATGGGTAATTGCAAGTGTCATATTAGGCCTATGTATAACAGGAATTATTTGGGTCTAATACTTCGATAGGAACCAACAAACAAAATGCGGAGTGGGCGTATAATAATAATAATAATAATAATAATAATAATAATAATAATAATAATAATAATAATAATAATAATAATAATAATAATAATAATATTTGCTATTTGCTTTACGTCGCACCGACACAGATAGGTCTTATGGCGACGATGGGATAAGAAAGGCCTAGGAATTGGAAGGAAGCGGCCGTAGCCTTAATTAAGGTACAGCCTCGGCATTTGCCTGGTGTGAAAATGGGAAACCACGGAAAACCATCTTCAGGGCTGCCGACAGTGGGGCTCGAACCCACTATCTCCCGATTACTGGATACTGGCCGCACTTAAGCGACTGCAGTTATCGAGTTCGGTAATAAATAATAATAATAATAATAATAATAATAATAATAATAATAATAATAATAATAATAATAATAAATTTTATATGCAGCAGAAACTCTTAAACTTACAAGAATTGGGGATCTTGAAAAATTAGAAAAAGACGAAAGAAGAATTTTGAGAAAAATAATGGGACCTATAAGAAACAACAATGCTGAATTTAGACTGCGATCAAACAGAGAGCTATATTTAAAAGTTGAAAAACTGACATCTGTAATGGGGACAGAAATGAATTATAATAGACTAACTAAACAAACCTTCAACTTAGTGAACCGTTACAAATCGAAGCCAACGTAGTTCATTGAAATTGAGAAGAATATGAAAAACGCTAGAATTAAAATATATACAATAGAAAACAGAACACTTTTCAGAGAAGTAACACGAAAGGCAGTATTTTAGGAGAGAAAGAAATTAACAACTGGAAGAAAATTGACTCAAGAGGAAAAGGAACAACGTTCTCAGAAAATGAAGGAAGTTTGGAAACTAAAGGAAGTTAAATGCATATAAAAGTAACCAAAGTTGATTCATCGTACCCTAAAAAGGGTTATTCGAATAATAATAATAATAATAATAATAATAATAATAATAATAATTTGATATCAATGGAGAATATAAGAGAAGGCTCAATCATTAACTATATCTACATACGGAGAAAATAGCAGACGCTATAAGGAAAAGGATTTATTTATTTATTTATTTATTTATTTATTTATTTATTTATTTATTTATTTATTTATTTATTTATTTATTTATATGGCCACTTACCACGAACGAGACCAGGAAGATTGTCAACTCGAAACTTTGTCTACTTTCTGAATAAGAAAACTAAACGGGCCTGTTTCATCGAGGCGGAGAAGGATTCACAAGAACTGGGGATCTTACGTGATGACATCTTGCAATGTGACCCTTTAAAGAAGAAACTTGAAGGTCTACAGAGTCTTCGAACAGAATCTAAAATGGAGACAGGGAAGACGTGGGCCGAAGAACGGAAGGAAGCTCACCGAAGAAGGATGCGGGAGTAATGGGCGTAGGCGAGTGTTAAAGGTGGAGAGAGAAAATGATTGAACGAAATAATAATAATAATAATAATAATAATAATAATAATAATAATAATAATAATAATAATAATAATAATTTACATCCCACTAACTGCTTTTATTCGGTCTAGAAAGCCAAGATTAACGGCCGAGAGGATACGTCGTACTGACCATACGACACCTCGTAATCCGCAGGCCTTCGGGCTGTTGCGCCATGTGGCTTGGGTTTGGTTCCACCTACTTTTACGAATTTCAGAGACGCCGAGGTGCCGGATTTTTGTCCTTCACGAGTTCTTTAACGGGCCAGCAAATCTACTGACACGAGGCTGACTTATTTGAGCATCTTCAAATACCACCGGAGCCAGGATCTAATCTCGCAAGTTGGGTTCAGAAAGCCAGAGCTCTATGGTCCGAGCTATTCAGAATACAATCAAGACTGCTGCTGTCAGTCCGGGATTCAAACCCTCAATGGTGGAACATCCTAGTTTTATACCGAGCATGACCGAACACAACAATGGTATTTACTAAAAGGCAAGGCAACTCTGTTGTTACAGAAAACGTGGTAGAGCGCAATGTATTCGGCTAACATGTGAATGTGAATGATTACGAGTTAAACAGTAACGTCCGTTGCTATTAACGTCAACAACCCGACTCCCAGACACGCTAAACACACTTATCAATCAGAGGAAAATAAATACATTATTAGGACATTTAGAAGAGTCTTACCTATATTTAACTGTCCTCGACCAGTTGTGTACCGGCATTGTCTTGCTAGGCACTTGAATGCTCTCACTGAGACTGATCGATAAAGAACCATGTCACGGCGACAGCGAACGAGATGATTCACCTCGCATGGCTCTTACATGGCGACCAGCACGTTTGCACCCCTCTGGCCTGCACGTTACCAGTTAGGTAATCCTGAGCCGACAGACACGCACTTGTACGTTCTCTCTTTCGCAGGAAGAATTCCACCGCCGCTTGTTCTCGCGGGACCGACAGCGCCGCTTTAAGGCTGCAGAGCGCTCTCTGCCTGGTCCGCCGAACAGCTGATTGCTCTCCTGAGAAAGCAGGGCACCAAGATCTGCTTAAGAGACCGAAACACTTGTTATCTAGACCTCTGTCAACTCATCCAGTTTTCCGGACATCTAAATGCTCACACGAAAATTAAAACGAGGGCTCAGGTACGTAAGTACTGCTCATCTCCTGAACCTTACTTGGTTGGTGGGCAGCGTTGCCAACCGTAACGGTTTCTGAGCAACATTTTCACATCATTCATAACAGGGACTGGCTGCATAAGAATAGCATTGCTAGCATCGCTCAGTCCTCGGTCACTTTCAGGTTGTTAAAGCCAAGGACGAGAAGCAGTACAACATACATATATTATTATTATCATTATAGGCTGTTATGCCTTTCAGCGTTCAGTCTGCAAGCCTCTGTGAATTTACTAAATGTCGCCACAATCCTCTATTGGCAACTAGTGCTGTGGTCTCATTTAGATGTATACCTCTTATCTTTAAATCGTTAGAAACTGAGTTTAACCATCGTCGTCTTGGTCTCCCTCTACTTCTCTTACCCTCCATAACAGGTAACAGGTAACCTATCCTCCTCCATTCGCCTCGCATGACCCCACCACCGAAGCCGGTTTATGCGTACAGCTTTATCCATCGAGTTAATTCCTAAATTAGCCTTTATCTCATTCCGAGTTCCCTCCTGCCATTGTTCCCACCTGTTTGCACCAGCAATCATTCTTGCTACTTTCATGTCTATTACTTCTAACTTATGAATAAGATATCCTGAGTCCACCCGGCTTTCGCTCCCGTAAAGCAAAGTTGGTCTGAAAACAGACTGATGTAAAGATAGTTTCGTCTGGGAGCTGACTTCCTTCTTACAGAATACTGTTGATCGCAACTGCGAGCTCAGTGCATTAGCTTTACTACACCTTGATTCAGTCTCACTTACTATATTACCATCCTGGGAGAACACACAACCTAAATACTTGAAATTATCGACCTGTTCTAGCTTTGTATCACCAATCTGACATTCAATTCTGTTGAATTTCTTACCTACTGACATCAATTTAGTCGTCGAAAGACTAATTTTCTTATCATACTCATTGCAACTATTTTCAAGTTCCAAGATATTAGACTGCAGGCTTTCGGCACAATCTGCTATTAAGACCAAGTCGTCAGCATAGGCCAAACTGCTTAGTAACTCTCCACCTAACTGAATCCCTCCCTGCCATTTTATATCTTTCAGCAGATGATCCATGTAAACTACGAACAGCAAAGGTGAAATATTACAGCTTTGTCTAACCCCTGTAAGTACCCTGAACCAAGAACTAATTCTAACATCAATTCTCACTGAAGCCCAACTGTCAACATAATGCCTTTGATTGATTTTAATAACCTACCTTTAATTCCATAATCCTCCAGTATGGCGAACATCTTTTCCCTTGGTACTCTGTCATATGCTTTCTCTAGATCTACGAAACATAAACACAACTGCCTATTCTTCTCGTAGCATTTTTCAATTAACTGACTCATACTGAAATTCTGATTCTGACAGCTCCTCTGTGGTCTGAAACCACACTGGTTTTCATCCAACGTCCTCTCAACTACTGATCGCACCCTCCCTTCCAAGATGTCAGTGAATACTTTGCTTGGTATACTAATCAATGAGATACCTTGATAGTTGTTGCAATCCTTCCTGTTCCCTTGCTTATAGACAGGTGCAATTACTGCTTTTGTCCAATCCGAAGGTACCTTACAAACACTCCATGCTAATCTTATTACTCAATGAAGCCATTTCATCCCTGCCTTCCCAGTATACTTCACCATTTCAGGTCAAATTTCATCTATTCCTGCTGCTTTATGACAATGGAGTCAAGCAGTACAAGATGAAAATAAATGCATCCTTAACAAAAGTAACGGAGTGCAGTCGAACAAAGTCAGGTGATGTAGAAAATATTAGAGTAGGAAATGAAGTATTGAAGAAAGTTACTTGGGTAGTAAAATAACTAACGATGGTAGAAGTAAGGACATAAAATGCAGACTACCAGGTGTAGGCATTTCAGTGGGTTTGGCAGACTGAGATGTAATAGCAACTTCTGGCTCAATGAGGAAAGCAACGGAAAACTACCTCACTCCTCATTTCCCTACTACGGCTCTTCAGTGACGCCAGGGGCACCTATGACGGCTGATGGCGGAGCTGTTGAGGTTCAAATTAGCCTCCGGGCTGAACACTCAATATACATAAGTCAATACAGATTGTGGACAGAGGTTGTTTTACGGCACACCTTCAACTGTACAGTCAATCAAACACATATCCAGTGATGCCTTGGTGTTTTTTTTACATAACGGACGACAGAACAGCCCTACAACTAAAGGTACTCCTTCCACCCCGTCGACATCCACGCGTACCAATCACCATTTATTTTCCGTGGGCCCCAGCGTTGCCAACCTCTGAGATGGTCAGGATCGTGCAATAACCCAAAAAAGATCGTATTTTTTAAAGCGACGATCGTACAACTTTAACTAACCATTAAAATATTCGCTACGGAAGTAATTATTCCTGTTTTTGGCTTCAATGAAATTATTTTTTCTGAATATTCTTTCACAATCAGCATTCGAGTGAGGGGGGTGACAAAAAAAAAAAAACAGAGAGTGAAAATTCTGGAAGTGCGGGAAACTCACATCTGTGATAGTACATATATCACACCCCCGAATTATATGTACAAGTTAGAGATATTATTGTCAGTATTCGATTTATTATTATTATTATTATTATCAGTATTTCATTTGTATATTTTGCCATTTATATTGGTAAGCTGGAAGATATCCACATATATAGGTATGAGTAATTTGTTTTGCACGAGTGGGAAAACATTGCTTTAATAACTCTGGTAATTTGGTTGAGTCATGTGGCTACCCCAGTGTTTGTTGTGATGTACTTGTTTCGGGATATTCCATGAGTCATGTAAATATCCCAGTGTATGATGAGATGTGTTTGTTGATGTTGTTGTACTAGGGAAGTTCGGTGAGTCATTTAATAAACCCGAGTGTTTGTTATTGTATTGGAACCTAGTATGAGTTCAGGGCATGGTACTGACCAGTAGAGATCACTCATGACTGGCGGGCAAGCACCAATCCAGACGTATCATTTGAGAGGAGGGGGATGTTGATGTCTATAAAGGTTGATCATACGGCGGCAACCGGGTGATTGTAAAGGAACGAGAAGGAAGATAACTACAACCAGTAACACTGTATGAAGGAACGACAACTGACACACTGTACGGGAAGGAAGTGGTGCTGAACCTCGGTACTGGAGTGACACGGCTGCGATGGACTGGACTTCAAACGTTCGTGGAGCGTAGTCTTGTTATGTTCGTGGAAAGTGGATGATTGTGGAGAGTGCTTGCGCATTAAGTATTGTAGCACTTGTGGCGGCCTAGCATTATATGTTGGTGAAAGCTATCTCAGACTTTCCATAATTTATGTTGAGGATCGACAGACGTGTGTATATATCTTTACAACAAGTGCTAAAATATGTGAACACAGTAGTACAAAGTACAATATCTGTGTGATGTGATAACTGCCGATTGTGAGAATCGGTAAGTCGAATTGATATGGAGACAGTGAAGGGTATTTATCTTCATACATGTACATTGTTCATCGGACTATCTACAAATGGTAGCTTAGTTCTCGCTTTCGTTTTCCCACGATTTTCATTGTTGTTGTTGTTGTTGTAAATATGGAGTATTCCAGTAATATTTTATGTGTGTATTATATGTATAATGTTGTATGTTGATGAGGTGCTCATGCACGGAATTTGTTAAGAATATAGTTAGCTATTTTAGAATCAGTATTATTGATGAACCTAGGTGCAGTTCCTACCTAATTAGTCGTTTTCAGGAGGTTAGGTAAGGCTTGCAGCAGATGTACCAGTACGCAGCATTATGTACACGCCCTGGGATATACAGTTTATCATGCTCTTATCTAAATTCGAGGGATCCATTCTGGTGAACTCTGGCGCCCATACTACGGACATTTCGGTTAATTATGCTTATTAATTTTATTAAGTTTTTGAGTAATTTTATTTTTATATTTTATTCATGATTTTATTTATCAGTAATCATCAAAATGTTACACATCCACCAAACGTGTTTTTCACCTCCTGTAACTTAGCCTAAAATTAATTTACTTCAGAGCAGACCTTATTATCAACGTTGATGTTGACAAAGGGTAATTTCATCGTCAATCTGCTGAAGGCGAGTACTATGATCTACAGACGCAAGACCGTGAAGTAACTCAGCAAGGAATTGGTAAATTCCCTTTGGGAATCTCATTATTCAAAAAGCCTCTCCCTCTCCCTCCAACTTGTCATCTATGACAGAACATAACTAGCATGAATAAAAGAACGAACAAAAATCCACACGTTTTAAAGAGAAAACAATACAAAATTTACGATACGTCCTAGGATCGTACAATAGGCGTACGGTCCGCGGGTTGGATCGTACGATAGTACACAGATCGTACATGTACGATCCAGATCGTACGGTTGGCAACGCTGGTCACATTACCACAGGCTTCAGGAATACATCTGGCTCAATATAAAAGACTACGGTCGTGCAACATTCTGATGATATTTTTTTTTCACCAACGGGACTCGAACGGGCTAACCACGCTGTCAGACCAAAGAGACTCGATATCTTTAACAATCACGACTACCAGTAAGAATCACAGATAACGCTAAAGAGTTCCTCGAGATGACTAGTTTCTGTGATTACCAGATGTAACAGTATAGTACGTTACCACAAAGAAAATAATAAAACCCCCAACTGACAGGGAAAGAGAATATATTCATTACAGATCAATATGGACATTCTACAGCAGTCCGTCTATTAAAAGCCATCGTGAAATTCGAAACTGACGAGGTGGGACAACTCCAAGGTAGAACAGTCTTTTGAAATGGAGCTATAAATCAAATCACGTTCAACATTCAGCACTATAATTCTGCCATTCTAGCGGCTACGTAATACTGATCCTTAGGCGCTAGTTTTCTAAGTTCAAAGTTGCGGGATTGAATTGCAACGCAGTCGGTTGGCATTAACTGATTGCCCATATTAATAACACCGTGTAACAAAAATCAGACTTCCAGTAACCTGCAACTATGGTACCGCCTGCTGCCATTTCTTGATGGATGAAGTAATTTTGCTTCTGTCACTTGGTACAGGCTCGAGCAAAATGTAGCTTCCACCGAAGTCCCAGTCTCATTCATGGCTGAGACAATAATGGAGGTTGCTTAACATTTACGCAACTGTAGAAAATTGTATTTTAAAAAATCTTAACGTTAACTAACTGACGAAAATGGTATTTCGCAATCATATTAACACTAACTGAAGAAAACGGTATTTCATAAAAATCCTAACAATAACAAGAATCTTAACATTAACTAACTGAAGAAAACAAACAACAATGACGTAGCGATAACTGTAGAAAACTTACTTACAAACAACCTTCACTTTAAGCTCTGTAAATACGAAGAATAGAACACGTGGTTTTCAGATATTTTATACTTAACTCCTGGTAACTCCTGAAGCACCCGAGGAGATTATGCCTGTTTTTGCAGTAAAGTCATAATACAGCGATAACTTCGAGGTTAAAGCAACGAAACTAATGAGGCACGGTTTAGGGCATGTTCGAATGTTAGTGCAACGTTAAGATTGCTAGCAGAATTATTTATTACGATAGGGCCTATGTCTAGAAAATTATCGTAGTCGCCTGTACCTGTACCTATGTTCTTCAGTAGATCCTCAAGCACGGACAGGAAATAAAATTGCCATTGCTGAAATGAATTATCAATCAATTATTATTATTATTATTATTATTATTATTATTATTATTATTATTATTATTATTATTATTATTATTATTATAGTTTCAGATGGTTTGTATATTGATGTCTGTGTACATCAGGGGTCGTTACTGAGCCTGGCACTGTTCAACATTGTCATCAACTACCTGACGAAGCAACTGATGACAGACCTGCCGTGGACCATACTTTATGCAGACGATATTGTTTCGGTTGGTGAGTCATATTAGGAGGCTGAGGCAGTCTTGGAACGATGGCAAGTAACACTAGAGACAAATGGATTAAGAATAAATCGCAAGAAGAAAGAGTATAATTATGTTCTTCAACTTTGCGCAGCCAGGGCAAGCGGGCCCTTACAACACTGTATTACTTGCTGGGAAGCCACTGATGACGATCGACAAGTTCAAATATCTTGGATCAGTCATCCCAACTGATGGTAACATCGATGCAGATGTCAAGCACCGCATCAGACATGGTTGGATGAAATGCCCGTCTCTTACATGTGTTCTGTGTGATAAGCGGATGCCAGTCAAATTAATAATAATAATAATAATAATAATAATAATAATAATAATAATAATAATAATAATAATAATAATAATAATAATGGGTTTATGTTCCACTAACTACCTTTATGGTTTTCGAAGGCGTAAAAGTGCCGAATTTTGTCCGGCAGGAGTTCTGTTACGTGCCAGTAAATCTTTCTACCCGAGGCTGACGTATTTGAACACCTTCAAATACCGAATTTCAACCTGCCAAGTTAATCTCAGAAGGCCAATACTCTACCGCTTGAGCTACCAACCCAGGTAGTGGTAGTGATTGTACGAATGTTTAAAAGGGGTGCAAATTACAACCAAGATAAAAATAGTCGAAGGAGAAACAGAAACTCAGGGCAAATTCTCCTGGAGCCATAGACGACTGATACATGGAGATATGAGTGTTTCGAAATTTCTTATGCCGATGCAACGTTGTATTTCGAACGATGGTCATCAAGTTAAATAGCTGCTTAGTTTCCAACTTCATTATTAAAACTAACTCCATGGTACAAGACCCCTGACCGGGCGAGTTGGCCGTGCGGTTAGGAGCGCGCAGCTGTGAGCTTGCATCCGAGAGATAGTGGATTCGAATCCCACTGTCGGCAGCCCTGAAGATGGTTTTCCGTGGTTTCCCATTTTCACACCAGGCCATGACCGCTTTCTTCCCATTCCTAGGCCTTTCTTATCCCATCGTTGCCATTAAGACTTATCTGTGTCGGTGAGACGTAAAGCAAATAGAAAAAGAACAAGACCCCTGATGGGCCTTGGCCTACCAAGCGACCGCCGTCCATCCCGAAGGCCTGCAGATTACGGGATTCCACGTGGTCAGCGCGACGAATTCTCTCAGCCGTCATCCTTAGCTTTCTAGGCCAGAGCCTTAATTTCACCGTTAGATTATAATCATGTAGGCAGAATGGACCACGAACAAGCCCTCAGATCCAAGTAAAAATCCCTGACCTGGCCGGGAATCGAACCCGCGGACTCCAGGCCGCCAGCACTACTGTACTACACTTTACCGGCGAGTCGACCAATGTATTCCGGGCAGTCTGTTCCCCCGACGTCCCCCGCACACGCGGTAACTTTTCGCTGCCTCTTCCTGTACGTACTGATTTTATCATAATTTCTCACGTTCCTTGGTATTTACTACCTTACAACAAAAATTCTGCATTTCCGCTATCGAGCATTGATCACTTCCGACAAAAGTCACAAATAACCTAGGTGTCACTAAGGAAATGGGTGAGGTAGTTTCCAGTTACTTTCTTCATCGAACCACAGGGTGCTATTACATAGCAGTCCACAATACCCACTGAAACGCGCACACCAAGTGATTCTGTAAGACACGCGCATGCTACTCATCGCAGGGACTGGCTGAATAAGGAATGACATTGCTACCGAAGGTCATACCTGAGTCACTTTCATGTTGACAAAGCCCAGGATGGTTAACAGGAATAGATTTGTGCTAATAATAATAATAATAATAATAATAATAATAATAATAATAATAATAATAATAATAATAATAATAATTTATTATTTTACCGAGCGAGTTTATCATGCAATTAAGGGCGCGCAACTGTGAGCTTGAATTCGGGAGATAGTGGGTTCGAACCCCCACTGTCCACAGCCCTAAAGATGGTTTTCCATGGTTTCCCATTCTCACACCGCGCAAAAACCGGGTCTGTTCCTTACTTGAGGGCACGGTCGCCTCCTTCCCATTCCTAGCCGTTTCCTATCCCAACGTCGCCATTCCTAGCCCTTTCCTATCCCAACGTCGCCATAAGATCTATTTGTGTCGGCGCGACGTAAAGCCAACTGTAAATAATAATAATAATAATAATAATAATAATAATAATAATAATAAATTTATCTCCACTCCTCTTCAACTGCGTCCTAGAGAAAATAGTAAGCATTTCGAATGAAAAACTGAAAGAACTAAAACTATCACCAATAACACTGGGAAGAAAGAAGTGAGGTGTTGAAATAAACTGTCTGGCGTTTGCAGATGACTTTGCTATACTTGCAGAAAACATGACAAAAGCAGCAACACAAGTCAATGTCTTGGAAGTGATAACTAACAGAACAGACTTACGAATTTCTTTTTAAAAAATTATGACAAATATAAAAAATGCTCCAGAATTTCTAATAACAGAAATTGGTCGAATAAGGAAGGTTAAAAATATCAGATATCTGGGAGAGACAGTTCAAGAAAACGGTTTGAAAAATCCACTGTAGAAGAAAGGATACGCAAGATGGAATAACCACACGGTATGACTCGGAATATCTACAACAAAAATAGTGTTTATCGAAAAACCACAATACAACACAGTAGTCAAACCGGAATGCCTATACGCTAGTCTAATACTGATTTATAAGCTGAATAAATTAGAAGTACTGGAAAGAAAAATTATACGGAAAATACTCGATCACGTAAGAGCTACGTACAGAACTCGGGAAATCAAGAAGTAATGGTGAAATATATCGGAATATAGGATATATAACGGAAACAATACGGAAGAGGTGATTAATATTTTTAGGCCATTTATATAGAATGGATGACAACAGGTTAAGGCGACGCTCCGAAGATTAAAAAAAAAAAAAATTGGGTCATTTTTGTGAATTTTTTTAATGACTGAAATTGAAAGGATTGAGTTTCTTTTTTTGTTGTCATGAAGTTATTCCACTGAATTCAAACAATTTATCACTGTAATAATGCTTTGTTTGCCAATAGTAATTTGACATTTAAATCCGATTTTTCTCCCATAATATTCTGCCAAATGTAACAATTCGTATGATATATTGCACCCATAAGCGAATTTACCTAATTAATTTACAAATTAAAAGTTGAATATTTCGCATATGGGATACTACAGTTGGCTGGGAAACTAGCAGTCACAAAGGAACTTTCTGGCGCCAGTGTGACGGCAAGTAGAATCCTCGAAACTCTTCTTAGAGCACGACCAACTTGTAAACCGCCCTGAGTACTCCTTCCAATAAATTTTATGATACCGCCTAGGAGTGGCGACTTTCTATCTGGTTCTCACGAGAAAATCACGCGTTGAGGCCTGACCTACTTAGCTAGGACAAAGGGGACAACGACAATACCCGCCAACTCTTGGGAGGAAATGGAAGCATCCACGCTACGAAGAGCGCGAAAGTCTCAGCCAATCACAAAATTCTAAATTTGAATGAACTGTCATAGCGGGAATCTACAGTCAGTATTTCGCTATCTGAAGCCCGGTGTGGTGGTGAAAAACAGTGTCCTGACTTCTTTAAAATATTTGGAAATTTATCAGTGCGAATCTGTGGTTAATTAGTGCCTAATTAATAAAATTTAACTCCACACGGAGGGGTAGTAGTCTCCAGGAGAATGAACTGTCATGGCGGGATGGAGCCATTCACCGGAAGAAAATAACACCAGTGACGCGCGCCGTCGTGTGGATTATCCTGTGATCATTTCCCACGGCGCAATATTACATGTAAGTCAGACAAAAATTAGGAAGTTTTGTACATAAAGTTTGAAAACTTTAACCTACGGATGTACGATAAAGCGCTCCCGAGGGCTAGATCACTACGCCACATCCCTTCCACAGAACTATTTTCAAGGTGGGGGGAGAACTCTTTACAAAACCCAGCGACCAGGGGGTTGAATTCTCAGTGTTTCTTCAGATTCTCAGTGATTCTTTAGTAGCCGCAGTGATTCTTCAGTATTCTCAGTGAAACTTCAGATTGACAGTGTGAATCAGAGCGACAGTGTGACAGAGTGCGACAGCTAATTCAGTTAGTCAGCTTTACTTTTTGGCTGGTAAGAAAGCGAGTAGAGACACTTGTAGGCACTTTGAGAAAGCCTTGTATTATTTTACTTGGGAGAGTAACATTTCAGAAAATGAACACTTTAACGAACTTTTACTATTTATGCAGGCAAGAGCTACACTTTCAACACTTAGCTTAAATGAACTCACATCACGAGTCGAGAGGAACAAGTCCATGTTTTCAGCACAATTACATAAAGCCTCTCTAACCCACGGGTAGTTTCACATTTGGTATCAGCATAAACTTCTCCACAACATTTGAAACTTTATTTTAGCTTGCTTTTACCACTTAATAAACTGTTTGGCAAGCGAGATGTTTACGGGGAGAGACTAGTAAAGGCAGACAGGGAGGAGAATGACTTTTCTTTAATGAAGGCCGCAGTGGTAGATCTTGAGCAAACAGCTATGTCCCGTTGGGGTTAATGTTCGGTAAGCTCTAGGTAAACAAAAGCTGAGAGACCAGAGTGCAGACCAACAGGTGATTTTCAGGTAGATAGCGGAGATGACCGGCCAACTTCACGACAGGAGTCTGCAGTGGTATCGTCTAACCTTCACTGGAGTGCGAGAAATGCGAGTGTTTTATGCTAATGTAAGCGTGTGTAACGGCATGACAAAAATGAGTCAAATTTGCGTGTGTGAAAATTTGGAATACCACAGCAGCATCAAGATGGTATTCTAATTCACCATGACCGAGTCCGGAGGGTGAGCCAGCATGCCTCCATCACCAGGTATGAGCATCAATAAATAATGTAAATAAATATGTAGGACCGTGACTAATCGATGATCAAATGTAGCTTAGAGTATTAGGTAGGATTGTAAATAATTCACAGTTTTATTATACTACTACTACTATAATAATAATAATAATAATAATAATAATAATAATAATAATAATAATAATAATAATAATAATAATGTCGCACTTTCAGCTAGAGTTATTTGTGCATTTCGTTTAGGTAGATGTTGTTTGTGTGTTGTCATGGATTATTTCTGTAGTATGTCACTTTGACAGTTTAGGAAGCTATGATATTTAATCGATGACTGTAACGCTGATTTATTTATAATTATATATTCATCATGTTATTATATCGTTGGTTTTGAGTCATATTTTGTAGACGCCGCCTCGTTGTTTTTAATGTTTATTTTTGCTTTTATGCGCATTCAGTTTGTTTATGTTGTAGGATCATCCTTCAGATGACCGTTTCTGGTAGTACTTATCCCATGTATTTTTGCGACGATTTTTGGTAGACGCGAGTATTTACTTCTGTGTAGTTGCGGTTACACATGTTTCAACATCTGTGTTTTGAGGGGCAATCTCGTCTTTTTTTATATAGAAACAGTGAGTGCCAGGAAGCCACTGATGAGTCAGCTCTGATATTTTGTGATATGTGAAGCAGAGAATGATCGAGAGATCGAGCTAGATGAATAATATCCCTGATGATCTACGTTGATAATGGAAATGTGATATTTGGACCATGTCATGAACTGTCGTAAGAAATCGTTATATGCACGACAGATATTTCGCCCGCCGGATACGAGCGAGGCCGTATTGTGAGAATAATGAATAATGATGACGTCGAGAATTAATGAGTAAATAGAATTGTGAAATGAATAATTTAACCAAGAGTGTTAAATGTGTTACGACATGGGTTATGATTGTAGGCAGAAGCCTGTATTTGTTTAAATAATTCCAGGGAAAGTAGATGCTCGGCAAATATGCTAGCCATTGTACAATGTGAGCAGAGCGACGAGTCAATGTGTTTTTCGATAGTCATGTAAAGTCATGGATGACATGAAATAACAGTAATTATTGTCCATAAAGGTTAAATAGTATCATGTCCAGACATTTATCGTCTGAGGTTAGAGATTGCCGTCAAATTCACAATATTTATATTTTTGCTACTCGCAGCGGGATATATTTTCTGGAGACTCCGATTTTATTTTGCGCAATCCATCCTTATTAATTTCCAGTAGGCCGCGATGGTGGGATCTAGTTTTGCTTATTTGTTTTCTTTCTGAGTGTATTTTATTACCGTTTATTTGTAGGACGTAAGCGTATGTGAATTATTTATATTTGATCTGATGTAAAAGATAGGTGTAGATAGGCTAGTTTTGATTTCTGTATTTCTTTGTCGGAGCAGTGTTTCTCCGTTAACAGATTTAATGATGTAAATAAGATTTCAGATGTTAGGTTAATGGATCATCGATTAAGTCACAGTCGAAACCATAGTAGTGGTATGCTCATACCAGATTTCAGTAATTACCAAACCTTTTAAAATCCACTACATTTTATTTAGAAAATGAAGCGATCTTTAATAAACCAATTGTATAAAAACTGCCGCAATGAATGAGGTAAACAAGATGGCATCTGCCTCCATCTGGGTGGTACCACAAATAATGAGTTGATAATGAAATGCAGTTAGCGGCAAAATTCAACAGAAATTTTAATGTACAAGGATCGCTGTCATTTGAAATGTTAACGTGAGGCACTTGGCCTAATCTTTTGGATTATTTTTTTTAAGAAGTCCAGTCTATCACAGGCAAGCAAGTGAAGTTTATAAAAAAATTTAGATGAGTGGTTATGACACTCAGATTTATGTTTCAATAATTTATTTTGTTTAAACATGAGGTGTTTGAATAAGACCATGGTTATGTGGTAAATGAAGTGTAATGTTCATGGCTGTTTTCTTCGAATTATTCCTTATGTGATACACTTGGTTAGTGCAGTCCATGATTATTTTAAAGTTGGGTGTTTTCCCAAATGAGCCACATGTGGTAAATATTTGATAACTCCTCTGAGTCAGTGGATTTGATGACGTAACTAATTATTTTATTATGATTCAACTATGTTAATTTATTTGAGATATATTTTTCTACGTAATATAATTCTGTAGGTCAAAGTAGGTGGTCTTTCTGACCCGAGTTTTAGATTGATTCACGTTATCAACTTGAAGACAGTGTCAACATAGTCTGGAATATTTTAATTAATGTGATTGACCTTCAGTCAGTTTATTAGGCAGATAATGGTGTTATTGTAAGGCAGATCTTCAATCTTTAATTTTCTTAATCTCATTTATTTCATTTTGTTTACATTTTGCACTAGTTCACTTACATTCATTCTTGGCACTTTGCATTTTATTCAATAAATTAGTCTTTTATTTAAATTTTAATTCAGTCTTTGGGTACCGTCATTTATAGTTAGTTTACCCCATCTTTTCATTCCCTCACTCCTTGATCGACGGGTGGCCTCTCTTCGGGGATAGCGGACGGTCACGACTGAGGAAGAAGAGTCTACATGCAGCGGTGAGTATCATTTACATGTCATTTATTACAGGAGCAGCCGGCGCACAGAAGAAGGAAGAGTTCACCGCAGTTGTTGCCTTGAAAAGGGCACAATATGTATCACAGCTCTATTAAGAAACCTGCGTTTGGAATTTTTGATTGCAGAATTTTTTCAAGTACCGGTAGTAGGGATTTTTAAGTCCAAAATTTTAGAACGTAAAAGTTACAGAAACTTTAGTACGATATTGAGCCCAATTGGCTCATATCATTGTCTTTAAGAATATTAGAAATTAAAAAAATGGCATATGAGGGAATAGCCGCAGTTACATTATAGGCCGGATGTGTGGCGCCATTACGCTTGCCCAGGTTTAAAGATAGTTCCACGTGTCAAGGTCATCTTGTGATGAAATGGAAAGCATTGGAATATTCCATGAGGTGTGATGACAAAAGTCACCAGATTTAAGTTGGCAACATTTTCAGGCAGCGAATCGCAGCAGAGCAGGTTTTGGAATGATGGGGGTAAATTAAAGATGGGTGCCGCATAAATGACTTCTAAAAATATTTAAATCCACCAGGGGATAAGGTGAAAACAATATTGAACCATTTTGAGGATAATAATTAAAGACGGCATATTTGCAACAGCCTATTGGAATAAATAATTGCAGGCATATGTGACGGGACGTTACATCATTGTTAATGGGGTTCCCCGAGCTCACTATCCAAGAATCTGGCGTGCATGGAGAGGACGCGAGCCGCTAAGAACAGATACTCTGCTACGGAAATTTGAACGTGTCGGACGTACGTGTATGTGGTTCACGAGAACCCTAATCTAGAGCATTTCCTATCAAATAACTAGCTGTCGAAGATACTACGGGTCCGATAGACTTTGCATTTAACTCAATAATGACCGAAATTTTTGTAAATTCAAGAAGGTGAATTTTTACAACATTAACTGAAAATTAGGATCGGAGCGAGATCAAACAAGGACGCATCGCAGTGCCACGTGTAAACTCGCGGAAAGCAGAGACAAAGTGTATATTACAATTGTGAAGAAGTGTATGTGCTAGAATAATTTAACTTTATCTGTGTTTTTTATATGTATTTTAGTGTAGTAGGAAGCGATGAGCGTGTGATTTCATGAAAGCAACAAGAGTGAAGACCATGGGTGTGGAGAATGGTATGGGTTCAGGTTTTGAGGCCGTTAGCATGATGGCTTAAGTACATCATGGGGCCGACCTGAAACCATGAGGCCGTGGAGCTGAGTATGGAGCGTCGCCGAGTCGATAAGTACCCTGATTCATTATCTAGCATGTGCATGATTAGCTGTTAACTGTAAATAAGTTAATGCATGATTATTCGTTTATTTTCCTTTTTAAGTACTGTAGCAAGGATAGTTAGGTTTTTTTTTAGGTTTTATTTTATGCTGATGCCTAGGGGGGTGTACATATTGTGATATTAGCGTGTGTTAAAATATGGTCTTCGCGAGTGTGAAAATAATGTGTGTAAATAATGATTTTCCATTACGGGTGTGAAACATGTTTTTTTTTTTTTCTCAGTGCGTGATCTTCTAGCAAATATTAGCGTGTGCGTGTGTGAATATTTAATGACGTAGGAGGCATCAGTAAGGATTAGTTAGAGGGAATAGATAGATTAACCTGGCATGTCGCATGAAAAGTTCGTCAAGAAAATTTTCACTGACCCAAGTTTCGAACCCGGACTGTCTGGCACATTACAGTGGGATTTTGGAAAATATATGTCATCAGTAAGTAACGTGCACCGTTAATCAATGAGAAATTTTGTGCTGAAGGGAATAATTGTCATCCTAAAAATGTCCGAGAAGTAGTTAGCTAGTGTTGAAATAGGGACCTCTAAGACACAAAATGCCGACCGCAAGAGTCGAACCAATGATTGTGTAGCGCCATATATATATGTAAATACCGGCATAATGATATACGTGTTCCTGATAATGGAGTGAGAAATGTAGAATAATACGTGAAATATGAAATGAATAAAATATATTGAGAGTATTATATAATTAGTAACTGTTCGCACAGGCGCATGATATTGTGGAGGAACATATGGCTTCATTTAGAGTAGAGAGAGAGAGAATTTAAGTGGGTGCGAACATGTTAGAATGCCGTGTCAATGAAATGAGTCGGGCGTGCGATAAGGCTACAGACCAGGACGGCGCGTTGTGTATTAGAGAGGCTATGGCAGCTGTAGTAAGGTCTTATAAGTAACAAAATATCGCATTCATCCGTAAGAAAAATTCTGTTTGTGGAACTCAGGACAGCACAATTAGATTAAATAATGATAGCTAGACACAGTGACAGATCATTGCGGCAAGCATAATGATAGGTCACTGTAATGATGCCATGTTGAGGGTCGGAGTTCGATGCCCGGCCGAGCCAGTGTATAATGATTTCCCCTGTGACTATATGATTGAAATTATGTTGTGTTTGTTTATGTTATATGTTCTTCAATATGTGGGCAATGCAAATTTTGATTTTGCAGTTGCAATATTTTTTTTTGATGTTGAATTCAGTTCATGTGGTTGTTTATACTTGCGGCAATGAGGTTCATCCCATTGTCTGTAGAATCAGTGTAGGTTAAGATGTATTTAACACTATAGTATAGGGTTTCTTGCTACAGGGTAGGCATATGTTTTGTATATGATAAAACAGCTAATTAAGCATATGTGAGATATTTATCATTTTAATGAATCGGTAAATTAATTTAATTTATTTATGTCAGGGTTACTTTTCGATTTCGTGCGTGCGTTCCATATTATCAGCATTATATGAGGGAGGATGGTATTGAGAAAGAATAAGTTAAATAGTTTCGGACTCAAATCATAATAGGGACTATTTTTTTATATAAAATTTGTGATGAATAATTTTATGATATATAAAATTTTGGATTGAATTACCAAATCTAACAAACTTAATTGGATAAACTTATGATTTTCAAGGTAACAATTATACCGACATTGATAACTGCGAATTTGTAAATCATAATGAATTTAATGGATTTAATTAATTAAAGATGAGTTGTGAATTACACGGCGGATGTTGCTTAATGAATTTACACAGCCTCATACATTTCATTTCGAAGAGTGTATTTAAATAAATAATTTGGTATTTAGTAAATGGTAACTACAAGGTTTATAATATGGTGAGGAAATAATTCAAAGGTATGGAGAGCAAATACGAATTTGTTATTCAAAGAATGAACGGAAGAAGTTTTGGTTGTATTAACATTTTAAAAAGGTACTTTGACAAATTAACAAAGGTCATGATGAGAGATTATTATAATATTTTATTACTGAAAATTTTGAAATATGGTGGTACCAAAATATGAGTGGAATGGAATTGGATTAAAATTTTTGAAGTACTGAAGTAGAGTTGATGAATAAGATGAAAGGGAATTGTAATAAAGATGAAGTAATGTGTTTAGAAGGATTTGAAATCTATGAGTTATGAGGTTGATATTTTATAGTCGAGGGTGATAGAGGTTGTGAACAATATTTGGTCCGAAGAGTTTATTGTTTGTATAGAAGTATATTTGCTTTGCCAAAGTTTAGCCTTTTCAATAAATTTTGCATTCGTAAATGTTCTCATTCGGATTTTTATTTAATTATTTTATTTCTTCTCTTTTATCCTTCCCGCTTGATTAATTTAAGGTTAGTTTATAATATCTGAAGATATCTCTGAGGGTAGTACCCAGTCAGCGACCCTGGGATGTCTCGAGCCGGCGCCACATTTCAAAGGCAGGAAGGGTAGAGGGTTGAGTTGTCGCCCGTGACGTGGGGCACGATTGTGTGTTTACCCATTAAGTGG